>NC_135499.1:143326435-143926435 GCF_052857255.1 Amblyomma americanum | reverse complement strand
CCTTGCAAAATATTACGGCCATGTGCACCGCAATACCAAATAAAATTTACATGAATTGAAACCAAACCTGACCCACGCCTCCTCTGAACAAAGAAGATATCCTTTCTTGCAATGGTTCATGTGGGTCCTATCCACTAGGCAAGGAGCCCTGAAAATTTCACTGGACTGTCATCCTGATTGAGGGATTCTTGCTAAACCGCAATCTTAGACCATTACAACTTCTACGAGACACGTATATGCATCGCATTGTATGTATTTAATTCCGCTCATTAGCTTGTTTCTTTCTGTGAACACATGCTTGATAGCGCACTATTTTTGCAGTGAGTGCAAATATAACACCGTTGTAAATTTCCTGGACTCGCAGTGATGTGTTCCCCAGTTCTGCTGTTATGATGATCCCATTCTAGCACACTGCAATACATGATCCACTGGACAGACCCATCACACCCATGCTGAAGGTTAATGTGCATGGACATGGCATGCAGAATAAGCTTCCAGTATAACTTTGTTCCTCAACAAAAGAGGAGAGAAAAGGCAAATTGTGCTTGCGCAGGCTAGTCGTCCGACATGAGGGATAAACTGGTTTGGTGTAAGCATGGCCGAGAGAAACATGAGACAGTGATTGCAATGGTTGTAATTCCATAAACAGTGAGTGCTTCTGAAGTCTCAGTGGGAGCATATTCCTTGAATGATGCTTCACATTTGCCAGAGTCCAACAAATCTTTCAACCAATCTTTCAACCAGTGGCCCATCCACTAAACAAACAGACCAAATTGAAGTTGTCGTACATTGACTGATAACCGTAATTTAATAATAACGAGCTACATCCACTGAAAACAAGCCTCTTATAAGCTATAAAACATGAAAAAATTAAATACAGGGACCGCTGCCACACACTGTTTTCGCGACCAAACTGCAATAATGCCAAATGCAGTTTTTGTTGTAGACTGTGGAGACCCCACTGCTCAGCTGTTATGTTCACCAATCAAGCAGTTCCTAATGAACTCAATGTCACTACCAGCATCCTGAGCTTGAATCAAAATAGTGGGACAAAAATATTCAAACTTTCAACTTCAAACTTCTTAGAGAAAAATGCGTCTGTGCTGAACAAATGCAAACACACATACAAAAAGTCCAACCATCGGATTATACTAAGAACAAAAATTCGATTGAGTTTTTTTCAGTGTTCATTAAATAATACTTTTAATGAAGGCCTGCAATCTCTTTGTATTTTTTGTTATTGATTTAACGCAGAGCCTGACCACAACGCTGACTACAAATAAAAAAATGTCCCATGTCCTTGGCTCATGTTAACAAGTATGCATCAGGTTACCTCTGGGTAGTGTAAGGGGTGGGGCATCACGAGCCCATGCATATATGATCTGAGGTCCTTCGGCACAAGTACTTCCTGTCTGGTACTCCGAGTGGGAATGGGTCATCTCTCCGCAGTCCCACACTGCCCGTGGAGAATCCATTTCACGGTAGCCCGGTACCAGGCAGCCATAGATCAGTATGTGGTGAGCCACGTGCATTGACGCATTAGGCTTGAATGCCACTGTGAAACAATTGGTAAGGGGAGAGAACAAAATCTCTGTTATAATTAATCACCATGACTTCAAACCAAATCACTCTTCCACTCAGTTTGTACACATGCTTAGAGTATGTTGTTGGTTTGGCATTAACTCGACAGCAAAAATAAGGGTCTTAGCTGGTCGATATTGGCTCACTAAATCTGAGATTACCAGTGAACACATCTGAAAACCTAAGGCTCAACATAGAACAAAAGTAATATCAATGATTGATTATGACGACATTTATTAAGCATTTCGTCTCAGAATTGGCAGCTCAAATTCAGCGCTCATGTGCATAACTATATATTTATGAAATAATGGCTCCCCAAACTGCATATTTCAAGATATTAGATTAACCCATGCAAGCTATCTGGAATATTATCTAGAACAATATATGGAATATCTGGAACATTATTATCTGTTAATGTTGCAAAAGAGTGAAAAAATAAAAAATAACGTAGACGGTTGAATTTTGCATCATTTCATCAATTTCTTGAAGAAATTTTGATACCTAGACTTCTTTTTTTTTTTTGACAGACACCATATATCTATTTGATTTCATTGAATGCAGCAAATCTCACTGCAACTCATTGGTCACTTTAGTTTTTATCAAATGAAACTTTTTCTAATTTGCCTTAAAAGGGTAGAATATATAGCTGAATTCAGCTATATCATATAACTGAAGATTAGAAGAAAAAAAAAAGATACTTGCTCAGGTTTTAATAATACAATGCAAAACTCTACATGTCTGCAACTACTGCATTTTAAGGGTGGTAGTAAAACACTAAAAATAAGCTTTTGGATTGTCAGCTTGCTTTGAGTGAATTAAATCTCATCTTTCAAAAAAAAACTTAAAGAGCACCGAAAAATTTATGGCATTCCCAGGGAACTGCACAAACATAGATAATTGGGTGCAGCCTAGAAGACAATACATTCTTCCCCACATTTCAGTGCAGATAGATTTCCTTTTCTGTAATTGCAGCACTGATCGTGCAGCAGGAAAAAGCAATTATCAAAACCAACACATGCCTTGCACATTGCCAATGTTCATCTCAGCAGATGCCAGTACAAATTAAGCACTCAGAAATTTCATAAGGATCAAAACAAAAAAATGTCAATGCACAGCTGGCATATGATTATTTAATGCAATGGCAGCTGTCAGGCTGCTGTCATGGTCCTCCAGCCACCGCAAGCAGGCAGTAAGCCATGCATTAAAAAAAAAAAAACTTCTAGCTAAAATGAGCCTTCATGGCATACACTTCATGAAGGTCCATTAAGAGATGCTTTTGCATATACATCCACAGACCTTACATACAGACTATACATGGTCTCGGAGGTTTTTATTCTGAGGTCAAACCCAAAATGAGTCCCTGTAATAGCTTCTTCTGTGACTTTCCCATTTTTTTCTAAGACCTGCCTAGTTGCTATGAACTGCAAGGCAGCAAAGTGAAAAAACCACAGCTAACATGCGCATGTGAATCATTAAACATACAAAGGGTACAAAGCACAAAAGATCCTACTAGAATCGTGATATATCCCTTATCATTGTAAGTCAGTGGCAGTAAGGCAGCAGTAGTTTAAGAAAACAACTACTGTCAACTCCAAATACCTACTCATGCCAGAAATTATTCAAAATAAATATGGAGATAGAATTTTTGGCTAACACCACAACTGTATAAAATCAGCAAGCGAAGATACGTGCCAGTTCATTTGACGCACTTACCTATATACTCGTGTTGATTCGGTTTAACGTGAAATGCTGTGCACAAATACGTTTCATTCTGCAACAAACGAATGTGAAGAGAAAACAGTGTGAAGCACCTTATTTACAAACAGGGATGCACAATAATATATTGGTCTGAATTATACCATTTGTGTAGTGACAATGAAGCAAACCTGTACGCTCTTAAATCCTGGCTAAACATTGTTTTACACTATTCCTTACATCGAGCTTATGATCAGTAAACGAAGCAACAGCCGTCGTGTAGGGAGTATTCACAAAGGTCACAGCAGCTGCCACTTTGCTGTCTGTCAAGCAATGCGAAAGGCCACCGGTGTGTCTAAAGGGATTATTGCCTCCTGCTCTGGCCTGTACTACTGAAGCTATGCGCTGGACAATAATATAAAATGGCACACAAGAAGTCATGAGAATAACCCCTATTGGATGCAACATATGTAACTTCAAAGCTCTGCAAAGTGACACAAGGAACATAATCAGAGCCACACAAATGAGAGCTTGAATAGTTATCGCTTTTGGTCTGGGCAGATTATAGAGGATTTATCTATGAGACGCAGAGAAGTCTTCTTCTCATGTACATTTATTTAGTACTTGCTGGCAGGGTTTCTCCAAATCAATGCACTCGAAACAGGCTTAAAAATGCCTTTACATAAGCTTTGGAATAGTAAGAAGAAAATGGAAATACTGCAACAGCAATCCATGCAAGCAAAACATTTCGTAGGAGATGAAACCGCAAAAAGAACAAGTAAAAGAAGAGGAAAATGAGCTGGTGCCACTAAAAGTAATGCCAGCTAAGTTTTACATTTTTTATGGGGTAAAGTAAAAGCTTGTATTGATTGTATACATAAAACGTGGTAAATGTGATACATATTATTTGTCCAAACACAATATGTATTAATAAAAATGTACTTAATGACAGAACTAATATGATGCGCGCTCGCCTCAGCAAGTATTCATGAAACATGGCATCCAGTTTAAAGCTTCAAATTTTTAATGTGCAAAAAATTTGCTCGTCAAGTAACCTTTAGATATCGATCACAGTCTGAACTCGACACGTTGCTCCTGTCCTGACAAGATGGATGACGAATAGAATATGCGAGATTACGCCGGTATGTGCCACGGGAACGGTGACAGGACAGAGTTAATGCTGAAATTGATGCTGAAGTTTAATCTAGCAGGCGCAAAGTGGCGCGAAGCGAACTAGCGGCTCACATAGCAAACAAACAAAAGACAAGACATAAATAAGCGCTGTAATTTCCCGGCAACAATAATAAACAGCGCCGCATTATGTGGCCATATGGGTTTTTCCTGAAGATAAAAGCTACAAACTATCTACGAACAAACCGCAGGACTGCCTTTCTGGAAAACATTAACGGGCCCTTCGCGCCTGCATCGGCACAAAACATCACCATAGACAAACCGCACTTCGCCGTGCCGTGCGCGAGCAAGCGTGACAACTGGGGCAACTAGCAGTACGGAAACAAATTGGGAGACCTGTTACCTGCGTGGGACGAACGTGAGGCATCCTTAATTCAAGGTCCTCTAAAAACGGAAACGTCGCCGATGTTGACACACTTGTTAACAAGCACAGAACCGTGACAGATATCACAATCGGGTAAACAAAACGTTCTTTCATTTTTGTAGCCTCGTCAGACAGCTGTCGACAACACAAGACACAGCTTTCCAAGACGCTCAACAATGGAGAACGAAAGCCGAAAGTACGAGAGATGGGTGGATAAGTACGATGATGATAGCGATTGACGTAACAACTCGGACGCAAGTCGATGGCCTCTGCAACTGCACTACACTCAGGTGGATGAGCTTCGGAGCAATATTAGAGTTCAAAACGCTATTAAAGCTAATTAAAGTAGTGTATGATGCTTATCGCTGTACTCTTGATCCAATGTTTGACTTCCAAGATCTTCGTACAGTTTCGGTTTCGTTATATGTATAGAGCATTGTGCCTTTTTATCGTGAAGACTTTCAAATGTTTCCCCGCCTCAACCTCTCGCTCATTTGCGATGAAACTGCACACAGAGCTTGCGTATTATGGTAACTTTTGTATCGTAGCAAGTTTGACAACGGTACTTACTTAGTTGAGCCGTGCATGATGCGAAAACGTAATCGTCTACGTAGAGATCTGTGAACCAAAACATGCAGACGACATTTTTTCGCTGAATGGCGGCAGTGGCGCTATCTGTTTTCGGCAGTCGAAAGCGTCGGACAAGGCCGCCGAGGCGAGCGTTGCAAGAAGCGCGGGCCCTTTGAATATGCCGTTCCGGCCGTTTCGTCTGCTTCAACTGAAGCGCTTACAACATTTTTGGCTAATTCAGCGGAAAAAAATATCAGAACAGTCGATTTAACGAGGCTTTACCTTTCAAAGGTTATTGTTTGCAACGCTCGTCTCGGCTGTCGTCTCGGCCGCCGTCGCGTTCGCGTTCGCGTGAGTTTTCGCGTACATGGAGTCCAGGTGTAAAGCCTGGACTCCATGTGCGCGAAAGAGCGAGCGACGCAACAAGGCGGCACGGCGACGCTCGCTCCGTCGTTTGTGGGCAACCTCCATGCAAGCGAAGCCGGCAGGCGACGTGAACCCGCGACGTGCGCAGCGGATTCCGTGCTTTGCGCACTCAAGCTTAGAAACACGCCCGTAACCTGTTCTCTCTCTTCAAATTTTGTGAGCGTGCCTCATAGTCAGGGCCAAAGGAATATTTCCTCTACGGCAGCGGTGTAGCGGCAGTGGAGATAACCAACGGCGTGCTTACGGAGACGAAGTCACATCACGGGTTCACGGGCAGGTGTGCTTTCGTTCGGCGCCTGTGCACTCCGGCTTAGTAAAAACACTCGCGTAAACTGTCACCGCAATCTGATTGTAAGTGAGCAAACTATAATTTACAAGTGAGAATGCGCGCCGCAAATGTTTCTGCACAGTTGGAGCGCAGCGGCACGGTGGATCGAGCGCCCGCACCCGCGGCTCGACACGCATCTCTTCCTGCAGTACGCCCGCTCACGTAGCCCGCTCCAAATGCTGCTAACCCTCCGCACCCAACAAGTAGATTTTTTAAATTATTTATATCATGCGAGTCTGCCTCTCAGCTACAAAACCAAATATTTTCTCGACGGTGGCGATGACCAAGACGACGGGCTGGTTTCGTGAGATGTACCCGTGAGAAACCGTAGACAAACCGGAAACGGCTTTGGGGGGCTCTGATTGGCCAGTCGCGTGGGGGACTCCCGCGTGACGAGCGAAATTTCCTGTGGGTGCAGAGATCCGAGGCACACATGCGTTTTGCTTCGCGCGACGGCGTCGCTCGTCGCTTGCCGCCGTCGCCTTCGCGCGAGTTTTCGTGTACAGTGTTGTGCGTTTTTATCGCGAACACTAAAAAATTTCCCCGCCTCAACCGCTGGCTCATTTGCCGTGAAACTGCACAGAGAGCTTGCGTCTTATGGTAACTTTTGTATCGTAGCAAGTTTGACAACGGTACTTACTTAGTTGAGCCGTGCATGATGCGAAAACATAATCGTCTACGTAGAGACCGGCAACCAAAACCCGCAGACGACGCTTTTTCGCTGAAGTGTGGCAGTGGCGCTATCTGTTTTCGGTAGTGGAAAGTGTTACGACAAGGCCGCCGAGACGAGCGTTGTAAACAATATCCTTTGAAAGGTAAAGCCTCGTTAAATCAGCTGTTCTGATTTTTTTCCCTCTGAGTTAGCCGAAAATGTTGTAAGCGCTTCAGTTGAAGCAGACGAAACGGCCGGAACGGCATATTCAAAGGTCCCGCGCTTCTTGCAACGCTCGCCTCGGCGGCCTTGTCGTGACGCTTTCGACTGCCGAAAAAAGATGCCGCCACTGCCGCCCTTCAGCGAAAAAGCGTCGTCTGCGGGTTTTGGTTGTCGGTCTCTACGTAGACGATTATGTTTTCGCATCATGCACGGCTCAACTAAGTAAGCACTGTTGTCAAACTTGCTACGATACAAAAGTTACCATAATACGCAAGCTCTGTGTGCAGTTTCACGGCAAATGAGCCAGCGGTTGAGGTGGGGAATTTTTTAAAAGTATTCGCGATAAAAACGCACAATACTGTACATGGAGTCCAGGCTTAACTCAGTAAGTACCGTTGTCAAACTTGCAATGATACAAAAGTTACCATAATACGCAAGCTCTGTATACAGTTTCACCGCAAATGAGCCGGCGGTTGAGGCGGGGAAATTTTTGGAAGTCTTCACGATAAAAACGCACAATACTGTATTGCTCGCAAAATGAAGTTAACCACGGCTCTTGGAGGCTGTTTTTCAATCTTGCACGCTGGTAGGCAGATGGTGCGTTCTATCTAAGGGACGTCGGAGACACCAACCTAAACCGCTCAATAAACTTTAAGCGGGCGCAGTGTCTCTAAATGGACGTAAATACCCGCAGTTGGCTTCGACGGCGATGCAAAGGATGGTGGTACCAGCTGTTTTTCACTGCCTACGGTACCACGTGATACGGGAAGCGCTGACAGCCCCAAGTACAGTACAGTGGCTCCCGAAGATCGGAGAATCGCATGCGAAAATAGGGTGTGAAATCGTTCCTTGCTTGCGAGTACCAGTGAATTCGGCTTGAATATTTTCCCCACTAAAGCTCAGATTTCATCATCCCCTGGGCACAAACTGGCTGCAAAAAAAAAAGGTTTTAAGTAGAGACACGCATACCTACATAATGAATAATTTATAAATGAATTTTTCGTCTCGTGTTGTTTTAGTTTTAACCAACTCTGTGGTTACAACAGACGAACTATAGTGTACAACAGCGTGTTCCATAATTAAACGCGCGTGTTCGAGCTCAAATTTCGCACAGAAATGGCATTTGGCCGGCAGAATTGTTTTATGCCACATTTCTTTGGGGTGCTTCCCTGAATCAGTAAGAAAAAGTCGGATATTCACATGGTCTGCGGCGACAGCGAAACAAAACTACTAGCCATTATATCAGCGACTGCACTGGTGGCGCCATCTCGTTTTACGGCCGTGGAGATCGGCAAATGAGGTGGGGAATTGTCTAGCGGGAGGTTTGACGATGCTGTACCTTGAAAGTCTTCAAAACTGGTGCAGTTTTGGCCAAAATATGCTTTTTTGGGATTATTGATAAAGCAGTTGCTGAAAGTCTTCAAACCTCCCGCCAAAAAAAAAAAAAACCGCGACCTTCGCCTAATCTTCATGGTCGACCAACTAGACGGCGCCACCGATGCAATAGCTGAGAGAGCTGCTTAATTGCTTCGTTTCGTCGTCACTGCAGACGATGCGAATATCCGACTTCTTCTTATTGATTCAGGCGAGTCCCCCAAAGAAATGTGGTATAAAGCAATTCTGCCGACCAAATTCCAATTTTGTTCGAAATTTGAGCTCGAACATTTCACCGGTTTAGCTGTGAAAGCACTCTGCGGCGCGCGTTTAATTGCGGAACCGTCTGTAGATTAGGACGAACGACAGCTTTGTCGCACTGGACAGTTTGAAATCACGCAATCCGTGTAAAAACAACACTATAATCACTGCTTCTCAATTTTTTTTTTTGCAAATACAACTCTTGGTCAGGCTTGTGTACGAATCGCGGCGACTTAAAACAAAAAAGAATTGGTAGTGGCTTAGCTCGGCTATGCCAGAATATAGTGTTGTGCGTTTTTATCTTGAAGACGTTAAAAAGTTTCCCAGCCTTAACCGCTGGCTCATTTGCCGTGAAACTGCACACAGAGCTTGCGTATTATGGTAACTTTTGTATCGTAGCAAGTTTGACAACGGTACTTACTTAGTTGAGCCGTGCATGATGCGAAAACGTGATCGTCTACTTAGAGATCGGCAAACCAAACCCCGTAGACGACGTTTTTTCGCTGAACTGTGGCAGTGGCGCCATCTGTTTTTGGCAGTCGAAAGCGTCTCGACAAGGCCGCCGAGGCGAGCGTTTCGAGAAGCGCGGCTGTTTCGTCTGCATCACTGTCAGCCGTGGACTGATAGCCACCTAGCACGGATCGTCGGCATTCTGCCTTTTCTGACGAATTAAATGTTTTCCAATCCAATCCAATCTGCATCAACTGAAGCGCTTGCAACATTTTCTGCTAATTGAGCGGAAAAAATATCAGAACAACCGATTTAAAGAGGCTTTACCTTTCAAATAATACTGTTTGCAACGCTCGTCTCGGCGGCCTTGTCGTGACGCTTTCCACTGCCGAAAACAGATGGCGCCACTGCCGCCCTTCAGCGAAAAAGCGTCGTCTGCGAGTTTTGGTTGCCGATCTCTACGTAGACAATTATGTTTTCGCATCATGCACGGCTCAACTATGTAAGTACCGTTGTCAAACTTGCTACGAGACAAAAGTTACCATAATACGCAATCTCTGTGTGCAGTTTCATGGCAAATGAGCCAGCGGTTGAGGCGGGGAAATTTTTAAAAGTATTCGCGATAAAAACGCACAATACTGTACATGGAGTCCAGGCTTAACTCAGTAAGTACCGTTGTCAAACTTGCAATGATACAAAAGTTACCATAATACGCAAGCTCTGTATACAGTTTCACCGCAAATGAGCCGGCGGTTGAGGCGGGGAAATTTTTGGAAGTGTTCACGATAAAAACGCACAACACTGTATACGTAGCGAGAGGTACGTTTCCCTGGCTGAGCTTGTTGCGGTCAATGTATGTTTAGCAAGAAGAGACATTGGGCTCCATATCGGCAGGTATGCGCCGTCGAGAGTCACTAGCGCCGTCTATTATGCTTTTCAGTGTGGAATCTCCGTTTGGCAAGCCATTTTCCTCTCTGTTCGGGCGCGGCTCTCTTCGCCTTCTTACGCTCATTCTCTCTTTGTTGAGTAGCCAAGTGCCAGGAGACAACCTCAGGATCGGAAGAGTTAATCTTCTCTTGTCTATACCGCCTTTTAGCAGCTGCTGGACTCTCCTCTGCATCCATATCAAACGTTGTGATACAGCCGTCGATTACATCAATGCTGCGAATGCGACGAAGCGGGCGGCGCACCTGTGGGGTCTCTCTGGTTACCATGGTATCGTCGCATGCGCGCAACTGCTCCTCCGCGTGACGTCACGCGCGGTTCCGACTGTGGAGCGGGCGCGCGGCCGCGGCGACGGCGAAGCGCACGCCGCACCTGTTGCTCCCCTTCGGTTGCCATGGTAACGGCGCATGCGCACAACTGGCCTTTCCCGGCCACCGCGAAATGCTAGACTGGTAGCCTACTGTAGCTCTCGCTACAAAAAGCAGCGGTCATAGATCAGTTTTGCCTCACATGATTTCAAATCGTCTGTCACATCACGGCCGTCTGTCCCCCATTGAAACCGAAACCGAAATAACACAAAAGAATCTATAAAGGATGTTCTGCTTACTGGCGCAGTTCACGTGCATGGCTTTCCGTGTTTTCTAATGTGCTGCGCATCATTCCAGAGAAAACGCACAACTAAAATTTGGTGTTTATGAGGAATGATGTAATCTTCAACGTATGCTGACGTCGGACGGCACATGTACGCCTTTTGCGTTTCGCCAGCACCGAAACGCGGCCGCCATGGCTGATATTGAAGCCGGATTCTCCGAATCAGTCGGAGGACGCTGATTCTAAGCGGCATCGATAGCTGACAGTTAGCTCACAATGACGCCTATATATGCTAGTTATTACCCGTAGCCATGCTGTGGTCGTCTGCATGGATAAAGAGCTCAATGGCAAGTAAATGAACGCCAAGCTATTGTCAAAGCTATACCAGCCCGATGCTGGTTGCAAAGATGCAGCTGAATCTCGAGTTCCACTCATAATTCAAACTCGAGGGGGAGCGAATTAACGGGATTTTGAATAAAACGAGTTCGAGTTTACAAGTTTCCACAATGTGCCCTCGCTGGATCACAGAGGTTTCACGGAAAAGATATCGCGTCAAGGCAGCGGCCAGCCCATTTTAACAACCTCGCGGAGCGCCATATTGTTCTAACAAAGGGCTTGCCAATTGAGCAGCTTGCATCGGCTGACCGACAGTGTGATGCAAGCAGAAATTATTGGAAAGTATCAAGGATGACCCCTGACTGCGTGCTGCCCTGCAGTGTGCAGGCGCCAACTGCCGCAAAACTTGATCAAATGCGAAATGATACCATGAAGCCACCGAACGCGAAACGTTCTGCAGAGATCTTCGAACATTTAGAAAAGGCCAGGATATCTAGAGCTCGTCGAGGGATATGTCTGCAATATTTTCTGGACCCCTTACGGATGTTTAACTGAAGTCGTAGAGAAGAACAGTCTCCCAAGACTTTTAATATTTAGGTTGCGGCGAAACGTTTACACGATATCGATCATGAGACGTCTGCAAGTAGCCTTGCGTCGCATACGGTTCATTGATTTCCCAATGCGTCACCGTTCCTTGAAAGCGTTCGTTGAAAGCGATTGTATTATTCGCCAAAACACGGATGCGCTTGTAAATGACGTGGGCCGAATCGTTCTGGAACAGCTCAAAGCAATGTTAAAGTATAGCGTATATAGTTAACTAGCTAGTAAAGAGGAAAGACGCCACCTGGTGTTACCTGTCGTCGGCGCGAAGTGTTCTCGCGTGGCAGGCAGTCTTTCCATGACAACACGAACACCCTTCGCAGTTCAATAGCAGAAATTTGTTGGAGGCACCACATTGTATCTTCTTTCACAAAAAAAATCTAAGGGCATCCGTTCATCTGCTTGCCTGCTTTATTGATGAAATGTTTACGTGCAGACGTCCACAGTCCATCTCGTCGTCGAGAGTAGATGTAAGCATGAAATGCGCTGCTGGAAATGTGTATAGCTTACTCTAGGAGGGCTCATAGATGGTGGCAGCCGCGCTCAAGTCCTGAGGGGCCTTCGTCATCAACCGCTGTTCGTTTCTTTTTTTGCACGCCTACCTCTGTGCGGTGTCAGTGCAAGTCAAAGATCCCCAAGAAGCTACAAATTAATCAGTCGCCGCGGTGGCTCAGTGGTTATGGTGCTCGGCTGCTGACCCGAAGGGCACGGGTTCGATTCCGGCCGCAACGGTCGTATTTTAGGGGACGGCGCCTCCCATAGCGCGAGTCGCTTTGGGATGTTAAACCCAACCAACCGATTGACCAGCCTTAACGGCCAGCCAGCCAAAAAACCAAATTAATCCACAACCTTCCCCTATGGCATTTCTTTCTTTTATTCTTCTTCCTCTCATTTGTTCTTACATCCCCCGCGGAGCATTTAAAGTGCACAGTGGAAATTAAGTGAGACGGTTATTGCGCCTTTCTTTTTCTCAACTCCAGTTTTTCAATTGGCGGTCCAATCAGACATACGCGGTGAAGAACCAACGAATGAAAGGATGATGATCAAAGGGTAAAAACAGCGCTAATTTAACACAAACCACACAGAAAGACGGACAGGTTGGGTTTCTGACTCCAACTATCCGTCTTCCTGTGTGGTTTGTGTAAATTAGCGCTGTTTTTATCTTTTGTGAGACAATCCTCCACCAACTAGCCCAGAAAAATGTACTGTTAAAGGGGCTCTGAACACCTTCCAAGGAAAGCACATCAACTCGCTCATCACTGCATTGTGTTGTCATAAAAACCTGAGCCAAATTAGCCAAATAATGCACTTCTACCCGCAGCAGAGGACCCACAATCACGCGTGAAAGTTGGCGAGCCCTCCCCGGCGACTTTTTCATGCTTGCACCTGCGTATGCAAGTTGACAGGTGGCTATTGATTAGATTCTTATAGACGTCAAGGAGCTACCATAGCCGCGGCCAATAAGCTGCGTAGCTCCGGCGGGTCAGGAAGCTCCGCCCCCGGAGGTGGGGCCGGCGGAGGAGCGCTGATCTTCCAGCGTGCAAAATGTGACGAGAGGAGAGGAAAAGGCGCGAAGACGCTGAATCTCAAATTTTAACTACAGATAACTCAGCTTCTACAAAGCGCATTTAAAAAAATTCTTGCTGGACACTATTCGTGAAGCGGCGTGCTTCAATATCCAAAGCATGCCGCAACTTTATTAGAGTCCCTTTCAGAGCTTCTTTAAAGGATGATGAAGGCGATTAAATCGAAAACGCAGTGCAAGAGACAGCGGCGATAGCCGAGGAGTCTAATGATGTGTTCTAATCGGCGATCCGGAGCCCGCGCCCGGCCCGGGAGGCCCAAAATTATAATAGCTCCAACTTTGAGCAAGGGGTCGATTGTGTGGCCAAGTAGCCAAGTGCGGTAAGCTCGCCTCTTTCGATCGGCATTCTGATTGGTTGTTTCGTCGCTCCACTGGCTGAACAAATCCATGCATTGTTGTTCTTGCATAGAGGCCGGCAACTCCCCTTGTGACGACGCGACGAGCTCTCGTACACGCCCGTGCAATTCGTCGCGCTCCTCGGCGGAAATCATCCTAATGTGTCGAAACTGCCCTAACAAAAACTTCTTTAGACAGTCTATAGACTGTCCATAGACTTCTGTCTACAAAGTCTATAGACTCTCTATAGACGAAGACTAAAGAACAGTCTAAAGGCGATACGAATCGTATAGACAGTCTATAGAGAGTCTATAGATTTATGGCTGTACACTTTTAGTAGACTTTTGTCTATAGACAGTCTGTAGACTATGAATATACAAAAAGAAATATCTATAGGAAGACACTAGAGTCTATGAGAAGTCTATAGACTGTCTATCGACCATTTTTATAAGGGTGGGGGCAGAAAATCGTCGCTATCTTGTGCTCCGTGGTCGGGATGACCTTTGTATTTAGGAAAAATTGGGCACGTTGCTGTATTTTTGCCATTTCTGTGGCCTTTGATGGTTATATTTGGTCACGAAGAATTCTTTCTAGTTTGGCAAAGTGCAATTAGGCTAGAGGCAACGTTGGGATTTTGTCCGCCTCTAGGCATGTCGTTGCTTCTGAAAACGGCTGCAGAGATGCAATTTATTTTAGAACCGCTTTGTTCACGTTGTTCACGACTGAAGAGTTCCTCGCTTCAAGAAGAGGTTAAATTTCTGCAAATTAGCCGAATACAGATTTCAGCATAGAAAGTTTTCAGTTACACCTTGGCGGAGCTTCCTGGCAGACGGTTTGGTTGAGTTGGCTAGCTAGGCCGCTTTGTTTCAGGAATTTCACGACCAATTTGACATTTTCAAATGCCACACTAACACACAGGGCTTCAGCTGCAATAAAGTCGTCAAAGAATGTGTTCCGAAGAACAGCATTCAGATGTGCGCAGCAGTTCATTCTGCTGTAGTGCCTGAGAGAAGACATGATGTTCGCACCCTGGTCAGTCACGAACGTAGCCTTATGCAGAACATCCCTGTCGATCCCCAGTTTAGAAAAACAGCGCTGTAACACTTTTCGAATGTTTTCCGCAGTCCTGCGTTCCTGAGAGAAAAATTGCAAGTAAAAAGAACGTGGGAATGCAGGCACCACTCACTGTCTATGCAATGTGCCAAACAGTCGTGTACGCCACTTTGGGAAAACCATCTGTCCACATTTCCGTAGTGATCGCACAGCGCCCCTCTATCATACATGTGGCAACATCCGCCATTAGGCTGCCCCGAGCTTGTGCTGCTAAATCGCCTACTTTTCTCGAGACAGTGGTGCGATGAGGAAGGAATAGCATCAAGCTGAACATTGCGATGGAGAGCTCCAATGCAGGTTAACTCTTGGGCTACTTTTGCAAAGCCACTGCCGCTGACTATGTCAAACGGGCGCATATTTTTCGCACAGAAATGTGCTAAAGCTGCAGTTAACTCTTTCTTCCTATAGGTGCTGGAAGCTGTGAGCTTGGCGGCGTCAGAAAAGAAGTTATTGCTTTTACATCGGTGCCTCTGCAGATGCGATGCGTGCCCGTTTTCGAATACTCGTTGGCGAAGAACGTCTTGCACAGCTAGCACTGTACATGTCCTACAAGTGAATTCGTTGCACACTCAACAACGATGAGATACTTGTCCCATACAGCGCTCTTACCATCAGATTTGGGAATGAGCTTAAACCGTCCGCTTGAAATGTCTTTTTGACTTGTCAGACGGTAAACCAGCAAATAAGCGACAGCTTGGCGCTCTCCTGCGAATGCCGATGTGGCGACGACCTCCCTTCCTCTGCTACTCACGGTAAGGAAGGCTGCTGTGTTCACTTCGCCGACGAGCAATTACGGCGAAACACAACAATTTAGTATACTATACAACAACCAAGCCTTCATCGGAAGAGTACGAGCCGTAGTGGAGGCGGCATTCTTTTACCGCTTCAGGGTAGACGGACCAGCGAGAAAGCAGCCGGTGCTGCTGTGCGTTTCGAAGAATCTTCCAGAGAATGGCACTACAAAACGTCCCATCTTTCCTTTCGCTGGATGCCGACAGCGGCAAGTGGAAGAAGTTAACCCTTTCCCGAGGCGCTGCTGGAAGAAAAAAAACAACGATGTCTCTTGCGCTGGCAGTGACGTGTTCCTCTTGTCGACCTTGGTCAACGACCAGTCTTCAAGTAATACCGCAGTTCATTGGAAAAGCTTCCCTGTACGCCACGACCCCGTGTGCGCCATACGCAGCCTTACCTCCGCTTCCCAAAAACTTCCATTCTTCTACTTACGCTTCCTACTGCAAGGCGCCCACAACAGGTGGCTGTCACCCAAAGTTGGTACCTGCTAGAACCAGAAGTGCGTTTCGAGCACCAACAAGCTTTTGTTTGCTTTTTGTTAGCGTTTGTACCCTCCTCCCTTCCTTGCACATTCCCTCCTGGATGCTCTAGACACAAAGCTCTTCCTGCTGTGCATGCGAGACACCCAGCGCGCCATGGCCATATTCGCACTTGCGCATATGATATAGCAGGCACGTAGACAGGAATTTTTTTCCGGGAGGGGTCCAAAGTAATTTTCGAGCTTCCGGGGGGGGGGGGGGGAGGAGGGGGGGGGGGGGGGGGCTCGGCACTCCAGAGTTACAAATCTCCTGAAGTCCCCCCCCCCAATGGGGTCAGACTTCCAGGAACGCTACAGCAGCCACACTACACGGCTTAGGCCCGTTTCACATGCTGCGACTGGACCGAAAATATCCGGTGTAGTCGGTGAGGCCGCAGTGCGATTTTCGGTCACTGCTTTCACATGCGACACCGACACAACGAATTTGGTCAGAGGAATAGGCTAGGTTTCCTTATGTTTGAATAGGCAACCCATTATTAAACGCGACAGAAACATCACGCAGAATGTGTTGATGATCTTATGACCAGCGTATTTTTAGATGCAAGGCATTATTCCGTATGTTTTCATTAGAATAAACAGTTTTGCTTGCACCGCGATAAGAGCTCCCACGTGACCGCACGTCGCACGCCGTCTCGGCGCTCCCCATTGGTCAGTCGCAGTGCGAACACACCGACACTGCGACTGAATACCAACCGGACGGAACTCGATCGCAAGCCGTCTGCGACTAGACCGACGGCTCTCCCCAGTCGCACACCGACAGAATTCGCAGTGTCGCAGGCGAAAATCGCATGCATGTGAAACAGTAGAAGCAAACCCCTTGGGCGCGATCGCGAAGCCAGGCCGGCCCGTCCAAGACAAATATTCCCTGGCCCGGACCCGGCCCGAGCCCGGGTCAAGGGGCTTCCGAGGTGCCCAAGCCCGTGCACAGCTCAACATTTAAGGCAAAAGAAAGCGGTGTTGGTCTGTTCGCACTGCCACTGATTCAAACCCCACTCGGTAAGTATCATAATCTTTTTTCGGCCCTCTCCCAGTCGGACGGAAAAGTTCGGAGTGTTTCGGATGAGTTCGGCTTCATACACTTTCGTCTGAGTTGCACCTTAGTGGTACATAATGCTTTCCAGTGCATAACATCATAAGGCTAGCACTTTGGCTGCCTGAGAGATGACCAGGCAGCCATAATGGATTTTCTAAGGATGGCGAGCACGTGGCAGCAGCACAGAACACGTTTGAGCGGGCCGCTGTGCTGTCGTGGTGCAGTCGATTCGTCTGGGCGCTCAAATACGCAGCGGTGGCTCTGTGGCTGCGGCGCTCGGCTGCTGACCCGAACGACGCGGGTTCGATCCCGGCCGGTGCAGTAGAATTTAGATGGAGACGAAATTCTAGAGCCTCGTGTACTGTGCGATGTCAGTGCACGTTAAAGAACCCCACGTGGTCGCAATTTCCGGAGCCCTCCATACGGCGTCCCTCACAACCTGAGTGGCTATGGGACGTTAAGCCCCTAAACCTAAAGCAAACCACGCCACTTACAATTCGCTCAAAAGCGGTGCACCACAATATGTAGGTACCTTGCACTCGCCATCGCACCCTTCTTTCCTCCGTTCTTGTCCCCAAAAGCAGGGAGCTTATATTCCGTTTCAGACATCAGGTGCAACGCTGTCAAAGCTAGCGCTCTTGTTTGCGCTGCCTGCATCCGCGACCAAAAAGAGTGCGTTATTTGTAGTGAGCGAAACTTCGTAAATACTTTGCCTGTAGGCTTACCATATTACGCATTTGTCATGATCTTGATTAAATGATTATTGCTGACAACACGCTGTCACTTTCTCGCGTCATAGACCACTCCGGTACAGAACAAGCGCGGAGTAACACGCCTCCCTTTATTTGCCCGCTCGGACTACTTCCGTACCTTTCACAGCGTTGCACCTGATGTATGAAACGGAATATAGGGAAGGCGAATAGTTTGCTGATTTTGTTTTTGCTCTTCCGATAGGGTGGCGGTTTTTTTTTTTTTTTTGCTCGGACAGGCCGAGTGCGGGGCATCAGCTTCAGGCGGTCGACTATATAGGCTGACCGCAGTTTGTCCGTAGCTGTATCGACACCTGTAGATAAGCCTAGTAAATAAGTGTATAAAAGTAATCTGTCTCCATCGCTCAGTTTTCGGCCTCCTCTTCATTCAAGTCAGTGACATCGACAACCAGCGCCGGACCTCCGGACCGACTTTACATCGGGTGAGGAGGATGCCGAAACGCCTCCTCTTTGGGCAAACCGGTTCCGCTGCCGCTTCCACTGCGCAAGCGCCAACTGCACACAACAGCCCAGCGAGCAATGTGGCGACGTCCAGGGAGCCTTCGTTGTAAGCACCGCTGGAAATCCCATGAGATGGTCCGGCAGGAGCACTAGCCCTGTGTTGTGCTTGGCTCCTTGAAATTGCATTAAAATATTCGCGTGAGCGTGCTGTGAAGAAGCTCTCCGTTGGCCGCCGTGCTGTGTGGCCTGGCTTGAAGATGGGCCCGGTATTGTCAGCCAGCTTTACATGCCCTCTGTAAGCAGGCATCGTAGGTGCGGTAAAAACCACACGACGCAGGCGTTGCTGATCTGGTTATGCAAAACATTCGGCTGCTGATGGCGCGGAGCACCAGGTGCGACACGTACCGAGGCGGATCTGATCGCGCCACAACGGGCGGCAGTGGAATATGCTGGATGCCGAGAAAATTTTCAGATCTTATCCGGTACACTGGTACTTTCAGACTGCAGTTTAAAGATGTCGCAGTGTGCATCGAATTGTGTGTAGTACAAATATGCCGAGCTCACATACACCTAACATAAAGGGACTCTGAAATGATTTCGATGGGCATATTCTAGTTCAACAGGTCCGTAGAGCTGGTCGTTGTGGGTATTCGAGTCAAATTTGAAAGCTCTGCATGGAACCTATAATTTAGAAATAATTAAAAAAAATCGCTGCTCGCAACCACGCTCATCTCGAGACCGGCCGTGCTCGCAACAGATTAGTGCGGCACCTCACCGCCGCGTACCCCACCGCCATGACGTCAGTGGGCAGTCTGGGCGAGGCTATAGTTATTGCGAGCAGCGAATTTTAAAAATTATTTCTACGTTATAGGGTCCACGCAAAGCTTTCAAATTTGACTGTGTAAGACTGGACACGGGCTTTAGAATCTTCAGAGGCTGGCGCTCAACGAAGAAGACGACGAGAAGCGCCGAACATTGCGAAGCTCGAGCGCCGAGCACTCCGAAGCTCGAGCGCCGAACGCTCGGTCGCTCGTGCGTGCTCTGGACTGAACGCGGTCTCTGTTCTGTGCCTGAACGGTTCGGCTGGTTGTTCGTGACGCTGTGCTTATTACTGTGCTGTGCTCTTTTTAATGTGCTGTGCTGTGGTGTGCTGTGTGTGCTGTATTAGTAGTGTGCTGTGTTCTTATTACAACTGCAATACCCGCAATGACCACCTCTACAGATACGTTGCACTAGAATATGCCCATCGAAATCGTACGCCATCGCGCCTGACTACATCGTCTGGGTGCAAGAACAACACAGGAATACAAATGCAGCAATGACGGTCTGTAGTGCGCTTTTGAGCCTCGCTGATTTCTTTGGGAGCACCACCAATACACAGGCATTTTTAGTGACATAAATCGTGAACAAGCCCTGGCCGAAGTATGTTTTTAGAAGCGACCGCTTGTCAAGCGAGGTATCTCTGGTATTAAAAAGAAGCCGCAGCGACTAATTTTTCGGTACCAGAACTAGTGCTTGGTTCTAGTATCGGATGCGGCTGCACGTCTCCGTGAAGTTCATTACACGCTCTCACTTTAGCCTGCATCCGGCCACTGCTGGTTGCAGGCGGTACATATACTGAATCGCGCAGGAAACAGCTGCTTTTATTTTCATAGAATGTACTATCACGACGGAAAGAAACGTGAACAGCGGGGTGCCTCCACGCTCCGCTGTTGCAATTTATTTTCATCGCGCTTTTACCTGGGTGATAGGAAAAAGACATTAGAGTAGTCCTGGAATGTATCGTGGACGACTCTAGCGTCTTTTTAATATCACCGAACTTAAAGCGCGATGAAAAGAAATTCGAACAGTGGTGTGTGTAGGTGGCGCGTTTTTCGCTGCTAAGAAATGTTTCCCACAATGATGGTTCCCAACTGACTTCTGTCAAGATCACTTCCATAGTAGCATTGGTCACAGACTTTATAATGGGAACATTGATTGTGCAGAATACTTAAAGCAGCGATGAAGAAACACAGAAACAGCAGAATAGTTTAAGAGAACTTATTTTGGTGCTAGTTGGTTTTAGCTGATTGTTGACTTCATAGGCACTAATAAAATAGGACGGAACACGAAGGAAGGCGCTTCGCCCTGTCGTCTTCCTTCGTGTTCCTTCTTGTTTGTATGGCGCTTAAAGTCAACAAGAACATCTCAGTTCTAGTGTTGTAATTTGTGCGTTCCTTCGTGGTCTTCGTCTTATCGCGCTGCTTTATCTCTTAATGGTGAGCAACTAACTTGCCCACACTGGGATTTCAATGACATTGATTATCCACTTCTTCCTGAGCTTAGAATTTAGATGAAACGTGTGCAGGTTTACCTCGCATTTGACCGCACAGTTCGAACAGATAGAATATGCGATTACTTTTATTTTTTTTTCTGCACAAACCAAAGGCAGTTATACATTTAAAAGCGCTGCTCGACTCAACTAAATGTACAGAAGTTGGGCGGTACCGGAGGCGGCCACGCAGCGGCGCCACCGCACGCGAGAGTGCTTGAACGCTGCAAACATCCGCCTGCAAACCACCCACGCAACCATGCCCGCGCAACGCAGGGTCTCCCCTTCCCATAATTTTGCACACACACCAAACACGCCAGCTTCCTAGCTACCGTTCGTGGAAGAACAGGTGCAAACAACTCTTCGCAGAACATGTCCCGCCGAACCGGTGTCCAGCTTGGGACGACGTTACTGGAGAAAGGCCCATTGTTACTAAACAACCTAAGGCTTTTCTTTGAATAAAATACACACACCGCAGCTTCAAGAGGGGCGCTCCAGATGCCAGCGAAAAGCGCCCTCTCCGGCCGACTCCTGATAACTGGCCGGGCAGGACGGTCACCACTCCCTTTCAGTAGCTGCGCGAGCAGCGCGCTCTTTCTCTTGAAAGGGGCCAGTTCTGCACACGCTTCCCACCTGTTGGCCTGTCTGCAAATCTGTTTGCGTAGTCGCGTGGGTTTTCCCTCGTGCCTGAACGCTGACAGGCTTCAGAGATATGTGTTCAAAGAAATAGTGGACAGTGAATTTTTTTTTCGCAGCGCAAACGAAAAAAACAGAACTGCTAGTGGATCATGTCAACTCTCTGATGCAGCCTATTGACGAAAACGCCTTTACCAAAACGGTGAAATGTGTGTCGCAAGTAAATCACAAGATAATTTAGGACGTGGAATTCGACCTTTTTGTTGGCATAGTCATTTTCGCAAAATACTTAATTTTGTTGAATAGCTGAGCTGTTCGGTGAGCACAATTTTGTTGGCCAAATAGCTAGAATTTCGTTATGTTTTTCGCTGAACAATAGACGTTTTTAGCATACAGGAGACGTATTAGCGGAGACGTATTCGCAAGTTTCATGGT
The DNA here is from genome assembly GCF_052857255.1 of Amblyomma americanum. Lineage (NCBI taxonomy): Eukaryota > Metazoa > Arthropoda > Arachnida > Ixodida > Ixodidae > Amblyomma > Amblyomma americanum. The sequence continues at coordinate 143,904,859 of NC_135499.1, read as the reverse complement.
CTATAGACGAGCGTCATTTTTGTAAGCAAAGGTGGCGCTGCGGTCGGCAGCGACGCAGGGTGCAGGCAAAACGCAGCACGCCTACACTGCGCTAATCGACGCTGCTTTCGAAACGGAAAGCGTGCGCGTCGCTTGTGGTTAGAAACATTTTTGTTGATGCTCGGAGAGTAGTTCTGCACTTTTCCAGCCTTTTCGCCAGACGGAATTGGAAGGCGGAGCGCTGCGTCGGGTGCTTCTCCGCTCCTAGTTGGCGACAAGAGCGCAGCGCTACGGCGGGCGAAAGCGCGAGGGATGGGGAGGAAGTAATCGTCCACAGTTCTCAAGTTATGGGCCGATAAAGCATATCCGATCGCTAGTGCAAGATATATAGGACGACGTGATGCACGACGCGAATTAGCTTTCTCATGCGACGATTCTTGTAATGTGCTTCCTATTTTCGCCGAGCCGGTTCACTCTGTAGACCTTAGAAATTATTGAACACTCTAGCTGCTTTGAATAACACACATTCGATCCGAGAGCTCCACGAGCACATGCATAGACGTTTTCCTTGAGCTCCAAACGAAATTTACCCTAACTCTGCGAAGCTATAAAAGTTTGCTTCTTATTTTAGAATTTATTTATGTGTGCGCATTCTGCTTGATCGGAGTGGCTTTTGGCGTCGAATTTGCTGTGATCGCCAGGTTCTGATCGACCTGCGATGTGAAAATTCAAAGAATTTGTGAAGTAACACAAGGCGACATTGTCTAGATCCTAGCGTCGTTGGACCGGTGTTGAAACGACACACTTGTTGAAATTCGCGAAACTGAAAACGGAGAAAAAACTGTCGTGCGTGCTACTACCCGAGTCCGGCCTTTAAGCGCGGCACGGTGTGAACGCTAAAGGCGACTGGCGGCTGCGTTTTGTCTTTTTTTTTTGCGCGAAGTGATGCTTGAGATATTGTCCAGGTGATAAGCGTCTGAAAATGGCCCCCTGTGTTCAACTTACAATCCCAAGCACACGGAATATCACGCCTAAACTTATGCTGAGAGCACGACAGAATGAGAACGAGTTGCAGGCGTTACTTGAGTTTTGCACAGTTCTCCACGTGGCCGAACAGCAACTATGCGAAGTCAGAGACAGAAACCAACTTATTAGATCTGAATGCAAAAATGCAATATAATAACCGAAGGGGCGAAACGAGCTCGGCGTAATAACCCACGAGCTCGGCGGTAACCATTAGCCGCGAAGCCGATCCGTCGCCGAACTTGTCTTGCTCCTCGGCCTCTGCTCGTCGCTTTCGCGCCTACCCGACTGCAATGATCTTGTGGAAACTTAAGCCGCTTCCTTTCTTCTGCATTGCGGCTCAAGCAACCGCACCACAGCTTGTCGGCACGCCGTGAATTGTGCCCAAAAACACGCAAGCGTGGCGCACCCAATGCGGAAGGTCATTTTTTGCCTACACAACGAAAATCACTGCTGATGCCAATGCCGCCGAATCTCTTTGACCTCCCGGCCTGACGCTTGTCTGTAGGAGGCGCCACTGGTAATTCAACATGGCTACCCGAGAGAGGATCCGGTGACCTCGCGAGCCTTGTGCTTTGCTGTGCCGCGCTGCCTAAGGCTGCCTTAAACGTTCGTGTGAGTGTGCTGCTTTAGGCGAAGGAGCTCTCAATGCAAGCCCTGGTTTGTGCTGTGCCTCGAAGATATACGCGATGGCCCAAGTAAGCGTACAAGTGCAGACACCGCAGTAGTAGTTTAGTTTAGTTTATGGGGGTTTAACGTCCCAAAGCGATTCTGGCTATGAGGGACTCCGTAGCGAAGGGCTCCGGAAATTTCGACCACCCGGGGTTCTTTAACGTGCACTGACATCGCACAGTACACCGGCCTCTAGAATTTCACCACCATCAAAATTCGACCGCCGCGGCCGGGACCGAACCCGCGTCTTTCGGGCCAGCAACTGAGCGCCATAACCACTCAGATACCGCGGCGGTGATACCGCAGTAGTAGTAGTAAATTGTTTAATAAAATAATAATAAAAAGGAAGGAAAAGATTTTTGCTAGCCCCGGCATCTGCCATCGATACTGAAGCACCTAAGCTGAGGAAGAAGCCGACGCAGGTGCCGCTGGTCTGGTGCGCAAAACATTCGGCTGCTGACGGCGTGGAGCGGCAGGTGCGACACGTACCGCAGCGGCTCTAATCGGGGAAAGAAAGGCGCGGGGAGACGTGCATGCGCTGAGAGGTAACACGGATACCAAGAAAAATTCCAGCTTTTATCCTGTGCATGCTACTCGCGGATGCCAGGGTTACAAGATATTCACAGTCAGTGGCACCCGTTTTAAACCCGATTTCAGCACATACGCCGTCGCGTATGGCTAGGCACAAGAAAAAAGCAAGAATACAAAGTAGCAGTGACGGTCTGCAGTATGCATTTCGGTCCCGATGATTTATTTTGGAGCATTGCAGGTTATGGCAATAGTTTTTGCTAATGTAAATAGCGAACAAGCCCTCACAGAAATATTTTCCCCCAGCGATCGCTTGACAAGCGAGAGCCCTGCGGTGCCACAAATGCTGCGGATGTAGTTCCAATTAATTCGCCATAAAGTGAAACAGACTCCGAATTTAGTGCGCATTCGGCTACTACTGATTGCGAGCGTTGGAGGAATTGAACCGTGCAAGAAACATGTTTTCTATATTTCCTGAAAAGTACTTGTACGGTCAAGTGGGCGCTGCTGAAAAATGCTGCCTTCAAGGGCGGTTCCCAATTAACGTCAATCAAGAGCACTGCTCACCAGTGGTACGTTACAAGAAATAATTGGGGAACAAATGCGCACTCCACGTTAAAGAACCCCAGGTGGTCGAAATTCCCGGAGCCCTTCACTACGGCGTCCCTCATAGCCTGAGTCGCTTCGGGACGTTAAACCCGCATAAACCAAACCAAACCAAACAAATGCGCACTCAAAACTTTCACAGGTTTTGCAGTGCGGACCTTGATTATGGTGCAAATTTACAGCCGCGCTAAAAGGAGGACAGTGGAAAGAACACGACCAACAGGACAGCTACGTACAGCGCATGCGCTGTGGTTTGTGTGCTCTTCCGCCGTCACCGTTTTAACACGCTGCTTCAAACTTTCACCATGAGCAACCGACTTGCCCACACTACGATTTTAATTAACTTGGTTATCCACTCCTTGTTGAGCTTAAAATGGGACGGAACGTACTCAGATTTATCTCGCCGTCGCCCGGACAGTTCAAACACTGCAGTAGATTGAAAGTACGATTACTTTTATGGTTCCCTGCCCACGTCGTGTGCTTTACAGGCCTGCTTGGTTGTTACGTCAGCGCAATGACGTGGCTGTGTGAAAAACGCCACTCAAAACGCAGTAATACTCTAAAAACGTTGCGTGACAGAAATAAGAGTTCAGAACTCAGGCGGAGACGACATCTCAAGCCGGATGACTTCCGCCGGTATCATCTCTCCGGCAGTACTGGAGGCTGCCGCGTGGCGGCGGCACTGTACGTTGCTAAGGCGTCGCTCAAATCAATCACATATTTATTTCATTATGAGACAATGGGGTTTCCAGTAATGCGCTGCCATGAGTATACCTTTGCCATGAGTACACCTTGCCAGTAGCGCACTGCCAGAGCGCCGTCGTCCGCAGCGCTCGTGGGCGGCACCATTGAGGCTTCGGCATCCGGTGCTGCGAGCGTTGCGAACCTGTAGCCTGCTTTCATGGTGTGGCAGGGACCGGACCTTTTTCGACGAAACGGCGTAAATGCGCAGCTTGAGCACCGCGGGAAGGCGCAACAGTATACGCTGCTGCTGCGTCGTCGGACGATACTCCAAGGCTGCATGAAGGCGCTTTCGGACGGCGGTATACACCGTGCCTATTTTTATGTGTTGCTCTTGAAACATGGTTTAGTGCGAAAAAAGTACGTTCTTGAAGCAGGACAGCTCGTGCGCTTTTCGCACTCGTATGGACACTTTCCGTCCATATGACGCCACCATCTTCTCGGTCGACGAAGCAAACCGAGGTCCCAAAGCTCGGGAACGAAAATGATTGCACCATGTTTGTGGCACGCATCACCAGCGATGCACAGGTGATATGCCACGCAGCGAAACACTCGAACAGCTTGGATGGAGTCGTTATACGGGAGAAGCTTGTGGGGTCGGCGGTGCAGTACTATAGGGTGAACTGCCAATGCGGATAAACCGTCTCGAATGGCTGCTAGCTCTGAGAGTACAAACAGATGGGGCACCGTTGTGAGATACGAACATGCCTGGCGCACATCAGGCAAAGGTGGACAAACAAGACATGCGTGTAAAACATTTACTTTCGTGCTTGCGTCCAGGTAAGCTTGAAGCCGGCCCATCGATCGAGTCAGCCGGGAGGACAGAGCCTGCTTGTGGCACTGAGCGGTGAGCATGTGATTGTATGACCGGTTGTCTGTGACCAGGGGTCGCTGACAAAGAGGTGGGTCCGAAGGTGGTGCTGAAAGTACTGGATATGCCGCGCCGAAGTAATCTGCCCAAACTGTAGCCTGAATTTACAGGAGGGTAGTGCTAACTCGCACTGCCTTTCTGTTCACTGTTTTCATAGTCCCAATCCCTAAGTGTAAAGGAGGGTTCACACCAGCCAGTCGCGGAGGTCGCGCAACAGGTTTAAGTCCGCTTGCTACGCTTCATTTGCGCATTTTAACTGCGCGAGAGAGGAAGGAGCGGGCACGCTGAAAAGTTTCTTTTTTGTGAAAAAGTCGACCCGCAGGAACGCGGGTACGACGGCGAGGTGTGCGACGTACAGGACTGCTGCCGCGCGTTGAATTAACCGATACCGGGGCTTATCTTGTACACGGCTTAAGTTTGCCGCCAGGCCAATAAATTAAAGCGTACAAATCTATGAGAGGGTACAAATGCTTGATAAGCGGGCGAGTTCAACAACCGCGCTGAGAGTGCCGACAGCCGAAGTGCCGCTTTTGGAGAGGTAATTGGAAGTACATGTTCGCTTAGCTGTAGCTTAACTTGTCTTCTCTATCTGCTGAAAGTGACTGAACCTAGCGGAATCGCTGCACATCGCGTTGCTGCGAACCGGCCTAGATTCCAGGTCTTGTGCATTCGAAGTAGCGCTACCTCGTATGCAGTCAAGCTGCAAAGCATTCTCGCTGGGTCTGCCGTTCGGGCTGCAAGCGCATGACAGCATTTGCTTGACCGTCCTGTCGGGTAAATAGGGCAACTATGATGTTTGCCTTTCTGCTGAAACTCCGTCTGTGAAGTTCAGCACTTCGCGGACTACAGCCGCTGGAAATATGAGTTTCTGCGGCGCCAGTTTTGGATTTTGAGTAATTAATCATGAGCTGTTTATCCTCGATGTCTCTTGAAAGAGTAGCAGACAGTTATCAACTGATATTAAAAGTGCAAGTCATGTACGTTCTTGCATGCAGCGTGCCGAGTTGCGGCATAGGGTAGCCGCCTAACTGAAACACTGAAGACAGGCAGCTCGGTTATATCACGGCACATAAGAGTTCTGCTGCAAAACCCGATGCGCACAATGCGTTCCACAAAGAAAATTGGACGTTGACGCTTTTAACAAGGTGCACAGGTACCTCACGGCGTACCTGACACTGCGCGAGCTGCCGTGAAGCGGCCGCCAACATGGCACGCTAGCTGCGACGGCGCTCGCGCCGTCTGGTAGCGCGGGCTCAGTGAATATCTCCTATAGGTGCTGGAACCTGCTGCGGATGTAGCTACACGTCTCCGAAAATTCCCTTACAAAAATGGTCTATCTATCTATTGACTTCTTATAGACTGTATTACCTTCCTTTAGACATTTCCTATTGTCTATTAACAGTATATAGACGGTCTGTAGAAAAAAGTACTACAAGTTTATGACCAGAAATCTATAGATAGTCCATAGACCACCTATAGGATTAATATTGCCTAAAGACTAGTCTATAAGATTTGTCTATGGACTTTATTGACAAAAGTCTAAGGACAGTCTATAGACTGTCTAAAGAAATTTTTGCAAGGGTTCAGAACACTCTGATTCTATTGCGTATCGGGCGCCTACTGTTTAAAGGATTCCACATATTAATAATTTTTAGAATAGGGATATTGGTTAGGGGGACAGTGGAGTAGCGGAGCACCAGTGCTCATGCGCAGAACACTAAATCCCCTTGGGTTAGCGTTCAATGCATGCGCACTGGTGTTCCCCTATCACACTAAACGATATCGTCACCCTTATTTCAAAACTCGCTATTGAATCGATGTTTTAAAGCGGCAGCTCTTAAACACCCGTTCCTGGGTTTCGCGTCGGTGAAGTAGCCGTAGTAGTAGTAGAAGCAGTAGTAGTGATCGGCGTAACCTGTTGGTGGCTGCTATGAAAACCGCTGGAAGGATGGTTATGGAAGAAGGAGGAGGGCATGGCGAGAGCGGAGCAATGCATAGCCGGAGGGTGGTTAACATCGAAACCTTCCGGAAAGTGGATACCGTGGAAGGAACGAGGAGGGTATGGCGAGGGTAGCGGAAAGGAAACCACGTTCCGGGTGCTAATAATGATAATAATTGGTTTTTTGGGGGAAAGGAAATGGCGCAGTATCTGTGTCGTATATCGTTGGACACCTGAACCGGGCCGTAAGGGAAGGGATAAGGGAGGGAGTGAAAGACGAAAGGAAGAAAGGGGTACCGTAGTGGAGGGCTCCGGAATAATTTGGACCACCTGGGGATCTTTAACGTGCACTGACATCGCACAGCACACGGGCGCCTTAGCGTTTTTCCTCCATAAAAACGCAGCCGCCGCGGTCGGGTTCGAACCCGGGAACTCCGGATCACCGTTGAAGAATTGAAAATAGGTTTTTGAGGAAAGGAAATGGCGCAGTAATTGTCTCACATATCTCGGTGGACACCCGAACCGCGCCGCAAGAGACGGGATAACGGAGAGAGTGAAAGAAGAACGAGGTGCCGTAGTGGAGGACTCCGGAATAATTTCGACTACCTTTGGATCTTTAACGTGCATCGCACAGCACACGGGCGCCTTTTGCGTTTGGCGCAATCTTCTTTCACTCCTTCCTTTATCCCTTCCCTTACGGCGCGGTTCAGGTGTCCAACGATATATGAGACAGATACTGCGCCATTTCCATTCCACCAAAAACCAATTATTATTATTATTATTAATCGTTGAAGGAAGAGGTAAGGCCGATTCACACGAAGGACCGTTCGCCCGCGGCCCGCGCATCACGTGTTCGTGCGTCACCAAATTGAGAGGCGTGCTGTCGGCCTGCGGACTGGAATGCCAAGGAAGCGCCTCTCCCCTCGCGGGAATTAGTGGCAGCTCGCGAAGACGAGCGCGCTAGCTCTGGCAACCACCGCTCTTGCCAATATTTCGGCTGCCGCATTTCGCTGAGTGGCGTTGAGCTGGCGCGCTGCTTTGACAAGCTGCACTGCGTCCGCTACCATGACAAAGCGATCGACTGGTCTAGCAAGACGGCCCAGGCCATTGAGGAATCGGACAAAGGGCCGCACCTGCACCATTCCATCGCAGTCACGGTAGTCACGGGTCAGGAGGAAAAACCAGTTTGACGAGTGTTGCCAAACGCTTTAAAATAATCTGGCAACAGTGGTACACCCAGCGCGTCGTCTGTTCTTTTGGTCCGTCGCATCCGCTTGACGTCATCGGATCGCAGGCCGTTTACCGTGAAAGGAGAAGGGTGTGGCGAGAGCGTAAGGTTGCGCAACAGGAGGGTGGTCACCACGAGAAAACCACCCGGAGGGCAGTTTTCGTGGAAGCAGGGGAGTATGGCGAGTGCGAGGAATGCCAAACCGGAGGGCAGCTGCCATGGGAACACTCTTATTACTTTCCCGTGCTTCCGCGGGAACCATTCGAGGAGTGCGTACCGTGGAAGGTGGAGGTAGATTATAACCGCGTTTACATGTATGCGACAGAACTCGATTCCGGTCCACTTTCTGACGGAAAGTGCAAAAACGTCGAGGAAGAGAGTAGAGGACGAGTCGCGCCTTTCCTTCTCAAAACCTGCTCTTTCCCCCAAAAAGTTGGCTGGAGTCGACTTCTGTCGCATTAATGTAAACTCGGCTTGTGGCGAAATCGGAGGCAAGTCGCAAGATCCGTCTCCGGCGTCTGCTGCAACCCGTGTCGCCCGAGGAGATGGTCATCGGTGACGTCGGGCGCCTTCAATGGCAGATTAGAAGTGAGCGCTAGCCGACAGACGAGTATGTGGGGTAAAATAAAACGAGAACATCTCTAAATCTACAGATATGAACCTGCTCTCAATTTCTACACCTCAACTTATCGTGAAATAAAAGTACCTCAAGAGTTGTCGCTGAATATCGAGGTAGACAGCAGTAACCGTCCTTGTGTGTAATTTCTCAAATGAGTACCTGCACGATCAGATGGTCGCCGCTGAACAATGTTGTCCGGAAAGGGTGGTTCACAAACCACATCAGTCAAGCTCTGAGAGGAATGGCGCACCAACTTGCCCAAACCTTTACGATGACAGTCAAGATTACTCTTCCCCGCTGGCGCTCCAGGACATATATCACTGGGTCAGAAATGCATACTGCGAACAATCATAGTTTTTGCCATATGCTTTCCAGTGCAAACCTTAATTATGCTGAAAATTTGTAGCAGAGCGGAGAAATGAGGATGTCTGAGAAACACAGAAACAACCGGACAGTGGATGCACCCTTTCAACAAGGGGGAAAAAAAGCAGCACAATAGCTACAGAGAGCTAGTCCCGTCGTTTGTGTGTTTCTTCATCATGATTTATCGCTCTGCTTTAAATTTTTGTGATGAGTATAACTGACCAGCCCACAGCAGGATTTTAATTAACTTTATTATCCACTTCTTCTTGGCATTGAGATGTATGGGGAACGTACCTAGTTTAACTCGCCTTAGACCGCACAGTTCGAGGACAACGGTAGACAGAAAATGCTATACTGCTTGTATGTTTTCTGCCCAAATGGTGCGCTGTACTCGCGTACATGGGTATTATATTAGCCTGCTGTGGCTCTTTGCACAACGCGATCCAAAACAAAATAATACGGTAAAAGCGCTGCTCAGCTGAGCTACAGAAGTTGGGCGGCAGGCGGCGGACCAAGTCTATCGCCGTTCGCTCGTATCATTCACCCCTCGTGTGGTATCGGAGGCGGCCGCATGGTGGCGGTACCATATGTTAAAGTTGGTTTTACAGTATTCACACGCTAGAGAAATAGACACCCCAGTTTGTTTAGACTAAGAGTCCGTAAATTTCCCTCCCGCCCATAGGAGACATTTTTTAGTGGTTTATTGACAAAAAAAGCAAGAGAAAGACAGGGAGAGACAGGAAGAGGATGGCGAGGAGATGCTCAAAAAGGAGCATAGCGAGACCGGATAACTAGAGAAGAGCTTTTTAGACTATTAGACACATTTAGCATAGCGTATGAGCACTTACGTAAGTTATACGCAAGCATTTAGTGGGAGGTTACAGTGGAAGTCGCATGAGCACATTTAGTTTATCGTATGTGCACCCGAAAGCGACGATAGCGCAGGCCGCAGTGGCTCCAACTGGTGCTAAAATGTGAAAATATTTGTGACACATTTTACGCAGTTGGCCAAGGTTATCCAAGTCGCTTCGCGTAGACATCCACTTCCAAGGCCAGCTCAGTCGGGCCAGGGCCTAATTTGTTTTAGGTAACTGAACGGAGAAAGTTTTTTAATAACGTCATTTTCGGACCTATCTGCCTACCGCTGAAACCACGACATTTGGCAAGAATTTTACGCCTAGTGGTCTGGGCGTCCGCTTCGGCTGAGGGAGGTGGTTGGTTTGAAACCCACCGCCGGACACCCACCGGTAAAACCCACCGGTAAAAATGGGTACAAGCCACCCCCGGCTCGGCACCCGGCTCCTTCACGGGTGTGTGCTTGGAGGAGGCTCTGCAAACCCCGCTGCGCGCCTTCGGGGGAAAACCCAGTTTCAAACAACTCAGCCTGCAAAGGTGGTTCGTGTTTCACTTCTAAGTGAAGAGTTCGGCTCAAGGCTCGTACGCTCTAACCAGCGTCAAGTTCAAACACTAAGGTCCTTCGTAAGAAGCGTTTCAGAGTATCACTACGGTCATGGGCTAGTCCGGCTTTCCCGCTGTCCGACTTTGTGAGAAAAGACATTAAACCCCCATAAACAATAAACCATCTATTTACAAATTTATGAGCAAACATGTTTACACCCCTCGCGCGCGAGCGTCCAGGCAGAGATCGTATGAGTAATGCGCGCGAACAATTCTCGCATGTATGTACGTACGAAAGCCGCGCGCGCGTAGGGTTCTGCCACTATTGTCCGCGGCACACTGCACAAGCAACACCATGACATCGCAGCTTGGAGTGAACGGGCTATGAGTTGCAGTGAAGGGTAGAGGGTACACATGAGCCATAACCAGTTTCCCGGGACACTCCGCGAACCCAAAGTCGTCTTGCGGGCAAGCACAGAAAACTATCTTGCAACGTGGCCTGCAAGGCAGCGCTGCGCCTTTTGGAGAGAACCCCTCCAGGTCTATAGATTCAAGGACCACCACTTCAACTTTTGTCAGCCAGGAACGCGACATATTTAGACCCACTGTGGACGCCGTTTGCATTTATGGACCACAAAGGACAAGGCGGAGACGCGCCACATATCCACACAGCGAACTGAACCAACCTTCCCTTCTCTCCTCTTTTTCTTGGCTTCCTTTATCCTCGTGTCACCGTCTAGGCTATCCAATCAGGCCTGGATAATATCCCTGCCTTCTTTTTTTTTAGCTCTCTACAACTCCAAGCACATTCGCTTAACAACATGGAAGCAAGCGCACCGATTTGTCAAAGCGGCGCTGCGTACATTTATAACCTCAACTTCAAGCTATGGAAATGAGAAAGAATCCTCTCAGGGCAAAACAGTAACTGTGATCTGAGACCTGCCTGATGGGCTACTTAGTTGATCATGCCAAACAACAAACAAACAGCTTTTGAAGATGCTTTGGTTTGGTTTATGGAGGTTTAACGTGCCAAAGCGACTCAGGATATGAGGGATGCCGTAGTGAAGGACTCCGGAAATTTCTACCACCTGGGGTTCTCTAACGTGCACTGACATCGCACAGTACAAAGGCCTCTAGAATTTCGCCTCCATCGAAAATCGACCGCCAAGACCTGGATCGAGCCCGCGTCTTTCTTCGGGTCAGCAGCCCAGCGCTATAACATTGGATTGGAAAACATTTAATTCGTCAGAAAAGGCAGAATGCAGACGATCCGTGCTAGGTGGCTATCAGTCCACGGCTGACAGCGACCTGGGTAGCCCATTCAATGACGCGGGTTTGAACTCCCAAGTCTGAGCTGACCAACACGGCCTCCCACTGCTCGAGAGTAGGAACCTGTATTAGAGATTTCGGGGGCGGCTCCTTTTTACAATTCCACAATAGGTGATCATAAGTGGCTAAATCACCACATAATGTACATGCAGGGTCGTATTCACCGGGGTAGAATTTTGACAACAGGAAAGGCGTCATGAAGGATCGCGTCTGGAGTCGCCTCCAAGTGACCTCCTGCTCCTTATTAAAGGCTTTGTCTGGAGGAGGGAATATCCTCCTTTCAAGTTTAAAAATAACAACTGAGCCACCGCAGCGGCTTTTGAAGATGGCGCGAAACAAATAGGAACCGCACAGACCTTTGAAGGCTTATTTATCGGTAACACTTAATATTGTCGCCGCCAGAGTGCGACGCAAAAGGGGCTTTCAATCGGATGGCCAAGAAGACCAGGCGCGCTCATCCGAGCGGAAACGTGGCCTTCTTCGCTCCATCACAAGCCAAGTTATGCCGCTCGGCCGCATGGCGGCGCTCGCGGAATGTGAGCAGTGTGGAAATAGGCACGTTGCGAGAACAGCGATGAAAATTAATTTATTTTCGTCGGCTAACTGACACAGTGAGTAGTCGATCCAACGTTTGTGTTCTAGCTCTTTCCTTGAGCTACGTTTCTTTCCATCGCTGTCTCCTTGCGATGTAGTGTCAGCTGCACTCATTTCGACGTTAGCTAAGATTATGACCCGTGTATAAAGCACTTGTCAAATACATGGCTGATGCCAGCGTGCATTGTTTTCAGTGTACTGTTGACAGGGCGCACTGCGTGTTACGGCGGCAGCCCTGCATGCACAGGGTTCTTCCACGAGAGGAGCGGCGTGCGGGTTCTTCGAGCCGTGACGATGGCCAAAGCCGGCAGCCGTGAACGCCAACTGCCGTTAGACAGATGATGATGGCGCTGGCAGCCTCGGCGAGGAGGCCAGCAGACGCGCCCTGCACGGACGGGCCTGCTCTCCCCGCGGCGCGAGCTTCATTAGCCACGCCGTTTGGGCGGGCAAACACAATTTGAGCCGCGCGACAGACCGCGGACCCCGCGGATCCCGCACCGCCGGCACGTCTCAACGGGCGGCCGCCATATTGGGACGTTCCGCCGCCGAGCTGCGCAGACGCGGGCGCCGCCTGGCGGCAACTCAATCCGCGGCCCTGCTCGACAATGGATGTCCCTAATGAATTTTGATCCCACGACACGGTGCGGTGAGCAGCGCAGGGAGCCGTCCTGGCGTGTTCAATCCCCGGCCTTCAGATGGAGGGTTGCAGTTATTTTGCCTTCGCATCAGTTTTTGGGCCATTTCGCCCCACTCTTCCCCTATTTCTCTCACAATACCCCCATTCCCTTCACCTTTCACTTAGTAGGCCTCAATGTATATTCTGTGATTCGTTTTTCAAATCCTTTCCTTTCTCCATCTCCTGCCGTCATCTGGGCGTCAGCAAAGTGCACATGTCTAATCGCATTTCCAGTCGTTAATACTTTCGAACTGGAGCTTCGCTTTTTTTTTGTTCCGGCGTGTATTCCTTTTATTTTTTTCACCCATGCCCATTCCGCAAGACCTGGATTTTTACCTCATTTCCATTTTTAGAGCGTCGTTCTTCTATAATCTGTTTTCTTAAACCACACCCCTTTATACCTCTCCTTGTTTAGCGGCAATCATTAATGCAATCGCCGCAATGCTATTGCCGATTTCGCTCAGAAGCTGGGATCGGCAAGTCTGTACTGTTCCTTCTTGAACAGGACGACAGGGCCTGTTTCCGAGATGCAAACCTGGGTACGTATATATACATAGTGCATAATCATATATTCCTGCTGCGCGACGCCACCGTTTGCCATGTTTGCGGCGCACGTTGTAGTTGACCTCGGGCTCCGCAAGCATGTTTTCTTCGCGTATCGCCACAACACTGCCGCTTGAATCATGCGTGCATTGGAGATTCTGCCGGTGGTCGCCACTCACGATAGCCTCACGAAACTGCGTCGTAAATGAATGCCACTCAAGGTGGTCAGCTGCGCTGTTTAAGGTTGCTGGAGCCAGTTGAGGCACGAACGCAACGACGGAGATAGCTGCGGGTTGGTTTTCTCTCGATTGCAGAACCGAAGCTCGGAAGAGCGGTCGGTAACAGTGGCGTTTCCGTCAAACCGGATTGGGTGCATTTACGATAACAGATCGGGTCCTGGACCAAGTGCAGTGCGTCTGCAGCGTATGCACATGTTTAACAGGTGAGTCTTTCGGAGAAAATTCGCTGATTTTATGACTTTTAACCTATAGGCTTGCGGGCAAGCCCTCCTTACACTATGCATACGCCTGGCCAGACTCGGCAAGCCTTGCACTGGACAAGTCGTTTTTCCTCACAAAGGTGACCGTAAATTGTCACGACAGCTGTTCATGAGGCAACAAGCAAACTGGTCTAGTGGGCCTTTGATCATTTTTTATACTGCGCGTTGCGTTGAATTAAGGCGGTGCCAAAGATTGGTTTGGGTTCATGGTGTTTAAAGTCCCCGACTCAGGTTATGAGGGACGCTGAGGACTCCCGATAAGTTCGACCACCTGGGGCTCTTCAACGTGCACTGACGTCACACAGTACACAGGCATTTAGAATTTCGCCTCCGTCGAAATGCGACCGCCGTGACCGGGATCGAACCCGCGTCTTTCGGGTCAGCAGCCGAGCGCCATAACCACCGAGCCACTGCGGCGGGTTAAACGCGAAGGAGGTCATGGTAGTTGCCAGTTGACAGTCTGCGCTTCATCCGTGTACTGCCTTTATTTCGTGTCGTCTGTTGTGGACAAAGCACAAAGTGCAAAATTAACCCATCCATTCTTTGACATGGAGTCACCGTGCCAGCTCGCGAGCTTGTAGTATCGCCACGCAGAAGGAAATACGATGAAGGATATGCCCGGAGGGTCACAGCTCAAACGAAGCGCATGCCCCAATAGCTCAATTCCAGATCCAGCATAGGACGAGGTCACATTCAACTTTTTTAAAGCTCGCTCGGGTGGCCATCCTGCACTCAAACACGAATATGCTTAATGGGATTAAAAATGAAGTATGCTGTCCTCTAGCTTATAAAAGGGAGTTAACTAGAGGACAGCTTACTCCCATTTTACTCCTTTCTGTTTAGAGTGTGAACCTATTTTGGTGCACCTCGTTAAAAAGTGCGCAGGTCGCCCTAATGGTGACTTCCAATCGCAGAGTTGGAGCACTTCTGGAGCAACGTTTCCTGCTCTTTTCGGAGCAACTGTATTCCAAACGCAGATCTGAGGCACGGATCACGTCTTCCCATCGTAGACAGGGAGCGGTTGCCGAGCCGAGATTGCTCCGTAGAGCAGTCGGGACTGCTCCGCCGAAATCGGCGGATCCGGCCGGAAGTTTGCGTGACGTTCTTTTTCAGCGGCGCTAGCGGCGCCCTCCATGCTCTGGCCTGCCTGCTCTGGCCAGAGCAAGTGTACTCCAATCGCAATTTCAGGTCGCGCGCTCTGCGCCGGATTCAGGCGCTCTGTCACAGAGCGTGCAGACCGCTACGGGCCTGCGATTGGAATTCACCATAAGATTAAAATCTGAAGACACACCATATGTACAGTCGTTAATTCACAGACCTGAGCGCTCGGACTCCGTGCCTTCTTCGCTCCGCAGCGTGCAGACGCCTAGCGGCAGTGCCTGGCACGAGATAGCGCACGCCTGATTCTCAGACGACACTCAAAGATGCACAATCTCGAACCAGGCGCTGCCGCTAGAGCGTGCAGAGCGCAGAGTTGAGCGCTCTACACAGGTTTGCGGACGGCTGTACATCCCATATGTAGCATTGAGCTCGATAATCAAGGGCTCTGCACAGATACGCCGCCCACATTACGCAATGAGCTTCACAGTTGGCCGAGTCACCGATCTCATCGTAAATGCGCCCGAGTCATGCGGCTCTCCGGTCTGACAGGGGGGCTGCTGTTACCGACCGCTCTTCGGAGCTTCGGTTCTGGAATCGGGAGAAATAATCATCGCTGTTTTTCATATTTCAAGTGCCATTCCATCTATTACGTAAAAACGCCCCCTAACGTGGGGGCCTCAAGGAAATAAAACTGAACTGAAAACTCAAAAACCCAACTCGTGGCTAATTTTTGTCATTACCCCTATCTCTCGACCGGCTCGACCAGCCATAAAAAGCGCAGCCGACCATCTTGAGTGGCGTTCGTTTACGACAGAATTTCAGGGGGCGACGACTACCGTCCAAATATTCAATGCACACGCGGTCCAATTTGAATGCGCGACACGTGAAGAGACATGCCGAAGAAACTGTCGCAAACATGGCAGCTAGCAGCATCGCACAGAGAGCAGAAAAAAAAATCTAGCCCCGGTTAAAATGA
Organism: Amblyomma americanum; assembly: GCF_052857255.1. Taxonomy (NCBI): domain Eukaryota; kingdom Metazoa; phylum Arthropoda; class Arachnida; order Ixodida; family Ixodidae; genus Amblyomma; species Amblyomma americanum. The sequence continues at coordinate 143,889,174 of NC_135499.1, read as the reverse complement.
CCCCAGAAAAAATGGTCCCGTGTGAAAAGTAAAAAAAAAATACCCTAATGGTGCCAAGGCATTAGAATCTTTGTTTGGCTGAAACCGATGGAATTGCAACCCTGCGCGTAAGTGTTGAAACTGCTGGCTTCTCAAAATCAACAACATTGATGATATTGCTAAAATGACTTCTGACTCATAAATTGTGATCAGGTGAACTAGTGAACTGTCTTCCTGCTTCATTATGGCTTGTCCCCAGCTTGTTACCTCCGTGGCCATAAATGAGCTAGCCTGCAAACAGGCACCGAATTGCACGAAAATTTTTAATCTGAACTGTTGCTCCATAAACAACAGAACTGAAGAAGTAAAATCCATGTTTGAAGATTTCATGGTATCATGATGAATCAAGCTATCTACATCTCGAGGATTACGATCATCACTTTGTCCTTATTATAGGTGCGGTCGCAGGGGTGGCAGTGTATCGACACAAGTTTTGAAGACGCGAAGGGTAGCAGTAAATTCAGGAAGCCCACTCTGGAATACGAGATTCTAGCAGTTGAGGGCGGAAAGTGAATGCTCAGCGTGGCTTATCGCCCACCCACTGGGAATATGGACGAATTAATTGCTGCCTATATTGGAAAGTCTTTTAGACCGTGCGTCAATGAATGAAAACAGTCTGTTTATTTCTGGTGACATCAATGTTGATATGATCAGTGCATTTACGCCATGAGAAGAACTTTTGACAATACCTGACAGTTACGGTTTTTCCAGCCATGATCATGTATGTACCAACGCGTATCACCTGCTCGACTGCTACGACAATTGACCTGGTCATCGCCAACAATACACGCGAGTCAAGTGCTGGAACAAATCTTTCCGATGTAAGCGACCACCTGCCCGTATTTGCGTTCCTGCGCACATTTCTTGTCATATCGCAGAAGGGACGCTGCCATGACACAGGCAAATCGACAGCACTGCTCTTGACCGTTTCTACACCGCGATAAGTGAAATGAAACTCCACGGGATGATGTCGGTTAAGGCTTTGACGGAGGGGGAGTCGAGGTTGCGGAGTGCTGTTGCGACTCGGGTAGCATGGCCGGACCGGAGATGGGACGAGGATGATCGGAGACTGGGTTCGGAGGAAGGCAAGGAAAATTTTATGCAACTATTTACATTATTTACACGTACAGCAACTGAGAGTGCTTTTCAGTAGAAGTGTTTCGACGAGAGGAAGCTCTCGGTGTGAGGGACGCCCTTGGCCGTGCTCTGCGCCGAGTTTTAGGGTTTTTCTTCCCTGAAATCCCTAGATGGAGGCCGGGTTTGTTGAGGAAGGCGTGTTCAAACACCGTGACAGATCACTCTCTCCCCAGCCCCCGTCACGTGTTGAGCTTGAGAGGAGGGTGCCATCTACGTCGGGCAGATACAGGAATCTCCACGAGTGACCTCACCACGATTTGCAGATGGTTGTAGGCGTTTCTTATCAATGCGTGGGCCCGGCTGTCAGCTTCCCCCTTGGAGACGAATTTCGATGTCAAAACATGATGACGGGGCCACGCTGACACCTGGTTCTTCTCGAGACGGTCAATTACGCTGGCAGAGCAAACGTTGGGCAGAGCTACGTCGGCGGCTTTCTGGGAAGGCCAGCTGGCGCCGTTGTCGAGGATAAGTCGCGTAGAGCGCAGTCTTCCAGCTCCCCGTCAAAGTGGCCAGCAGGTGCGATCGAGGGAATCCCCCCCCCCTCCCCCCCCCCCATTTTTTTTCCCAGGCAAAGGGCATCCCTCAAGCAGCCGTTGCGAGGTTGTCGGCTATATGTTGACAATTCTAGTTTGCCGCTTGCTCCGGCCCGTACGGCCAGAAGTACGATCACAGCAGTGCCTTGTTGTGCACTCCGTCGGGGCCAGGAGCTGAGGACGCGTTGAGGCGCTGAAGTTCTGCCCTCACTTCCGCCTCGGTGATCGGTTGGTCAAGAAGGTCGTTGGGAGAGCCTGTGTAGTCAGGGTGGTCTGCGGAGGGATATGCCGGGAAGTAGAGATCATGAAGCTCCTCGAGAAGTTCCTGCGGGGAGGCCTCGGATGTGTGTATGAGCTTTATGAGGTTGTGTTTCTGGTGTGTCTTGGACTGAGTCGAATCAATGAGATGGCGGAATTGGTTCCACGTCTGGGGCAGGCTCATGTTGCCGTCCAGCCTGTTACAGAGGGATTTCAAATTTTGGCGAGACAGAGTGGGAGCATGCGTCTCAATCACCTTGTTGAGCAGGGCCAGCCGGCGTCTGAGTGCTCTATTCCAGCGCTGACGCCGCCACCTCCATTCGAGACCCGCCTTGACCTCCCAAAGGTGCAGGAGATGGGAATCCATCACGTCTGCAGGGCAGTCCTCTGGGAGTGGGCGAGTCACGGCGCGGACGTCACGCTGGAGTCGGTCGCACCAAGTAGCTATGTCTGCGATGATGTCTAAAGTGCGGGCTGCTCAAGAGGTGCGGAACGAGTCCCACTTCGTGACGGTAACATGACGAGGGGGTCTAGGTGTTGGGTCTGCTTGTAGGAGAATCTAGATAATGTAGTGATCGCTACCCAAATTTTCCTGGGTGTTACACAACGCGGCGTGAGGGAGGCGGTGGGTGAAGGTGAGGTCAGGAGTAGTGTCTGCTCAGACGCTCTTCCCAGTGCGAGTAGAGATGGTGGGGTGACTCTCTGAAAACGGAGAAACCGGCCTGCTCAGCTGCGAGCCATACCCTGCATCCCATAGGGGTGTCGGCTCTGTAGCCCCAGGCCGTGTGCGGGGCGTTGAAGTCCGCTACAATCAGGAGGGGCATTTGTGTGCGGTTCTCTTGGAAAGCGTGAATAGTTGGTCGAAGTCGTGTTGCAGGCACTTCGGGGGGCTGTATACGTTGAGGATGAATAGTCTAGTGTGCCGAGTGCGCTGCGGCACGAGTTCGATGAGGAGATGATCTATTTCGGGGACGTCTAAGGGGTGGGAGATAATAGTGAGCGCACGGCATACAAGAAATGCAACCCGAGGGGGTCTAAGAGGAAAGGGGACGACGGGCACGCAGCTGGGTAAGGTGAGGGGATTGGAGGGCTCTTGCTACGCGAGCACGTCGGGGCCGCCTGCCCGAGCTAGGAACAGGTGAAGCAGTCTTCGCCTGGAGCCAAAGCCTCGAAATTTCCACTGCCAGATGGTGAGGCTAGTGCGTGGTCTCGCCATCACTGAAACTGTCGTTTGCCGAGGAGGAGCTGGAGACGGTGTGGTGCCGGGCTTTCTTTTTAGGCCGTACGGGAGCACAGGCTGTCGCGTGGCGAGCCTATTGCTCCTTAAATCGTTCGTTAATTTGGCGAGCAATTCGTCCAGACGGGTAGTGAGGTTGGCGAATTTATTAGTGAAGGCCTGGATGGCCGTCTGCACAGCGGCCTGAATTCTGGCCTCCATGAGTTGTTCGAAATTGGGAGGCATGGGCTGGCGTTCCCTCTTTTGGGGTTGGTGTGGTCAGGGAGGTACTGGGTGTTGCGGCCCGCTTCTTGACCGGCGGTTCGCGAGTAGGAAGATGTGGCGGTGGAAGAGGTTTCAATTGAGTCAAACGCTTTATAGTAATCAAGGCTATATATATATATATATATATATATATATATATATATATATATATATATATATATATATATATATATATATATATATATATATATATATATATATATATATATATATATATATATAGGGGTATAGGGGTTTGTTATATTGTGTGCATTTCTCTATCACCTGACTGAGAGTGTGAATATGGTCAATTGTGGAGTACCCTTTGCGAAAGCGTGCCTGGTAATAAGGGTCAACAAAGGAACTCGTTACTATTACAAAATTGAAAAGGGAAAGCGTGAAAAGTGCTGTTATAAACGGTCACGTGACCACAATAAAATCAAGAGTTTCATAAACGAAAAATACTGCTGAGTGTCACCGATTTCTCACCAGTACGCTGACTGCAGTGCAACAGTAATAAAAGTAGGTGTAGTTGCAGCTTGTGGAAATTGCTACGGGGCGTTTTAAGCGGTCTCTTCTGGGACCCTGTCATGGGGAGGATATTTTTTTTTTTTGCAAGGCATGAGCCTATTAAAATGACTAAGCCCAGCCGCCTCCCGAGATATAGTGGGCTATCTTGACTCCAGAAGCTATATAGCCGATTAAACTCAGCGAATGGCATGGTGAGTTTGTGGCGTGCGTCCTCATTCTTACGACGTTGAACGTGCACATTTTAGGTGGAGGTCATGAGACAAACGGTCATTCTGAAACCCTGGAGGCTAGGAAGCCTGTTCGGTCACAGCCGCCCAAAAAGTGTGGAAGGGCATCGATGTCATAAGTTCTGGAGAAGCTGGAGAAGCAGCCGTGACTATGAAGATTGGGAGCTAGTCGGTGATCATCGCCATGCCACCCAGTCTCCAGAAATTGTAAGCAGAGTACACTTCCAGGACGACAAAAATTAAACATTTCCCGCATGCTGTTGTACTTATAATGCAGTTTTTACACTTGCGACAACTTTCTTGCGCAAATTCGTTCTCGCGACATTTTTTCCCTGAGGTTATTTTTTTTTTCCTATACAGGCCGTTTCCTCCGGGGCCTTTTTTTCCCCCCAAGAACCCCGTGAGGTCTCAGCACCGTGACGCGGCAGGGTGCCAGAGCGCATACCGCCAAGTTGAACGTGGACAGAAGAAAAGAGTAAGAATAGTGAGTACGCTGGGAAAAATCCGCCTGTAGACTTGAAGATATACACTGTTTGACGAATATTCCACGACCGTTCAGAAAGATACACCCCAGCTGCTAAAGCGGGGTGTCCCTGCCGCTAGAGCATTTCGACTGTTGATGCGAATGTACGGAGGCAGGAAAGAAAAGGAACAAATAAAATTCACATGGGCACTAATTACATTATGTGTTCTCAAGGCGACAATATTGGAAGCTGTTGATGCCTTACATTGAGTTCTGTGTCATTTTTTCATGCTTGTGTTTGCTGACCCTTGCACTCCTGCCTGTACACAACCTGACATCCCTTACGGTCATCTATAGAGATGGCAACACGAACGCAATGAAGATCGCAATGAAGATCGAACGCAATGAAGAAAGAAAGATTCCCTGGCGTTGTTTATCAGGTTCAGACTGCACATGTGCCGACTGCCCATCAGTATACATAGGCGAAACAGGAGATTTTGCACGCAGATTACGTGAACATAAGAATGACGTGAAGAACGGGCGCGCAGCACAAAAGTATCTGCCAGCCACAACATCAACTGGGCAGAGGCACGTGTGGTCGCCAAAGAAAAAGACAGGAAATCACGGCTCTATCTTGAGTCGCTGATCATCCAAACAACAGCGCATACTATCAATAGAAATGACGGGAATTTTCCACCAATCTACGCGAGATGCCTGGGATCGCATATACGCCGCATAAAACAGGCACCACCGCAACGTTTTGCCTCATTGTGAACAAGGCTCCCGTGTGGGAGCCGAAACGTCATTTCATCTTAATTTTTGGTCGGTGCGACTCACTAGTATCATGTACCATCCCTGCCAGACGGGATTCCGTCAGACCCTTGACTACAGGATACATCGAAACTTACACTAGCCAATATTCCAGTCTGGTGACCGCACTTCTGCTTATGTGACCGATGAAACATTTTTTCCCGATAAGGCTTTTAATGCTATCGCATCAAAGAATACATAAATCGTCATAAACCACCATTGCTGCTTTTATTAATATTGGTATGCATGCCATTTATTTATTTTCCATAAGTCTAGAGCTGCGTTTGTTGGGAACGATGGCCAACAAGTTCTATATACCTTCTGTCGTCGGGTCCTCACGCGACACGGAATACACTGCCTGACCGAAAGGAAGATGATTTCCTTGTTTGCGCCGTCGCTGTTCTCCTCTCTGCTTTGTGGTGTGCAAACTCATCCCTCTTGGACCCCCTGCCGAACAAGCTCATCACCGCGTCGTCCGCTCAACCCTCTTCCGACCCCGTCACGTCAGTACACCGCACCGCTCAGCGATGGCGCTGTGGCGTGACCGCTAATCCGCTAAGCGACGGGGAAGCAGCGTCGAGCGGCCGCGGCGCAGCCCGACGCAGGAAGAAGCGGTGCGCGGCCAGGCCTCCCTCCCTCTTGGGGAATAGCGGTAGGGGAAAGCCGGAGACGCCTGCGCACTGTTGCGCTCCCGCTGAGCCGCAGACCTTGCCAGCGAGCGAAGAGCAGCTCAGGCGGACTGCCAGACGCGATCCAGTGCGCTAACTCCAACTGTAGGCGGTGATCGCAAGTTCTGTAGGCTATAGCAAGCTATAGGGGCTGCCTCTAAAAAAACATAATAATAATAATAATAATAATAATAATAATAATAATAATAATAATAATAATAATAATAATAATAATAATAATAATAATAATTGGTTTTGGGGGAAGGAAATGGCGCAGTATCTGTCTGATATATCGTTGGACACCTGAACTGCGCCGTAAGGGAAGGGATAAAGGAGGGAGTGAAAGAAGAGAGGAAGAAGCAGGTGCCGTAGTGGAGGGCTCCGGAATAATTTCGACCACCTGGGTATCTTTAACGTGCACTGACATCGCACAGTACACGGGCGCCTTAGCGTTCTGCCTCCATAAAAACGCAGCCGCCGCGGTCGGGTTCGAACCCGGTTAAAAAAAAAAACACCTCCCAGGCAGCCATATTGGGCTAAAAAAAACACAATATGGCTGCCTGGGAGGTGCTCAGGCAACGGAGCTAGCCTAGTTTACAGGCAGTGCATGCGTTGCACCGGGCTGTGTGATGCTGCATTGGACATCTCCCCAGTAACTTCCTGCGCATGCGCAGACTGCTATAGCCATCGTTTTCGGACGGTATACCCTGTAAAATGTCTGACGAGTGCCCCCACGCAGATGCGCACGCAGTCGCCTCACGCCTCAAGCGAGAGCACGCGGTCTGGTTCTCCATCATTCTTGAGTCAGAAATTGAACAGATTAAGTACAGTGCTCGATGCGTATTGGGCGGCAGGCATGTCCGCAGACTGCTCTGACTGGATGAAGTCAGCGTTCTGCTCTTAACATAGAGTTTCTTACAATTTTCTAGAGGGAAAGCTGGCGCCCAGCCTATGGGAGTTTGCATGCAGCTTCCTCGAGACCACCTGTACCACACCACCATGGGCGCTCTAAGCATCATGAGGCGGAGAGCTACAGACTGCCCCCCAAGGCCCGGGCCCCGTAGAATATCTGTTAAGGGACTAATTGGACTTATTTTTGGAAATGTGGCGGAGAGTTTAAAGGTTGCTTCACTTCCGCCACCGGTTGGCCTGGTACTGCACTACCTCCGGGATCGGCCTTGTCTTTAGCGCGTCTTTACTATCCTGTCTTTCTATCCCATCTTTCAACTCTCCTACTATTTGCACGTGGTAGCGATTGTGGCTCATCTTGAGCCAGTGAGCAGGCCTGTGCACTTTCCTTTTCTTTCTTCCTGGCAACAACAGACAGACAGACTACCGACTACAGAACTACAACTTTTGGCCAAAAAATAATGAAAAAACATACGTTGTTCGATAATAAAGAATGTAATATCAATTCAATATCATGTCTATAAATCGTAGCAAACGAGCAGAAAAGCATATAAATGCAAAGTTTGCTCAAAATCAGCGATGGCTTGCTCTCCTATTGGCCAAGCATTGCAGGCCCCAAAAGCCAATATTTCGTATTAACAGGCGCACTTTTAAAAATAAATATGTTTTTGAAAAAAAATTTGTCGCTTCAACATTTTAAGAGGTTTTTCGCAGCATTTCGGAAAACAAAAACCTTTTATTGGTTTCGTGTGCTGTTGCGTTTTCGCTACTATGGCTTTTGCACACTACTTTTACGCCGAAGTCGTCTGCGTGCGGAGCGCACCCTAGATACGGATTGGGACATATCAGTAACGCCACTCTGTGTTCCTGAAAAAAACCTACTGTCCCGCACCAAGTAGCTCATCGCCCCATGATGCTTTGCGCGTCCATGGAGGTTCAGGTGCAGCGCCGCCAGCTTTCCCTCTAGTTAATAGTAAAAAAAAAAAAAACTCTATGGCTCTTAAAGTGCAATTGCATCGCTTTCTGAGAATTCCGCGATATTCGATCAATGATCCAAATTTATGTAGGTTGTAGGTAAAGCACGCCAAGTTCTTTTGCGGTAGCATTCGAAATGCAAACTTAATCGACGATTAAGGCTCGAAATGACGTCACTGACGGCACGATTTCGTATTTCCTTTTCATTCGCCCACACCAGGCCTGCCGTGCGTCTTCGGATGCCGTCAAACAACGCTTCGCAGGCTTTGCGGCCTTGTGTATATCACGCAAGAACAGCCTGACCATGAGAAAGTCGGGTTCCGGATATGCGTGGCGGAGAACGTCGACTTCAAGTCTCCTGTTTTCCTCTGAGCGACCGATGAGGATCCGTAATCGATGTAGCCGGAAGTTTTCATTTCGATGCACGCTCTCTGCAACCTGCTACTACGGCATCGTCTTTAAGTCACGCAGAGAATTTTTGTACGCCCTTGCGGAGAGGTAGCAGAAGATCCGGTGAAATTCCCAACATACGATGAGCCAGAGTACATTGAACCCTTGAAATATTCTCTTGAAAAGAGACCAAAAACATGAATGAAAGCGAGAGGGAACCTAGGCCAGCAAAACTTTGCCTGTCTTAAATCCAATTTGTGAACAGCTTTCGGAGAACTGTTGGCAATAGATTCTAGCACATCAGCACATTGATAGTCGCGCCTATGACTTCGTAACTTAATTTACGAGTGGTGCTCTGTAAGCATCACTTGTATACTTACAGGGTTTTTCAAAAGTTTCCACTCCACCTTGCACGTGACCCTAACGGTGCCTAATCGTTTGGCGGAGCTTCTATTGCGCCATTGTCAGCCTGTGGCCAGAAAGCAGGAATAACAATACTCTCCTTCTAGCTCCCAAAACACCAAAACAGTCAGCATATAACCCTATATAGATGAGCAATAAACGTTACGTCACACCACTTGGTGACGGATACTGTCCCACTCCATGTGGCGTGGGAATTTGAAAACACTGTTCTGAGCGGATCACGCACGCTTGTCTCCGTATAGGTTGGTTGTACTTCGCTTGAGTCTTTTCGTCGTGTTTTAACCGACTTATGTTATGTTCTTAAAGAAATAAGCTGTCATCTTTTCTACGTCATCACTCGCAGCATATTCAAGGAAATACCCTGCTGCGGCTTTAGTGTTTCCGACATACGCCTGGAATCAATGAGCTACAGCCGTGAGGCATAAATTTTCGGTAATAATAATAATAATTGGTTTTTGGGGGAAAGGAAATCGCGCAGTATCTGTCTCATATATCGTTGGACACCTGAACCGCGCCGTAAGGCAAGGGATAAGGGAGGGAGTGAAAGAAGAAAGGAAGAGAGAGGTGCCGTAGTGGAGGGCTCCGGAATAATTTCGACCACCTGGGGATCTTTAACGTGCACTGACATCGCACAGCACACGGGCGCCTTAGCGTTTTTCCTCCATAAAAACGCAGCCGCCGCGGTCGGGTTCGAACTTTTCGGTAGTGTAAAGTCAACTTCTTGCCATTAACTCATTTCGGCTTACTCGCGTGCCAATTATAACGTCTATTCGTTTCGGTCGGGACATGTACACTTCAATTAAAGTAGTCGAGCCTTCTGCATCCTCCAGGAAAGGGAGCCTGTGCTCTAGCAAGTGTCCCGCACGTATGACGGAGCGCTGGAGTCCCGGGACTAAATCATATGACAAGACTGCGGTGAACAGCAGGTGAGTCAGGTGACACCGGCATGCCTCATCACACTAATGGGGCGAGCTGAATCAAAACGAGAAAGCCAAAAAAAAAAGCGATCAAAATCAAAGGTGCACAGAAAGAGCCACAATTGCCAAGAGAAGCCAGTGAACACGACGAAATGAAGCACGGGCCGACAATAACAGGACAAAAGAAAACGCCGAAGGGATGACCCGAGCGAGGCCGATTGGAATACGTTGGCAACATCATCCGTCAGAGAAGCAACGGGGCGGACGCGCATTCGCGCCCAGAAAGCCGCGCAGTTACGCGCAGTGGAGCACACGCACGGTAAGCCAGACACACGAAGGGCATCGTATTTATGGAGGCCCCACGGCGGTGCATGCACCCCCCCCCCCCCCCCCCCCCCCCCCTCCCGGCGCTTTTCATTGTCTTTCGCGCAGTGCCGGGGGAGGGCGCTGGACAAGTGGAAGAAACAGGCCTGTCGATATACGCATGCATCTGCGCGGGCACACGCGCCACTTGCCCAGCCTCGTGCTTTCTCCAAATTGAATTGCACCAACCCGGGTGCGCGCGCAAAAAAAGAGAAAAACTCCGGCAACACTACCTTATTCTAGTTTTTTTTTTTATTGTCTCCCTCCCTCGCGTCTTCTAAGGCTCCTCGATAGAACGAAAAACGACGGAAACCACGTTTTCCGGACGCCGGTAAAAACCCAGCAGCAGCGAGATAGAAAGAAGGAAAAAGGGGAGAGGCGAATGAAAGAAACTCTTCAGAGCTGCGGCGACGCTGCTATATTCATGGGCTCCGACAAGTGTAACAACGGAGTGCAGCACGAAGTGTCGGGGCTGGAATTAAAACGCAGCCGGACGGGCTGTGACGCAGATGCAGCGAGGGAGCCGCGGTTGGATGCAGGAACTAAGTTTGGTTGAACGAACATTCGGGCTGCTACCGCGGCGAGGAGAAGGGCAGGAGGCCGAGTTAACGCGTGCACAGTCCACTGACGCCGAACCCCGCCTAAAACACTCGTTTTCTTTTCGATTTTTTTTTTCGAACCCCCCCCCCCGTTTTCCGAGCTTCCACACGCGAAGATAGCGACCGGGAACCAGACACGACTCCATGGGCACGCTCGACTGAAGTTCTGTGCTCGCCCCCGCCGCACCCAACGTCGAGACGCAACTAAAGAAAAAAAGTAAAAGTACAGAGAATTACAACGGAGTCATTGAGGCGGAGCTGACTTCTTGGGGTTAGAACGCATCTGGCGCTCTTTTTTGGTGGCCAAGTGAAGCGCAATACTCGACGCTCTGCGCGAAAACCAGGGAGCAGCAGTTGTTTCGTTGCAGCGTTTGAACGTGTTTTAGATAGTTCTGTATTTTTATTTTCCGTATTCCCGCACAGCATTGCTCTGTTTTCTCACTCGCAAAGATGGATCGGAAGAGAGGAAAATGGGCGGAAGGGGAAGTTAAAGTCCGGTGGCACATTCGAGCTTTACGACTTGTAAAATGCGCCACATGCTCGGATATGTTTCGCGGAGGGGGAGGGGGAGCGCACGCGGCGGAGTTGAAATTGAAAGCGTCTGCTGCTGCTTCCTGGGTGTGTATATGGACACACTGCTAAAGCGCTGTCTTTTTTTTTTTATGAGGTCTAACAGGGGTCCGTAGGTGCCTGGAGGTCTCCTTTTATTATGTATATTTTATAGAGAAAACTTCTGTTTGCTGTTTGGCGCTGTCGTAACAAGGAATAGCTTCCCGTATGAGGCCATTCAGTTGGAGGGGAGAAGTTTACCGCTGTTGCGTAAGCGTCGCTCTTCTTCCTGGAAGTTAAAATTACTTTTAGCGCTGGCTTTCTCAGGCTCGAAGTCATCAAGAAACCAACTTCGCAACTGTCGGAATTAGCGCATGTTTCTTTATGAACTTTACACCTAGAAGCATTCGTAAAAAATGATTGTCGATTTGCGTAGTCCGGCCAAATGCGAATTAGGTCGCTAGGCGTTCGCTTTCACTTCGGTTCCGGTGTTCAGAGTGTTTACGGATGGCAGTCGTTAGGATAGCGATAATGGTTAGTGTCCATTATCTACATTCATAGACGCCCATAGAGTCTTTCTGCCACTCCTGGCGCAGTGGTGCAGCTATCAAGCGATGCGCCACTGCCCTGCGATGGCAGGTGCTGCCACCGGTGGGTCTTGTGCGACCCAGGTTGCTCTTCGTGAGCAGCCTCTCACGATCAATTAAGCTGCCGCCTGACAAGGGGGGGCAGGCTGCCCACCAGCCACAAAACAGGTCACAGACAGACGGACGAACGGACAGACAGACGGACGGACGGACGGACAGACAGACGAAAAAGTAATTATTAGCCTCCCTTTTTGTATCGGGGTGGTGAATGGTGTCAGCTAGCCATTAATCCCTATCAGCGACCACAGCACGGCGATGTGGCCAAAACGTCGGCACTTTTAGCGGAACTTGTATAATCCCTGTGGAGGCTGAGTAAAGGGTATGCCTCGGGGAAGTTTATCCGGTCGATCTGTGTTTGGCGGAAAAGCCAAGACTACCGAGCGAGAAGTTTTTGTACCTCATCTGTGTTCAATTTTCACCTTTCGCAGCAGGCGTCTAGCGTGTATGACACCTTTAGAATCGGCGAGGTGAGCAGTTCCCGAGAACATGGAAGGTCTCGGCGATCTGAGCCAATCACAAATGCGTGCGCTGCAAAACGCGTTACTCCGTAATTCTCACCCCGCAAATGGCTGCTCCATTGCTGGGGAAGAAAGAGCACTGCAGTGAAATTCCACCCAATTCAGGACCACCGCTCAGAATTGCTCCACGACAAAACAGCAGTCCGTTAAAACTTTTTTTTTATCTAAACAAGAACCTAATCACGATAAAAATTATATGCTCTAGAATTTTGATATATGCATGCTTGTTTAATGTAGTCATACATTAAAGGGACACTGAGGACAATGCTATAAATTTTTTTGTTAGTAAAAATTCGAGAGGTCGGCATTTTGTGGTTTTGTTGCCGCTTGTCCGGCAGCGAAAGGTGCATTTATTGCTAAGAGACTTAGATTCAAAGTTGAAAAACTTTTTCCCACCGCTACGAGTCAAAATCGCAACTCTAGAATATGACGTAAAGCGGCGGAAACGTAAACGAGATTGCTGGCGGCGCCGACGCTTCGCTCCCGCCTTGCAGCAACCGAAATGAAAACTACTACCAGCCGGACGCTGCGGGCCCTGTCAGCCGTTGTCGGATCGTTTACGTTTGCACCAACGGCATACTATGGATCCCGTACCCGATTCCGAAAACGAAGTTCTCGCAAAGAACTGCGGCCCGCATTCAGCGACATCAACCCCACACAGCTTGCGATGCTTTTGAGGGCGGAGGCGTCGGGTCTTGCAAGAAAAGCCTAGCGCCGACAGGTCGGCCGCGTCGCTGTCGCCACCGAGCCACCGTCACGACTGATGTGTAGAAACTGGTACGTGCGGGCATATTTAAATTCGGTACTAATTGTCCTTGTAGGGCTGGTTATGCAGCACAGCGTCTCGGTACGTTGACGAAGCGAGCACGCAGAGCGTGGTGCGTTTGCTAACGTGGAGGCGCGTTGAAAATTGTCTATACGCGGCTATTTTTAATTATTTGTCGCAGCTGTGTGCCGTTGCGCAAAGTTCGTGCGAGGAGCACTCAAAAGAGGCACTTGGAGGTCGTCTGCTGCTCCGCCTTTGTAAATCTAAGCTCTTAACGAAACCATGAGGGCACGCAGAGCGGATAGCCGCGAAACACCCCAAAACGCACCGAAACTTAGCTGCCTGCCTGTTGAGCCGCCAACTGCCGGTTCTCTTTGACTTCCAACATTCAAGTTGTCTTTTTTCTGTCTTCCTTGTCAGATAAAAGTGCACTAGTGGTTTCAAAACAAAACTGATATTCTTCAATATCGACCAAACACGTAACCTACATGCATGTTTGTCCGCCTCAGAGATCTGTGGCGCCTTTTCTCCTATTGCATCATCACGCTTGTACTTGCGAGATTGGCCTGTGGCGGGGATACCTGTATTTTAGTTCTTGCTCTTTTCTACCTTACAAGAATTTTGTTTTTAGAAAGAATGCTGTTTTTATGTTTAGGACCCGGTATTCTATCGATACAAGCCAATTAACATCAATTTCTCTTTAGTGTCTCTTTAAAAAGATGATTTCGCTCACTATTGTGGTTAGCCAGCTGAGTAATACAGTACACCGCGGTCAGTGGCCCAGTGTATAGCATGTGACCAGCTGCTGCACGTAGGAGACTCGTCCGACTGCGAGGACGCCATGTAAGAATGGTGGCGCACCACTTCACAGCAAACCACCGCAGTGCTGCGTTTGTGCGGCGAATTGCTCTGCTAATTCAACGAGTGAATGAAACGCTGGCTGTGATTTCAAAACACCACCCTGAACAGACCTTTCAACTGCTGCAATAATTGTTTGAAAAATAGTCGCAAAACTGCTAAAATATTTCAGGGGCTGCTTGTTCTCTTTCTTGGCATTGACTCGACGAGAGAACTCTGCCTTTCACTGGCTTGCAAAGTTGAAATAAGTTGTGAGATGAAGTATATAGGCGGACGACGAACAGCCGGTCTTTGGCCACCGGTAAGAACATTGCTTCATGATTCGGAAATCTTTCTATGTGAACGGCGACAAGGACGGCCCTCCACCTGGCGGCGGACATCTTGGAGAACCGCCCAGCAGTCCGCGCTGCTGCTCGGTGGTTCCAGGTCGGCCCTGCAGCTTCTCTGATATCCTTGGTACGCACTGGCGATAGTGCGCAATCTGGCGACCAAGATGAATGGCCTCGCCTCGCGGGTCTGCTCAATACGGCTCTCCTGGATTCCTTTCCATGTTGGGGTCCCAGGCAGTGAGGCTGCTGGCGCCCTGGCGAGGGCCGCCCACGGCAGCTCCACACCATTCTGTTCTCCTGTGGTTCCTCTGGACGCCGCACGTTGCATAACAAAACGCCAGCTCCTCCTGGAGCACCCCTACCCCAGCGTCTCTGGGGGAACACTCCCTCAGCTCCTTCTTAAAAAAGGCGCTCACAAGTCAGCGGAGGTCCCTACTGCTGCGGCTGCATGTTGGCTGCTGCTGCTCTGGTTCCCGCCTCTTCAAGAAGGAGCTGGCACCTACTGCTGACAGCTGTTGCTACGGACACCCGCAGGAGACCACGCACCACTTCATCCTGGAATCTCCTGCCTTTGCTGCCCACCAGACAAAAACTGACGGCGAGCTACAGGCGCTTGGGCTCCCTACACAGACCACTGTCCACTTCTTCTTCTCGGCTGGCCACAGTGCTTCGAAGGCCCTTCAATCTCTCCTCACACTCCTGGAAGACTCGGGTCTAGACTCTTGCTGGTAGCAGTCCCCAGCACACGAAGGCTATGCCTGCGGCTCACGCGCCTTTCTCTATAGTCCTGTCTCTTTTCCTTCCCTCCTATCTGCATGCCGGCAGTGGTGGTGGGGACTCTTTCCAGTTTCCAGTCACAGGCCCTTGCACCTTCCCTTTCCTTTCGTACACACACACACACACACACACACACACACACACACACACACACACACACACACACACACACACACACACACACACACACACACACACACACACACACACACACACACACACACACACACACACACACACACACACACACACTGTCATTCAGCCCGTGCCGTCGTTTAAGCTTCGGAGAAGCGCAACCGCATGACTCTCGGGTCGACACCACTCGCCCAAGCACGGACCAGCGACGCAGCGTGCACCAGTCTTTGGGACGGCTCCGCCATGATCCCCCTGCAGGCGGACTGTTGCAGTGCCCGATGAACAAATTGCGTTTTGTTTGTTTTCTTCTTTCTTGTGCCAGTGCACTTTAGGCACAAGGCCTGTCTTGTGTTATTCTGCATGTGTTGCGTTATTGCGTAAATCATTTTGTATGTGCTCGTACGAGTGAGTAGAAATTCCTCTCCATCGTCTCTTTGCTGTATAAAGTTTTTCTTTCCTGAACTTTTGGCTCCGACCCATTATCTGACTTGTGACTGGCGAAAGCTGGGCACCGAACGACCACCTCCATGTCACTTGGTAGATGGTTTCTGGCTCAGCTTGCCACGCTTGCCACGCTAAGTCGAGGGCATCTCGTTTGAGGCCGAGACCGCTACCCCGCCACGCTCTAAGGATGTATCGGAGTGCACGCTCTAGTACACGAAGGTGACGCCCCACATGCCAACCACTAAGTGGGACCCTTGCATGATTTGGTCTCTGAACGTGTCGTAACCGTGGGATGCTTTGTGTCAGTGAGATCTCTACGGTGGCAAATTACTTTACAGTAATGCTTTACTGACTTTTTGCGTGTCAGAAAAGTGTCGAACTATAGAGTTAAACCAATGCAAAGCCATGCGTAGAGCTTTCGCTCGACGTTTGGGTGTAACCATGGATAAGCCCCGCCATTTTTTTCAGGGATGGACCCAAGGTAGCTTCTTATATTGGTTGGGCGGTGGGCTGAGCTAGCTCGTGTTCTGCCCCCCCCCCCCCCCCCCCGGCTTTTTGATACGTTCCTGATCTGGTGTATTTTATGGATGCGCTGAAACATCTTCGAAGGCTTCTTGGGATGAAAATTAAGCTTGCCATCAACACTACTCAGTTACACAGTCAATGAGCCCTTTGATACCAATATGGTTTGCTTTTGAGCAAACCATGCTCTAGAGTCTTTAACAGCTCCGGCACTAAGGATTGTTTTCTTGCTGTTGACTCAACTTTAATAACATACCGTCCGAAGATGGTGGACATTGCACGTCGTCCACATCAAAGGCCAAGACCTCTCTCCGACGGCAGTCATTGTGGAAATGAGTCTTCTACTGGCGAAGTACACAGTGGCAATGTGACAGATGTTGCAATACTTTTGTATCGTTCATAACTGTAAGAGGAGGCGTGAATAGTCCCCTCCTGAAGCGCTGCGCTGATTTCTTGGCAACAGGGTGTTGTTGCGATTCGGGTAGCAGCATCCCACCGCTGAAAACAGTTGTCGTGATGCGGGGTAGCGTGTCTGGGCCGGAGAAGGGACGAGGAAGAATGGGAGCTTTAACTTTGGGGAAACAAAAACAAGCGGGCTTAATGTCACTTTGAAGAAAGCTATTTACGTATGAAGGAAAAAAGCAAACAGTCAAAAATCAACAGTTCATGCATCGAGCGACTGGATGAGCCAGGGGACAGAGCGTCCTTTATCACTCAGCACGCTCCTTAAATCTTCTAAGGTTCCGCCCCTTCATCAGGTAGTGGCCAATCCAACACGCGGTGCGTTTGTCCACGATGGGAAAGGTGCACAGCACATAGCAAGCGGAGTCACTCGTTGCAGAGTACACCCATGGGAACGGCCGAGGAGGAATCGCATGTCTGGTGCTATTTGCTATGGATGTAGAGGCTAGAAGGCTTGACTAGTGTCGTGCACGCGCCAGCGGAGAGAAAATAATTTGCAATGACGACTCACAGATGGCGCTGCAGCTAGCAGGTGTGTTGTGCGCGCGCTCGGCAGCAATGCCAGGAAACGCATTTCGCTGCGCGCATCTCGCTGTAACGGCTGCGATATTCGTCTGGCCAAAGCACAAAATATAATACGAGTGTCCATATGTTCTGCGGTGCATGCGGCGTCGGTCAGCAGCGATTTTCTCAGCAAACCACTTTCGAAGCTACTGCTTCAGGTGGGCACAGACTGTTGAAGCCGAGAGCGGTTATTTATTTGCTTGTTTATGCTTTGGTTGACCCATACTCGCGGGAAAAGAAACAAGGAAAAACTTCGCAACAAGACAGTGACGAAGGGGAATGAACGAGCACAATACGACATGCGTAGAAACAAGGCTCATCATCCAAGAGATTGAGCCCGTCTTGTATAACGACCGAGCGAAATTACGGCCTCACGTGTGGAAGGCACCATTCGCGGATGGTCATTACAGTCCCGAATACATTAATGTAATCACATAAATAAGGGAACAGAACACATTAACGCAATGTTTATTTACAGGAACATTTCACTGATGCAGTTTCGCTGGTATCGCCTCAGTTTGAGCAGTTTTTGCTTCTCGCGATTGGACGCCTTATCTTTGCTCATTGCCTTAGTAAAAAATGCAACCTCCTCAATACATAAAACTTAATCACATCACTTGTAAGAGTGCGGGAGTGCTCGTTGCAGCCGACTTCTTGGAGTTCATGCCCTTGTAGAAAATATAAAAACGACATCATGCTCCCATGCAGCATGCAGCTCATTTCTGCTGAAAAAGGCAGTGAATGCATTTTTTAGTTTAGTTATTAGCACTTCAATGCGCTTTGAAGCGTACACAAAACCTCCATGGTCAGCCTGCCTCATCAGTGAGGCATTCTCATTTTTATCAGGGGCAAAACAGCCAAGGCAGATAAACATGCGGGGCATGGGAATCTTTTCAGTGATTTCCGGACAACGTAGCCAGCGACATAAAAAATGAGTCGGCTGTCGCTTTTCTTTTATACGCAGCCTTTATGGTCAAACATGCTATCCTGCTCTTGCAGCACTGTTGAAGCATGTGCGAGGTTTCCCTCGTCCAAGAGGTCATCAATTATAATTAGGCTTGCTATCTGTGCCGCCTTTTCTTTCCTTGCATCACAGGGCTGCAGAAGAGAACTCACAATCTCAGCTGGTGAATTTCCGTTCCTTGGCGGCTTTTCCAAATTGCAGAAGGCAAGGTTATTTACAATAAGCAAAAACTGCTCTGGAGACGGGTGGACATTGCAGCCGAATGATTGTCTTACAATTCCAAATAAATTATTCAATTTCTCATGGCTCAAATTGGCTGTCAGGAGATATTTGTATTTTAGTGATGACGTCACATAATTCGCAAGTGACTGTGTGCTTTTCAGCGTCACACGAAGAAGTCCGAGGGCAGTTCCTGCACTGAGAAATCCACCGCCGTGCTGAGCGGCATACCGTTCCCATTCATTCAAGAAGGTTAGAAATTCTAGAAAGCTCGCACTTGCTGACTCTGGGCAAAGCCCTTTGGAAGGCACCCTTGATGTCATGACAAATATCAAGCGTTCCATAAGCTTCACAAATCGTTCTGTTGGCTCAATTGTACGGAAAATTTTGTCTAGCTTATCATTGTAAAAAAAAAACAAAGTCCTTTCAAAACCTCATCACTGAACAGCTGGAAGGCAAGGTAGACACGTATTTTGTCAAATGCATTCGGCTGCAAATGGGATAAAGATAAATGTGGCCTAACTTTCAATGTAAGCGCGTCTTTGTCAAACCTCCACGCTTCTTTTATATCGTCGACGTATGCATTACCACCTGGGATCTGGACTCCCTTAGAAGTAAATGCATTCCTTATACATTTTACGATGTGAGGAAAATCAGAAATGAAATGAAGGTTCTTTTTTTATCCACGGGATGTTGAACCTTGCGCTTGATTTCCTGGGCTGATGCTGGAAAGATGGAAATGCACTTCGATTAACACAATAAACACTATCCTGGGCACAATGCAGACACAGATTAGCGAAGCGGAAGCGCACCAGAAAGACGCGCTTTCACTCGACGAGCGACACGAGGAGCTGCGGCGGCGGCATCGGTCTTATCTGCAAGCCTAACTGGATGGATGGATGGATGGATGGATGGATGGATGGATGGATGGATGGATGGATGGATGGATGGATGGATGGATGGATGGATGGATGGATGGATGGATGGATGGATGGATGGATGGATGGATGGATGGATGGATGGATGGATGGATGGATGGATGGATGGATGGATGGATGGATGGATGGATGGATGGATGGATGGATGGATGGATGGATGGATGGATGGATGGATGGATGGATGGATGGATGGATGGATGGATGGATGGATGGATGGATGGATGGATGGATGGATGGATGGATGGATGGATGGATGGATGGATGGATGGATGGATGGATGGATGGATGGATGGATGGATGGATGGATGGATGGATGGATGGATGGATGGATGGATGGATGGATGGATGGATGGATGGATGGATGGATGGATGGATGGATGGATGGATGGATGGATGGATGGATGGATGGATGGATGGATGGATGGATGGATGGATGGATGGATGGATGGATGGATGGATGGATGGATGGATGGATGGATGGATGGATGGATGGATGGATGGATGGATGGATGGATGGATGGATGGATGGATGGATGGATGGATGGATGGATGGATGGATGGATGGATGGATGGATGGATGGATGGATGGATGGATGGATGGATGGATGGATGGATGGATGGATGGATGGATGGATGGATGGATGGATGGATGGATGGATGGATGGATGGATGGATGGATGGATGGATGGATGGATGGATGGATGGATGGATGGATGGATGGATGGATGGATGGATGGATGGATGGATGGATGGATGGATGGATGGATGGATGGATACGGCTGAACCCTTTACATCGGGCGGTGGCTCCAGCCACCTAGCCATGTCTTATGAAATTTTAAACGCAAGACAGGAGTAAAAACTCGCCTGCCGCGAACAGCGCCACCTACGCTAGCATCGAAACAGGCTTCGGCACGGCGGCTGGCTAGGGCGCCTGCTCACGACACTAGTCAAAACTTCTAGCCTCTATACTATGGAGGTGGAACAGTATTGCAAGCCGCACGTGTCCATCGAAAACACCTATGGTCCTTGCATCACCGCGGGCCTCAACTGCGGCTAGCTCTCTCTGGTCGGGCGGGCTCCTGTCGGACACGCTTAATTACTTGACGTGCCATACTTTTATTCCCCCGTCATCTGTTCGTCTTCGGTTGCTGCCCCAGGCGCCCTTCTCCGGAAACCAGTCAAAGGGAATGTCATTCCCGCCGAGCCAAGTGTAGAAAAATTCCACAGGCTCCTTCTCAGCTAGGCATTCTTTTTTTGCGCGGTCGTCGGCCACCTGCCTCCGTCGAAATTGCCGCTGCTGTAACCGCCACCGTGGTCATCCCGGTCGACGGAGTCTGCGCCTCAATCTGCTTGAGCTGGACTGCATCCCGTTCATAACAGTGTGTAGTGAACTTGGGCACAATAGTGGCACCGGAGGTTAATGATCCGTCTAAAAAGATGGTCAGTCCTCGCACGTATTCTTCAAACTTTTCTGCTGCCCATATTACAGCTAGCGACAACTTTTAAACCCGGAAGTACTTCTCTTACTTTGTTAGGGAATGGGAAGCATATAGGCCACTGCTCTTCTTTCCCCACGGCTGCTGCTTCAGCAGTTATCATGTGTCTCCTTGTTAGGAGCATTATCAAAAATGAGCGAAACTTGCGCTGAAATATCTCTGGCTCACTGATGGAAGTTAAATCTGGTAAAAACCAGAGTTGGCGTTCGTTGCGAGAACACTGTTGCATCCCCTAGACTTCCTAGCACTTCGACCACGGCTGACAAAACATGTAGTTGTCGTCTGACAACTTTGTTAAGGCTTGTAAGGTCGACACAGATGCGCACATGATGTGATCGCTTCTGGACTATCTACAAGAGGTGCACGGTGGTAGCAGGCGCCTTACTGCGTTCGCTTTGGTGAAGAGGAATCCCAAGTCTCTTTAGAGTGGGGACTACAGACTTTGTACAACTATATGCAGTCGTAAATACAGGTGACGAAGATTTGGTACCACAGCGGCCGCCGTAGCCGACCCCCTCTAATACTAAAAACTTCCTTACCTCAGAAAGGAAGCTTACATTGCAGTGAGCCCCCCTTTCCTATGTGAATCTGGAAGCTTTCTTACTGAGGAGCCCTAAGCAAATTCGTCCTTGCTGCATCCTCTGAGTAAGGTAGCCAGTAGCTGCCTTCATGTGTCCTTTCGTCGCTTCTGCCCCTAGATGAGCGCTTCACCTCATCACTGACACAAATGACTCAGCACTCTCGCACGGGGGGCGAGACGCGGCGCAAGGACGCGAGTCTTGCGTGAGCGCAGTTGAGCAGTCGGAACGAAATGGCATCGTGGACAGATCTCTACGCTGGTGAATACACGCAATGTACTAACCGCGCTTGTGAAAGTGAGTTCGATGAAGCGTATCTGTATCCTCCAACAGCTAGGTCGCTTGGCGACACGGTGAATTCTGTGGAAGTGTACTCAGGGGAAATATTTGCGTTCAGATTCCGCTTCAGCAAGGCGCCCGTGTTGACAGTCACGAAAGAGCTGCTGCTGAAAAGCAACACGGACTTAAGACGAGCGCCGCTTCCATCGCTGCTGTTGAACATGTTTCTACGCCACCGGTGCGGCTCGTTCACACTTGGGCATTCGGCACCGAGAGCGAGCGGAATCCGCCGCCACCGAAATGCTGCCTCGTCCACACCTCCTGGCCACCACGTTGCCGCTCGTGGCGTACAGAGAGAGATATGGTTAGAAAAGAGCATAAATCCACGCTGTCTATGTACCAAAAATGTATTCATGCTTACGTACCCTACCGGCGAGTATTTTTAGGGTCGTTACGCCATTTCTCCCATTCCCACCTTTAGTTCACCTGCTAGTCGTCTTCTATGCAAGTCTTGTTTTCCATGTCTCGAACCCAGACGACACACTCACGTTCATCGAGCGATTGAAAGCTCCAGATCGTGGTATGACCACGATCGACATTACATTGTGATTGACTCTGCTGTGGTCGTTGCGATTTCAACGTTCGTGATCTCCTGAGGGCTGTTATCAGAAAATAATCGGGATAAGTTCCGTTAGAACGGTAGTCAGTCGGCCGCCGGCTTTTGCTGCCGACAAGGAATGCACGCATAATCTCGACAAAAGCACTCAGCTGACTGAACATTCATCTAGAACAAGCGGAACCCCTTTCTGGTTAACATCCTTGCCTTTCCCTCCTCCTCTTTATCTATCTATCTAGATGCGTATCGTACCACTAATGTTACCGCCTTACTGCAGAGGACTGGTACTCGGATGAAAGGCGCGACAAGTCGGCCTTGCGTGCGTGCCTCACACTCCGCGTGTGCATGCATGATGACCCACGCTTAGAAATTATTTTTATCCCTTTGATGAGCCAAACGTGAGGAGATGCATGCGTGCGGTTCTTCTAACTTTTTAAACATTTTTTGGCAGAAGGCCCGAGCATCAAGCTGTACGACAGTTGGCAACGACAGAATCAGCGGTCGCCTCGATCGGCTGCCTTAAGTGAACTGTTTGGCCACATATATGCCAGCAGAGATGCATCGAGCACTGTGCTCGGGGGGGCTTTTAGCAAGGGATATGTTTCAATAAATAAATAAATAAATAAATAAATAAATAAATAAATAAATAAATAAATAAATCAATCAATCAATCAATCAATCAATCAATCAATCAATCAATCAATCAATCAATCAATCAATCAATCAATCAATCAATCAATCAATCAAGCGTTTCTCAAAACATATCCGCCTTTCCACTCTGCAGAACGCAATGAAGACAATCCCAACCATACGCTCTTGTATCGCGCTCAGCTAGCACTTCACCAACACGTTCAGCACATGCATATATGCGCTCATCTGAGCGCGTACTCGGAGCTGGAATCTGCGGTCGCTCTCGTGAGAGGCCTCGAACGCCATCAATATATCAGCCGGACGCACGAAATTAGCAGCCGAAATGTTTTGTGAATGAGACCTATGCGGTCGTAATATGAAGCGAGCATTTGTGCTTGCGAGGTGGTGAGACGATCGGACTGCGATAGATAAACATCATGCAAGAACAACCGCAAAAAGCGCCATTGCAGGGGACACATACGATATGCACTGTGACCTAGTTAAAACAAGCGCCGGCATCCAGCAAAACATCGTATGAAAAACCGCGGTCGTTCAAGTTCATATAAAAATGGCTGCGCGCTCTTTCCGCTACCTCCCTTCGTCTCCAAGTTGCCCGAGAGCTGCCAGCACAAAATCGTCCTGGCGAGTCTGGCTGCTCGCTGGCGTCCCGAAACCGCCCAGCCAGAGAAAAACGAACACGTTCTGGGCAGCCACCGAAAGCGCCCGGAGCAGCGCGAAAAAAATCGAGTGACTGGCCGCTGGCTGTGCGCTATGGCAGGCCGCAGGCAGCCAGAAACGGGTAATCGAAGAGGGCCAGCGTGACGCGCGTGCGATTAGTTCCACACAGGACGCTCCGTGCGCGCGGTTATGTATGCATACATAAAGTATATTTGTTTTGTAGCGAGAGCTACACTGGGCTACCAGTCGAGCATGCCATTCATGACCGCAACTCCGCGTCATGAAGTTTACATCCTGGAATGCACGATTCCGCAGTATATGTTGTCATAAACGATCTTACTAAATTCTAACGGCGTTTTCACCCCACACGTTGAGCATTATTTTAAAGCAGTACAACTAGCAAATTCACGTGTCGAGGAAATGAAACTCTGCATAGGCGTGAAGTGTTGGCCGCCTGCCACTTGTCACGTTTCACCCTTACGGCACACAGGATCCTCTTTTTCGAATCTGTCGAAAACGTAAACATTTTTACCGCCATTTCGGGAGAGATTCGTGCACGCAGCACCTCGGTACCTTGCCTTTTCAGATGGGAGGGGAGACAGCGCTATAGGTGCCGTCCCCCATTGAGAATACAGATCTCAGCCAACGATCACCACTCAAGCGCGACCTCAGGCAAGGCCCCTCACACAACATGGGTCAGGGCAGTTTTGTTTTGGAGTTGCAGGCGGTTTCCCTGCCAAAGGGCTCTAGCAATCGAGGGCGTCGCCATCGCAAGGGGGAGACGGTACACTTGCGCGGCGCTTATTCCACAGCGGTGGATCGAAGCCCGATGTGAGCAGGTCTCCTAATACCTTATGCTTATTCTTGCGCCGCATTCTTTGAAGGTAACCATCGGCCGTCCCGATCTTTTGCAGAACTTCTTGCGTCCCAGATACCTTCTTTCTCGCTGGTGGTGAAACCAAAGCTCCTTCCTGATCTTATTCTTGACTTCCATCAGGTTGAGGATGCGTCCGCTGTAAGCCGCGTGGCATCGGGCCACGCAAACTCGGTAGCTGATCTCCGCGAGCGCCAGCGCGAACTGGTTTCGTGCCTCGCAGGACATCTGGTTAAAGTGTCGGATGGTTTGAAATGGGATTGCCAGTAGGCCGAACAGATCGCGGAGACGCTCGAGAAGCGCTGCTGGTATCACGCAGTCCTGGAAAATATGCGTCGATGTTTCCGCTGTTCTACAGTAGGGGCACGCGTCCACGAGTCCGGAAGTTCGCGAAACGAAGGTGTGGCGTTTAATCGGCAGGATTCCCCGCGCGAAGCGCCACATGATTGAAGCATAGCGCGCGTCCAGGAAATGCGCTGTCAGGTACTTTCACGTTCGTCTCTCGGCCGTCATCAGCTCCTGATGAAGATGGATTGGAGGCGCAGGGCTGAGGAGGCTCAACATCGTGTTGAGGGCAATCTCGCGTGGGGGCTCAGTGAATGCTGCTCTTAACAGGTTCATGTCGGCAGCCGCAGCGCTGTGAAATGCGAGCGGTGTCCCCGCGCGGGTTGCGGTTTGCTGCAGCTGTTTGAATTCACTTAGCCGCATTGATAGAAAGAAGGATGACAGTGTCTTCTTAGCGGCATGTCACACTCGACCGCGCTGAACGTCCACTGCACATGCAGCGCTCTGGCTATAGGGCATCTCTAGGTCAGGAGTCCCAAGTCCTCCCTTCAGTCTGGGTTGCTTGACGACCGCGCGCCTAATCTTGCCGGGTGCTTCTTGCCAACGAAATGTGTAAATTAACTTCTCTTCTCTCCTTTTCACTCCTGTGGGAATCTCCAGGATGCCGGCACTGAAGCTTATTTTGGCGATCAGCAGGGTCCGAATGATTGTAGCTTGCGCTATGATCGGGCACCGCAGTGGACCAAGATCCGCCGTTTTCGTCTCTAGTTTTTCTACCAGCTGCTCCCAGTTACGCGCTGAAGGCCCCTCCCCGCTAAAGAAAAAGCCCAGCATCCGCGTCTCGCGAACCGCAGGTACCTCAGCTGTGTTTGGCGGTCGATCATCGCGTAGCGGCATGACGGCGCTTTTGCGCTTGCTAAGCCGCGCCCCGCTTGCCGCGCAATATTGCTCGGTTATCTCTAGTGCGCGCGCTGCTGATGCTGCGTCCGGGACGACGATGGTGATATCGTCGGCGTATCCGAACATATGTACAGCAGAGGGGCCCACCGGCATGCACGACAGTACGTTTAACGCGCATGTCGGCTGCCAGACGCTGCAGCAGAGGTTCGATGGCTGTGACATACAGAAGCGGCGAGAGCGGGCAGCCTTCTCTAACACCTCGCGCAACCGGAAACCACCCAGAGATGCGTCCCTGGACGATCACTGCTGCGCGTGGTGCTGCACAGAGAATCCGCGCCATGATTATGAAGCCTTTGCCTATGCGTGCGTGTTCTAGCTGCTTTATTAAGTAGCTACGGTTGAGGCGATCGAACGCTTTCTCCTGATCGAGGGAGAGCAATAGGCCTCGAAGATCACGAGGCCTCAACCACGTAAACAAGTGTTTTAACGCCAGTCCGTGCAGCTCTACCGAACACCCTGGGACACAGCAAGCTTGCTGCGGCACGACGATGGTATACAGAGACCTGGTGTTAGCCGCAAAGAAAAGATATTGGCTAGCAGCTTATAATCACTGCTTAACAGCGTTATAGGCCGCCATGCTCTCAAGTCGGCAGACTTGCTGCTATCCGTGCACAGCATCTCGGCCAGCGCGCCTTGCTACAACAGCTTGTTGAGGAGGTTCGTAAAAGGGCGCTTCAGTAGAGGCCGCAATTTCTTATAGAAGGCTGGCGGAAGTCCGTCAGCACCCGGGCTGCGGTTAAGCTTCATTAATTGCAGCGCCGCGTAAAGCTCGTCCTCGGATATCCAAGTCGCGTCTACTTCGGGCTCGTTGCGCGGACTTTCGAGAGGGAACTCATCCGAAGCACAAGGCGCGGCTGTGTATAAATCCTCGTAAAAATTCCGCGCGGAATCAAGCACCCCGTCTGCGCTGGTTGTTAATGCAAGGTAGATGTACACTGGTAACGAAGGCTCCATAGACGCCCATTGGTCCAAAAAATGGCGGCTCGTGGGCACTCCAGCGCCCCCTGGATTTTGGGGGGCAAACTACGCAAACGTGACGTAGAATGACGTCACGCATACGTATGCTTTTGGCGCGAATTATAAAGCGGTCTTTCTGTAGAATCCGCGTTTTCGAGCACACCACGCCTCGCACTGCCATCGCTCGATCGGCGCGCGCAGTTGCGCGTAGCCGGACCCAGCGGCGCTTGAGCAGCTGGGGATGTAATTCCCTGCGCAGCGCCGTCAGGGTTGGAGCGATGCACGGTCCCTGCGAGAGGGGGGCGGATAATGCTATCGGACGCTATTCTGATCTCCTCTCCCTCTTCCCGCGCTAGCTTTTTTCCCCCATTGTTTAAAAAGTTTCCTTGACGCGTTGCGTTATCTCACCCCATGATTGCAATGTCATGGATGGGGTGACGTGCTGTTTTATCACACGTGCGACATCTTGGGCTACGCTGTCGTCATTGAGGAGCCTGACATTCAAGGTCTCTTCGATTTGGGTTGCACTGGCTGCACTTGTTCTGAAAAGAGCAGCGGTGCCGAGCGTGTGCAGCGCCTGCAGCGCCGGTTCAGTAAGTGCGGCTCCAGCCGCACTAGTGCACGACTGCAAAACGAAGACGGAGATGCAGGCCTAGAAGACGCATAGCTTTCTTTACGTGTTTTACGTGCATGTTGTGTATCGCTGGCACCGTTTGCCGCATGAAATGGCCCTGTTTGAAATTGCCATGGAGCTATTGGACTCGGAAAGCGACGACGACAGCGACTACACTGACATTCACGTTGACTCCGATGACGATTTCGACGATGCGTGTGCTTTAGTAGCCTGTGCGTTGGTACGAGGAGATGCAAATCGTGTGCCGGGGTACAAAAACGGGATGTCCAGGTACTATGCGCATGAGTTCAAAAGATTGTTCAGGCTCTCTAGAGAAACATTTGACTGGCCAAGTGGTCAATTCAGAGCTTCGACCTTCCACCCAAACGTGCTTCAAGGGCGTCAGAAAATATCGGCGGAAAATACATGCCTAATTGCTCTTGTGTATATCGATAACGGCTCCCAGATGTCGATGTACGCAATAGGAGACAAGTTTGACGTGGCAGAGTCTTCAGTGCACGAATGCGTGACGCTGTTCATCCGCTTTTTGCACAAACTAAGCGGTGATGTTATATGCTGGCCCAGCAGAGCAGAAATGAATCGCATCAAGGAAGGTTTCCTCGCCAAGAGTGGAGCCAAAGGCCCACAGAATGCAATCGGCTGCATCGGCGGTTCGCACATCCAGATCCTGACTGCAAGAAAATCGACACAGTTATATTTCAATCACAAGATGTGGCCATCTATCATTTTACAAGAGATCTGCGATGATAGGAAGCGGTTTCTGAATGTTTTCATTGGGTTCCCTGGATCTGTCCACGATGCCAGTGTTTTGAAGGAAAGCCCTTTCTTCACATGTGCAGCATTGGAATGTGGTAATAATAATAATTGGTTTCCGGGGAAAGGAAATGGCGCAAAATCTCTCATACATCGTTGGACACCTGAACCGCGCCGTAAGGGAAGGGATAAAGGAGGGAGTGAAAGAAGAAAGGAAGAAAGAGGTGCCGTAGTGGAGGGCTCCGGAATAATTTCGACCACCTGGGGATCTTCAACGTGCACTGACATCGCACTGCACACGGGCGCCTTAGCGTTTTTCCTCCATAAAAACGCAGCCGCCGCGGTCGGGTCCGAACCCGGGAACTACGGATCAGTAGTCGAGCGCCCTAACCACTGAACCACCACGGCGGGTTTGGAATGTGGTGAAAACTACATTCTGAGGGATAGTGAGTATCCTCTGATGCATTGGCTGATGACTCCATTCAGGGACAATGAAGCCTGATTTCCATCTTGGAAAAAACAGTTTAATAAGCGGCACAGACAGCAGAGGGTGTCCATCGAGAACACCTTCGGCGTGCTTAAACAGCGTTTCAGGAGGTTGTATCTTGTGGATGCCAAAACTGTTGTGCAGTCCTGCTGTATAGTCATGGCAGCGTGTGTGCTCCACAACTTGTGCAACAACGAGAGGGACTTCTTCCAGGAGCTGACATCTTTACCACAAGGGGAAGATGTGGATAATGACGACACTAAAGGGGATGATTTTGACTGCAGTCTCCCTGTTCGAACCCGACCGCGGCGGCTGCGTTTTTATGGAGGAAAAACGCTAAGGCGCCCGTGTGCTGTGCGATGTCAGCGCACGTTAAAGATCCCCAGGTGGTCGAAATTATTCCGGAGCCCTCCACTACGGCACCTAATTCTTCCTTTCTTCTTTCACTCCATCTCTTATCCCTTCCCTTACGGCGCGGTTCAGGTGTCCAAAGATATATGAGACAGATACTGCGCCATTTCCTTTCCCCAAAAACCAATTATTATTGCAGTCTCCCAAGCTACAGTCCCTGCGAGGTTCATTGCAAAAGAGCAGTGATAGGAACATGTCGCATCTTTGTGAATGCCATGCCAATGTGGAAAAGTGTTTTGTAAAACTATTTATCTCATATATGAGGAATGTTTACATTTGAAATAAATTGAACATGCAGTGGTAGCGAAAGACAACTTTATTCTCAATCAGTCTAGCAGGCGATCAAATCTCTCCATGCGGTCTGCATTCCGCTTTGCCCTCTCTTTTTCCCACTTTTTTTCATTTCTTTCCTCAGCGCTCGCTTCAGCTTGCTTCTCTCCTGCTTGCCCCATTTTTTCCAGCACCTCCAAAAGGGGAGTAAGCTGTGACTTGCTGTGACGTTTCCTTTTAGAGGCCGGGCTGTCCTCAACCGCAGTCTGTCCTCGACTGGCACAGGCAAAATCTCGGTGGATACTTCTGTGGTGCTTGTCCTGTATAAAATATACACACAGATGCCACATCATTTTCAGGTTTTTCCACAAAAACTGTCTTTCGCTTACCCTGAGTATCCGCTAGGGAGGATAACCTTTCCAGGCTCAAAGAGCAATTGTGGGTTAAGACTGTGCTCCTTTGCAAGCATCTCCGCCAATTCTCTGTGTAATGCGTGATGCACAAATGATCAACCCCATAGAATAACCTAGTAAATAAGCACACTTACTCGTCATATTGCACATAAACTCTTTGTTGATAAGCTCGGTAATTCTCACCCACAGAAGCTTTCTTGCTCTAAAATAAAAGCCTAGCATAGTTAAATATAAAACACGCTGCTAGATGTGACTGAAATTTTGCGGTACCACTTCAACAGGTTCTTTTAGTACTTAATTAAGTGTGACGCTTTCTGGTACGTTGAAATCACAATATTTGCACACTGGCTGCCCCAAATTTCACACACTCTTGAGATGAGAATTGATGTACTAAGCTTAAACAAATCCTGCGAAGTATAGATGGAAAACATTCCATTAACATTGCTGGAAGTATAAATTCGAGAAACGACAGTACACTTCATTGTTGCTCAAAATATCGGTGGCAACATAAAATGAAACGTAAAAGACAACGTACCGGAGTTCTCTGCTCTTTCCCACCAAGTCCTTCATCTCCGTGTACTTGGAAATGAAGAACTTGGTTTTTCGAGTGCTCCATATTTCTGCTGCTTCATCAGCGGACGCGGATGCCGCTGGAAAGGCGTCTGGCCCCACTCCATCGAAGCCATCACTGGCGGAGACCGGTGCCGGTGGTTGTGTCACAGGAGGAATATTTTCAGCTTGTGCATCTTGGGCCACGAAATGGAGTGTCAAGCGATGCCCGTCTGCGAAGACAAAACCTAACATTTGGAATGTGCACACAGCACAGCATGATATCTCATAAATGCTAAATGGACCAAAATCAATGCCGCAATTTTACAGGGACCTATGCGTTGACCGTGGCCAACCGCTACCCATGGCCATGAGTACGAATAAAGTGCAAGCTGTCCGCTAACCACGGTTTCATCGAAAACATGCAGCACCACATGCCTAATGCCTTATATATATATATATATATATATATATATATATATATATATATATATATATATATATATATATATATATATATATATATATATATATATATATATATATATATATATATATTCATTTGCGTCTGCGTCCTCCAGTGCTGAGCCGTCGGGTTTGTACAAAAGCCTAACTTCTTTTTGGACGCCGTGGTCGAGAACATGCATCATCGTCTGCTCTTGGCTGGGCGGCAAGTACGCCATGCTGCACTTTTCTCTGCACTGGCTCTGGAGTGAGTGCAGGCCGGCCGAGAACTCGTGCAGCACTTCGCCAGCACCTTGACAAAACGAGGATAAAAGTGCAGAGGGCGTGTGCTGCACCAGAAAAACGAGGACGGCGGTGCTGCACCCATTGAACTAGTGCAACCGGTGCAGCCAAATAGAAGAGACCATCAGTCTCCAGCACCCCTTGGCGCGCGGTGCAATGTCTGCGGCACACAGATGGGTGATAAGCAACCTGTGGTCGCTTAAGGCGGTTGGAAAAACCCATGTGGACTGAAGGCTGCTCGAGAGACTCGGCGAGACATACACCCTGTCGATTCTTCTCTCGCCGGCCCGCCCGGGTCATTCCCGCACGACCTGGCTGCAGCGCGCGCCAGCAGTCCGTCACATCCAACTCGTCCACGAGAGCATGCAGTGCCCGTGTCCTAGTTTGCTCGCGATAAGGACGCAGCGTTGCGCAGCAATGGGATCGCCTATCGTCTGGGTTCAGCACACAATTAAAATCGCCAAGGAGAATGACACGCACAGGTCCCCCAGCTTATCATCTAACCCCTCGAAGCACTGATGTTGTTGGCCGTGCGACAAGGTGCGTAAATGCTAAGCACAAGCATGCTGTTGTTTAAATCAACGGAAATGATACGGCCTTCAAGGCCCCGATCATGACGCAGCACCTTGAGTTCGATGTCACGAAGGAACATTAGCGCGACACCCTCCGAACCCCTCCTGCCAAAACTATAGTACGATTTACGAACGACGTGTCAAATGTAGCAATTCGCTCCTCTATGTCTCTTGCAAAGCTAACACGCCGATGCCCTTGCTTCGCGCCTTGTGAGGCCTCTGCAGTTGATTGTGCCTAATACAAGGGAGAAGGCCATGCTGGTGTAGCGCGAGCGGAAGAAGGGAGGGGGTGGGTGGGTTCTATTATTCAGCAGACTTGAAGCGGATTCCCTCCTCATCCACGGTAGGCGAGCCGAGAGGGGAGTCAGGTGTTGACTCATAAGTATTGCCAGAGAGCACCTCACAGTCACGTCTTCCCCCACAGTACTGACAGGGATTGGGCTTGGGAGTGTCCTCCTCACTCTCAGACTCGCTTTCCCCAGAACTAGAAAGGAGTAGCGAATTCTTGAGGAAGGCGCGCTTTGTTAGGGGACCCCCTTCTGAAGAATTGCTACTAGCTGCTGCTGAGGTGCTTGTCTTCTCTTTTTTCTTGCGGGCGCTTCGTTTCCTCTTCGCCCGGGCGCACATGGCGACCATGTCTTCTTCCACATGGTTTTCCGTCTGCTTCTCTTGGGTGGCCGCAACTTCGTCCACTGGACCTGCAGCCTCAGCTGAGGTCTCCAGCGGAGCGGATCCGACTTTTTCCGCTATTGGTTCCACAGACGTATGCTCCTCGGTTGCCATTGTGGGAGTTGCTGCCTGGCTCACGGCGGGCTTGGGCTGCTGCCAGACTGTGTTGCGGCCAAGAAAAATTGCAGTCGACGGAAACAGGCTGTCGCACGTGTCGCCGAACGTGCAACTGACGCAGGCGGGAGTGGGCACAAACATGGCGGAGCGGAGGGGTCGCGCGCATCGAGGTGCCTTAGCTTTCAGGGTAACCTGCCTCCATTAATCCTATATTCTCGGAAAGTAGGCTTCGCTTTAGTCAAGGAAGTGTGCGAAGCAAAGCAAGCATTCAGCGTTGGGTAAATGCGCGAGCAAGGAGCTGCGCCGACCGGAAACAAGTATGGGGGAGCCTCTCCTCCCTTCCCTGAGGTGGCTACACAATACCCCCTCAGAGGGATAACAAAGTAGGCCATGCTCAAGTTGTTACCACCTGGCCCTCTCCACAGCCTACACTGGGGGAGGATTCACCCTCGCGCGATACTTGTCGTACACCTGAACAGTGACGTGTGCCTATGTGAGAGAGTCATCTCGACACGAGCCAATCAACCATCAGCAGAAGCAAGGCGGTTCCTGCTTCGTTCCTCCCCTGCAAGAACTACTTCCCCGGCCCAGAGCGAAACAGCAGTCGTTTTCCAAAAGTCTTGGAGTGTGTAGCTAAGTTCTCTTGTCTGCGGTCCGTGGAAGAGAAAAGCTGTGGACTGTTGAGGCTTGCCACCTTGCCGCTGGGCACCTCAGTTGTTTCGACGCGTGCCTGGCCCGTGCGAGTGCTTTACGCTTCCTTGCTACGACGCCCGGTTCGGCCTCGCGAAACAGGATCCCAGCTTCTTGGGGAATCTCAGGTGAGAGTTAGAACAAGGTATGCTTTGCTGCGCTTCCAAATCATGCGACCTCAGAGGTCACTCATGCTCGCTGGAATCTGTGCCGGGCAGGACACGACTACAGTGCCTTTCTTCTTGAGGACTGATCAGGTGGTCCTGCTAGAATGAGATAACGGATAACCTTTAATCAAGGACGCCACCATCTTGGTGAGGTGACGGCATGTACAGTCTAGGCTGGCAACAACCGCCATGATGGTATGCGCCGTCACATTCGCGGATTGGACCAGTCAGAATTTCGAAGCTTCCGCATTCAATTTTTTGCGCCTGGTAAGTTCCCGAGACAAAAACCTTTGCAAGCAGCAATGAAGCCATTTCCCAGAAAAATCACTGGAACTTCGGGGGATTATATGGCCAGATGTACTTGCCAAGGACTGACAGGAGTTGTGTGTATAGCCTAGATATGCTGTACAAAGCGGGGATGGCGTATACCCAGGGCTGCGACGGAGGTGAAGCAAGAGATGCAGAGATGATTGAGCACTAAAATACATGTCCTTTAGAGAAGCTTGCAGCGAAAGCAACCTCTGCAGAGCACGCTGCCTCACGCGAATGTGGGCGCGAAGGCACGAATCATGGCGCGCAATAACCATCGCTTCTAATGTCCCTAGATAAGCCGATCTAGGCGCCTTCATCGCTATAGAGGCAGGCAGGCCGGAGGATCGCGCCTCTTGCAGCGGCAGGGAGCCCAACTCGAATTGTTTGTCGCCACCTCCGCCAGTCGAGTCCGGCCGTGGCTGCACTTCGCCTGGCAGTCGCTAGAGGGTTGCACTACTGGAAAATGGTCCTTACGAAAATTTACGGGCCCGTGTCGCGATCAAAACGATTTTTCTTTGCTCTTGGAAGAAACAACTTTGGGATTGAGCTACTTATGCTTTACAACTTCACTGATTAGCAGGCCAGCTGGTTGACCAGGATCCAATATGAATGTTTAGAGAGTTGCAAGTTGGACATGCTCGACAGTTTAATCGCCACCGCAGGCAGTTAGCACAGAAAACGCCCGTGCGACAGTGTTTTTACATGTGTCAGAGAACGAGTGTGGTTTCAGCAGCCGCACTCCTTGAGAGCTTTGCCACTGTGCGGCTACGCGGTCCCGACCTTTCGGGTGCAACACTGGAGTGCTCCGCTACCACTCGCTGCAAGAAACAGGCGTCGATTTTTTTCTTGGGTTTTGCTTGTGTGTGCGAGCGTACGCAGATATGAGCCAAGGAATTCTCGGACAGCCATACAGCATAGTGCGTTTCTCCCGCGCCGTCTTCTTTGATGTTCGGCGGTTGAGGTATTGCGGCCAGAAATCTTTGTCCTGGTGCTTCAGCGGCACAATAGATAAGCGCTGCTTTCTCAGTGCGTAGAGTGCCAACTCCATGGGTTCTTCCTGGCCGTACGAGCCTAGCGATGGCGCTCTTGGCGTCCGCCAGAACTGGTCTGCGCATGCGCGCTGCAGAAGACGCCAGCGAACCTCAGCGAAGCGCCGATATCTGAACGTGCTAGATATCGGCGCCAGCGCATGGGCGCTTGCGTACGCGTCGGAAGCCGGTTCTGGTTTACAACAATCGGGACGAAAAATTCTGCGTGGCACGGCTTTTTCACAAGATGTGACACATTCCGGAAGTAGCGAAAATTCGTCTGCTACTGGTTAAAAACAAACGCAGCGGGGAGACGCAGACGCGATCTGGTTCGACGAGGAGACAGCTGCCGGCATCTGTCGCATACGTTTGTCACCAACGGCTGGCGGTTTTATATTTAGCCAGTGGAGCTGGCCGTAAATTTTCTTACTGTGCACTAGATGGAAAGCTGGTGGCTTTCACTTCATCCACTATTGACGCTCGAGACACTCCGGGAAGACAGCGCTCTAGATTGACGTCTATTGGCTTCTGGACTGTGCTACGGTATAGATTTGTTTGGTTGTTCAGTTATGTTTTCACCACTGCAGTTGTTACTGATGTTTCGTGCGCTTTGTGGTTGTGTAGTGCAGCTACGCACGCTGTTCATTTGAGACCGGAAGCATCCGACGGCGCTTGACTCGAAATGAGCTGAGCTCAGTGTTTGGTGCTTGCTATAGGTCTAAAGTCGCTGTGTGCCATTTACGTAGGAAGCTGGGGTTTACCATGCATGAACCTGTGCCACTTTTGCATTGAAATGTGGAAGAAAAAAACAGGGTTTAACTGAGAACTCAGTAATCTGGTGCCGTTACCAGTCTGCACATTTCTCGTAGGAGTCTCGGAGACACCTTAAAAGCACAAAATACTTCGACAAGCGCTACTTATGTCAACCGCACTCGCCGATGATTCCGTTCGGTTCATTTTGAAGACTGCCGGTGGCTGCGCTATGCACGCAGGAACGATTCTCACTTGATGAAATAATTAACGGAAATACCCGCATGTTGCACTGAACCCGGCCGTCACTTACTTTTGGTAAAACAGCCCTGCGCTTCATAATTCATGTTTTCCGTGGCAAAATTTGTAAGGGCAGTTCCGGGAAATGCCGTGAACCGACACTTAGTTCGCACAAACTAGTTTCTCATAGAGAAGCGGATGCTTGGGAAACCTCCCCGTGACACGAGTATAGCCTATGCACGAAGAGAGAGAAAACTATTGCCCGCTGGTGTGGGCTGCTAGCCCGGGACAGGCACAGCCTCACTGCACTAGATGCCTTACAGTCCATGTCGCTGCAGCACATTTGAGGCCCGCGTTGTGGCGGTCTTTTGCCAGTGCGGGTCTGTCGCGCACAGTGAGGTCCCCTTTCCTCCCAAGTGGTGTGCTCCGAGTCCGGCGGGGGAGGACACGGCCGGTCTCGAGGTAGGCGCGTGCGCTCTTTCATACGGCCTTCGCATTCGCCGCGGAAGCAATGCGAGTTTTTCTCCGAGAGTTACACCGCCCGCCGCCGCTAGAGGCGCGACGGCCCTACCTCTGGCTCCACGCCTGCATCTGCGGCGGCGAATGGATTTTGCCTGGTTTCGCGTTGCAGCCCTGTTGGTTCATGGTGAGCGCAGCACCGAAATCAAAGAAAGCAAAACACAGATGCTTAAACTGCGTATCTTCAACACAATCCACTTGTGCACAGATTTTTCGTCACAAACTTTCCTCGATGAAAACATTTAAAATAAGGAATCACTCTCACATTTCTCAGAACTATGTCGAGCATTTGTGGTTTTAAATACAGAAGGAAATACTCTGATCACTTCCTCGCTTATGTCTCATGGTGTGTGATTAAATGACAAGTTAATGCTAAGAGGAAAAGAATGAAATCTTGGAGAACGAAACTGTCGCACTCGTCCCATAAAAATGTACTATATCGAGGAAAATATTCTCTACCACTCGCCAGCCGTAAATCCGAGAGCGCCGTAGCTGGTTGAACGTTGAACTGTCAAATAAACTGATTGCTGGGAGATGTATATAGTACTCGATTTCGCCGATATCGCTTTTCGCACGTCCTGAATGTACTTATTTTCACCCTCATATAGATCACAACTTCCTTGAACGAGAGGCCTGTATCGATAGCTCAAAAGAATGCTAATTACTAATGTGCGAGCAAGTGTCAAGAAAAACTGTAATGCATTGTTCCATGCTCGAAGCCAATGGCACGCGGCCTTTCGGCTTTTATTGTAAAACGAGAGGCCACCATATTTCTTTGGAATGACTATAACCGCGCACAAGTCTCTCTTCATGTTCAAAATTGTTGTAAGCGTATTAGGCGTCTAATGTTTCATGTTCCTTGTGAGCTTTAAATTTTGTTTTGTCGCTGCGCCGCCTGTTTGAGGACACGAGTTCGCCCAATAAACAATTTCTGTCTTAGACGCAAGCTTCCTGGTCGTCATTCTGGCCTGACTAACGTTAACATAACGTAACAGAAGCAACCAGTACAAGCTGCGTATGCTGCCACAGATATTGACGCGTACTAAGTATTGCAATTTCAGAGAGTATGTATGTCCAGTGATTGACCTCAGCTACCATAAAGAGCGCCATTTTTTGTTGTCCACGTATATGCAAATTGCGGCGTGTCCTGAAGCTGCCTAAAAAAATTGGTTTAAATATCTTCGCGAAAGATCTCCGATTATGCAGTTGAATGCCCAGTGCCCTTTATTCTCTTAACTTCGGGGACTTTTATTAAGATGTAAGCATCGCAAATGTTAATTTTTATTTCCTTGCATTGTAATAAGCTAAGCCAGCTGGTATAACGCGCATTGCTGTGAGTTTTAGTGGAGATCCGTTCGGTTGCTTAAAACTTCTTTTTGGGGTGCTACTTTGTTTCCTGAGTGACGTGAGGAAAGTTCGTGCCCTCAAGAGTTTTATCGAAAGCGATGACGAGGCTACAGAAATGCAAGAGTATATGCAAAGCATTTATAGTCATCGCCTCTCAGATAAGTCTGTTCGCTCGTAAAGGCCGATTTTATTGACAGAACGCAGTTCCGAACTAATTTTGCTTTGCTGGCAGTTAGTTCATGCTTGCAGTTACTGTCAACTACTGACAATTTTTGCGCCAAACTTCAAAATGCTGTTCCAAGAGGAGATCTTGGACGTCGCGTGCGTGCAACGTGCTCTGCTCCTGCGTCCAGGGTTGGGTTCCGTCTATACCCGTTCGTTTCGTGAATGACATGATGCGTTTTCCTGGGGAGCACCATGAATTCTTGCTAACGCCGCTGTTGTGCAAAATTAAAGCAGCTGCGCTTGAAATTTCAGGAGCTATATTTACGCTGCAGAATCATTTACTCTTTGAAACTTGCCATCCACGTATTACATGCCGCATATCATTCTACACACTCATAAAGAACCTGCCGGAAGACGAACTATGTAAGCCGATAGCCTTGCTTTTTAGCCAAATATAAGGGTAGAACGCGTTAAAGTCCGTGCTCGAAGCAGTACGTTCGACCATACACAGTCGGGCTAAACGAGAGAGCGCGCAATCGTTAATCCGTTGTTTCAGATTTCTCCCATGGCAAAGGGGCTGACTACGCGATCTTTGCGTAAAGAGGTAAAATAGTAAAATATAAAGGCTTGATGGTTACCACTGACGCAGGCCGAACTGGGAGCGAGCGCGCGTTATTCTCCTTCCGCGTGAACGGCAGTCGCAGCGGCGGAGCGGTGGGGCAGTGGCGACCCCACCGAGGTGCGGCGCGAGGTGGAAACAGACCCCATTGCGAAGGCCGTAAGAAGAGAAGCGCGCGCTCCTCTCGAGACCGGCCGTGGGGATGATGAGCCCGGCACTCCATAAATATATGTGTTAGGATAGCAGTGAGGTAGAAGCAGAAGAGACAGGATGGGGGGAAAGCACCCGAGTGCTTGCGGGATAGTAGGTAGAGGTAGGGGAGTGTTCGGGTCTTCCGATGACACCACAAGATTTGGTGGGGGGGGGGGGTGGTAAGGGATAAATAGGCTGGAGGGTAAAGCTGCGTCAGCTCGCTGAATGTGTGCATGCGCTGTCTCGAGTCGCCGTGGCCCGAGTCTGCCATCGCACGGTTTATGAGTCCCCGGGCGTGGACACTAGCGGCCTCGTTACCAGGATTTCCCGTGTGCGCAGGAACCCAGATCAGCTCCGCTTGGCGGGATGATCCAGGAGAAATTGACTGTAACATGCGGTAGTCGGTTTCGTCGATCCTGTTTCTAGCGAACTTTAGTATTGCAGTTTTTGAGTCGGAAAAAACGCACGGAGCTTCAGTGTGAGCAACCGTAGCACCTATTGTAGCCTCCTCTGCTACTTCCGGAGTGGAGGTGGTTTGAGGTACGTGTGTGTCCTGGTGGATTTCATGGATGCGCTGAAGCATCTTCCTTCGAAGGTTTCTTCGGGTGACGATTCAGTTTGCCATAAACATCAGTTAGTTACACAGTCAATGAACCCTCTGAGGCCAATATGGGCTGAAATGAGCCGGCAGTCATTGGTTTTGTGCAAACTATGCCCAAGTGTCTTGAACACCGCCGGCACTCAGGATCTCTTTCTTGATGTTGACTCAACTTTAATAACATACCGTCCGACGATGGTAGACATTGCACGTCACCGACATCAAAGGCCAAAACCTCTCTCTCCGACGGCAGTCGTTGTGAAAATGAGTCTTCTGCAGGCGAAGTACACAGTGGCAATGTGACAGATGTTGCAATACTTTTGCCTTGTTCATAAATAATGCTGTAAGGGGGACCTCAACAGTCCTCTCCTGAAGCGCTGCGCTTATTTCTTGGCGACAGGGTGTTGTGACATTTCGGGTAGCAGCATTCCACCTCTGAAACCGGTTGTCGTGATGCAGAGTAGCGTGGTTGGGCCGGAGATGGGACGAGGAAGAATGGAAGCTTTAACATTGGGGAAACAAAAACAAGCGGGCTTAATGTGGCACTTTGAAGAAACATATTTGCGTATGAAAGGAAAAACAAAAAGTCACGCGTCGAGCGACTGGATGAGGCAGGGCACAAATCGTCCTTTCTCACTCAGCACGCTCCTTAAATCTCCTAAGGTTCCGCCCCTTCACCAGGCAGTGGCCAATCCAACACTTGGGCATTTGTCCAAGATGGGAAAAGCTGCACAGCACATAGCAAGCGGAGTCACTCGTTGCAGAGTCCACCCGTCGGAACGGGCGAGGAGGAATTGCAAGTCTGGTGCTTTTTTTACGGAGGTGCAATAGCATTGCAAGCCGCACGTGTCCACCGAAGACACCTGGGGCCCTTGCATCGCCGCAGGACTCAACTGAGGAGAGCTCTCGATGGTCGGGCGGGCTCCTGTGGGACATGCTTAATTTCTTGACCTCCCCTCTGTTTATTCCCCTGTCGTCTGTTCGTTGTGGGTTGTTCCCCTGGCGTCCTTTTCCGGGAACCAGTCAAAGGGAAAGGTCATTGCTACTGTCATTGCCAGAAGGGACGATGAGATTTGGAGTCGTGCTTACGAAGGGAAATGCAAGGAAAACTTTATACAAAGACTACATACTGTACAGGTGAGAGCAACTGAGAGTGCCTTTCAGAACAGAGAGCTTCTTAGCGGTCGGAAGTCTCTCCCAGCAAAGCGTCTCTCTCAAGAGGGGGCTCTCCGGTGTCAAACCAGCAGCTCGTTAAATACCCTTCGTATTCCCCAGATCCCTGGCTGGGTAATACAGTTCGAAGAATAATTTCCAATCAAACATGCTGACAATGACACTGGTGGGGCCACCTACGGCAGGGCGGTCCTGATGTTCTCTCGCAGTTCGCTCGATGGAAAGGGAACAGGACACGGTCATATTGTCGCCAACACACTTTCCACGTGGGCGCACACGTGGGTCCGGACTACGCCCGCGTGGCCCAGGAAGGCGCCTGCGTGACACAGGAATGCGAGCCCATGTGGCACAGGAATGGCAGGCTGTTTCTCCCCTGGGGTTGAAAGACCTTGCACATGTCTGATGACCGGAACGCGGAACCTCTATCGAAGGCGCAGCTCTCAGTCAATTTTCAACCCTAGCGTGACTAATGAGGACAACGCTGGGTTCGTCGACCCGATGCCATGCTCTATCACGTGGGGACGCCATTGTCGTTGCTGCTTCCAACATCCTTGCAGCTAAGTTACCTCCAGAAGGCTAATAGCCTTTCCGTTGGTTTTCTGGAAATCCGGGTCGGGGAGTTCGCGTCTTTTTACATTTGGACTGGAAGGTAGGCTAGGCATAACACCTCCCAGCCAAGCATGAAAAAATTCCACAGTCTCATTCTCAGCTAGGCATTCTTTTTTTTGTCTGGTAGTGGGCCACCTGCCGCCGTCGAAATTGCCGCTGCTGTAGGCGCCACCGTGGTCATCCCGGTCGATGGAATTTGTGTCTTAACCTACTTTGGCTGGATTGCATCCCGTCCATAACAGTGTATAGTGAACTCCGGCCCAATAGTGGCACCGGAGGTTAGTCATCCGTCTAAAAATTGAACGTCAGTCCTCGCACGTATTTTTCGAACTTTCCTTCCTGCAATACTATAGCTAGAGACTACTTTTAAATCCGGAAGTGCTTTTCTTACTTCACTAGTAAAGTGTAAGCATATAGGCCACTGCTCCTCGTTCGCCACGTCTGCTGCTTCAGTCGTTATCATGTATCTCTTTGCTAGGACCATGATCAAAAATGAGCTAAACTTGCACTGAAATATCTCTGGCTCACTGATGGAAGTTAAATCTGGCGTCCGTTGCACGAACACTGTTGCATCAAATAGGCTTCCTATCACTTCGACCACGGCTGACAGAACATGTCGTTCTCGTCTGACAACTTTTTTCTGGTTTGTAAGGTCGACACGTATGCACACATCTCGTGATCGCTTCGTTGCTGTGCTGGCTTTATTGTAGAGAAAGCGCAAGACTCTTCGCAGTGCTGACTTCAGACTTCGTACGACTTTGTAGGACCACGGCCGGTCTCGAGGAGAGCGCGCGCCCCACTCGAGACTGGCCGTGGTAGTACGAAGGGGGAAGCAGAATAGATGTCCGAAAGGTAGGGAGATAAGAGGAAAGAAACCTAGAGGGGGAACATCCAAAAAAAGAAAGAGGGCAGCGGGCTGCACCTGGCTGCAGCGCATGCATGCCGCCGAAGGCCACATCTCCCAGGGAGACAAGGACTGAATGTACCGGCCGCCTCGTATTCGCATCCGCCTCCCATTCAGGAGGCACTGGGTTCGATCCCCAGTGCCGCCGGGTGTTCATCGGTTTTCTAATGGGTACAAGTTTTCCCGACCTGCCGCGGCGGCTCAGTGGTTAGGATGCTCCGCTACTGGTGCGGAGTTCCCGGGTTCGAGCCCGACCGCGGAGGCTGCGTTTCGATGGAGGCGAAACACTAAGGCGCCCGTGTGTTGGGCGATGTCAGGGCATGTTAAAGATCCCGGGGTGGTCGAAATTATTCCGGATCCGTCAACTACTTTCTTCCTTTCTTCTTTCACTTCCTCCTTTAGCCCTTTCCTTCCGGCCCGGTTCAGGTGTCCGCCGATATGTGCGACAGTTATTGCGCCATTTTCCATCCCCAAAAACCAATTTACCAATTTTTCAAGTTTTCTTCGGCCTGGTGCTCCGCTCTGCTAGGGTGAGATGCTTGGGAAAAGGGTCTTAGACCAAACCGTTGCCTTGATGGATCAGAGAAGTTCCGCCTTCAAGGAACCCTAAAATCCGCCTCGTGCGGTAGAGGACGATTTCAGGCCTTTTTTTATTAACCAAATAGTGGCCTTGTGGTAGAACATCCGCTTTGCATTCGGTAGGTGTCGGGTTCGATCCCCAGAGCCGCTGGTTAACCACAGGTTTTTGAGGGGTATACGTTTTCCCCCGCCCTGGTGCTCGGCTCTTCTATGGTGCGATGCTTGAGAAAAAGGTCCTGGACCAAAACAATTCCTTGACGGATCAGAGATAGGTTTCGCCATCAAGCACAACCATAAATCCGCCTAGTGCGATAAATCCCAACATGTGGCCCTTGTCGCCGCCTCGATGTGAATACCCCGTATTCACACGGGCGATGTAATCCCGCTAAGTGACGGCGGCTGCGTACACGTCTCGCCTTCGAGAGTGCGCGCGACGACGCAGCCTCCAGTTTTGCTCCGGCGGCCGCCGCCGATAGAGGAGGGGACAGTTCGTTCGGCCGGTACATTCAGTTCGGGTCCCTAGAAATGCTTGCTAGTCTGGCGTCCACCGGCTGTGGCGGGGGCTGCTGCTGAATGATCGCCGTGGTCGGTAGCGCTGCGAGCAGCCGGTGTGCCTTGCCAGCGATGGCATCGGCTGTAGACGCGCTTGTTTCGCCCCGCGAAACGATTTCACTGCGCGTTTTCAGATGCCTTGAGCATGCGACTGCACTGATTTTTTTTTCTTTGATTTCCCTATGCACCTTGGTTTCGGGGACTGTTGACTCCCTTCCTAAGTTTATCAAACGAGCTCCCCATTTCCTAAACTTTGTCTGCTAAGAGCTTAACGAGGGTCTCGGTTGTGACGTTCCTAATGTGTGCTACGAGGTTCCGCGTTCGACGGCGCGGCGTAGACGGAGACCCAGATGACAGCGGCATCATCAATTACCCCGCCATGCTCTTTGAGAGTGACGACCAGAACGAAGGGGTTTAAGCCCAACCGGACCCCCTTTCCATAGTGTCGGCACGAGTCGAACGCCGCCGCCGCCGCAGCCGCGGGGAAACGGGCTTTATCCTCCCCAATTGCCGTGGCGGTTCCAGGGGCGGCCTCGTTTCGG
Source organism: Amblyomma americanum (assembly GCF_052857255.1). Lineage (NCBI taxonomy): Eukaryota > Metazoa > Arthropoda > Arachnida > Ixodida > Ixodidae > Amblyomma > Amblyomma americanum. The sequence continues at coordinate 143,845,799 of NC_135499.1, read as the reverse complement.
CGGGCCTGGCCCCGTGGCAAGACGGCGGGCCTCATCAATCAACCCTCCCGAGCACATCCCAAGACAAGGGACCACTTTCCCGGCCTTTTAGTGACCTGGCGTTCCGGCCTTGAGGGGCGAGTGTCATTTGATGGAGAACGGAGGCCGGTGACCCGCGGGAACTGTCAGCGGGCCAGAGCGCGCCTTACCTTGAGGAGCGAGTGTCATTTGATGGAGAACGGAGGCCGGTGACCCGCGGGAACTGTCAGCGGGCCAGAGCGCGCCTTACCACAGCCGACGCTATGCGCTACATCGAAGACAACCTTCTTTCCCTCGGACTCAACACGTGAGGGGGGCGAGATGTGTTTGTGCGCCCAAGTGAAAGCCCTAGCACCCCCCCCCCCCCCCACTCCGGCATGGGCGTCCTCACCCTAGGGAGTGTGTGGAGAAGAGGATATAAAAATCGACAAACAGTACGGAAGAAGGACGCTCGGGACGACATCGTTCGCCAAGAGGGCCTTCAGCGCCGAAGCCCGACGGCGTGCAGCTTCTGCCAGCAACCGCTCGAGCTCAACATCGGAGCCCCTCCATCGTCCCCATGAAGTCGTCGGCACGTAAGCTCGGACGCCCCAGCCTCTGAATCTTAATCATGTATAATTATTGAATATATCTGTTTGTTTAAACTGAGCCATACGGTGTCTTTTTGCCTCTCCGTCCCGTGTGGACCTGCGCATTATGGGGGTCATCACACGGTTCTGGCAGTCTTGATGCCATAGGTAGCATAAGAGGGCTCTCGCACAGTTTCCGCCCTCGCCGTTAGATGACGTTCCACGTCACACTCGCGGTATTACAGGACGTGCTACGCCCACCGCTGTGGTCGAGGGTGGCGCTGGTGAACACTCTGAAGGTTCGCTTACACCCAGTAAACATAAATACCTACGAAAGCAGCAGACTGGACATCCGTCGCCGTAGCTCAGTTGGTAGAGCCCCGGACGCGATATTCGGAGGTCGTGGGTTCGGATCCCACCGGCGGCATGGTTGTTTTTTCTGCTGCTTTATAAGTAATTTTCTTGAAACTGATTGATTGGCACTAAAAATTAAAAAAAAGAAGATTGAAAGCATTCCCCTATGCACCTTGGTTTCGGTGACAGTTGGCTCCTATATATATATATATATATATATATATATATATATATATATATATATATATATATATATATATATACACCCCGCGAGGCGACACCTTCTCTCCCTCTATCCCAGCGGAGAATATCTGGTGAGCGAGCGGCGACGGCATGCAGTAAATTTAAAGCAGAGGCGTCGACGGAAGCGCCATCTGTTGGAGCGCGGCTGCGGCGTTGCTATCAACGGCTGCTCAAGGTAGTTCGTGGGCCCGCGCATGCGGCTGAAGTGCGCGACGAGCCTAAATGGCTCGCTGGCTGGAGTAGTAAAGCTTTCGCTTAAAAAAAAAGCATCACTATTCTGCGCTCGCGGCCAAGAAGCAGCGCGCAACACTTCCGCAGCGACGGCAGGCACGTTCTGTATGTGTGCAGTGCCCCTTGCGCACTTATCCGAGGCGCAGAGAACCAGTTCTTTAGGGAGCTCCGCGCGAGCAGCAGACTAGCAAGTATTTCTAGGAACCCCAGTTCAGTCCGTCTCCCAGGAGATGTGGCCTTTTGTTAGGGTCCCTAGAAATACTTGCTAATCTGGCGTCCGCCGGCTGCGGCGCGGGCTGCTGCTGAATGACCGCCGCGGTGGCGCTGCGAGCAACCGGTGTGCCTTGCCAGCCACGGCGTCTACGGTAGACGCGCGCGTTTCGCCCCTTGAAACGAATTCCCTGCGCGTTTCCAGATCCCTTGCGCTGATTTTTTTCTTTGATTTTGCTTAGCCGTGGTTTTTCAATGCGTACTTCAGTCATCGGCGTAGCGACGCAAACGATTTATTTTTTGTTTTTTTTTGGCGCAAAAATTTTTTGCGCGTCGTCCGGAGTCAAAGGCGAAACGCAGCTGCTTAATTATTTCTACGCCTATTCTCCTTTTTGAATACTGCGGTCGTCCGGTATTATAATACCGTCTTCTGAGGAATGTAAATGAAGATATCCTTGCATCAAGAGCATTCCTGAAGATATCCTTGCATGAAGAGTCTTACTGAAACCTGGCTATCGGCGAAGATAGATAGCTGTGAACTTCTTACCTGTAAAAAGAGATAACATTTATCGGTGCGACAGGGGTTCTAGATGTGGCGGAGGCGTGCTTGTAGCTGTTGCTGATACTGTTTTGTCTTTTCCGATCCATTTTGTAAGCGCGTTGGAACTTGTACTGGTTGAAATTCGCACATGCTCTAGGAAATTGATAGTGGGCGTTTGCTATCGTCCGCCGTCTACCTCCCCCACCTTTGTAAACGATCTTCATGATGTCATTCATATGATTACAGTACGTTATCCGAGCAGTCCCTTTATCTTACTGGGTGATTTTAATTTCCCCAACATCGTGTGGTCTAATGTGAGTTCTTATTGTGAACCTTTTTCAAGTGAATGCGACATGTTCTTGAATTTGTGCAGTGATTTTAACTTATCCCAGCTTGTAACGCAGGCAACTCGAATTTCACCGACTGCGTCTAATATCCTCGATCTGGTACTCACCACATCGCCTGATTTTTTCCAGCCCATATCATACTTGCCAGGGTTAAGTGATCACCTACTCCTTCATTTTGCTTTGACCTGCGCAGTTCCCCATCAACGTAACCAGAGTAAATATATCCATGATTACAAAAATGCTGATTTTGATGCTATTAACCTTGAACTGTCTGTTTTTCTAGACAATTACTTGCTAAGCTTTCATGATCGCTTCGTGAATGGTAACTGGAGCATGTTTAAAGAAGAAGTTGCTGCGCTCACTGAAAAATATGTTCCACGCTTAGTCATTACCTCTAACCGTCAATCACCATGGTTCACTGAATCGTTAAAACGGCTCTGTAATAAGAAAAAGCGCATGTTCCGCTCTGCAAAACTAACCGGTTCCCAAGAACGTTGGACTGCTTATCAGGCCGCGGCCCTTGAATATAAAAGTGCACTGAAGGATGCCAAAGATTTGTTTTTCAATGACACATTACCTTCCCTTTTGATAAATAACCCTAGGCAATTTTGGAGCGTAGTTAACAAAAAAGACAATTCATCCATCAGCCTTAAAGACTCCAGTGACCAACTAATTCATTCTAATGAATGTGCAAATGTTCTAAACAGTGTATTCGTTTCAGCTTTTTCCAAAAATCAGTGTTCGGTAACCCCTGCATATAACAGTGCTGACTTTTTACCGATGGATTCTATTGTCTTTGATCCTGCTGGAGTGGAAAAAATAGGCGAAAAACAAAAGGTTTTTTCATCATGTGGTGTTGATAACATTAGTTCTAAGTTCTTGATTAAAACCAACGTATACAGCGCAATAATACTCTCTAACCTATTTCAGCAATCTCTTGAAACAGCATGTATACCTGATGACTGGAAGGTTGGGAAGGTGATTCCCTTGCATAAATCTGGTGATCAACATTCCCCGCATAATTATCGACCCATCTCACTTACCAGCATTCCGTGTAAAATCATGGAGCATGTTATTTACTCTCACCTTGCATCGTTCTTTGATTCTAATGCCTTTTTTACGGACAGTCAACATGGATTTCGGAAGTGGTTTTCTTGCGAAACACAGCTTTTAACCTTCACACATGATCTAAACTCATTCCTCGGCAGGGGTTCCGTTGTCGACTGCATATTCCTCGATTTCTCAAAGGCGTTTGACAAGGTCTCATCAACTGCTCTTTTTTAAACTTAGTAAACCTAACCTCGACCCTAACGTTCTTAGGTGGCTGCATTCGTTTCTCACTAATCGTTCACAATTTGTCACCGCTAATAATGCTTCTTCCTTCACTTCTCCAGTTGAATCTGGAGTACCACAAGGCTCTGTTGTAGGGCTTCTGCTTTTTCTTATATCAATGACTTACCTGACAATCTATGTTCAACAATAAATCTTTTTGCTGATGACTGCGTCATATACCGCGAAATTAACAGTGACTCTGATATAGCTCTTCTTCAATCGGATATTGATCATGCTCTTGAATGGACTAACAAATGGAACATGGAACTAAACATAAAAAAGTGCAAGTACATGCGGGTTTCTCGTCGTAACACCACATTGCCTTCATATCGTCTTAATAATTGCAGCCTCTTGAGTCTGTGCCTTTTTACAAATATTTAGGTGTCTTCATTTCCCATAATCTTTCTTGAAAAGTACACACAGACTATGTAAGCAATAACGCTAACCGCATGCTGGGCTACATACGCCGTAACTTTAATCTTTCTTCTAGCTTCGTAAAACTGCTTCTCTACAAGTCGTTGGTTCGTAGTAAACTAGAATATGCTGCATCTATCTGGGACCCTTATCAAGAGACACTAATATACCAACTCGAATCTATACAGAACCGTGCGGCCCGTTTCATTCTCTCGAATTATCACCGTAACTCTAGTGTCAGTGCCATGAAATCAAGCTTATCACTCCCACTACTATCGCAACGTAGAAATATATCCCGCCTTTGTCTATTCCATAAGATTTACTACGATAACCCCATCCTTAAGAGAAAATTTATAACGCCACCTTGCTACGTTTCAGCTCGGATCGATCATCGTCATAAAGTTGGTATTATTTCATGCCAAACAAACCAATTTTACAACTCATTCATCCCCAGCACATCGGCACAATGGAATCACCTTCCCCGATCGGTCGTCGAAATAAGTGACCATTCTGTGTTTAAATCGGCTTTAACTAACTTGATGGTAACATAGTATATGTAATTCTTGCGCCCTACCGTTTATTCTTTTCAGCTTATGTGGTAGTTCAAACAGACCTGGTCTGCGTGGTATACTTACTTTTATGCTTACTTTTATTATTTGCTCATAATTTCGTGTTAAATGACTGTTAATTTGTTTGATTGTATTTGCTGTAACCTACTGATTTGCGCGAGCCATATTTTTGTTCACATTTTTGTGTTGCTTGTGACTGCTGTTCCTTTGCTATTTTGTCTATTGTACCCCACTCCCCTCTGTAATGCCCTCGGGCAGTGAGGGTACTGAAATAAATAAATAAATAAATAAATAAATAAATAAATTACCCACGATTCTAAACACCATGACCGTGTATGTGCGCAACAGAGCGCTATTGACAGCGGCGTTTTCATTCATGCTATTGATCAGATTTCAACTTCTACGGACTCTGAAGTTAGACGACAGACTGAGCACTGGAGACTTCTAGATGCAAGCACCCCCCGTGCTTGGTAAAATTTATTAACCCATGCTAAGTAGGTCACACGTACTGTCAGGGAAAATATACGCAAGGATCAGTAATGTATAGCAAAAAATAAATCGTAAATGAACACATTCGTTTCCATCACTTTGCACGCAGGCTGCCCACATTTTTGTTTACACCACCTACTGGCACCTTCTCATCTTTAACAGCTTCGGCTGCTCTTTCTTGGCCGCCCTTTCAACATTGATTGACTTCTTGTAGAAGCGCAGGCGAAGCAGAATATAGAATTTGATTACGCCATTAACAATTTCACGTTCATGTTTCACACAGGCCGGAGACCAAAAAAGTACATGTGCTAAAAAATCAGTGAAGTGAACACTGCCCTTCTCGTGGAACTTATTCAGACTAAAATAAGTGTTGATGCTCTCTTTAAGGACGGTGATAATTATGTACTTCAAGGGGCCAGACGGATACAGTAAGCCACCATTATCAAATTTTGCAGTGAAAGCTGCAGCCTTATCGTTTGCTGTAGCCACTGCTTTTTCAGCCGTTGAAAAAGAGCCAGTGCATGGACTGTGCGTCTATGCACTGGCTCCTTTTCAGCTCCTTTCGAGCTATGCAGTACGAGATATAATAAATTAACATCTGGTGGCTTTTTCCTGTCACACAGGCACTGTGGTCAGAGGTAATACTTGTACGTGGAGCACAAGAAACCAATGCAGTATCTGCATCATTGAGCGCTCCTTTATCAATTAGACTTGCGAGTGTAGCGAGCATATTGTCGCTGCACGGCTGTTTCTTAGGCACCGAAACTAAGGAAGTGACCACTTCTGGCGCACAGTTTCCCGATGGTGGTAGTTTCGTAAGATTGTAGAATGTGAGTGCATTAACAGTAACCAAGAACTGATTGGCATTCTGATGGTCATAGATCCTGATGATTGCCGAACAATGCTAAATACGCTTTCAAGTCTTTCTTGGCTCAAGTTTGCAGTCATCAGACACTTAAAACCAAGTGTGCTGAGATATGAAACTAAACTAAGCGTGCTTTCCAGAGAAAGTGCAGATGGCGCGTTGAGCTGGCAGGATGCTGCGCTTGTCACGTTGTCTAGACATGACGCGATCAGTTATCCATAAGAACACGCACACCAACACACACGCTAGTCAGCCTTTATGGGTTTTGCAAAAAAAAAAACACCAGTATTCTTGCCTCGCGAGTAAGAAGCAGCGCGCACAACTTCCGCTGCCACGGCACGACCGGCCCTGCAGGCCCCACGTTCCGAATGTGTGCAGCACCCCGTACGCATTCATCCGAAGCGCGGCCAACCGGTTCCCTAGAGAGCTCCGCGCCAACCGCAGACTAGCAAGTATTTCTAGCGGACCCTACTTTTGTGGCATGCATAGTGTGCAGCCAGGTGCAGCCCGCTGCAGTTTTTCTTTTTTTGGATGTTCCCCCTCTAGGTTTCGTTCCTCTTTAATCTCCCTACCTATTGGGAATCTATCCTGGTTCCTCTGTTTTTTTTTTTTGCCTCTGTTGTCCTCACTCCAACATAACACCCCCAAAGCAGGTGTTGCATTGACCCCTTTGTTCTTTTTCGACCCCTGTCCTCTGCTTCTGTAGCCTGACCGCTTCGCTCGTCCATCTCGGCTGCTCCCTGCTGCCCATGTGAATCGTGAATCCAAGAGCAGGGGCAGACTTCGGCGGGACGGTGACGTCACTCACCTCCTAACCACAACCGTCCGCGTCGATGTCTTCTTGTGAATACCGCTTTATCGCCTTGGAGTGTAGATGGTCTCGCTTTGGCCAACGTGACGCCGCCGTGCCGCGCGCGCCGCTAGGACAGAGTATAAACGCTCCTGGAGGGGGTTCTTTGACAGGGAGAAGCCGAAGCGTTGTTAAGTTGCATCCGACTACAGCAAGGGTTTGCGCAAACGAAAGCACGAAGCGCATAATCTTTTATCGGGGAAGGCAGAGAATCCTATTCTGAGCAGATATTTAGAAGAAAAGGCATGACTCGTCCTCGACTCTCTTCTCACATTTTTGAACATTCCCTGAAAAAGTGGGCTGGAGTCGACTTCTGTCGAATTCATGCGAACGCGGCTAGTGACACTGTTTTCTTGTTGCTGTGGCCTGCGTATTTCACCCACATAGCCGAGTGGAGTAAAGGAAACTGGTTTTAAGAAAAGAAAACGGGCGCGTTATGGTCGGAGAAGAAAGCCAGAAATGCTACTCGGAAGAGTCATGACGCCCTGACTTTTGCCTTAGACACGCAATGGGGAGTCCAGGAGAATGATTTCCCCACAAACACGCTGCGAAGAAAGGAAAGAAAGAGATCCAGAGGATTCCACCTAAAAAAAAGTATTCTAGCTAAACTCGTTTCCGGTGCAAGTGGGCGGCCGTGTTTTCCTAGCTTAGGGGGAGAAAGGAGGTTCCACCAGAGAGAGAGAAATTGTCACGTAGCAAGTGTCCTATGCGCCAAAAGTTGTCTTCGGGTAACTTGTCACAGAGAGGAGCGTCAGTTTACGTCTCGAGATAACCGCAAGAGCCTCGTCAGCTACCCGCCCCTAGAACGAGCCGAAGGCCTTGAGGATATTTTGCGCCACCGATCTGTTCCTAACTGCAGTTGTGAGGGCTGGAAATTACGTAAGTAACCTTTTATTGTATCAGGCGCTGTATTGTGTAAGTTGGCAGTTGGCGCAGAAAAACGAAGTAACTAAAGTGAAATCCTGCGCGGTGTTTACGGAACAACTCTTCGAAATCCAGACTACACGATCAGGCACTGGTTCAGCCGGTACTATTGAAAGGTTAAAGATTCAGTCACGGAGGTGTGGTTTTCGTACTCTTGCGAAGTAATTTACCCGACAATCATTTGTTGGCAGCAAGCGGAAGCTGACTGACAAGTACATCGGTGTGCAGACTAGCAGCGGCTAGCTTACGCGCTCAAGCATAGGCTCAGCGTATAACTGCGAACAGTGTCATGTAACCTTACAGATACAAGCTGAAATCTCGTTACATGCGCTTTTACAGACCTGGATAAATTAATCGCAGACATTCCTGCCGGAGACAGCAGCAGACAGGCGGCAATGCCCACACCACCTGGAGTGCCGCGGAAAAAGGGCCGGCGTAGGCAAGTGCCTCCTGCCTCGCCGGGCGCAGCTGGTTACCACGCCAGGCCTGATCCATCGCGTGACTTGTTGAACCCAGCGTCAGTGAATGCAGGTAAGGTTCCTGATTACTTTGCGATAAACACAATTTCCTTTTTTTGCGTGCATATGGCAGGTGCATGCGCGTACACTATACGAGGCATCTGTAATGTGAGTTCACTCGTATTTTGGTGAACTCGCTTTGTTTGAATGCGTAGTAATAGACTGTTCCATGCCGGTGTCGCAATGGGCGCTTTCGGTTTGGATTGAACTCGCCGAAGCTTTTCCGTTACGACACGCCCAATTTCAATCGCGATTGATCCTGATCCTGTTTGCCGTCAAGCCGCGGTTTGGTAGGAATTTTTTATTCGGATCAAGAGACGCGTCTGCTACCCTTGTGTTCGGAAGACATTAAGAATCATTCCAAAGTACGAGCTAAATCTGCCAAGGCCTCCCGTCCGCCATTTTTGCCGGATATGTCGGGTAGGAAATAGATGCGTTCACTGCGCGCGTTCTTCAAAGAACGCCATCTGCTCAATGCACGGGTGGTCCCCTCATGCACCCGCATCAAGTCTGAAGACAGGACAGGTTGCCAGGATTTCTTTAGTAAGTGATTAAACAGGTCAAGTGCAGCGTTTAAGTTGTGAGTAACGTATCTCGCTTCCGGTTATACGATGCCAGGGCTGCTGTCAACCACCGCCCGCGAAATATGCCAACGCCACCATTCCACAAAAGAATTTTCACAGAAGCGATAAATGCCATGTGACGTCCGATTTCCGGTCCGTCTGGTTTCTTTACGGCGACCTGTCTGGAAGCTATCTTCATTGCGGCTTTTCAAACGGGCAAGCAAAGAATTCTGCGAAAGTGAGGAGAGGGCGTATCATTAGAAAAGCGAGGCACAGCGGGCACTGGGGAAAGAAAGGCGCCGTTGTCCCTTTTCGACAACTGCGATTTCGAAAACTCGTGGCAACTGCTCCCCCTAGAAAACTGTTAAGTAAAAACCAAAAGCCGCGGTGGCCTCCGTGTTTGGCTCCGAAGGTTGCGGATCTGATTCCCTCCTGGCCAACAATATCGATAAGCTAGCATGGCAAATGGCCTTGGGTTCAATAATATAGGCCGATTCAAACGGCGGCCCCTTGGCCCGCGGAGAAGGCGTCACGTGACGTCCTATTTCCGGTCTGTCTTCTTCACTCCTGGCCAAAGGGGATTGCAGTCGACCTTGTGTAGCACCTGCAGTAGAAGAAAGGTAGGAAATAGAAGGAAACGGACCTTTGTTCCTATTCCAGCCATAGTAAGCTAACTCATGCCAAACATTCTAAAAGTTTTCTGCTGAACAATACGTTCACTCCAACTCCCCCCCAACCGGCACGCCAACTCAGTGTCTGAACTCTGCTGCAGGCAGAGTGGGGTCATCCGGAGTTTTCATTCGCTCGAAGAATGTGGGTGCGTCGTCTGGGTTCGTGATATTTTGGCTGGAAACAAGCCTTGCAGAAAAGAAGACTTACAGGTTTCCGGAACTGGTCAATTTGCCGCCAGTTTGAAAGCGCTGTTCGGCCATCTGTTAAACGTGGACGTTCGGGCTGCGACGCGAGGCGCTAGACACAGGGCGCAACGGGAGAAGCGGCTCAACGCCACTATACATGCGGTGCATGACGCCGTAATTAAAGCCCTAATTTGCAGTGATAGAGTTTATTAACCTGCGATGTTCAGCGAGGCCGCTATGTGCACTATAAATGCGTTTTGAAGGCTCGTTGTACACCAACGGGGTAAATGCCTCCGGTGAGTGCAAAAACTTCGGCTGTGATTTTCGCAAACCATGTGTTGCCAGAAGCCGCGAAGCGACAAGACAAGGTTTAGGAATGCAGCGAGCATCGCTACAAACTGTTAATCTGCATGCCTGCATGCCCTATGCGTGCTAATGCGAGGAATACGTGTAAAGATAGCAGGTCTGATATAGTTTTGTCAAGCCACTTTCTTGAAACTTCCGAAGCTGGCCCTTCTTGCGTACCACGAGTTACGAATGTGCGTAGCCGCCACAGAACAAATTCCGGAATTCATAGCGGGTCCCCCCAGTCGAACAAATTCAATGCCTTCTATCGGCCATGCTGTAAGCCACCGAGGTATTTAAGACCGAGCACATAGATCGATGCAGCTAAGCGTAAACACAGAAAAACAACGCTGAGGCTTCGGGTGCCCTTGTCCATCTTGCGTGGCCGAGCAATAGCATTGGTGTGTGGTTTCACTCGGTTGGTGTTGTGGTAATAACAGGTAGAGACCATCATACACTGTGGGTTCGAACTTCGTAAGTGTTGCGTGTACCGCAGTGCACCAAGGCACCGCAGTTCGTTGCGTGCACCGCAGCGGAGCACGCAACGAAATTCCAAGTTACGTGTACGGTGCCGCCGCCATACAATCGCCCGGGAACCGCTGGAGAGATGACACCAGCGGAAAAACGTCGTCTTGGGCAGGTGTCTCCCGCCAAAGTTCTCTCCTTTTAGATTGGTGGCGCAGTGCTTTTAGCATATTATTGCGTTCTGAGTGGGGCTTCTCACACAATCTCGGCAACATAAAAATATAGCGCCCATGAGAGCCCGTAAAGAGCATAGTTTGAAGAGAAAAGAATATGTCAATCGCATTTTCTTTCTTTCACAGAGCTCAAACTGTGCGGTCAGAACCGAGATATTATGCACCGGTTACCTCTACATTCTAAGCTGGAGAAGCAGTGCACTGTCAAGTTAATTTGAGTCTCGGTGTGGGCATGCCCGTTGCTCATCATGAAAATTTATTGCAGCACGATGAAACGTAGTTTTACCAAAATTGCTTTACATTTGCAACTTACTCAATGTTCGTAGTGAAAATCCTGTGACCAAAGCTGTGAGAGTTTCCAGTATGCATTTTTGTCTAAATGATCTATTTTATAAAGCACCACCTGTGAGTGGTGATCTTGACTGACGTAAATCATGCATCGCCCGTTAGGAGGAGGAGGAGGAAAGGCAGGGAAGTTAACCGGAAGAATATACCATTTGCAACTGCCCTTCAGGGCAACAGTTTTCAGCGGCAGTCACTTGACCGCAGAGGTATTCTGTAAGAAATAAAGCAAAACTAATTTTCTGCATGGTTCAATGTGTTCAGCGCTTGCAATTTGTAGACGCCGGATGCGCATTAATTTTGGAGTCTACAGAGAACTTTACGGCGACGTAGAGCAACATCAGCAACCGATAGTAGCATTTTAGGCACCTGGTTGCTATATAGCTCCTCCTAAAGGGGCTCTAATAAAGTTGCTATGTGCCTGTGATATTAAAGCATGTCCGGGAATCCGCGGCGCAGCTTGGTTCCAGCCATATCCTCCTGATCGACCGTCTGCCGGCCTCTCCCGTAGCTCAGAAGCGGCCAGCGCGAGGCAGATCCCTTCAGGTGAGTTAATTTTGCTCCTTTCTGTCTGAGAAGCAGTGCCTCCCAGGACTGACTTGTTCTGTCGGGTTCTCCAAAGCTAGGACACGTTCATATCATATGGATCATGTCCGCTATATCAATATATTTATATGTATGCCATTACGCTTATGCGGTACACGCTTGCACCTGGGGCTTATAATCTGGTGCTATAAAGCTGGGAGTTTGGGAATTCCCCGGTTTGTAGCTTAATTGCGCCACACAACCAGCTAACCAAGAGCGAAGAGATTATCCTTCCGCGAGAACATTTTTTTTTGCGCTTTGTATCTGCGTTATATGGAGTGATATTTTGAATTTCAACGTTTTCGCGCCTTTCCCTCTCCTTTCCAAACTTTTTTCATGCTGAAAGGTCGGCGCCGTTCGACGGCCCCATTGCCGGAGACGGCGGTGGGAGTGGTGATGACACCAGTTATTAGGAAGGGACAGGAGGTATGCTTGGATCAGCCCGTAAGGGACCGATCCTTACAAGCCCTAGGTGCAGGTCCCTAGTTTGGGATGCCAGTGGCGGTGACCACCGCCCGGGGCGCGCTCGAATAAGGCTTGTTGGGCCTGTAAGTCGCGGCAGCCGAGCAGGGTCGCCTGCCAGTCCTCCCTGGTTACGTTGGGGATGGGGGAATAGCCTGGTTGGAGGTTCCGGCCCACACCATTGATGTGATATATATGTGTCAGAAGACAACGCTTCACAGTGTGGGCAGCTGCCGTTAAAGGAGGGGCCACAATGTTGTAGTGCTGCCGGGCACAGCAATGCATTGGTGAGAAGGAGGAGGAAGGAGCCGCTCATCGACCTTCTTGAGGTCTTTACATGAGCGAGGGTAAAGGCGATATCTGTCTTGATAGTAGGTTGTAACATCTTTGAAGGCATAGACCGGTATATACCCCTGTCACACGGGCATTTCGAGGGCCCTCGAACCGATAGTCTATCGACTCAAAGGCGATCGAGCGCTGCCACACGGGCAGTTTCAATGGCGATCGAGTCAATAGCCTATCGAGTCAACGGAGCAGCACGGAACTCCATCGAGATGTCGAAGGCCTTCGAGCGCTGCCCAAGGTTGCTAGCGTTGCTTCGAGCGGCGCCAAGCGCACTTTCGTACACGACACATTCACGGTACAAAAACATGAACATACATTATTCGCATAAAATTTAATGCAAGCAGTCTTTAAAATTATTCTAAAATTATATTAGACTGGTTTTAAGCGCATTAATTTTGCGTTGCAGTCTTTGCGTTGCTTGCGTACTTAACGTTGACAACATGGCGGCGCCCTGCCCGCCCGCTTCACAGCGATAACAGCTTCGTCGCCAATACCTCACAGCAATATCGTGTTCTAAGCTGTTGTATTCGCCTTCGATTTGCCCATTCTTACCCTCGCATAAAGTTTCAAGAGACAAATAGCTATTGTTTTTCAGATATCATAGCGATTTCCCAGGTCTTAAGCCTGACGAAGCAGCGCTCCGACACAGTTGGACTGGCTTGGTTTTGGCTTGTCTTGTATTAGAGTGGCTACAGCAGTGTCTGCACATGTCCGTCGCGTATGTGCAATTAAAAGGGTTTTGAACGACTTTCGCGTATGCGTGTATTTCAGCATTTAGTATACATTTATCAAATATTTCTGTTATTTTTGCTAAATCCAAAGTAGCGATTGTGGCGCCACACATCCGTGGCGTAAGACACGAGAACCATTTCAATGGCCATTGAGATTTGCCGTGTAGCAGCGACGAGTTCGATGGCGATTGAGAATCTCGAAGACCCTCGACTCGAGGGTGATTGATACTGGCCGTGTGACAGGGGTATTAAATTGGGTGTCTGAAAGGCGGGGTGTGAAAACCGCCAGGTGAGAGAGTGCGCGGGCGGCTGCGTCTGCTGCCTGGTTTCCTGCCAAACCCTGATGACCAGGGGTCCACATAAGGTAACGGTGTGCGGGGTCCGTATCCCGTAGGCAATTTTCGTAGATTCGATAGGCTTCCGAAAGGCCCCTCGCGGGTCGGTGACTATGTATTTTCAATCGGAATGTGAGGCTACGAGAGCAATTGCGGCCTCTTCTTCTTGTGTCGATATGTGGACTCTGAAGGTTAGACTGTTAACGCTGTTGCTGTTGTGAACTACCGCGACCGTGCACCACTTTTCCTGTTGCCATAATGTCAGGCTAAGGTTTCCGCTCGTGCCAGGCGCCGACTACTGTGGTCTTCGTGTGACATGTTGGCTGGGAGAGGTCACACATACAGGGCGCGTCTCCACAGTTCTGGGATACGAAACCTGTCTTCCATAGGAGTGGTGTGTCGGCTATGTAGTCGAGCAACAAGGCGGCGACTCGACACCGTTTGCGACAAGCAAGTGTACTTATTTGTAAGCTCTTCTTCTCGGAGCTCCCGGAAAGTATTCACCACCTCAAGACCATAAACCGGCCGTTTGAAGTAGTGAATTAAAGAAACCTCAAGGGCACGTGTTATAATTTTGCGAAGGATGACCTCAAGGGCATCTTCCTCTTCTTTCTGTAGGTGGAGATTAGGAGTCCTATAGAGAATTCGACTGGCTACGGAGGCGTTTGCCAGCCGCAAGGCATATTTTCTTGACCCGCCGGAGCTATGCCACATATTGGATGCGCCCGTGGAAACTGCCTTATGTCTGAGAGAACCTAACCAATAGCCATGTCTGGACTCGTACACACAGAAGTGGTGCGAGAATGCAAAAGCCCCCGTAAAAGGCACGCCACCTTCCGCGTGTGGTTGCGGGCTCTCTGCTGCCTGTAAAAGTTTATTGTTTGGCTGACATGTTCATGACGACACAATGCAGTGACCGCATTGTGCTCTATGCGCTCTCGTCAGAACATGTTTCAGAGGCCATTTAAAAGCCGAGCAGTAATAACTTGTCCAGAATAAACTGATCGCGCTTAAAGATACTTTTTTCAGAGCTTGTTCATGGTTTACGTAAGTCAAAATCGCTGCCTACCAGTGCTGCTCTAAAAGAAATTAGAGGGGCTGAAATGCGCCTTGCAGGCCAACGTTGCTACTTTGTGTGCTTGTTTCTTGGTGGACCCAGACCATGATTAGCGTTTTGCTTGTCAAGACAGCCAGATGCGCCGGAGTATGTGCTGCAGTGAGGTGGAAAACGGGGCCACTGACTGAACTCGGCGTACACGTACCACGTGTGTGAACGTGCATTTCAGCCAGAAATTCTCGAGTCACCGAGCTTTCATGAGTACGACCAGTCAGAAACGTCCTCGGAATGAGTTCGTCTCCACCGCCTTTCTTGCTGCGATTAGAACCTTTTAGGGGGTACGCCGCTAATACCACTCCACGCCGTCGAACGCCACACGTTTTGCATACCAGAACAGCTGCACACATGATGCGTGCACACAAAAGGCTTGTAGGTTGACATACAATTTCGTGCATATCGTCGAGCCACAACACACAACAGGGCCTGCATTTGGAGCTTCGTCGCCTAATGGCCGACCTACATGGGACGAATTTTATTGAGAAATTCTCGCTGCGAAAAATTATGCGCAGTGCGGCTTTCTCACAAGATGTGCCGCCCTCTGGGGAATGGGGAAAATTCGTCTGCTACTGGTTGAAAACAAATGCAGGTGGCAGACCCAGGCGCGATCTGGTTCTACGAGGAGACAGCTGCTGCCATCTGTCGCCTGCGCATGTCACCAGCGGATGGCGGTTTTCTATTCAACCAGTGGAACTGGCCTTAGGGTTTTTTACTGTACACCAGAGAAAAAGCTGGCGACTTTTCACTTCACGCACCATGGACGCCCGGCGCACGCCAGGAATACAATACACCGGATTGACGCCTAGTGGCTGGTTGACTGTGCTGCGGATTAGATTTCTTTTTGTTCTTCAGTTTCGTTTTCAGCACTTTAGTTTTTACTCGTGTTTTGTGCGCTTTCTGGCTGTGCAGTGTAGCTACGCACGCAGTTCATTTGAGATCCGAAGCATGCGAAGGCGCTTGACTCTCACTTCCCGAGCATTGCATTTGGTTCATTTCGAAGACCCGCCGTGGTCGCACATTGCATGCAGGCACGACTCCCATTTCATGAACTAACACAAATACTCGCATGTGGCACTTGTCAGCACGAACACAGCCGCCACTTACTTGTGGTAGGAGAGCTTCGTGCTTCCTAATTCATGTTTTGCATAGCAAAATCTGTAAGCTCAGCAGCAGGGCATGCCGGGAGCCGGCACTTAGTTCCCGCAAACTACAGTTTCTCATGGAAAAGCGGAAACTTGGGAAAGTTTCTCGCGGCACGAACAAATACGCTATGGATGAAAAGAGAGAGGGAGATTAAACTTTATTGTCCACTGGTGTGGGCTGCTTGACCGGGCCTGGCACAGCCTCACTGCACTTGATGCCTGACAGTCCATGTCGCTGTAGCGCATTTGAGGCCTGCGTTGTGGCGGTCTTCTGCCGGTGCGGGTTTGTCGCGCGCAGTGAGGCTCCCATTCATCCCAGGTGAAGAGATCCGAGCCCGGCGTCGGAGGATCAGCCGGGCACTCCATGAGTATATGTGTTTGGGTAGCAGTGTGTTAGGGTAACAGGTTGGGGGAAAGCACTCGGGTGCATGCGGGATAGTAGGCAGAGGGTGAGGAGTCGGGTTCGTGTTTTCAGACGGCTCCACAAGACTTGGTGGTGGATGGTAAAGGATAAGTAGGCTGGAGGGCGGAGCTGGTGCTCGACTCGATAGGCCTGCATCAGCTCGCTGAATGGTGCATGCGCTGTCTCGAGTCGCCCGGGCCTGAATCCGTCACCGTACGGTTTATGAGTCCCCAGGCGTGGACACTATGGCCTCTTTACCAGGACTTCCCGTGTGCGCCGGCAATCAGCTCAGCTCCACTTTGCGAGACTGCCCAGAAGAAATTGGTTGTAACATGCGGTAGGCGGTTTCGTGGATCCTGTCTCTAACGAACTTTAGTATTGCAGTTTTTGAGTCGGAAAAAATGTACCGAGCTTCAGTATGAACAACCGCAGCAGCTATTGTAGCCTCCTCTGCTGATTCTGGAGTGGAGGTGGTTTCGAGGCAAGCGTCTCTCCTCGTGGATTTCATGGATGCGCTGAAGCGTGTTCCTTCTAAGGTTTCTTCGAATGACAATTCAGTTTGTCATCAACAGCAGTTAGTTACACAGTAAATGAACCATCTGAGACCAATATGGGCTGAAATTATCCGGCAGTCTTTGCTGTTGTGCAAGCTATGCCGAAATGTCATGAACACCGTCGGCTCTCAGGATCTCTTGACAATGTGACAGATGTTGCAATATTTTCGTCTCTCTCATAACTGTAAGAGGAGGCATCAATAGTCCCCTCCTGAAGCGCTGCTCTGATTTCTTGGCGAATGAGTGTTGTTACGATTCGGGTAGCAGCATCCCACCACTGAAAACAGTTGCGATGCAGGGTAGAGTGGTTGGGCCAGAGAAGGGACGATGAAGAATGGGAGGTTTAACATTGCGTAAACAAAAACAAGCGGACTTAATGGCACTTTTACGAAACCTATTTACGTATGAAGGAAAAAGCAAACAGTCAAAAATTAAGAGTTCATGCATCGAGCGACTGGAAGGGCCAGGGCACAGAGCATCCTTTCTCACTCAGCATGCTCCTTAAATAACCTAAGGTTCCGCCCCTTCATGGGGCGGTGGCCAATCCAACGCGAGGCACATTTCTCCAAAATAGGAAAAGTTGCACAGCATGTAGCAAGCGGACTCATTCGTTGCAGAGGCCACCCATAGAAATGGGCGAGGAGGAATCGCAAGTCTGGTGCTATTTCCTTGTGGAGCTCTCTCTGGTGGGGCGGGCTACTGTCGGACACGCTTATTTAGTTGAAGGGCTGTCCTTTTATTCCCCCTTGTCTGCTCGTCCTCGCTTGCCCCCCCCCCCCCCCCCCGCGTCCTTTTCCAGGAACCAGTCAAAGGGGAAGGTCATTGCCACAGAGCCAAGCATGAGAAAAATTCCACAGGCTCTTTCCCAGCAACCACGGAACCGAAGCAAATTACCACAAAAGGCAGCTTCTGGAATCCTGGCACATACAAACCACCCCGATTAGCATCACGCGCACAAAAGGAAACCTCCCCCCAGTAAATGCCCAGGGACTTCCTTCTTTAACTAAACTAAAAAAGTCTCCATTTATGGACTCCCCACAGTGGGACAGCGTGACTAACAAGCTTAACCACCCCTTCCTCTCCCTCTCCCATGCCTTTGGAATCACAGCTTTCATTCCTCTGACCCCCTCCTTCTCTCCATACTAAAAGACCCTAGCTGCCTGCCCTTGGTCACCCCTGATGAAAGAGCCGAGTCGGCTTCGAAATGTTGGGTTAAATTAAATTTTGGGTTGGAGATGTGCAGTTTAATGTAAGTCTTCAAACCCAACTAAACACAGGCAAATCTGTCAAAATGTTTAGTTTTCAAGGGACGATCCAGCAGCAGTCGCGACTGGAAATAACTTTAGGGAGGCTTTCCTATATGGGGTGGCTACACAATACCACCTCAGAAGGATAACAAAGCAGGCCATGATCAAGCTGGTATGCCTGGCCCTCTACACAGCCAAGGATGGGAGAGTATCCTCCCCCGCGCGTTACTTGTGATAGGCGTGAACAGTAACTGTCACCTATGCGGGAGTCATGACCCAACCTACTCTCAGCATAAGCAAGGCGGTTCATGCTTCAGTCCTTCAGTGCAAAAACTGCTTCCTCCCTAGAGTGAAAAACCAGTCATTCTTCAAAAGTCCTGAAGTGTATACCTGGGCTGTTTTGTCGCGTGCCTGGCCCGTGCGAGTGCGTTCAGCTCCCCTGCTACGACGCCTGGATAGGTCTCGCGCAGCAGGATCCCCACTTGGTGCATCTCAGGTGAGAGCCAATTGAATGAACACTTTGCTGCGTTTCCAAATCATGCGACCTCAGATATCACTCATGCACGTTGGAATCGGTGGCTGGCAGGGCGCGATTACAATGAATTTCTTCTTGAGGATCGTTCACGTGGTACTACTAGAATGAGATAATGTAGAACGTTTAATCGAGGACGCCTCCGTCCTGGCGAGGTGACGGCATGTACTCTATAGGCTGGCAACAACCGCCATGCTGGTATGCGCAGTCCCATTCGCTGATTGGACCAGTTGGAATTTCGAAGCTTCTGCATTCACCTTTTTGCGTTCGGAAAATTCCTGACTCAGAGAAAAGCTTTACAAGCATCAATGAAGCCATTTCGTAGAAAAATGATTGGAACCTCGGCAGATTATATGGCCAAATGTCCTTGCCAATGACTGACAGGAGCTGTGTGTATAGCCTAGATATGCTGTACAAAGCGGCGATGGCGTATTCCCCAGGGCCGCGAAGAAGGTGAAGCAAGAAATGCAGAGATGATTAAGCACTGAAATGCATACGCTTTCGAGAAGCTTGCAGGCAAAGCAACCTCTGCAGTGTACGCTGCCTCTCGCGAGCGTGGGTGCGAAGGCACGAATCCAGGCGCGCAATAACCATCGCTATAATGTCTTTAGATAAGCAGATCTAGGGACTTTCGTCCCTACACACGCAAGCAGGCGAGAGGTTCGCGCCTCTAGCAGCGGCAGGGAACACAAGTCGAATAGTGTTTGTCGCCACCGCCGCTACTCGAGTCCGGCCGTGGCTCGACAAAAGCACTTCGCCTGGCAGCCGCCAGAGGGCTGCGCTACTGAAAAATGGTCCATTCGAAAAATTACATACCCGTGTCACGATCAAAACGATTTTTACTTTTGGAACAAACTACTTTGGGATTGAGCTACTTTTGCTTTAAAAACTCACTGGTTAGCAAAGGATGGAAAGACGGGGAGATTAACAAGGCGTTGTCTAGTAGGCGTTGTCAACCAGCTGGTTGACCAGGATTCAATCTGAATGTTTAGAGAGTCCGAACGGTTAGGGAGACCGAACCAAAGTGTCCTGCTTTAAAGGGCGCCGCCATGCCATATTGTTAGCCGCCGGAATGCAACTCAGCAAAATTTTTCTGGTGGCAGAAATTGGTCCTGGACCGATCGGTGCTCCTGTATAATAATAATCAATTAAAAAATTGTGGGAATGTTCTAATTGAGTAACGGTGTTAATGTAAAGCTTGCGACTGAACCCTGAAACTCAGATGCGCGGCGTGCGCTGCTTGCTTGAAAGATGTGGAGAGCGGTCAGCAGGGAACCTCGGCGCCAGCGCCCCCTCCGCCGCTCCATGGAGGGCGGGGAAAACCGCGTAGTCTGCTGCGGCGTCCGACATTTTTGTGCCCACTCTATTCAACGCACTTCCTTCAAAGTCAGCTGCTTCGCTCACGGAGCGACACGTGTCAATATAAATAGAAGGCGTATGACTGTAGTGATTAAATGTCATACTGGCGATGTCAAGGACCTCTGTGGCTGTCTATTAAGGGAGCCATGACATGGTCGTTCTTCATATTGCAGTTTCGTGCTTCAGTAGTAATACTAGATCTTATGATTCAGTTTCCTAAATTTGGCTGCCCTAGACGCGCTCTATATTAAAAAAAATGCGATCGCAATTGAGAACGGGCAAGCGACCGCCATATTCAATGCTATCGTGACGTCACCAGGGCATACACGGAGAAACGTCATCTGCTCTCGTCGCTGCAATGTGCGAAGCGAGGTGTCTTGTCCCCTGTTCTTCCGCGGGCGATCGTAGTAGCAGTCGTAGCATATATGAGTGACTAGTGCCGCAAAAGCATTAAAAATAGCAACGCAGTTATTCTTCAGTATAGCTATAGGGTCCGGCTACACAATGCCGATGGGACGGTGATCGGCAGTCGGTTGGCTGTTCGGTATGTAAATGCCATCGCTGACGCAGTGGTCTCTCAAGCTAGACCGACGACGACGCCAGCACGATCAACGACACGGTATCGCAATAGTGTAAAGAGTGAACTTAATGGTAACTAGCAGAGTGTGGTGGGGGACTAGTTGGTATGACATTCTATAAACTTTAGAATTTTAAAACTTATTGCACCTGATGCTAGCCACGGCTACATACGCGATGTGCGAACACCAGCGTAGATGTGCTTTCATTCGGTGCTGCGCATAGAACCTATCAGAGAGACAATTGAGCGACACGGGCAGAAAACGCTGCACGACGGTGCCGCTCGTCGCGGTCGCCTGGGCTTGTGCGGCTGAGCGAAAGCTTCACGCCCGGTGAATAGAAGGCCCGAAAAACTGCGCTCGTGTACCTTATCCTTATCGAAAAAAGCGAAACGAGCGGCTGCATTTCATATCTTCGCACTTTCTTACTAATCAGCGGGGAACTCCTCCCAGATGCTTTAATTTCGGCCGACGGTGGACCGCCGGCCCCTTTCGTGACGAGGCCTAGCGAGTACGCAGGACTCGTGTCCGCGATTTCGGCGATTGCGGAGAGCTAATTCTCAAGTTATAGCGCCTGAAAAAAGCTGTCGAGCGTAGTTTTGGCCACAATGCCCTCAAAGCGACGACTGCGTACATCGCAGGGTGTGAGTACAATAAGAGGGAAGTTCCGATATGTGACCCGGTCTGCACAGCATGTGCTGAAGGCAGCCAGCAACAGTTGTCGGCATCGAAGGTGGATAAAAAATCTGGTTGTTTTCATTAATTCAAGTAATGTGCGAACATATTTTTAGCTAAAGCGCTTAAAAATACATACCGCTGACAAGCAGATACAAATAGCGGGAAGCGCCGGTCCTACGCGAAGCGTTTCTCAAGCAGGCGATATAGCACCAGCGGCGCTTATTGCAGTATTACTATAGTGTGCAAATGAGTAAAACTACAATCTGGGGGCAATACCACATAATAATAAAGATACGGAGAGCCCACCTTGCGTTCTATGTCAATCAAACGAGCAATGTTTGCGCACAGCTATGTAAACAACCCCTGGGCTGGGCTGCAGTTATCGTGATAGTCGCATTCCTAGGTTACAATGCGTACGCACAGTAAACGCTAAGTGATGTACTATTATTTTCAAGCACTCAATTAGACTGCGATGACTATTCATCGGCGCGTGCAGTGAAAGCATTCGAGTCGCATAGGGTTTTGCTAACGGCTTGGTTCCCGCAAAAGGGTTCTACGAGCCGAATGGAATGTATGTTCGACTTACAAATGCACACATGCAGCGGGGAAGTCATCTCGTTCGGTACTTTTCTCTGCTCATTTCGTGCCTCAGTGTTGCTCTAGTGCTACCTTGTGATAATATAGGGTTTAATTATCGAGCCGATGAATAGCGGACAGGAAATTGGTAGCCAACTAAAAAACGCCGAGGCTTTCACGGCGCACATCGGCGAAGGCATGCACGGCACGCGCCGCTTTTCACATAGGGAAGCACTTGACGGCTCAAAAGAAACCACAACAATAATAACATGTTTATGAGAATAAATGATAAAGCAGGGATCCATCGATTTCTGTTTCCTCAACAATGAGAAAAGGGGTGCCACTAGCAAGGCCGCTTTCTTAAGGATCACTCAAGTCGCGTAATAAACTGACGGGTTCCGAAAAGAAAACACTAAAAATGCATTTTATTTCGGTATATAAAAAAAGAACTTTTCAAGCGACCGCCGTCTACGGTGTGCATGCAAGCACCTCAACAGCGCGCAGCAGGCGACGCGGGGTGGTTATGCCCCTCTGACGTCGCGATCAGAGGATGCCAGACCAGCAAGCAGTTCGCAGAAGAAACGAAAAAGTTCGTTTTAAAAATATTTACCGCACAGAATCAACTGAAATTTGGGGGAATTTTAAATTACCAAGTTGACAATTAAATGCAAAAACAAGGTTATGCGTGAAAATAGGCAGTCATGGTCCTTTTAAAAGGCAGTTATTCTTCAGCACACAATAGCTTATGCATTGTGAGAGGGCGCACCCTTCCCCATTGCAGAAAGGAGGGTGCACCAGAGAGCGAGCGTAATTGTCACGTGGCAAGTGTCCTATGCGCCAAATTTTGTCTTCGGGTCACTTGTTCGACAGAGTGCCCTCAGTTCACCCGTCGAGGTATCCAGAAGAGCGCCGTGGGCTATGCGCTGGTAGAAGGACACGACAGTCTTGAGGAAATTCTGCACCACTGATTTGTTCCCAACTGCTGTTGTCAGGAGGGCTGAAACTTACGCAAGT
Source organism: Amblyomma americanum (assembly GCF_052857255.1). Taxonomy (NCBI): domain Eukaryota; kingdom Metazoa; phylum Arthropoda; class Arachnida; order Ixodida; family Ixodidae; genus Amblyomma; species Amblyomma americanum. The sequence continues at coordinate 143,822,868 of NC_135499.1, read as the reverse complement.
ATCCTTTTATTATATCAGGCGCTGTATTGTGTACGTTGGCAGTTTGCGCAGAGAAATAAAGTAACTAAAATGAAATCCTGCGCGGTGTTTACGGAACAACCCTTCGAAATCCTGACGATACTATCAGGCACTGGTTCAGCCGGTACTATTGAAAGGTAAAAAATTCAGTCATGGAGGTGTGGTTTTCATACTCTTGCGAATGAATTTAATCGAGTAGCATTTGTTGACAGCTAGCGGGAGCTGACTGACAAGTACGTCTCTGTGAAGACTAGCAGAAGCTAGTTTACGCGCTCTAGGATTGGCTCAGCGTACAAATGGGAACAGCGTCATGTTACCTTACAGGTACATGCTGAAATCTGGTTAATGTACAGACCCGGATAACTTATTCGCAGGCGTACCTGCCAGAGACAACTGCGGACCGGCGGCAATACCCGCTCCACCTGGAGCGCTGCGGAACAACCGCAGGCGAATGGAAGTGCCTCCTGCCCCGGCCGGCGCAGGTGTTTTCCACGCCAGGCCTGTACCAACCCATGAATTGTGGAACCCAGCGTCAGTGAATGCAGGTAAGGTTCCTGATTAGTTTGCGTTAAACCCAATTTTTCTTAGTTCTGCGGCTGCTCTCGTGAAAGGCCTCGAAAAGCATCGCAATTTCAGCTAGCGAACGAAATTAACAGCCGAAATATTTTGTGAATAAGATCTATGAGATCGTAATATTAAGAGAGTATTTGTGCTTGCGAGGTGGTGAGACGATCGGAGCCAGGGAGAAACGAGCGCCTTCTGGGCAGACACCGGAAGTGCGCAGAGCAGCGTGAAAAAAGTCGAGCGAGTGGTGGCAGGCTCCACGCTCTGGCAGCCCGCGGGCAGCCAGACGCGGACAATCGAAGAGGCCCAGTGTGCCGCTCCCTGCGATTAGTTCCAGACAGGGCACTCCATGCGGTCAGTTATGTACTGTTATGCCCGGTGTGCCTTCCAGTCCAAATGAATAAAGACACAAACTCCCCCACCACGAGGATTTCCAGAAAACTAAGGTGAAGGCTATTGAGACTTGTGAAGAAACGTGTCTGCAATGGCTAGCGTTCGCCGAAGGCATGGCCAAAGTAGTGAAGACAATCGCGTCCCCATGCGGTCGAGAATGCCATCGCGGTTGTCCTCATCAGTAACCTTGGAATTGACAATTGATGGAGAGCTGCGCCTTCGACAGAGGTTCGGCGTTTCGGACATTAGGCGAGGAAGTCCAAGGTGTTTAACACCCTGCTGGGAAATGGCTTGACATGCCGACGATTCGAGGGCGCATGCAGGTGCCACGAGGGCGCATGCTGGTGACACGAGGGCGCATGCAGGTGCCACGAGGGCGCATGCAGGTGCCACGAGGGCGCATGCAGGTGCCACGAGGGCGCATGCTGGTGCCACGAGGGCGCATGCAGGTGCCACGAGGGCGCATGCCGGACTCACGTGGCGCCCTCCTGGCAGCTGTGTTGACGACAACGTGACCGTGTCTTGTACCCTGTTCATCAACGAGCTGAGAGAGCATCAGCACCACCCCTGCCATGGGCGGCACCATCAATGTCATCGTCTGCAAGTTTGATTGGACATCATTCTTCGAACTGTATTCCCCAGCCAAGGATCTGAGGAAAATGAAGGACATTTAACGAGCTGTTGGTTTGGGTACCGAGGGACTCGCGACCGCTATGAAGCTCCGTTTGTTGTTGTTGTTGTTAGCCTATCAAAAGATGGCACATACCCACACTGGGGGATCGGCCAAGAATCGGGTGGCTATTCACCTGAACGCAGTTAACAAAAAGGAAAAGCACGTGGAAGCATAACACCGGTGAATTTTTCGTCATGAACAGAAAAGGGATGAGTGTTTTGATTTTAAAATTTTACGAATAATAATAAAGAGTGTGATTAAATAATAATGATTTAATCAAAATGTAATAATTGATAGAAAAGAAAAGGTTGAAACACTTAGCAAGGCAGTCGGTGAGATTCTATCAGGAAATTTTGAACAGCGGTGCAAACAGATCTGTGGCTGAACCCAAATGTGGTGGCGCCAAATGATAGCAAGAGCGGGCTGCTCAAACTAAGGCCAAGATGCTGCAAGGGCTCCTCCAGCAACCTTTTTCTCATTGAATTGAATCGGCGACAATACAGCCAAAATTGTTCAATAGATTCTGGCTCACGGCAAAATGCACAAAGGGGAGAGAGCGCCAAACCCGACTTGTGTAAATAGAAATTTAGAGGGGGGATGCGGCAGCGTAGCCTCGTCAGTGATACTTCAAGCTGCCGAGAGCAACAGATTTTCCTGTTCCAATAATATTTAAGGTGCTCATAATCCGCCGATGTTAAAAGTGATGTGTCTTGCGTGCTTAAAAACGCACGTCGCCGAAATCTAGATGCTGTAATGTAGGCTGTAGCCGGGATGATTGGCAACACGGGGCCGCTGAGGGCAGCCTTTGCGAGATTATCAGCAATCTCATTTACTGTCACTCTTTCTTTTCTTTGTTGTCTCGCTACGCTTCGTGCATCTATTCTGGTTCCTCCTTCGTATTTTTTGACTCTGTTCTCCCCACTCGAAGGTAACACCCCACAGGGGGTATTGTATTGGCCCCTTTGTTCTTTTTCGACCCCTGTCCCCTGCTTCTGTAGCCCGGCCGCTTTGTCCATCTTGGCTGCTCCCTGCTGCCCATGTGAATCGTGAATCCAAGAGCAGGGGCAGACTTCGGCAGGACGGTGAAGTCACTCACCTCCTAACCATAACCATCCCTGCCGACGTCCCCTTTTGAATACCGCTTTACCGCCCTTGGAGTGTAGAGGGCGTCTCACTTTGGCCAACGTGACGTCGCCGGGCCGCGCGCGTGCTACGAAGGAGTATAAAAGCTCCCGAAGGGGGTCCTTTGACAGGGAGAAGCCGCCGCGTTGTTAAGTTTCATCCGACTAAAGCTAGGGTTTGCTCAAACGAAAGCACGAAGAACATCATCTTTCGCCGAGGAAGGTGGAGAATCCTATTCTGAGCAGATATTTAGAAGAAAAGGCCTGACTCGTCCTCGACTCTGTTCCCATATTTCTGAACGTTCCCTGAAAAAGGGTGGTGCAGTCGACTTCTGTCGCATTCATGCAAACGCGGCTAGTGACACTCTTTTCTTGTTGCTGTGGCCTGCATATTTCACCCACATAGACGAGTGGAGCAATATGAAGCTTGTTTTGAGAAAAGAAAATGGGCGTATTATGGTCGATGAACCAAGACAGAAATGCTCCTTCAAACAGTCACGATGTCCTCACGTTTACCTTGGACCCGCGATGGTGAAATCCTGCAGAATGATTTTTCCTCAAACTTGCCGTGAAGGAAGGAAAGAAAGAGATCCAGTGGTTTCCACCTAAAAAATGTATTTTAGCTTAAATCGTTTCTGGTGCAAGTGCGCGCTCATGTTTATTTAGGTTAGTCATTTTGCGAGGGCGCACCCTTCGGCAGGGGGAGAAAGGAGGTTCCACCAGAGAGAGAAATTGACACGTGGCAAGTGTCCTATGCCACAAAATTTGTCTTCTGGTTACTTGTTCGGCAGACTACGGTCAGTTCACTCGTCGAGATATCTAGAAGAGCGCCTTGAGCTAAGCGCTGCTAGAAGGACACGAAGGTATTGAGAAAATTCTGCACCACCGATTTGTTCCCAACTGCTGTTGTCAGGACGGCTGCAACTTACGCGAGTAACCTTTTGTTATATCAGGCGCTGTATTGTGTATGTTGCAAGTTTGCGCGGGAAGGTAAAGTAACTAAAATGAAATCCTGCGCGGTGTTCACGGAACAACTCTTCGAAATCCAGACTATACGATCAGGCACTGGTTCAGCCGGTACTATTGAAAGGTAAAAAATTCAGTCATGGGGGCGTGGTTTTCATATTTTTGCGAATGAATTTACTCGACCACCTTTTTTTGGCAGCAAGCGGAAGCTGACTGACAAGTACGTCGCTGTGCAGACTAGCAGAAGCTACTTTACGCGCTCAAGGATTGGCTCAGCGTACAAATGGGAACAGTGTCATGTAACATACAGATACATGCTGAAATCTGGTTAATCTACAGAGCCGGATAACTCATTCGCAGGCATTCCTGCCAGGATCAACAGCGGACCGGCGGCAATGCCCGCTCCTCCTGGAGTGCCGCGTGGCAACCGCATGCCAAGGGAAGTGCTTCATGACCCGGCCGGCGCAGGTGTTTTCCACGCCATGCCTGATCCAACCCGTGAATTGTGGAACTCAGCCTCAGTGAATGCAGGTAAGGTTCCTGATTACTTTGCTTTAAACCAAATTTTTTTAGTTTGTCTTTTCGCTAGCATCTGCCAGGTGCATGCACGTACACTGTACGTAGCATCTGCAATTTGAGTTCGCTCGTATTTTGGTGAACTCGCTTTGTTTGGATGCGCAGTAATAAACTTCCATGCGGGTGTCGCAATGGGCGATTTCGGCTATTATTCAACTCGCCAAAGCTTTTCCAATACGGGACACTCAATTTCAATCGCGATTGATCCTGGTCCTGCTTGCCGTCAAGCCGCGGTTCGGTAGGATTTTTTTTTCGAATTAAGGAGACTCCTCTGCTACCCTAGTGTTCGGAAGGCATTAAGAATCATTCCAAAGTACGAGGTCAATCTGCCAAGGCCTCCCGTCCGCCATTTATGCCGGCTATGTCCGGAAGAAACTACATGCGTTCACTGCGCGTGTTCTTCCACGAACGACGTTTCCTCAATGCACGGGTGGTCCCCTCGTGCACCCGCATCAAGATTGAAGACAGCACAGGTTGCCAGGATTTGTTTAGCAGGTGATTAAACGGGTTGTGAGTAACGTATATCACTTCCGGTTATACGATGCCAGGACTGCTGTCAGCTGCTGCCGATTTTAGCAAACATGTGCATTTAGAAGACCGCGAAGCGACAAGACAGGGTCCAGTAGTGCAGCGAGCCTTGCTAAAAAGCATGCCTGCCCTTTCCGTGCTAATGCGAGGAGTATGGGTACGGTTAGCAGGTCTGATATGGTTTTGTCAAGCCACTTTCTTTAACCTTCCGAAGCTGGCTCTTCTTGCGTACCACGAATTACGAACGTGCGTAGCCGCCTCGGCACAAATTCCGGAATTCATAGCGGGTCACCCCAGTCGACGAAATTCGATGCCTTCTATCGGTCATGCTGTAATCCACCGCGATATTTAAGCGCGAGCACATAGATTGATGCAGCTAAGCGTAAACACAGAAAAAAACGCTGAAGCTTCGGGCTGCACTTGTCCATCTTGTATGGCCGAGCATTAGCATTGTAGTATGCTTTCACAAGGTTGGTGTTGTGGTAATGACAGGTATGGACCATCATGCACCGTGGCTTCCAGCTTCGTGCGAGTCGAAGGCCCCAACCAGCCATGACCACACCTACACATTGGGGCATTGCAGCGGAGGACGCAGCGAACTTCAAGTTAGGCGTACGCCGCCGCCTCCATACAGCCGCCCGGGAACCGCTGGAGAGGTGACACCAGCGGAAAAGCGTCGTCTTGGGCCAGTGTCTCAAGGTAATTTTCTGTGCTTTGATTGGTGGCGCAGTGCAATTAGCATAGTATTGCGTTCTGAGCGCCCTTGAGAGCCCGTAAGACACACAATACGTACAGAAAAGGATATAGAAATCTGATATTCTTTCATTCGCAGTGCTCAAACTGTGCGGTCAAAAGCGAGGCATCATGCATTGTTTCCCTCTACATTCTGAGCTGGAGAATGAGTGCATAGTCAAGCTAATTTGAATCTCGGTGTGGGCAAGCCGTATTCTAACCATGAAAATTTATTGCAGCACGATGAAACTGAGTCTTTTGACATTGCTTTAAATTTGCAACATAATCAAGGTTAGCAGTGAAAATCCTGTGACCAAACCTGTGAGAATTTTCAGTATGCATTTTTGCCTAAAGGATCTATTTTATACAACACCATCGGTGAGTGATGATCTATACTGGCGTAAATCATGAACCGCCCTTGAGGATAACACCATCTGCCCGGCTGGTTGTGGCCCTTAAGGAGGAGAAGGAAAGGCATTGTTAGTTAACCGGAAGAATATATCGATTTGCAACCGCCATTGAGCGCAAGAGATTTCATTGGCAATCACTTGACCGCAGATGTACTCTGTACGAAATGAAAAACTTATTTGCTGCAGGGTTCAATGTGCGGAAAGCTTGTACCCTGTAGACGCGGGGTACGCACTAATTTTGGGGTCTACAGTGAACTCTACGGCGACGTAGAGCTACATCCTCAACCGTTAGTAGCATTTTAGGCACCTGGTTGCTATATGGTTTCCCTTAAATGGGCTCTAATAAAGTTGCTATATGTCTGTGATATTAAACGACGTCCGGGAATCCGCGGCGCACCTCGGTTCCAGCCATGCCCTCCTCATCGGCTGTCGACCGGCATCTCCTGGATCTCAGATTCGGTCAGCGCGAGACGGATTACTTCACGTTGATTTTCCTTCTTCCCGTTTGAGAAGCAATGCCTCCCAGGACTCATTTGTTCTGTCAGATTCTCCAAAGCTGGGACACGTTCATATATGGATCATGTCCGCTATATGCCATCAAAATTACATGTATGCCTTTACGCCTATGCCGTGTTTGCACTTGGCGCTAAAAATCTCGGGGTGCTATGAAGCCGGGGGTTTGGAGATACCACGATTTGTAGCTTGCGCCACACAACCAGCTAACCTAGAGCGAAGAGGTTATGCTTCCGCGAGAATTTTTTTTGTGCGCTTTGTAGCTGCGTTATGTGCAGTCAAAATTTGAATTTAAGTGTCTTCGTGCCTTTCCCTCTCCTCTCGTCACTTGTTGCATTCTGAAAGGCAGGCGCCCTGCGCCGGCACCATTGACCGAGGCGGAGATTCCTGACCCGCCGGAGCAACGCCACATGTTGGCCGCGCCCGCGGAAACTGCCTGATGTCTCAAAAAACCTAACCAATAGTCATCTATGGACAGGCACACACAGGAACGCCCGAGCATGAATAAGCCTCCGGAAAGAGCTCGTCACCTTTCACGCGTGATTACGGGCTCTCTGCTGAGTGTAGAAGTGTTTTGTTTGGCTGACATGTTCATGACGACACAATGCAGTGACTGAGCGAGTTTATGTGCTCTCGTCGGAACATGTTTCAGGGACGCTTTAAAGATCAAGCAGTAAAAACTGCTTCAGGATAAACTGATCGCGCTTAAAAATATTTTATTCAGAGCTTATTCACGATTTTCGTGAGTCAATATCGCTGCCTACTGGTGCTGCTCTAAAAGAAGTCAGAGGAGCTGAAATGCGCCTTGCGGGCCATCACTGGTACTTTGTGTCCTTGTTTCTTGGTGGCCCCAGACCATGATTATTGTTTCGATTATCAAGGCAGGCAGATGCGCCGGTGTATGTGCTGCAATGCGGTCACTCACTGTGAACTCGGCGTACACGTGCCACCTGTGTGAACGTACATTTCAGCCAGAAATTCTCGCGTCACCGAGCTTCCATGAGTACGATCAGTCAGAAATGTCCTCGGAATCCGTGTTTGCTCTCGACAGACCTGTACCTTCTACCCCCCCCCCCCCCCCAATCTTTCTTGCTGCGATTAAAGCCGTTTCGGTACATGCCGAACTTGCCGCTCCACGCTGTCAGAAGCCGCACGTTTTGCATACCAGAACAGCTGCACGTGCGATGCGTGCCGACAAAAATTGCAGCAGACACTCAAGCTCCGCCTTGAGGGTACACTCTTAACAACAAATAAAAACGCCCAAATGGGAGTAAACGGCTTGCCCTCTAGCGCACACACAAAAGACGGATTAATTTACTCCTTATAAATGGAGTATTTCACATACTACCTTATACAAGGGAGGTATTAGGAGTACAAGAGAGTAATTTTTTTACTACCTACGAAAATGAAGCCCGAAAATTGCGTCATTTTTATTTATCCCCACTCAGGCTCATTCTTACAGCAGTGCCAGCGGCGGGAACGGGCAGTAGCTGCGGGGGCTGCCGGTAATCCAACTTGGGATACACCAGCGCCGTATAGTGACCCCGCGTCACGCGTTCTTTTCGCGGTCTGCAAGCCCAGCAGCGGCGTTGGCTGATGCGGCAGGTGTCGTCTGCTTTTGCTTCACGATCAAGTTTGGTTGGCTATGTTCGTAGATAGAGGGACGTAACATGGGAAAAAATAGTTGAAACCTTAATAGGAGTCGCAGGGTAGTTTTCACGGTCTGCACCACGCTATATTTCACTAAAAATCAGAGCAGAATAAGTTGAAAATGAAAACACCAATGCAGGTAGTTAGGTATGGCAGTGTTTGGTTTCATATTCATTTGTTTAATGCTTGGCTTTTCAATATGACTGAGGAAAGATGTAGCCTCATCAGCTCAATCAAGAGCTCAGCGTTGAAACTGAACAGTTCCATGTTCATGCAACGCAATATAATCTGCTGCAACACAACGCCAGAACCGCAATGAAAAAGTGAGAATTATGGCTAAGCGGATTCTCTAACGGGGTGGTGACGCTAACAAAACAAGGACAGGTATGGTTAGAGCACTGAAGGCTTCTCAAGAGGAATTAAATTATGTAGCTTACTGTAACAGAAAACGTCGACAAGCCGATACCTTGTACCGCGGCAGGCGCCCGTGAAGGCGCAGAAGTGAGCAGAGGCCCAGCGACGATGGTAACCAGGGGGTCGTCACTCACCGCCATTATCAGACGACTGACCAGAAGCAGACGAGACGCTAGGTGACGGGTTGGATGGCGCAAAATCGTGTTTTTTACTCCATTGAGACCAAGAAACTCCATTTAAAATGGTAGTTATAAGGAGGAGAATCCTCATTTATATCATATTATTAAGTGCAGGAAGTAAATTAGGCTATTGAGCACATTTTACTCCATGCTGATTGAGTAAATATTTTCGAATATGGCGTATAAAGTGTAGCGCCAACCACTTAAACTCCCATTTGGATTGATTCTTGTTTACAATGTGTATGAGGCGTTAGCGTAATGGTTAATTACCATATACGCAGAAGGTCATTCTCTACATTCATAGATCCTTACCTAGACCCACTTGCTACTGTTTTTTATGTATTAATCGTTCCGAAATTTTTCGCTCACGTCCGACGCCTTCGGCGCCGCTTGGGCCTGATGCTGCTGATGGTACGTACCGTGAAACGGACGCGCGGAGCGGCAAACCACGCAGAAGCGCTGCCAGGCGCCTTGCCGAAACGCGCGGGACTCAAGTTACAGTCGTAGTTCATCGGCACATCGTTCTCGGCCACGAACGCCAGCATAGCTTCCGCGCCGAACGAACGGGCAGCAAGCTGCAAACTTTGTGGTGAACACGCATTGGATGTGCGCGTGTTGTTCGCAGCTCACCGCGTGATTCATGCGTGCCTGCACGGCCCCACCGGGCCCGAGCGAGACGAGCGGGAGGCGCTGTCGTCGCGCGCTATCTGTTAGGGCAGCGATGCATTGCGAGGAGGAGGGAGTGGTTTTAGGGGGCGCCGCCTGATGGCACTACGTGCGCGCCAAGCGAAGGGGACAAGAAGCGCAAATATACTTTGCACCTCGCTTAACTGCAAGTTCTGTATTTTCCATGCTCAGAATTATTAATATCCAATTCATTGCATGTCTCAGCCGCCGCCGTGGCTGAGTAGTTACGGCGCTCGGCTGCTGGCCCGAAAGACGCGGGTTCGATCCCGGCCGCGGCGGTCGAATTTCGATGGAGGCGAAATTGTAGAGGCCCGTGTATTGTGCGATGTCAGCGCACGGTAAAGAACCCCAGGTGGTCAAAATTTCCAGAGCTGGCATGGCGGAGTGGTTAGCGTGCTCACTTCGAACTCCCGAGGGGCTGGCTCGATTTCCCAACTCGACAATCTTTTTACTCGGTTTTGTTTACTAATGCCTAAGGGATTTTTCGCTTACGGCCAACGCCACCTACGACGACACCGGCTTTTCTGCGACACGGGGCCCTTAACGCTGTCGCGTTAAAGAGGTTTGCATGGTGACATACGATATCGTGCATATCCTAGAGCCACAGCACAAAACAGGGCCTCGATTGAAAGCTCCGTCGCGTAATGGCCGACCTACAAGGGACGAAATTTCATTGAGAAATTCCCGCTGCGAAAAATTCGGCGCAGCGCGGCTCTCACAAGATGTGGCGCCCCCTGGGGAGTGGCGAAAGTTCATCTGCTACTGGTTGAAAACAAATGCAGGTGGTAGACGCAGGCATGATCTGGTTCCACAAGGAGACAGCTGCCGCCATCTGTCGCATGCGCCTGTCACCAGCGGCTGGCAGTTCTCTATTCAACCAGTAGAGCTGGCCGTAGGGCTTCTTATACCCCTGTCACCGATATATCGACTCAAAGGCGATCGAGCGCTGCTACACGGGCAGTTTCAATGGCAATCGAGTCATAGTCTATCGAGTCAATGGAGCAGCGCGGAACGCCATCGAGATTTCGAGGGCCTTCGAGCGCTGGCCAAGGTTGCTAGCTTTGCTTCGAGCGGCGCCAAGCGCACTTTCGTACACGGTACAAAAGCATGAACAAACGTTATTCTCATAAACTTTCATGCAAGAGGTCTGTACTATAATTTTAAAATGGTATCAGTCTGGTTTTAAGCTCAATCAGCGCATTATTTTGTGTTGCTGTGTCTGCGTTGCTTGCGTACTTAGCGTTGACAATATGGCGGCACCCAGCCCCGTGTTGTGCTCGCGCTCCCTACCTGCTGTTGAGTTCGGCGAATTTGGACTTGGGGAGGATTTCCTGAAAACCACCGCGAAGGTGAATGAGCCCCTCTGGAAGAAATGTGGCTGCAGGAATGCCGGAAGCAGGGACAATAATAGCGTCCCCACGTGTTCGAACATACCTTCGGGTCGACAAACCGAGTGTTGTCCTCTTAAGTCACGCTGGGGTTGAACAATTTCCCGAGAGCTGCACCTTCGACAGAGGTTCCGCATTCCGGTCATCAGACGACGAAGTACAAGATCTTTCAACCCCTGCTGGGAGACAGCCCGCATTCCTGTGTCACGCAGGCGTCTTCCTGTTCCACATGGGTGCACCCGTACCCACGTGCGCGCCCACCTGGAGGCCGTGTGGACGACAACGTGACCGGGTTCTATTCCCTTTCCCTCGACCGAGCTGCGAGAGACCAGGACCACCCTGCCGTGGGTGGTACCATCAGTGCCATCGTTTGATTTGACATCATTCTTCGAACTGTATTCCCCAGCTAGGGATCTGGGGAATACGAAGAGTATTTAACGAGCTGCTAGTTTGGCACCAGAAGAGAGCCCCTCGTGAGAGATACAATTTGCTGGGAGACACACCCGACTGCTAAGAAGCTCTCTTTACTGAGAAGCACTCACAGTTGCTCTCACCTGTATAGTATGCAAATAGTCGTTGCATAAAGTTTTCCAAGTTTTCTTCCTCCGATCGTCCTCGTCTCCTCTCTGGCCCAGCCACGCAACCTGAATCCCAACACCGCCCGCTTCACAGCGATAAAACCTTCGTCGCTAATACCTCAAAGCAATATCGTGTCCTAAACTGTTGCATTCGCCTTCGATGTGCCCATTCTTACCCTCGCATGAAGTTTCAAGAGACAAAAAGCTTTTGCTTTTCAGATATCAAGGTGATTTTCCAGGTGTTAGGCCTGACAAAGCAGTGCTCCGACGCAGTTGGACTGGCTTGGTTTTGGCTCGTCTTGTATTAGAGTGGCTACAGCAGTGTCTGCATCTGTCCGTCGCGTACGTGCAATTAAAAGGGTCTTAAACGACTTGCGCGTATGGGTGTATTTCAGCATTTAGTATACATTTATCAAATATTTTCGTTATTTTTACCAAATCTAAGCTAGCGATTGTGGCGCCACACAAGCTTCGCGTAAGACACAAGAACCATTTCAAGGGCCATTGGGATTTGCCATGTAGCAGCGACACAACTCCTTCGAGTTCGATGGCGATTGAGAATTTCGAAGGCCCTCGACTAGATGGCCATTGAAACTGGCCGCGTGACAGTGGTGTTTGTTTACACTAGAGGCAAAGCCGGCGGCTTTTCACTTCATCCACCATGGACGCCCGAGGAATGCCGCAAATACAAACACCGGATTGACGCCTAGTGGCTTATTGACTGTTCTATGGATTAGATTTTTTTTGTTGTTAAGTTTCGTATTCATCACTCCAGTTTTTACTGATTTTTTGTGTTCTTTGAGGTTGTGTAGTGAAGCTACGCACGCAGTTCATTTGAGATCCGAAGCATCCGAAGACGCTTGACTCTCACATGCCGGGATTGCGTTTGGTTCATTTCGAAGACTGGCGGTGGCCGCGCATTGCATGCAGGAACGATTTGTACTTCACAATCGGTCACGTTCTTCAAAAAAAGCGACATTTCATGCCTGATGACGGTTTTATTTGCACTATAATATATTTCCGTGCGAAAATCACTCTGACAACATCACTTGAAAATTCTAATCTCGATGCTTGATGGGTGCCTATTTATTTACGTTCACTGTAAAGGGTTTTATGGTTTATGGGGGTCTAACATCCCATAGCGACTCAGGCTGTGAAGGATGCCGCAGTGAAGGGGTATGAAAATTTCAAGAGCCTGGGGTTCTTTAACTTGCACTGATATCGCACAGTACACGGGCGCCCGGAATTCAGCCTCCATCGAAATTCGACCCCCGCGCCCGGGATCGATCCGAGACTTTCGGGTCAGCAGTCGAGCGCCATAACCTATGTGCCACAGCGGCGGCCTTCACTCTAAAGGGAGCAGCGTCACAATGGAGAAAGGGTCCATACCCTACCATAGCTACTTTAGAGGGAAAAGATTATCCCCTTTCTTTTACCACTTCCTGCTTTGTGACACTAGCAGGGTCATGAGAATCGGCCGACGCCATTGACTGGAAAGCCGCGTTTTTACACCGACGTCCTCGGGTCACAGGCGAGCGACGCCGGTGTTAAAGCACATCGGGTTGGCGACGCCACGCAGGCGCGAATTCGGCCCTCCTACAGACCGATCACCCTGACGCGGTGCAGCGACTGCGCCAGGAGGAGCGCATGGGCAGATGAAGCGCAGAACGTTCGACGCGCCATCTGTCGTAGTGTGCGAAGCAGCACCGCACTGGCGAGAGTCGGAACCGGTGTGGCCGGGCGGAGGCTGACGCGCTAGGCGCGAAATAAGACACATGCTCCAAATTGCCGCCGATGTGGTAGGGGCACGCCGAAGCCGCCGAACGCGTCGTAGGTCAAGCGCCGGTGGTGTGTAGATATTCTCGCTTTGTCCAATGTGACGTCGCCTTGCCGCGCGCGCGCTACGACGGCGTATAAACGCGCCTGAAGGGGGTCCTTTGACGAGGAGAAGCCGCTGCGTTTTTAAGCTGCATCCGACTAGAGCAATGGTTTCTCCGAATTAAAGCACGAAGAGCACCATCTTTCACCAGGGAAGGCGGGAGAAACCTATTCTGAGGACGTATTTAGTAGAAACGGCGTGACTCGTCCTCGACTCTCTTCCGACATTTTTGCACGTTCCCTCAAAAAGTGGGCTCGAGTCGACTTCGGTCGCATTCATATCAAGGAGGCTTGTGACAATGTTTTCCTTTTGCTGTGGCCTGCATATTTCACCCACATAGAACAGTGGAATAAAGGAAACCGGTTTTAAAGAGAAAAAAAAACATGCGCATATGGTCGGAGAACGAAGCGACAAATGTCCCTCCAAAGAGTTATGACATGGGGACTATTGCCTTGGACCTGCAAGGGTGACATCCAGCAGATGGCGTTTCCTCTAACCACGCCGTCAAGAAAGGGAAGAAAGAGAGAATACAAGGAAGGCCTTCACTGCCCCACATGCGAGAGAGAAATACTCTCCCAGGCTCAAACCCTTCCACGTAAAAAGAAAAAAATTCTAGCTAAACTCATTTCCCGTGAAAGTACGCGCCCATGATTTCGACATTTGGTAGCTTACGCATTGTGTGTTTGACACACCCTTCTCCAGGGCAGAAAAGAGGGTCCACCACGGGGGGAGAAATTGTCACGTGGCAAGTGGCACAGCGCCAAAATTCGTCTCCGGGTAACTTGTCAGAGTGTTGTGAGTTTACTTGTCGAGATGTCGGCAAGAGCCTCCTGACCTAACAGACGCTAGAAGGACTCGAAGGTCTTGACGACAATTTGCAGCACCGACCCGTTCGTAACTGCTGTTGCCAGGGCTGCAAATCATGTAAATAACCTCACGCGGTGCGTCGGGTATGCTGGCAGTTTGCGCAGAAATATAAAGTAACTAAAATGAAATCTTGCGACGTGTTTACACAGCAGCCTTTCGAAATTCAGACTCTACGAGCATGCACTGGCTCAGCCGGTACTATTCAAAAGGTTAAAAAATCACTCAAGGAGGTGTGCTTTTCATAGTTTTGTGTTTGAATTTACTCGAGAAGCATTTGTTGGCAGCAAGTGGACGCTGACTGACAAGTACGTCGCTGTGCAAACTAGCAGCGGCTAGCTTACGCACTGAAGTATAGGCTCAACGTGCAAGTACGAAGAGAGCCATGTAAACTTAGAGCTACATGCTGAAATCTGGTTACATGTGCTTTTACAGGCCCGGATTACTTATTCGCAGGCATTCCTGCCAGGGACAACAGCGGACCGGCGGCAATGCCCGCTCCACCCACAGCGCCGGTGAACAAAGGCTGGCCAAGTCAGGTGAACCTCAGCACTGCCCCGTTGTTCGCCCAGGGTGCAACCGGCCCAGCTGTTTTTAACGGCAGCCCCGATTTATACCGGGACTTGTTGAACCAAGCGTTAAAGAAAGCAGGTAAGGTTCTTGATTATTTTGCGTTAGGCACAATATGTTTTAGTTTGTTTTTTGCGTGCTTCTGAAAGGCGCATGCACGCACGTTGTACGTCGCATCTGAAATGAGAGCTCACTCGTATTTTTGTGTACTCGCACGATTTGCATGCGCACTAGTTCGAATGCGCACGGTTAGAATGCGCACTTTCGCCCTTCGCATGCGCAGTGGGATGTCGCAGTTTTCAACCAGTGGAGCTGGTGGAAGAAACTCGTGCATGCGCAAAACGGCCTTGCGAAAAAGGCCGATTAAAATAGCAGCGTAGGTGTTCTCGGTCTGACCACTGGGAGCGCCGATACGGTGTCCGACGTGTGGCCACGTGAGAGGAGATGCCCCGGCGGAAGCAAAACCGTTTATTCTATAAGTGCTCTAATTATAACATCAACACATTCTGTGCTGTCCTACTGTCGCGCATGTTCATGAGTTGCCTATGCAAACAGCAAGCAACCCTGCGTGTCGCTCCGACCGGATTCGCTGGTTATGCGCAGCATGTGAAAGTGCTAGCCGGAAATCGCACTTCGACATCACCGACCGGTTCGAATGTTTCCATCAACGCCACTGGCTGGAGGGCCTCCTTTCAGGGGCGCGTCGCACCCCGCGGTTTCTGCGAAATGCTGTCGCATCGCAACACATCGGTTAGCAAGCGGCTGCCAACGCACGCGTAAACAGTAGCGCCATATATCGACAAGACGTCAAAGCAAAGCTCGGTTAAAGAAAATTTCATCCCTGATTACGGGCAACTAGTGTGAGTGGATTGCGAGAATTTTTTGTTTGTTCCAGGAATAAAAACTATGCATACCGATGACAATGTAAGAACTGACTAAAAGCTAGAAAACTGCGACGCCAGGGGTCATTTCTAGGAGGAAAACACACAGCATTTAGTAAGGGCTAGGAGCTTGAAAATCGCCAAAATATCCGAAAAACAGGGGCTAGTTGTCCCTTATACCGCTACGTGCGGGCAAGAGTAGGTGCAATAAAAGCGAACCGCTACCATCTGAGCGAGCTATTGCGTCGGAGTATCCAGCGGCGACATGTATTTTTTTTTATACGTCTTTATTTCTGCATATAATAGGCCTAGCCTTGCGGCAGAAATGAGGGGCTTCATGGGGGTGGAGGTGGGGGAGGGTGAGGAGGGCCGGTGTCCACTTCTTCGAAGTGGGGTGGTCCTGTGGTCGGCTCTGCGAAGAAACGGCCAGGCCCTTCTTCTTCCTTGAAGTATAGGAGAAAAGCCCGCCGGAGTGCGTCGGATGATCCGATGTGTAATGGTGGATCGACCCATTCCTGCAAGGTGCCAGGTCGGTGCCCGCCCAGGGACTGAAGTGCTCGCTCCCGCACCACGTCAAAAGCAGGGCAGCGCCACAAAAGGTGTTCGGCCGTGCCTCTGGCCAGGCATGCCGGGCATTGAGGGGTCGGGTATGAGTGCGGGTTGATGAGGTTGAGCTTTGCTGGCGACAGAAGCTGGCCAGTCTGGGCGCGGCGGAGGAGTACCGCCTCTACCCTTCGAAAAGTTCTAGGTGGACGGCGGTATAACTGCTCAGGGTTCGCCACGTGCTGGAGGATGCGGCGGCGATAGCATTGTGCGCGATGTCATGTCTCGGCCCTATCCATAGGAGGTGACGACGGATGTGCAACGTCATCACGGGCCCAAGAAGCGGAAACGAGTGTGCATCCAGGCAAAGGTGCGGAAAGAGCTGCAGCGCGCGCTGCCTGGTGTGCCTCTTCGTTTCCAGTGATTCCTTCGTGTGCAGGAATCCATCTAATAACAATAGTGTAGCCCTCCTCTCGCAGGCGTCGGGCTTCCGTTCGAATTGCGCTAAGAACGGCATAGTCTGCTCCCCCCGCGCGGCATGCGGTGTACGCTGCTTGCGAATCAGTGTAAACATGGTAGGTGCATGGAGCCGGATCCTGTCGATCTACTATTCGAGTAATGGCAAGGCGTATGGCAATGAGTTCGAGATTAGTGACAGTGTGTTCTTCGGAGAGCCGTTCAACTATTGTGGTATCTGACTCAGAGTCGTGACAAGCTATTGCGGCGCCAAGTTGAAACTGAGCGGCGTCTGTATATAGTTGGATAGCCCCTTCCTGGGCTATCTTGTATGACATCTCGTGACGTTTAGCGGCAGCTTTGCGCCTTTGGGGATTAGCTGAACTCATGTTCTTTGGTAGTGGCATACCCTTTACTAAATCGATTAGTTCCCATGGTGGGGCAGGAGACGACAGCAGCTCTAATTTGTCAGTGTTGTAGCCTAATGCCCGCAGGATCTGACGGCCAGCCGCCGTTGTGGAGAGACGGACACGCTGGGCTGGCAAGTGCTGCTCTGCCACATCCTGTAGGGCATTGATTTTGCTGCATGCGTGTAGGTCCTCTACTGGGCAGAACTGTGGTAGGCCAGTAACAAGGCGCATCACCTTCCGATTGATTCGCTCAAGCTGAAGGCGTTGGGTCGCGTTAAGCCGCATGTAGGAATATGCATACAGTATTTTTGATGTTATGAGTGCCAGGGCTATCTGACGGAGTCCCACCTCTTTGATTCCCCACCCACGAGCAGAGACGCGGCGCATAAGATGTAAAGCCTGATGGCAACTAAGCACCGTGTTATGAATCCAGCTTTTGGCTCCTCCATCCTCGTCAATAAGCATTCCGAATATACGGATTGTTTGTTTCCGGCAAATAACCGAGTCCCCTAAATGAAGAGAGATAAGATTTCGTTCGGCCTCGGCTCGCAGCCGCGGACCGTTTATGACAGCCACGTACTCGGTTTTTTCCGGAGAGGTTTTCATGCCACATTTCTTGATGTAGTCGTGGACGGCAATAAGGCCTGTCTGCAAGGCTAATTCCTGCTCCGCAGGGGACCCAGAATTGGTTCAGAGCGTTATATCGTCCGCATACACGGCAAAATTAAGACCGGGTATCGGTGTTAGAATTGGCGGAAGACCTGACATCGCGATATTAAAAAGAGCCGGAGATATGACGGCGCCTTGGGGTACGCCGGTTCGGTCAGGTTGCCGTGCACCCTGAGTATCCCCAACCATTACCGAGAAAGTTCTGTCCGCAAGAAACGCTTTCACGAAGCGGTAGAGGTTCCCGCGTATCCCCACTTCCTGGAGCCGTTGAAGTATGGTAGAGTGGGGCACGGAATCAAAAGCCTTTTTGACGTCAACCCCAACAACCACACGGAGCTGTGCGCTGCTAGGGTATGCGAGAACGTCGTTATGAAGTCTTCTGAGAATATCTTGCGCGCAGAGTCCTCGTCGAAAACCTACTTGCATAGGAGACAGGACGCTGAACTTATCTAAGTAACATTCCAGTCTTCTCAGAGCCATACGTTCCATGACTTTACAAAGGTTGGACGTCAGCGATATCGGCCTGAGGTCTTGTAATGTCCGACTTGGCTTGACAACTAACTCCTTCCAGGCAGGGGGAGGAGCACCGTTGGTCCAGCATTCGTTGAATACTTTCAACAGGGCAAGTTTATGTGATTTGGGAATGGTTAAGAAGTGTTGAATAGCGTACACAGTCCGGTCCCGGAGCACTTTGATGGTTTGAGTCATACAAGGCTGCCTCCAGTTCGTCTAATGTGAAGGGAACGTCGTAATCATTCGATGTATCTGAGACGGGGTCCGCAGGCAAGGCATCCACCTTTTCAGGTTGGGGAAAAAAGACCTTCCCTGCTTGTATAGCTAGATCAGCCGGGGAGACTTTCAATTTCAGGGCCATGCCTTGGGAAGGGGGAATCGGCCTTTTGCGTCCAAGGACAGCTCGAAATATGTGCCAGACCTTCGACAAGTTGACTGTTCCATTGAGCGAGTGGCACAGCAGCTGCCAATCTTGGAGAGCGAGCTGCATAGTATACTGCTCGACCTCTTGAGTAATGCGGGTGAGGGCGCGCCTACGGTGGGATGTCCGACCAGAGCGGCGGTATGCCTTGAGAGCACGTAGCCTACGATTCCACAGACTCAAAAGGTGGGAGTCCGGCTTCGGGGCATCGTATTTATCTGAAAGCTTCGTTGTGGCTTTCTTCTTGGCACCGTTGATCTGAGTAATGAGTTCGTCTAATTCTGTGGGAACGTTCACCTCACCGAGCATTCTGCGAAAATCGTCCCATGAGACGTGCTCCTCTATTCGATGGCGTTGTTGCCGCTTTAGTGACTTTCGCCCTCGAGGGGAACATGACACCACCATGGGATAGGGATCACTGCCCATGACATCATCAGCCCGTGACCATATGATCTCATTAGGATGGGAAACAAGTGTCAGGTCTGGAGAAGTGTCTTGTTGACCTTTGTGCTGGCCACAGCGACTGGGCAGCGTAAGGTAGTTAACGATGGTCAGCTTGTCTTTGACAATGTGCTGCCATAGATGCCTTCCCCTAGTATCTGAGCGATGATATCCCCAGCTGGTGCGCATGGCATTAAAATTACCCCCAACTCTAACGCGATCCTGAGGATATATCCTTAAGAAGTGTTCTATAAGAGATATATCTACTCGATATGTCGTAGTACCGAAGGATCTGGCATAAACCGAAAAAACCAATGCTTGTTGGTCCCCTTCTAATGTAAGGCGCACTCCCGCTACCTCTTTCGTCTGCGTGCACCAAGCGGACGTATCAAGCTCGGTGTGGGCAGCGCGAGAGAGAACAAGTACGCATGCCTGCCCATAGGCTACTGGATTCGCGGATCGCGATCCTGGCCCAGGACGTCGGTGCTCTATGGAAGGGGTGCAGTAAGGTTTGTACCCTATTAGATTGGGCCTATTAGTACCAGTCTCCTGAAGCAGGATAGCTAGAGGAAGCGTCGGCGTGATGGACAGTCTCCTTTGAAGTTCTGCTTGTTTGCGACGGATTCCCCGGCAGTTCCATTGTAAGAACCATATAGGAGAGTCCGAAGCAAAAATGTCATGAGGTTTCGCGCTAGTGCCCGCCATTTTGAAACTGGAAGGTGCGCGGAAGAGAAGATGATGTGTGCCCAATTCCGGGCTCTTGATTCGGAGAAGCCTGCGACAGTCCTAAGAGTGGAAGCATACGCGTGATCACCTCAGCAATGACCATTTCGATAATGTGCTTGAGTTGGTCTTCATCTAAGTGCACCGTGCGTGAGCGATCTTGCGCCAGATGTGTTTCTGCACCGCGCTGTGTAGCACGGAGAGTTTCAGCATAAGCACGGTGTATGTGTGCTTGCTTTGGCGCCGTCGCGGAATGCTCAAGAGATCTCGTTAGGGATGGAGGTGTGGCATTCCTTAGACTAGTGCTCTCAGTTTGTGTAGAGCGGCCGTGCGCATTTTTTCCTCTAGTTTTATGTTCACTGCCTCGTTCCTTTGGTAACGGCTGACTTTGTATTGGAGGGAAGTCCTCCTTAACAAGCACAATTTGCTCCGAGGGTGACCGCTGTGCGCTGGCAGGGCTCTTGTACGCAGCCGTCAAAAACGTTTCGTTGCCATGTAGATGCTCGGCTTGTTGCTTGCGCTCCTTTCGTCGCGATACTCGGATTCGGCGGACAATGCCGTTCCTCAGGGTTTTGGTAGCCTGTCTCCGAACAGGGCACTTCGGGTCTGTAGCTACGTGTTGACCTCCGCAATTACGGCATAGTGGTTCTGTCGGGCATACCTCGAGGTTGCCATGTGCGGGGCGACCGCAGAACGAGCATCGACGTTGGTCGACTAGTGGACACGAATTTGTCCTATGTCCGATTTTATGACAGGTCTCACATATGACAGATTTCGGGTGATAAGGTATGACCGGCAGGAATATGCTGTATAGATGGATTTTGCGGGGAAGGCTGGAGCCCTAAAATGTTGTGAGAGCTGCTGCGTTCTTGCCCATTGGTCTGGCACTGATTACCTTGCACGAGTAGCACGTGAGGTTGGCCATGAGCTTTTCGCTTGTTTGCCCGTTGGCCCGATATATGACCCCGCGGATCTGGCCGGAGCGAATGGTTTCATAGGCTTGTATAGATGTAGGCTTTCCAGAAATTAAGACAGACTGCAGTCCGAGAAGATGGTCCCTGGCATGCGTATGCGATATGTCGACCGCAAATTGATTGCATCTTTCAAGAGGCCGTACTTGAAAGCCTGAGTGAAAATGGATTTTTTGAAGCTCATCGGCAATGGCTCTGTGCAGCCAGTGTGCGGGGAGTGAGCCTAGTTGTCCAGGTGAAGTTAGATTCATTATCACAGTATGTTTAACTCAGGTTGGATCGGCAGCTGTAGCTTTGTTCTTTCGCCTAACAGGCTGCCAGTCATCCTCTTCAGAGTGGTCATTATCAGCCGAGTGATCGGTTCTGCCGAATGTGGTGACCATGGGGGCCGAGGAAGGGCCCCGCGATTGAAAATGCGTATCCGCGTAGCAACCATTTATTGCTGTCTGCGAGCGGCCAAATTTTACGCCGTGTCGTTTGTTCGCCAAGCGAGCGTTTTCTTGAGTTATCTTAGAAGTGCCTAACCCCATCCTAGGCTGCTTGGCAAATTTCGAAAATGGAAAAGTGCAAGATCCTACCTGAGAATGGTTATTTCCAGGCATGTTTTCCGTGGAAAGAACAGAGAAGGGATTGGAGACCGGTATCGCCGCAACCACTTGGCTGGATTCGTCGTCCGTCATGCTTCCGTCGGCGTCAAGCACAGCGACAGATTGCGCCGCGTTATCTGTGCCGCTACGAAGCGATGTTGCCTCGGCGGCTTGCTGCGGCTCCCCGGGAGCCATGTTGGCGGCATCGGCGGTGGGCGTATCGGATGTATCCGGATGGTTTCCTGTGGTAGTCTTGGACAAGGAAGCGTTGAAACTGTTGTCCACAGGTGACAAGGAACACGATGGCACTGGCCCATTCATTTTTGGGAGCCTAGCCCAAAAACGTCTGGGCCAAAAAGCTTCGAAAAGTCGGAGCGATGCGAACGTGCGTCAGTTCGAGACGGCTGCTTGCAGCGCCCCCAACATGTATTTATTCTGAAGTGGGCGAGCAGGGCGCCGCGATCTTGTCAACGTTAACCACACAAGCCCGCTGGGTAGCGTACGTACGCAAGACGCAGGGCTTGCGCTTGCTTTCTTCGCATGTGCACTACCGTTCCCGCAAACTCCTTGCGTACGCTAAGCCGTTGCGTTCGCACAGCTAAAACTGTCTAATACCCCCTCAGACGCAATACAACACAGGGCACACTCAAGTTGATACTTGCAACACGGTTGCCCGCTTCTTTCCTCTCCTGCAGAAAATTCTAGAAAATGCTTCCCTCAGGGATGAAACAGCTCAACACTATGAATGGAAGCCCATCACCTTCTCACCTTTTTTTGCGTCATTTTCCAAAAGTCCCGAAGCGTAGCCCAGTCCTCGTCATTAGGGTCCGTGAAATAGGAAAACTGGGGACGCTTGCGGCTTGCGACGGTGCGGCGTGGACCCTTCCATTGCTTCGTCACGTGCTTGGCCCATGCGAGTGTTTCTAGCACCCTTGCTACAAGGCCCGGTTAGTCGGTTAGGCCCCGCTCAACAGGATCCCAACTTCTGACACCATCCGAAGTGGGAGCCAAAACAACGAATGCTTTGCTGCGGTTCAGTGCGTCAAGCAGACGTCACTGTGCAAACTAAGGGCGGCTATTTTACTAGTTTAAGCACGCAAGGCGATACAGTACGTCAAAGAGCTCAGCGTACAAGTGCAAACAGTATCATGTAAAATTATAGCTAGATGCTGAAATCTGGCAACATGTTTCGCTTTGACAGGCCTGGATTGCACAGTCATACAAACTCGTGCCGTCGACAACAGCGGACCGGCGGCATTGGCCGCTCCACGAGGAGCGCCGGTGAACAACGGCCGGCCAAGGAACGTGAACCTCGGCACAGCGCCGTTCTTCGCCCAGCGACACACCGGCGCCGCTGTCTTGGACGCAACACCCGATCCATACTGGGGCTTGTTGGACCGAGCGTCAATTAGTGCACGTAAGTTTCCAGATTATTTTGCGTTAAGCACAATTCCTTTTAATTTGTTTTTTGCGTGTATCTGCCAGGTGCATGCACGTACACTGTGCGAGGCATTTGTAATCTGAATTCATTTGTATTTTAAAGCGAAAGCCTTTAGTGGCTCATACTCGCGGTTATGGATCTGGCCGGCGTGCGTCACATCCAGCAACTAACTAGTTAACTAGCCGTAACTAATACTTATCTTTACTAAATAGTCACTTGAAATGATTAACCAACCACCAATGAATAGTTTGTAATTATTAATTATATATTGAGCAGTTGATTAACAATTCATTAGTAGCTAATGGCTAGCTTACCGTTCATTAGTTGTTGGCAGGTAATTAGCCAATAATAATAATTAGTTAGCGGTTAAATTAGTTGTTAGCAGTTGATTGTCCGTTAATGAGTAGTTAGTATTTAATCAACTGCAAATTGGACGTTAGCACTTAATCAACCGTTAATTAATAATTGGTAGTTCTCCTTCCTTTAGGGCGCGGTTTGGGTGCCTGCCGAGATACGCGAGACAGGCGTCATTTCCTTCGCTTATATTGTCCAACGGGCAAGGCCTCGTGCCGAACGGGCGATAGCGTTCCGTGGACCCCTTGGCAAAGCTGCAACGCGCTGTCCCCATCCAGATGCCTCCTGAATGCCGACCGGGAAGGGTGTGGCCTAAACGTTCTTTGTAGTCTTCAGTCGACATCTTCACTACATTTCAGCGAAAGAAGCAGCAGCGAAAGAAGCAGCAACACCGCGCTAAAGGCTTTCGCCTCCCCGCACTTTAGGTCAACAAAGTGCCCCCCCCCCCCCCCTGAAATTTATTGGTGAGCTCGTTTAATTTAAATCAAGGTGTAAGGTCATTTAGGTGCTGACACCGACCGCCTCGCGGAGAGCGCGCACAGATCATGTTCATCCTCTAGTAGATGCGCAGACCGCAGTGGCGCGGGGGCGCTGCGGAGAAGGGGACATTCGCTTGCGGAGCAGCGGACGCGGCTTTCGGGGCCGAAGGCGCCCAACCAGCCGTCACCACACCTATGCAGTGGGGCACCGCTGCGGCGCAAGCAACCTCCGCAGGGAAGAGAGTGGCAGAACGGCTCGTAGAAAGGAAACAGGCTCCCGAGTCCTCAAAGGAGACGTTTATTCACCCTGTCCTGAATTCTCCGAGCATGCCTGCACGTTAACATAACGTGAATGAGCGCTAAATGTACGGCGATGGCCACGCTTATAGGTCGATAGTTTCCCACACAGCACTTGTCCTGTCGTACTGACTTAGTATGGCGTGCTATGCATCGCAGCAATTCTTATCTGACGCTGGTAGGCATATTTGCGCCTCATTGGAAACAATGCGAGCTCAACAATCCGCAACGGCAAAGCTCTCGACACACTACACGCACATCGCACACAGGCCTTCACAACCCAGGTGCTGCTTTTAATCGTGGTATTAATGCATCCGTAGACGTCGAATTGGCGTCCAGATGATTTTCTGTACTTCCACGAGGATGGCATGGACATGCTTGAGTCCTCTGACAGATTACAAAGCTCTCTTGTTGTCCATAGCTCAAAGGCACTTCGCAGAGTTTTGGCAGACCGGCGGCAGATGCCTGGGTGTGAGAGTGCGCGCGAGCCGGCCTCGGTGCGAGGGTGTCGTATTCTGGTCTAATTGTTCGCCATTCTTTGTGACGCCATCCGGGGAGTGGGTGAAAACTGGTAGAAAATTATGCACGTGCCGTGTACCTAGTGGGCAACGATCATCATCGGCCTGACTACGCCCACTGCAGGACAAAGGCCTCAACCGTATCTCTCGCGTACAGCAGCGCGTACAGTCGCGTACAGCAGCGGCTAATCGGGAGACGAAAGGCGGCGGGGTAGCGCTTGTCCCAAGCAAAACCGGTTGAGAAGCGAAAGTGGACGAGTTGGCCCAACGCATGCGCAGAGCGGCCTTGCGAAAAAGGCGGATTAAATCGAAGCGTCGGTGTGCTCGCTCTGACCTCTGGGGAACGCCGTCGACGTGCGGTTACGTACGAGGAGATGTCGCGGCGAAAGCAAAACTTTATTCCAACCCCTGCAAAATAAATATTTCCTTGGATCTAAAAATACTCCCATTATAAAAAACATCAACACATTCTCTGATGCGCTACTGTCGGGCTGGATCATGGGTTGCCTATGCGAACAGCAAGCAACCATGCGTGTCTCTCCGACCGGAATCGCTGGTTATGCGCTGCATGTGAAAGCACTGACCGGAAATCGCCCTGCGACATACCGACTGCGTCGAATATTTCCGTCGACGCCAGTGACTGGAGGGCCACTTTTGAGGAAATCTGTCGCTTCATTCCTGAGTTGCATCAGAATATAGCGCGAGGTGCACACGACGATGCAACGAACTCCAAATTTCACGTACGGTGTCGCCGCCACGCTGCCGACGCCGGAACCTTCACAGACATGGCACCTGCGGAAAGCGTTCGTTCTGTGCTTAGTTTGGTGGCGCAGCGGTTTTACCATAATATTGCGTTGCGAGTATAGTTTTCACACAATCACTGCATCGAGTTAATGTAACACCCATGAGCGCCTGTAAGCCACACAGTATGAACAGACAAGAATATGGCAGTCGCACTTTCTTTCTGTCGCAGTGCTCTAACTGTGCGGTCAAAACCGAGATATCACGCATACATTCTATCTACACTCTAAGCTCAAGAAGGAGTGCACAGTGCAGTTAATTTAAATCTCAATGTGAGTAAGCCAGTTAGTCATCGTGAAAATTTATAGCCGCTTGATGAAATGTTATTCCACATTGCTTTAAATTTGCAACATAATAAATTTTCTCAATCAAAATCATATGGCCAAGGTTGGGACAGTTTTCGGTATGCATTTCTACCTAAATGATTTATTTTGTAAAGCATCACCTGCGAACAGCGATCTTGGCTTACGTAAATTATGAAACGCCCTTGAGGGCAACAGTTTTCAGCGGCAATCACTTGACCGCACAGTAACTTTATAAGAATTGAAAAACTTATTTGCTGCACGGGTCCATGTGTGCAGCGCTTGAAATCTGTAGACGCCGGATACGCCTTAAATTTACAGTCTGTAGTGAGCTTAACGGAGGCGTGGAGATACATGCGCAACCGAGTGTAGGAATTTAGGCGCCTAGTTGTTATATGGCTTCTCTTAAAGGGGCTCTAATAAAAGTTCCTATATGCCGGTGGTGTTAAAGGACGCCGCTTCAGGAGCATGCATCCGCTCGCGCGAGAGAGATATAACATTTATTAGCACCCGTCATAAGGTTGTCCGGGATGAGAGGCGCATCTCGGTCCCAACCATGACCTCCCCTCCCTTGGCCATCGATCGGGATCTCAGCAGCGGCCTGGGCGCAAGGGATGTCTTCGTGTTGTCCCTTTTCTTACTGTTTGCGAAACAGTGCCTCCCAGCTAGGACTAATTTATTCTGTCAGGTTCTCGAAAGGAAGGACACGTCAGTATCATATTGATCACGTGCGCAATGACCTCGCGACATTTTCACCCCGGACTGAAAATGGAATGGTCGATTGCAAGCTGTAGGTTTGGGAATAATCCGGTTTGTAGCTTGCGCCACATAATCAGCACACCAAAAGCAAAGAGGTTATCTTTCCGCGAGAATTTTTTGTTGTATTGATCTATTTCCCAGAAAACTGATATCTCTTTCCACTTTTCTGGCTCTTTTTTAAGGAGCGTTAGCTCTTATTCATCACGTTTCTCAATTTCTTGGGTTCTTCTACCACCTCCCTTCGGAGCGAAATTTTGTAAGTCCGAGGAATTCGAAATAACGGCCCCCATAGTAAATCGGTATAGCAACCCTATAGGTGATTGGTGATGTCACACCTAATCACGTGACTATGCTTAAACGCATATAAGTAAGTAATTAAGGAGGTCTTCATAAAAGGAATTAAATACTTTGAATACTCTAGATGAGCAGGACACGTTAGACGCCAATATTAACTAATAAAGTGAATAAGTTGTTAAAGGTAGGCTTAAATTTGATCGCTTAAAAATAACCTGTGAAGTCATGATCTAACATGTTAGACACCAATATCGCCTAATTACGGTAATATTTAGTTATTGTTAGGCTTTACATGGCGGCCGTAAAATCAGCACTCGGCAGATCACAAGGCGGTAGGCGTCCTCTCGCCGTGAATTTTGGAAAACTAACCTAATCGCGTGGTAATATATCGCATGGACGATAGATTGCGCTTCCAAGCAGCTAATCCATGTTACTTAAGCGTCTTCGAGCGGTGGCGGCATAATTTTTTTCCCCACTTGTTACAGAGAGTGTCGTCAGTTTACTTGTCGAGACATCCGCAACAGCCTAATGCGCTAGCGGACGATAGAAGGACCCGAAGGTCTTGAGGATATTTTGCACCACCCATTTGTTCCTAACTGCCGTTGTGCGGGCTGCAAATTATGTCGGTAACCTCTTAATATATCACGCGGTGCGTCGTGTATGTTGGCAGTTTGCGCAGAAAAATAATCGAACTAAAATGAAAACAGCCTTTCGAAGGCCGGTCTCCACGAGCGCCCTACTTCAGTCGTTACTCTTGAAAGGTAAAAAAATGTGTCAAGCAGGCATGTTTTTCGGACTCTTGCGAATGAATTTTCTCGACAAGCATTTGTTGGCAAGAAGCGGACGCTGACCGACAATTACGTTAGTGTGCAAACTAGCGACGGCTAGTTTACTAGTTAACGCACGCAAGACGATACAGGACATCGAAGTGCTCAGCGTACAAGTGCAAACAGTATCATGTCGGCTTACAGATATATACTGAAATCCGGTCACATGTTTTGCTTTGACACGTGGGAATTACTTAGGCTCACAAATTCGCATCACAGACAGCAGCGGACCGGCGGCAATGCCCGCTCCACCGCCGGGCAACAGCGGCCGGCCAAGTGGAGTGTCCCTCAGTACAGAGCCCGCCATCGCCCAGCCAGGAACCGGCGCCGCTGATTTGCACGGCAGACCCGATCGTGTGCCCAGTGATTTCCTGGTCGGAGAGATCACAGATTGCGGTAAGTTTCCTGTTTATTTTACGTTAATGCCATTTCCTTTAGTTTGTTTTTTGGGCGCATCTGCCAGGTGTTTGTATGTATACGGTACGTGACATGCGTAATGAGAGTTCACTCGTAATTTGGGGAGATTGCTCGTTTTGAATGCGCAGTAGTAAAGTGTTCCATGTCGGTGTTGCAATGGGCGCTCTCGATAAGGACTCATCGAATATTTGGTGCTACGTCACGGCCAATTTCAATCGCTATGGATCCTGATCCTGCTTGCCGTCAAGCCGCGGTTGAGTATGATTATTTTATTTGAATCCAGTTGCGCCGTCTGCTACCCTAGTGCTCGGAAAACATTAAAATTCATACCAAAGTACGTGGTGAAACTGCTAAGGCCTCCCGTCCGCCATTTTTGCCGGGTATGTTAGGTATAAAAATAGATGAGTTCGCTGCGCGTGCTCTTGCACGAAGGACGTTCCCTCAATGCACGGGTGGTCCCCTCATGCACCGGCATCAAGCATATAGATGGGGCGAAAGGTTCCCCAGATTCCTTTAGTATCGTTATTAAACAGGTCAAGTGCAAAGTGTGAGCAACGCATTTCAGATCCGGTTATACGATGCCAGCACTGCTCTCAGGCCTGCGAAAAAAATCCCGCCCTACCAATTCGCAAAACGATCGTCGCAGAAGCGATAAACTCCGCGTGTCACGTGATGTCCCATTTCCAGTCCGTCTAGTTTTGATTGCGGCGACCAGCCTGGAAACCATCTCTACAGCGGCTTTTCACACTGGCAAGCACATACTTCTGACAACCACCACCTACAAGCAATTAAAGAGCTTTACTTTAGAGAAGCGAGGCAAAGCAGGTACTGGGAGAAAAAAAAAAGCAACTGTCCCCTTTCCACAATCGCTATTTCGAAAGGTCATGAAAACTGCCCCCAGCTGAAAATTGAAAATTGTATTTGAGGAAAGAAAATGACCCGCCGCGATGGCTCAGTGGTTAGGGCGCTAGACAACTGATCCGGAGTTCCCGGGTTCGAACACGACCGCGGCGGTGCGTTTTTATGGAGGAAAAACGCTAAGGCGTTCGTGTGCTGTGCGATGTCAGTGCACGTTAAAGATCCCCAAGTGCTCGAAATTATTCCGGAGCCCTCCACTACGGCCCCTCTTTCTTCCTTTCTTCTCTAATTCCCTCCTTTATCCCTTCCCTTACGGCGCAGTTCAGGTGTCCGCCGAGATGTGAGACAGGTACTGCGCCATTTCCTTTCACGAGTACGCTCACCTCCCAAAAGTAACCGGCACCTCTGACTTGGCTGCTTCTGCTATCAGCAGCCCAATCCGTCAGATATGTCAGAACGCGCTCCCCATCTGCTTATTTTTATGTGGCCGCTCACTTTTGGGCGATTGAAATCTCATAAGAAGCGCTGGAGAAGGGCCTTCGTTCGACAGTCGACGGTCAAGTGTCGTCTGTTCCAAGACAATCTTTGACTCTCTTCTTTCCCTTCGCCTCCCAAAACCACCTCTCTACGCTACGAGAAACGCCTTAGAGAAGAGCACATTGGTTTACGGAACGTCGGGTATACAAGCTCGCACTACCAAATAAAATAGGCGACAGATGTGCGCCCAATGAGGCCATAATTCAAACCAAGAAATCGTGCTCATTAAAGGGAAGCTCTAATTGCTACGGCGTAACTTTGAACATGCTTTAATATTTGGACAGCGCGGGCAGTTAAAAATGACTGATTAATAATACAGACGTTACACGAAGTTTATTGCGCACTTATGCAACATTTACTATCCGACTTTCGGATATTCGTGGCTATTCACAGACGAAATCTCTGTTGAAAGAGCCAAGCGGGGAACCCGGCTTATGTTCTCTTTTTGCATTTGCAAAGCCAAATTTTTTTTCGGTGTTACTTGAGGTATGAATGCCTTTACCGGCCACTTGTTTACTTGCAAAGCATGAGAACAGAGAGGTTTAGCACCGTACGCGGCAACTAAGTAACTGCTACCGTACGGCAAATGTGGCTGGACAAACTTTGCAACAGTAGCAACGTCGATGCGTTGCCGTATTTACCGGACGGCTGTCCTGCTCCGCTAAAACTGTCTACAATTTGCACTCGGTGAACAATTTACCACCTAAGCTGCTGCGGGTAGGAGCCCAGGCCGGAACGGGCCGCACATCGAGCCTGGTGGGCCGGGTTCGGGTCTGATGGCAAAGGCATGAGCCCGGCTTTGTGTCTCGGGTCGTGCTCGGGCCTCAGAATTTGGCCCATGCAGTGCTCTACTTCACACTACAAAACTGTCATGCAGCAAAATCAACCAAGCAGTCGTTAGCGCTACGCTGTCAACACAAAAGCCTATGTGCGATGTCAGTTGTCCGTTCTTCACATGACACTCTTATGTTGCGGCAAAGCCCACTTAGCAGGTGACTGCGCAACCAAGGCGAAATACATGGAAGGTTGCACCTTGATGTTCAGTGCTACGTTCGTTAAAAAAACGCCTCAGAGCATTTTTGTTCACTGGAGTCTTTTGATATCACATTTTTATTCTGAACCGTTGCAGCTGCCAACCACCTTCTCTCCGGACGCTCAAAGCTGTTGGTTGCTGCTTTCCTTGTATGCGGAGAGCCAACATGTTCAATGTTTAAAATGAACCTTGAAACTTAGATGCTTGTGAAGCGTTTTACTGCGAAAGTAGTACATATCGGGGTCTAACCGGCTCACCTGCTTTGTGTGAAGTTCGACCTTGAAGGTGACCTTCGCGGAACCCAGTATAATAACTGCCCATGCAGAACAAAAATAAATATTGCCGCAACTTTGTTCCGAATCCGCGGTGGCGCGAAAAGGTCAGCTTCACTGACCACTGAACGAGGGAACTATGCTATCGCTGCTACCGATCGCGCCTGGTGTTAAACTGCAACACCCTCTCCCGCTGTGCATTGCACATCGTCGTCTTCCTCTACTTCCATCTGCGGCGCGAAGAGATCAGATCAGCTTAATCTCGATGAGAGCTTAACCTGCGTCTAATACCGTCGCCAGACGTGCCGACAACCCGACAAAGCAAAATCATGGGCTTTTTGTGATTTGTGTTGGACTGCTGCTGCCTTAGAAATCTCCACGGCAGATGAAGTCAAGGGTTTGCTGAGCTGAGACACATTGTTTTAACTGAATCTAACCTGCTTTCCCTGAAGAAAAACTGATTGTCTGTTTATTTGCAGTGCTTTCCCTGGAACGCGAATTAGCCATTGAAAACCCACCTGTGGGGCCGGTGCCGGGCCCGGCTGCCACAGCACCGCTAGCAAACAGCGCTGCAACTGCAGCACAGAGGCCCACAGCAGGCCAGGTGGCCCAGAATCCGCAGCGAGAGGAGAC
The DNA here is from genome assembly GCF_052857255.1 of Amblyomma americanum. Taxonomy (NCBI): domain Eukaryota; kingdom Metazoa; phylum Arthropoda; class Arachnida; order Ixodida; family Ixodidae; genus Amblyomma; species Amblyomma americanum. Next base: position 143,791,728 of record NC_135499.1, on the reverse strand, counting down.
CATGCTGGATTTCATACTCAGCGACGAGTCGGTGACTAAAATATTCACTGCGGACTGTAAGTCGCCCTTTTTTTCACATATTGGTCATTACGTTTCCGCAACACAGTATGTGACTGAATGCGATATGTGACTGAGGGCAGTACCGCTTCAGCCGTTCTCATTACGTCTGCGACGCAGGAAATTATGTATTAACGTACCCAGGCTAAACGGAAGCCGCGGACTTTTTTCGAGGTTGCCATATTCTAATTAACCTTATAATGGATTGAGGCTTTCCTCTCGTTCCTGATTACTTCCACCAAACCTGGGAGTGGCGCGACTTTAATTCCTGCGCAAATGAATTTCAAAATTTATTGTTTCTGTGGCACCAGTTTAGATTAGTTTGACTGGTAATACTCCAATTTTGTCGTCACAAACGTTCACCGCGCTATAATACCCGCTCGTCGCTTCACTGACGGAATTTTGAGGCTTGCGTTAGGACGTCGCAGTCATTTTAGGAAATGATTCGCAGTTGCCTGTCGCCACTGTAGTAATTCAAAGCGCGCACGGGTGTTTTTCTAGTATTGATCGTGATGCCACCGCTGCGTCAAAGGAAGCATGGTCCGTGGCCATGGACTGAGCTCCGCTTTCAGTGTGCTATTTTAGCTGTTTTAAAATGGTTCCAATCGGTATTTTAAAAAAATGCGCCGAAAACGGAGCGGAGAGGGGCGCAACTGCAAGGAGGCAGCGCATAATCGCGCATGCTGCCCCAGACAGGCCTCCCGTGTCCAATCCCCCCTACCACCGCTCTGGCGCCGTCTATTAGCGAGCGGCGGTACTTTCGTTCGCTCGCCCACGGCCGGTCTCGTGGAGAGCGCGCTCGCGCTCCTCTCGCTCTTTCCCCCTCCCCTCGCGCTCGGCTACACCGACGGCGCAGTATATGCAACAAGGGGAAACAGCGGGAGCGAGAAGGCCTCTTCTCTTCCACAGAATGGCTCAGCAGAATCAGACGTGCAAAAAATAAAGCTGTCATAATTAGGGACTACCAACAAATGACGTGCCATGATTGCGTGTGATTGCTTCTACTGTTAATTCAAGTCACTGGTTTTCTCCATTTGAGTTCATCTGCTTTTGAGGCAGATGTTAAAGGGTACTCCTGCGCTTTCGAGGGTCGGCACCGCAAAAACTCTCGAAACTTTTTTCCGGGTTTTTCTCTTGGTCGCATCTGGTGAGCGTTGTAATAGATGACTATTAAAGCGCTGACAGACGCGACCTCTCGCCTTGGAGTCATGCATGAAACTGCTCCATATCAGCTAGCCATCTCTATTTAAAAGACAAAAATAAGCAAATGAGGAAAACATTGAGCAATGTCTACCACCGTCACTCCGTTTCTTAAAAATGCCGGCACGATTAAAAAATTCCGAATTTTCCTTCCACGAGGTCGGGCCTAGACCTCGTATGCGTCAAAAATAAAGCATGGAGGCTGCGTTTATGGGGATGGAATGCGATAGAAATAGCTGTAGAAAATGCTGTAGAAATAGCACAAATTGGAATGCTTAGACGGCCCAACGAAGGCTTTAGATTCGAGGAAAGCTACGAAACATAAGTTTACACTCGGTGCTAGAGGTCTGCACAGGCCGGTATATAGAATGGGTCAGGCCCAACTCGCTGGTACGTCGATGCTGACTGCCAACCTGGCAGCGGCCCGCGACAAATTTCTAACGTCTGGCCGGTGTGCGCCTACTGTTAGTGCATACTCTGCACAAGTTCTGCACGTCTATCTCGACGGCGTTGGCAACACCGTCCGCAACGAACGCGGCGAGCGAACAAGCAAAGGAAAAAATTAACTGCATTTCACTCCTGCGGAGCCCCGTCACGCACCCTATAGGGTAAAATTTACAACCGCGAGTAGCGTTTTGGATGCGTTTAAGGTGATCGCGCAATTCAACCTCGGTTCAAACTCCTATTTATACGAGCAAATTTTCTGCCCTTTTAGTTCGAATTATTGCTGTTCTGCTGCACAAACAAACCGCAAGCTCGGACGGTGGCGGCGCAATGTCACGAACCAAATTTGCGCTCGCTGGAATTGCGCCGCCAACGTCCGAGCTTTTTGTTTGTTTCTGAAGTAGAACAGCAATAATTCGAACAAAAACGGCAGAAAATTAGCTCGTATAAATAGTTGTTTGAACCGAGTGATTCAGCCAAAGAAGTTAGTATACTACCTCGGATATGACGAACCTTAGTATGCCAACTCGGATAGAACGAACTTTTGTGCGTTTACCTCGGATACAATGAACTTCTGTGGGTTCATCTCGGATATCACAAACTTTCGTGTGTTACGTCAGGTACAACGAAATTTTGTGTGTTAACGGTGATTTGAATTAACTGCGTAATTATCTCGGATAGAAGGAATTTTTGGGCTGCTAACGCATTCAAACGATCCCCGATCGTCGCGTAATAGTTTTTAAACACATTTTAGTGCGTAACGAGCATGAATTGAAGTTGAGTGTTTTTTATCAAAGTGAGAAAAATTCAGAAACCAAAACGAACACAATTTTCTTCTGTAATTGAAAGCTCATCCTCAGCTTTTATTTTTACACAAGATGTGAGAACGAAAGGTGGCTAGAAACGCTTAGAAAACCTGGCACAAATCCTAAGTCGAATAAAAAGAGTCAGACCCTACTGATGCGCACGGATGTAAATGAGCCAAATCCGCTCATACGATAGGACTAACTTTATTATTTATCCAATAATGAAATCTACCCTTGAGAGCACTCTTCGTCAGCTTGAGCCTCAGAAGTCGGACTGGTTTCATTCCTTCCTTCCTTCCGCGACGCTATGTTATCATCGATAATTAAGATATGAAGAGATCCGAAGAGACCAACGACAAAGATGGGATTACTATCCAATATCCCTCAAGACAAAAGTGTACAACAGCTGTATCTTACCGGTACTCATCTACGGGGCAGAAACGTTGAGGCTAACGTAAAGGGTTCAGCTTAAGTTAAGGACAGCACAGCGAGCCATGGAAAGGAAAATGATAGGTGTAACGTTAAGAGTTCGGAAGCGGGCAGAATGGGTAAGGGAACAAATGCGTGTTAATGACATCCTAGTCGAAATAAAGAGGAAGAAATGGGATTGGGCAGGGCATGTACTGCGAAGGCAAGATAACCGCTGGTGCTGAAGGGTAACGGAGTGGCCTTCAAGAGAAGGCAAGAGTAGCAGGGGGCGGCAGGAGGCTAGGTGGCGGATGAGATTAGGAAGTTTGCAGGCATAGGGTCGGCGCAGCTGGCAAAGGACAGGGTTAATTGGAGATACATGAGAGACGCATTTGCCCTGCAGTGGGTGTAGTCAGGCTGTTGATGATGAAACATTTATTGCCACATTTTGCACACAACCATTCTGGTATTACGGCCACAGGTCTTTCATACTATGGTAGTTACCTCACCTTGCTCATCAGGCATGGTGTCCAAGCATTCGTGTATTGTTTTCCCGGACAAGTGCTCCTACCAAAAGAGTGCCGTCAGAGTTCCTATTTCTAAGATGTAGAAAATCAGTAAACTCTATAGCGTAATACTTACTTGTTTCCACCTCTACTTCCATTCCCAGTGGAGATGACACCCTCGCGTAACCAACCACTGCAGTGGTGCATGGCAGTGCTAATAAGCAGAAATACATCTTTACCGCAACTGTTTACATTATTATCACTCAGCAAAGCAGCTTTGATCCGATTGATTCGATTAACATTCGATTGCACTTAAACACACTGTAGCAGAGCTGAGTCACTCTGACGTTACGCTGACAGTGACTTAGCATCGTGACCTATTACGTCACCCTCCTGTCCCTTCATAAACCCGTTTCCTATCGGCAATAAACGCTGTCCTTCACTGACTGCCGGCGTGCACACACACACACCTAAAATGTAAATATCACGTGGTCGAATAAGGAAATGCTTCTTATACAATCAAGAAGTTACACTAATAGAATGACAGGTTCGAAGACAAATACAACGTAATTATTTTGTTATGCGGGCTTCGGGAAAGCTCGAACGCTTTGAAATTTTTTATATTACATATCTTTTACACAACTCTCGGCCAAATTTTGTTGACAACTATACACTTCACGTACGCTGCTCAAAAACATTGCTGTCATGAAAAATTGCCGTCATGAAATCTATCAAGCAATTCCAAAGTCCCCAAAACAAAGGGTAAAGGCTCACACTGAATGCACCAGCGTTAATCAGAGTTCCTTGCGAGTTTAGACGTCCGCACAACTGCTTGCAAACGCGGAGAAAAATTTAAACAGCATGCGGTAATTAAATTTTAAACAAAGATTATTTCAACCATAAATGCACCACAAACAGCCTCACCTCAGAAATTGTGGAGTACGGAGTGGGCTCGAGGTCATCGCGGATCACGGGTTGCAGCCATGCGCGTAGTCGAGCACCGTCCTTTTTCCCCAACGGAAAGCGCATGAAGCGTTTTCCGTCATTTTGCGAGTTGAAACAGCCAACAACGCAGCAAAAAGGCATACTCGTATGCTCATGTGCATCTGAAATGCTGCGAAGCGCGGGATCTCTGGTGAATGCGTCGGTCACTGACAGCACTCGCAGCGTCGCAGCACTAGGACTACCACAGTTGGCCGACTGAAAGCGCATAATCCACAACATGGCAGCCCCCATGAACCGTCGCAGTGTAAACAAACATCACGTGAGGCAAACTCACCAATGATCGTTGCGGCGTCACATAACAATAAGAGAAAAGTGTGCCGGTGATCTATATTTTTATTTAGTGACTCTAGGTCAAGGCTTCCCAGAAGTTGAGAGGCTGGTTAGTTAAGCCTCTGTCAACACTTTCTAGAGAATTTCCTCGGTGCGATGTGTGTCTAGAGCCTGGGTAGTTCCTGGAAAGATTAAATTGGGAGAGGCGCTTACTCCTCTCTCTCTTCCCTGCATATTCTGTCCCCCTCCAACTTGCGCGCGTTCCGTGGCCGTGCGCCCTTCTGTGTAGCACATCGCAATTGCCACGTTTCCTAGGGCAATAGTCCCACAGTGGAACAGGTGGCTTTCGCCCTGCATGCACCTGATGAGTCAGCTGGGCTTTATGCGAACGCTAGGCACCGTGGGAATAACTGCAGGGTGCCATAGGGATAAACAGACCTCAAACTCACTCTCCCTATGACCCGTGCTTTTTTCTTGCTGCGACACCACATGATTTGGCTATCTTGCGACATCTGCGAACTCTTGAGGGCCGCGGTGACAGCTTCGGGCAGGCACGCGGCTGGCTGGCCCGTAAACGTACTAGCTTCTCGTCGTGTACTCTTTCCCCTTTAGCGCAACTCTCGAAATTACTTTGGTTTGCGCGCCGCCGCCTTTTTGAAGCTGCCCTAGCGCGTCTCTTCAGCGCGCTGTGTGTGGCTTCCGGACCTCGTCTCAGCATCAACAGCTGACCTAGAATTTCGCAAAGGCTTCTCGCGTAACGACATCATTTGCGCCTGGCTCTCAGTGCCAGGCGACGGCTTACCTGACCAACCGGCCGCTGCCATTTCTTACGATCATGGTGGCTCATTTTCCCGCGGCCTGTCCCCAGCCGCAATGAATTTCCTTTTTCTGGGATTCTTTTTGTTGCGAGGCAGCGCTGAGCCGCATTCCGCGCTTACTATAGACCTGCCAGCGGGAGCTGTCGGTGGGCCACTGCCCGCCGGAAACTAAAAAAAATCTGCCTGCATTCGAACGTCCGCAGAGCATAACAGTTCGCTGCTCTGAATTCTGGATTTCGGAGCAGCGTCATTGCCATTCCAGGCAACACCAATCTGAGGACCATCGCCCCTTTCAGCCAACGCTTCACTCTGACTTGGCGCTTCAACGTTGCTGTCATGTGACTTTCCGCGACGCCCTTTCCCAGAAGGCTGTCTTTCGGTGCGATGGCACACAAGCTCACTGCAGTCTTTCTGGCGCGGAACCTCTGCCTCATTTGCCATAGAGGCGTCCTTGTCGGCTAGAACCGGCCTTGTCTCTCTTCTTCTGAGCAACAACTGTTTCCCTGTGCTTGTCGCTGACACACTGAATGGAGCGCTGCCCGCTGCCATCATTTCGACCTTTAGGGTCTGCCTTAATACGTATCCCCAGGAAGCAGAAGAGGGCACTTTTCGCTTTCTCATAGTTGTCGGCGTCCTCGTCGGAGAGCCGCGCTAATTCGGCGCCGACATCACAAAGGGGGATAGCAACCAACATCACTGCCCATTCGCCCTGGTCTAGCTCCTCTTCCGTACAGATCCGCTCGAAATTTCTCAGGTAAGTTCTGAAGCTCTCGCCTCTTCGGACAGACCGCAACGGTCTCGAGCTCTACGCCACTGAACTAGAAGCGTGAGCTCCTACTGCTCTCGTCTGCGTTGTTCTTCTAGCTTAGCCAGTCTCTCGAGATACTCCGCCTCCCTGTGCTTTTCTTGCTGCTCGCGAAGTTTTCGCCTTTCGTGTTTTTCAAGGAGCTCTCGCTTCTCTTTCTCCTCGCAGAGCCTTCGCTTTTCTAACTCATCTTTTCGTTCCAAAATAGTCTCCCATGCCTCGTCTGCCTCCTCGACTGTCACCTCCTTCGTCCGTATACCATCCATGATCGCTTCTCTCGTTTTAGTGGGGTCTACTGAAGCCCCAAATTCCTCTAGAATTTCAAGGAGGTTTTTACCGTGAACTTCTCCATCGCGGATTACACCTCGTGCCGCTAACCCCGCTAAAACACAAGCTTCACCTTGAAGCAAACAAAACACAAAACTGCCTAAATGTCATCTCACCGATCACCAAAATCCCACTACTGACATCTGCCTGTGGGCTCGCGCGTTAGTCCGGCATACGTCCTCGTGGCACAGGCACGCGTCCTCGTGGCACAGGCATGTGTCCTCGTGGCACCGGCATGCGTCCTCGTGGCACCGGCACGCGTCCTCGTGGCACCGGCTTGCGTCCTCGTGGCACAGGCATGCGTCCTCTTGACACCGGCATATCAAGCCGTTTCCAAACAGGGAGTGAAAGACATTGCACTTCCACGCCTGTTGTCCGAAACGCGGAACCTCTGTCCAAGGCGCGGCTCTCCATCAATTGTCAACCCCAGCTTGACTCGACCACATAGAGACGCCATTGTCGTCGCTGCTTCCGCCATGCCTTCGGCCAACCCCAGTCCTTGCAGACACGTTTCTTCAGAAGTCTCAATAGCCTTCACGTTGGTTTGCTGGAAATCCTGGTGGTGGGGGAGTCCGTGTCTTTATTCATTTGGACTGGAAGGCACACCGGGCATAACAGTACTCAATCTAAACGCAACGTTCCCATCTTGTTGCGAACCCAACCGAGCAGGCGACAGCGCTCTCTACACAAAAACCTCTCGGAGGTTATGTACCAAAGCTCTACACGACACTATTATTGCAGCGAAGCCAACTCCACAGGTTACACGGCTATCGAGGTGAAAAGCTTGGGGAAACTGCAACATGATGTTTCCATTGAAAGGACAAAACACTGAACTTTAAGGGCCCTTTTTTTCGGCCCAGCGGACCGCTTCCTGTCAAACGGATTTTACTCAACGGTTTTATTTGGAATGCAGTAGGAACTTTTTAACGAGAATCTTTAAATCAGTGAATTCGACCATCATTATGTATCCCGATGCCGGGAACAATGATCAGCGAGCGCGATGCCGAATGGATGTTGGCAAAAGCTCTGTAACAAAAACTAATAGAAATTTTAGTCGCCAACCAGTAATGAGTTATCTTTAGTATATGGAGTAGCGCCCATTTCGGTTTCCATACCAAAAGGTGCTACATCAGAGGGAGGTACAGCTGTTCCAACGAAAGGTTTAGCATACCGAGATTGCCGATCCATCCAAGAAATTCAAGACACTGTCGAGCCATCTAGTTACACAAGCTAAAAGCGCATGGCCAACGATTCGAAGGGAGCGTTGATTTTCATCGAATAATGCAATGGACAGGGTAAACAACTATGAACCATGACGAGCACTCCTGAAAGAAAAAAGACACTGCACTTAAAACAAATAAGCGATATTTTACCGAGATGTGCTCACGTGGTGGACTGCTGTGATAATGGCTGGTTTCGCCGCTAGATGGCTTTTTGTGCGACTTTCAATGTCAAATTAAACTTACAACTCCTCGTTTCAAAGCTATTGCAGTGCTCAATTGTTATAGTTTCAGGCAGGATCTTTTCAGTTCCTCTATAATCTCAAGACATGTTTTGGTCAGTTTTCGGTCCCTTCAATATAGATCCGAGGACATGTCTTCATAATAAATGTGTACTATGAATCTCTGGCGCAGACTACCACCGCATGATCTCTGGTCTAGTCAAACTTTTTAAAGTACTTGAAAAGATGTAAAATGGTTCTCGTAATTTATGTTGCATTGCTCTTACCTCAAATAACCTCGATGTGAGAGAAGATTTTGGGTTTTATCAGCTACAAGGAATGTTCTTTAAATGGTGCATAAGCAGCGAAAAGCTACAGTTGCAAAATGCATTGTTCCTGCCGATTCGAAGCTGGTTTCAACTGCACCAGAACTTATTCGCTGTTTATCTTCAGGGTGCCGTCGCTGCGGCCCGGAATCCGATGGCAACAGCTGCATTCCGCCATCCTCAGAGCCAGGGACAAATGGCACAAGAGGACCATTTTATTCCACCACGGGAGTTGCACAAAATCCGCAGCTTCCGCAGCGGCGGACATCTATGCCAGAATCCACCAACCGGTTTCCATCCGAATGGGGGTTAACTGCAGAGTGCCCACCGCAGGGCCCAACCCAGAAGACCTCAACTGGTAAGCTGTCGGTCCTCTTCATAAATTCTCCGTTTCGTTTTCGTAACACAGTGCATGACTGAATACGCCAAGCGAGAGCAGCATTGCTACAGCCGTCCTCGTTGCAACTGCGACACAGGTCCTCTTTTAACGGGGATCACTGCTGTTGCCTACCACCTCTAGCGCTCTGCTCACATCAATATGTTTTAGTGAGAAAGCACTTTTCCTGTAGATAAACCCTGAGCAAGTTCTTTGGATGTTTGTAGGTTTGTGCCAAGTGAGCCATAAATAAACATTAACCAAATAAGTATCCACAGCTCGAAGTCCGCGACGGAGCGAACATAATTGCTGGCCACTGCGCGAGGGCACTATAGGCTATCGCCGCAGCCGAACACGCATTGTGTTAACCTGCAACACACTCTCGCGCTATGCGTTGCAGACCGTCGTCTTCATCAACTAATACCATACCATCAAACCAATATTCCCGCTTTGAGCAATGTGGTTCTAGTGAGAGAGATGTGCGCTGCATGCGCTGGCGTGGACAACGTTGTGGCAGAAACGCGGAACTGGGGCATAGGCCGCCGGAGTACATCGGGCAAATTGGAACTTGTGGTAAAAAATTGAACAGACTGCTCAGTGGTTACCTGGTCGTTAGACACCTCAATCGAGCTTCAAGGTACGAGGCGGTAGAGTTCCCCTTCAAAAAAACAAAATAACGATACTTTCGCCAAACAAGTAGTGCTAAGCAATTCTGAAACTCCAGCATTTTTTTATCTTAAAATTTACTTTGACACTTGAAAAGATGCAGAATGATTCTTCTGATTGCTGCTGCCTCAAAGAAGTTGGACGGCAGGTGAAATTGAGGGTTTTCTAAGCTGCACAAATGTTCTACGAGGACACATAAGCGAAGAAAAACGATAGTTCCAAAATGCACTGTTCTTACTCAAGCGAACCTGGTTTAAGCTGCAGCAAAATTATTTGCGGTTTATTTACAGGGGTCCTTCGCTGCGGCCCAGTATCCGAAGGTAATATCCACACGCTGTCGGCACCGAACTCGCCATCGACAGCGGCAATAGCGAATACCACTAGAGTAGGATCATTTTCTTCCTCCATAGGAGTCTTGCGAGGGGCACAGTGGCCGCAGCACCAGGCATTAACACCAGAATTCCTCGGCAGGAGTGGCGCTCAGGAGTGGCGCGGACGGGGCTTAATTGAGCCCCCACCACCGTACCCAAGATTGGACAACTAAGGCGGTAAGCTGCGGGTCCTCTTCATCAATTCCCCATTTCGTTTTCGCAACGCTGTAAATAGACACTTTTAGTTTGGCGCAAGAGTAGAGTTGATACAGTGGCTATAGAGGAAAACCTGCGCGTTGGGGCCCATACAAGCCATTAAGTGGGCAACGCACGAACGCCGCCGTGATCCAACGATTTCTGTTTTTGTTGCCGGATGTTTAGACTCTTGCTAAGTATGGGCAATGAACTGAGTTGCGTCCTGACTACGTAGCTCTTGGGAAGATGGCGGCATGCAATATAGCTCTCCACTGCTGTAAACAAAGATAAAATCATGGCGATTGAAGCATATACGTTGGTATGCAGCGTCGTGTACTTGTACAGCAACTTCATATGAATGCTTTGTTTCTTCTGAATGGTTATTTGGAGGCGCGTAGCTGCGACTGTGATGCGCTTGGTGTCTATTTCGTCTTTCGAAAGGGATTATGTATGTACCCTGTTGCCGATTGCAAATACACGTTGGAGATTTCCTTTGGCCCAAAGAGGACAAGCACAATACCCAAAGTAAATGACACCGATGTCCACAGGACAACTGCTCTGCCTGGTTTATTTTGAATAGTCAGGTTAATAATTGTTACACTAAAGGTTTCTTAAACTGCCGCGGGCCTCATGCATTGTTTTTAAATCTTTGTCCTTTCGCCGAGGACGACGGTGCCGTGTATTTCCTAGCGTGGCAAAAGCTGATATTGGGGATTTTTGTCCACAGCAGCGCTCACAGGTTCATCAGGACAGACTGAAACGGTACTTGGCCTGTTTGGGAAGGGGGTATGGAAGGATGTGAAATGATTGTTGTAATTTATATTGCATTGTTGTCGAAAGAAAAAAAAACTGGGTGGTAGTTGAAGTTGACGGTTTTCTGAGCTACAGGAATGTTCTTTGAGGCGGCACATTAGCCGCGAAAAGATACAGTTGCAAAATCCATTGGTCTTTCTGAACGGAAGCTGGTTTAAGCTTCAGCAAAATATTTGGCAGTTTATTTACAGCGGTCCTTCACTCCGGCCTAGTATACGAAGGTAACATCCGCACGCCATCGGCGCCGAAGCCGCCATCTGCAGCGGCAATCGCAAATACAACTGCAGTAGGAGCATGTGCTGGAGAAATGTGCCACGTGTTGTATGCACCGCCGCCGAATAAAGCGGCGGATTCTTAGGAGATTTAAGGGAGAAGGACGCTCTTGGCCCTGGCGACAAGATTTTTACAGTCGCACGACGTATGACCGGTTGAATTTTGACTGTTCGCTTTGTTTCTTAAATATGTAAATAAATTCGCCAAAGGGCCATTGAACCTGCTTGTTTTCGTCTTCCCAAACTTCAAGTTCCATTTTTCCTCAACCCGAAGGCTCGGCCGCGTTACCCCACGGAACCCGAGTTCAAGTGAACCCCTGCCCCACGACAAGTGGTGGCCAGCGCGGTAGGGTCGGAATCTGCAAGCGGCAACAACTTCGGCCAGCGAGAGAGCAGCTTTCTCGGGACAAGATCACATGTGTGGGTGAGTGCTTGGCTTCCCTCTGATGTCGACCAGAATCTAAACGGGGGTTAAAATTTAGAACTGGTAGAGACCTATGCTTAACTCCCCTATGTTTGGCATTTTTGGTGCACTCCACCTCATTCCTATCCTTCTAATTATTTCCCTCTCATGATCCGGATCTGCTGTCACTACTTGCCCTAAATAGACGTACTCCTTTGCCACTTCTAGCACCTCATTGCCAATTGTGAACTGCTGCTCTCTTGCTAGACTCTTGAGCATTACCTTGGTTTTCTGCATGTTAATTTTTAGACCCACCGTACTTCTCTTTCTGTCTAACTCATTGATCACGATTTTCAGTTCATCTTGCGAGTGACTCAGAAAAGCAATGTCATCAGCGAATCACAGATTGTTTACGTATTCTCCAATAACTGTTATCCCCAACTGTTTCCAATTAAGGCCTCGGAGTACCTTCTCTGAACATGCTCTCAATGCCATAGGCGAGATCGTGTCTCCTTGCCTGACGCCCTTCCTTATTTGAATTTTATTGCTAACTTTATGGAGGACTGTGGTAGCTGCACAGTTCCTATATTTATATATCTTGCCTGTATAACTGCTGAGATTTCCACTGAGTCGAATGCTTTCTCATAATAAATGAAGGTTATATATAGGGGTTGGTTATATTCTGCGCATTTCTCTATCATCTGATTGTTGCCATCGCGAAGGCTGTGTGGTTATGGCGCTCGGCTGCTGGCCCGAAAGACGCGGGTTCGATCCCATTCGCGGCGGTCGAATTTCGATGCAGGCGAAATTCTAGAGGCCCGTGTACTGTGCAATGTCAGTGCACGTTAAAGAACCCCAGGTGGTCGAAATTCCCGGAGCCCTTCACTACGGCGTCTCTCTTAGCCTGAGTCGCTTTGGGACATTAAACCTTTATAAACCAAACCTATCATCTGATTGATAGTGTGAATATGATATATTGTGGAATATCCTTTATGAAAGCCTGCCTGATCCTTTGGTTGATTAAAGCCTAAGGTTGCCCTGACTCTATTAGCGAATACATTATTAAATTACTTGTAGGCAACGGACAATAAGCTGATCGGTCTGTATTTTTTCACGTCCTTGGCGTCTACTTTCTTATGAATTAATATTATATTTGCGTTCTTCCAAACTTCTGGTACGGTCGGGGTCATAAGGAATTGCGTATACAGGGTGGCTAGTTCGTCTAGCAGAATATTCCCTCCGTGTTTCAACAGATCTGCTGTAACCTGATCCTCCCCAGCTGGTTTTCCCCTTTGCATTGCTTCTAAGGCTTTCTTTATTTCCTCTTTCGTTACTGGCGGGATGACGCATAGCTGCGCGCTACTGGGTCTATCATTAACGTTCTGATTATATTGGATACTGTATAGATTTTTGTAGAAATATTTGACTGTTTTAACTATCTTATCCATATTGCTAATAACATTGCCCTCCTTTTCTATTAACACATACATCTAGTTTTAACCTATGCCTAGTTTCCTCTTCACCGCTTTTAGGCTACATTCGTTCTTTAGAGCATGCTCCATTCTCTCCATATTTTCTTCCCTATTATGTCGGCCACCTCGCGCTTATTTATTAACTTCGATAGCAGAGTTCTATTCTGTCTGTAGGGTTTGACTCCCTCATGCTTTGACGTTTCTTAATCAGATCTTCCGTCTCCTGAGAAACCTTGCGGGTATCCTGTCAAGCCGTCCTATCGCCTACTTCTATTGCGCACTCCGCAATGATAGGTGTCAGATTATCGTTCATTGTATCAATATGAAGATAATCTTTCTCAGTTGAAGCTGAATTTCTGTTCTGCAGCCATATCCTGAATGCCTCTAAATGACTAAGGCCTGAAATTTGGTGTCATTGCTTCTGTATTGCATAGGTAAATTCCTGCCTCGAGCTATTGTACATGCACTGTATACTTTCACCGAGCGGAAGGCAGTGCAGCTGTGCCACAACTGAGAAGCAGCAGGCAGTCTTGAAGATGCACTAAGGCACCCAAACAGTAATAAAAACAAGCATGTTTGCAGACATAAAGTTCGTAACCGAATAATGTGATTGTTTTTTGCTGCCCTGGCAACTGGAAATTTCGTATTAATGCGAAAGGATTACTAGCCCCATTAAGCAAAATGTCTGAATGTGTGTCTGTGTGTGTGTCTGTCCGTGTGCGTGTGTATACTCGGAAATGGTACAAAAAATAGTTGCGAACAACCTGGGCTCCAACAATCCCTCGGAAAAAGCCGCCTGCCAGGGCAGTAGTGGATCGGTTAACCAGTGCGCTGGCAATTTGGTTGCGGCACTCCGTAACCGGTGTCTGCGTATACGCCACGGTGTCGAGACAGTATGCTAATGCTTTCGCATTCATACACGTAAGTAGCGTTAAGTTTCTCTGCCGATTTTTTTATTCCTCATCTCGGCTGCTGTTGAGTGGGCCTCTTCATGACGCACACTGTAAAAAATTTTTTCCAAAAAAAACAGACATTTTCTGGCAGCTGTCCTGCCAGAAAATGTCTGTACAGTTCTGTTTTCCGTTTTTCAGTTTTTCGGTTATTTTACAATGTTAGATTTTTATCATTTACCGAAAATCCCTGTAAAATTTCTGTGAAATTTCATTTTCTGTTTCAAAGCAAGTCTGTGATTTTCAGGTTTTTCTTTCTCATTATTTACTGAAAGCTTGTAAAATGTCTGTGAAATTCATTTTTCTGTTTTCAGTTATTCTGTTATTTTACAGTGTTTCTTTTCTGTCATGTACAGAAAATCTGTGAAATTCACTTTTCTGTTTTCAGTTATTCTGTTATTTTACAATGTTTCTTTTCTATCATGTACAGAAAATCTGTGACTGCAAATTGAGTTTAGTTGTCTGTTTTTGGCTGCCCTGTTAATTTACACACAATTTTCTTATTGGTTTGCAGAAAATATATTTCAAATTCTTGCAATGTTCTGTTTACTATTAGTTGTTCTTTTATTACAATTTTTTCCCCGCACAAAATACGGTTTCTGTGCAAGCACAAGGGCTCATTAAATTACAAATACGATCTTTGCGTCGTTTATGCCAATGAAAGTGTGATATTACATAATTCGTTGCTCGAGGGAAGTTGCGTGAAGTAATTTAAGAATATCTAAATATGAAACGTTTGCACAACACTGATTTTCATCAGTATAGCATTGCCTGAGAACCAAAAGCCAAGCAGCTTGATATGAATGAACACTTTATTAAATCGAAAGTCACATCAGCATCAGCAGTCTTCTATAGCTCTAAGACTATTTCTGAGCCCAACATAATAAAATGTTATACAACACAAGCAACAGAAACTAAAAATCTAAAAGTCATAGTCTTTCAAAGCCGTTGCGAGTGCAGCCACTCTTGGTGACAGGCAGTGCTGCTTCCCGCCATTCTTTCGCACCTTTGTTCCTCTTGCAGGATTAATACCTGCAATAGCCCTGAAACAAAGAGCCACGAGCTATCACTAACGACCAGGCACAAAAACTTAATTTTTATAGTTGAAGCCAAAAATATATTCGTTCTACACTTTGCACAACCACTCTGACAAGGGCGGATGTGTTAAAAAAATCAGGTCTCATATATGATCCGCTACGTTGTGAGGGGTAAAAGCTAAGTAAAAAAAAACACTAATATCTTACCTGTTCCCACCCAGAAATAAAACTCTAGCTTTGTGAGGCATCACTTTGCTGCTCAAACCTTCTTTTCAAGCTCCTCATAGCGATAAAGTAGCAAGATTCGTTTTATCAACAACCACAGATCAGCATGACTCACAGGCAGTGCTGGGCGGAAAGAGCATACGATGCTTCTACAATGTCATTGTTTACGAGGCATGTGTTGGAGTTTCCGGTCATACAGGTACCATTGGAAACAGAAGTATCTAGGATGCTACTGAAGTCATTTAAGCACCTTGCTTCTCAGTGATCACCTCATTTTACTACCACATATTGAATTACTTGAGATCGACTTTCATCTCCACAAGTGAGGTTTTGATCCAGTGGGTAATGATAAAAGTGTCGGACTAGTTCGTAGCTTATGCGCCCTAGGAACTCATAGCCACTACAGTACATGTGGCCCTATGAAATGAGGAGGATTGAACGGATAAAACGAGGAGAAACGTGCTTTAATAAAACGTTAGGTCTCTTTTGCCTACCTTACTACAACGGTTTGCCATGTCAGGACGCACCCCTCTCTCATAAAAAACAGCCTGAAATCCGTACCCCGATTCCATTACCTTAAGTGTGTGTGTGTGAGATGCGGCAGAAAAAGAGCGGGAGAGACATTTTTTTCCTTCCGATTGATATTTTATATACAGGGTGATTTTTGTCACTTTTGAAGATATGTTTTAAATACTTAGCTATGTCGGTGTGGTCTTCTGAGCTGGACTGTACAGCAAGGCAGACATTAGGTGCCTCAAATGTATCTGTAGTTACATAATTAACTTTGACTGACTTTTCTATTTTTCATCTCAGAAGCAAGGTAGGTTATGTTGCAAAATTGATGGTCGTCAACTTTGAATATGAGCTGTTTTTAAATACTCCTAAATGGCAGTATCATTCCAGACATCGACCAACAAAAATACACATACGAAAGCTCGTTGAGTCGGCTTTCCACCATTGCATATTCATAGAAAAATCGCTTCTCGCACTTCTAATGCATGCAGCAAGTACAGGCACAGTTAGTGTATTTTTATGATGTATAAGTTAACTAGATTTCGGCAAGAATACGATGCGCAGTTACGGCATTGTATAGATAGGTAAAGTGGGCCAGCCAATTGAACAAGCTTTCCTTCGATACTTCGAAATACATTGCCGAGTAACAAAATTTAAAAATAAGCCTAACCTTCGATGTTGCCAGATAAATTTTGCAATACAACCTTCCCTTTAAAAAGCAGAATTAGTAAAGTTTGTTAGCTAATTTAAGCTGATTAATCGTCTAATTATTCATCCTTATGAGGTACATAATGTCCACTTTGCAGTACAATCCAGCACAATAGAAAGCACCGGCGCATTTCTCACACTTTTTAAAATAGAAGGCTGCAAAGTTTAAAAAAAAATTAACGTTTATAATACAGTTGCGTGCTTGTCACTTGCTTTGTTTTTGGTGTTGTGCTTTATTATAACAAAACAAACAAAATACCTGATCTCAGACCTTCACATTTACTAGAATGCATCCTTGTCTGTATGCTCTTGCTTTAGCCTTCCAGCAGAACTAATAGACAGCACACAGGCATGATCCCAAGCTGCTGCTGTACTGTTAACTATAGAGATAAAAGGTTTCTTTATGACGTCTTGCTGTTTGACACATAGTTTCAAAAATGAGACTGGATAATGAGGGCATGTTATTACGTCAGTCAATGGTAAATCAATTATTAATTTCTTGTACTACAATGTTGCTAAAACTCCCTACCTTAAAGCAAATTTTCTTCGCTGCTGCTCCTATACTACAGCACACTACCAAATATATTTAGCGTTATTGCGTCCCAGTGCTAGTTCAATGCCAAACTGAAGAAATGCCAACTTTCACCTCTATAAGCAAACTTCATTGACAGTATGATATTCTCGATGAACACGCACACTGTTCAAAAAACTTTTCATTTGAAGTGCATTTTCTTCGCGTACACTCAGTTTAGCAGCGTAGTAACCGCTTTTCTAAATAAGGTTCTGGAAGATTGGCAGACTGCAGTATGCATTTGCACAGGGCGTGCTGTGACGTCAGGCAAGTGTACAGGTGAGTGAACATTGGCTTCAGTTCTTACCTCTGTGTGAATTCCAAGCACAGGCTCGTCTCCTTCTGGTACTGGATGTTAAAAGCAAAATGGGCAAAGAACAGCAGCTTGAAGGCCTCGTCTGGCTTTGATGCATGAAGCACTGGATGGGTGTCCACGCAGATTGTGTATGAATTAGCAGTGAGAAAAGTCCATCCTGGAAAAAAATTGGAAGGAAGCATTATTATTCGCTTTGTCCTTTTTTTATTATGTCTTTCAGTTACACGTAAAGTCTTTATTCAGAGGGGTGGGTCCATCACCATTAGGTTTAGGAGGATAAGTGAATAACGAGGAAGGGATAACGACGAAGATTGCATTGACCTATATATGATAGGCACATCGAGCCAGCAATACTCATTAAGCATTTCAATCAGCGGGAAGTGTCTTTTAATAAATTGCATACATTTGTCTAATAAAATAAAGATTTGCATTTCGGACAAGGTAGCACCATTTAGTGCATTTTTCAGCAATTTTTTTAAAGAACTGCCCCTTTAGTCAGTCATCAGTATCTTACCTTTCGTGCAGATGAAAGGACAGCTTGGCAGATCCCCCAAGTCATCGTCGCTGGCCATCTCCTTATATGAAAAATCCAATTCACATGTGCATTAGCATTAGGATCAGTCAATGGCATGTAATAAAAGAAAAATGTTGCCTTAAGTCCTCAACACAGACGCCATTTCACTTAAATATGAGTTACCATTGCGTCGCACGCTAAAACACACCGCAGCAAGTCTGCTGGCTTTGAGGATAAATTTTTGTTTATGGGCAAGGTTGACATAAAACTTCCAGATTTTTTTGTTATCTCAGTACAAATGTTAGAGACGTGGGTAAAACAATCACTGCACTACTGTTATAAAAGGCAGTGCTGACTTGATTATTGGGAGGAATAAATTAATGGGACACTTCACATTGTGCATTAACGTGCAACGACTGCAAGGAAATAATGCAAACTACATTTATCAGTTTTTACCTCTGTTAGCTTGTAAAACAGCTCTTTGTCTTCTCCGAAGATTGCGAGCAGTAGTAGTGGCATGGCTTCATATTCAACTGCCATTGACTTCCTGTTAGTTTTGGCAGCTTCTATTTCTTGGAGACAAGACTTCACACATTCTTTTTTTACTTGGCTGTGTGCGTAACGAAAAACTTGCCGTCCAACAGTCTTTAGTCGGTCATCGAAAGTCTTTGCAACATTTGAGCCTAGCAAGATGTTTACGTGGTTGGTCAGGTGCTTTGCCTGAAACAGAAATGGCCAGCTTCGCTCAATGTCTCGAATATTTTTGGATGCATTGATAAGCTGACGTTGTGATGCATAAGTCTCTGACATGAGCTGTGCAACCATGGTCTCATCTGGAAACGCAAGCCTGAACTGCGACAGCAAGTCGTCTTTTTTCTTCTCCTGTGAGTCAGCAGACTCGTCAGATGGAAGCTTTGGTTGCCATGCCACACACCCATATGAGTCTCTCTGAATCTTCACTCGTTTGACACTCAAGTCCAGTTCATCGTCCGGTTCGAACTGATGTGGCTGCTCAGAGCTTGGCCTTCGTTTGTTGTTAACACAGTTTTCAAGTTTCCACAAGAGTGTCTCAATACCCGAGCCAATTACTGCCCCATTTAGGGTGTCCTCGAATGTTTTCGGGTAATGGCTCACAATTTCAGCTGCGATGGCCCTCAAGATCTTGCGACCTGGCTTCCTGTTTATGGCAAGAATATGGTCACTCACAAGTCGTACCATTTCATTCAAGTCGCTCTTTACTGGACGCTTCCCTTCTTGGCAAGCCTTCATAAGCTGTGGTGGGAAAACCTCCCAAGGTGTAGAAAAGCTTGCACACTGTGTGCTTGTAGGCGATTGAATGTCGTTGGGAGAAAGTGACACTGGTGGGTTGGGCGTAGCCGCTGAGTGAAACCTTTCAAGAAGAATCCTTCTGCTGATGGGCTTTAAAAATTGCAAATCCTCTTCAACCACATACTTCAGATGTTCCAGGGACTCTATACCACATTGCTGCAGCTTCTGGACTGTCAGCTCTACAATCTCCTTGTCCAGGGCTGGCAGCCAGTTGGAAATTCGTTGTTCCAACTCCATTGCAGCTATCTGAAACACAGTTCAAACTCCATCAAGTAATCCATGCTTCAAAACAAAAACAGGATAACTGCAGCGGGCAAGGTTGTACTTGATTAATGGTGTGTTGTCAAGCAAGCTGTCGAGCTCAATGCACTTGATTGGACCGTCATTACTTAAGATGTTAAAATACTGCATTCCTGGTTCATACGATGTACTAACAGTTTTTACAAGAAAAAAATGCCGGGCATCTTTCGACAGGATCAGCTGTATTTCCCCAAACTTTAGTTCGCCGTTCTGCCGTGACATTACAACTAGCATTTTGCACTCATACAACAGACCCCGAATAGTTGCTTGCTGTGTTGAGAAAATTTCCCCTTCATCAGAAACAACTTCCCGAACTTCGTTCTGAATTTCAGGACTGCAAAGGCTGATCATGAAAGTAGATGCATTGTCGAGAACGTCAGTACTGCTTCCTGTGTTCTTGTAAGCTTGGAAAAGCTGATGCCGCTGAGATAAAGTCAACGTCAAATTCTTGAAATTTTGACAATTTCTAGCACATTTCTTGAAGTAGCTGTGTTTGCTCTCGCATCGCATTGTCCACAATCTGATCAGGGGACCAAACTGCATAATAAGCATTGGATAGTGAAGAAGGTAATGGTGTTTTGGCCTCAATGGAATATTTGGGAACAGAGCTGCTCTGCTTGTCATGTAATCTTCGATGATATCTTGGAGCCTCATAGCCATTGCACTTGTAACTGCTGGTGCAGTAACTAAAAGAACAATTTCTGACAGCAACAGAACCTGCTTCCAGACCTCATTCTCTGTAGACTGAACGGAACCGACGAGGAAGAGGGGAAGAAAACGAACCATATTCCAGTTCTGAATAGCATGGCCTCCAAGTGATTTCTTTACAGGAACCTCACATGGTCTGTCATTGAGGTCGCTGTGCTTAAAAGGAAAGCCACCTATACGGTTATTGAGATCCTCTAGAGAAATCCACTCACAAACCGTGACAAAATATTGTATATACAAAGAAAGGTCGAATGACACTATGCCTTCAAAAAGATCGTGTGCCAAACAAGGGGGAAGCCCTGGTGCACAAACGTCGAAATACTTCAGATCGTTGAACAAAGACCTAAACTTTACTCCCTTTTCTGCACTTAAGGAGCTATCGGCTGCTAAGGTTAGGACAGCACTGTTGTAATTGTCTGGTGTTCTCAGCTCGAATACACCTGACAATGCAAGTGGAGAGAAGAGGTCTCTTCTTTCCGCCAAACAAAACCTGCAGATGTGTGTTGCATTGCTAAAGTTTTCAACAAAGCCACCAATTCCATGGCTTCCAAGATTGTCACCGAGGATTGCGCACACTGTGCCAATCAGACGTGTGCCCTTTGTAGTGACGACTGTGCCTGCTTCGAGCTTTTTCAGATCATCAATCAGGGGTGCAAATATTTTGTCTTGACCAAAGTATTTAAAGTAAGTCTCACTGCAAAGCAAGCAGAGCTTGATGGAGTCAGTTGAGCATCTCTTCCATGAATAAAGATTGCCAAGAATTAAATAAACTGCAAGCAGCTTGTGCTTCTTCTTCGCAGAACCGAGTGGGTTTACGACTTCGAAAGCATCCTGGAAAAGAATTAGCTTTAACGCTTTTGGATGATCCTTGTAAAGTAAAATAGACTTGAAAACACTGCCATCGGTGAAGTCTTTCATTACTCCGTTGGTGTTTGGTAAGAGTTCATCACACTGCTTAACCACAGCTTCATTTTCTAGCATGGCCTCCAGTGTTTTTAATACTGGCACGTAGTAGAATGTTGCATCCCTATTTCTTTTGTTTCTTCCCAGTAGTATTGTAACAGGCTCCACAAAGAGAAAGCGTTTCTTGAAATACAAGTTACGGGTGTGCTTACTGCGGAACACACCACCCGGATCTCTGTGCACAGCTAAGACAAGATCTGCTTCAAAAGCTTCGTCGATTATCTTGTCAACTTCTTCACTGCACACAACATGTTTGAGCCTAGCTTTAAGAATGGAAGTCATCATCGAAACATTAGCAGTCTGAATGTCATATATAGCCTCTGCTATCAGCTGCACAGTGGATGAAGGAACGTGACGCTCTGACAGCAATCTCAGGTATAGATGAGCGAAAGCATCAGTAACTTCGTCACTGCATGTTTCCAGGCAGTCTCTGGGGGAACCTTCATGAGTACTTGCAATTGGAGCTTCTTCAAGCTCGTTGTCCCAGGAGTTCTCAGCAGACTGAATATTTCCTGTGACAGCTTCTGAAGCAATTGCACTGACCATAGTTTGAACCTGCGATTGTGGAGCTGAGTTTGTGGCCTTTACGTGGTAGCGTGAAAGGTGGGAGGAGAAAGAAGCCTTGTTCTTGTACGCTTTGCTGCAGTTCTGAAATGGGCACTTCACCTCTGTCCCTTCGGTAATGTGACATTTCAAGTGTGCCACAAGAGATTTATAATCTTTGCAGAGCTGAATGCAGGCATCCACAGAGCACACGAAGTCACATCTGTGAACAGTTATAGCACTGCGGCTTTCGCCTTCTGCACGTCGTGCTTGTCTGTGTTCACGGCATATGTGGCTGTACACGCTGCCGACTTTACGGAACGTCTTGCAACAACTTCGAAAAGGGCACTTGACGCGGAACTGGTTCACATTTTTGTGCAAGGCGATGTGCTTGTAGAAGGAAGAGAGGGACGAAGTAATGTTGCTGCATATGCTGCAGGAGTACATCGCTGAAAAAACCAGAATGGAAATAATAAATTATTATCCACATAACTTTAAGATTGTTAGCTATACAAGGATAGAAACTGGGAGAGTATGGGAGTACGGGAGATGTGCACTTAACCTGCGCCACTAGTTCTTGCCGCCACAGCAGGAAGTAAGCCACCTTTCTTATTTTTCAGCTTTAACGCGTCGCCTTAATTGTACATTTTTTGTCGATCGTGATGCTCATCCTTCCTGCGCTACCACGATTGTACATACGTTAGATAAAAATTGCCTTGAGCTCAGTATGATTAATCATTCATTGGGAGACGCCTCGCATGCTGACTTTCAACCAATTAGTATAGCAGCACCGTAGATACTAATTTGTACTGTGAACAGCATGCATTTGAATACATAAGCTTGAACACACCTGTCCTGAACATGGTAGAAGTCGTTTTCTTTTTTTATACTGAAACCCAAACAGTGCCTTACATAGGAGCTGTTATTTAGGCTTGTTCTCTGATATATGCATCTGTCACGCAAAGTAAATGGATGATCAGTGTTAGCTAGTCCACGTTGTACTTCTATCGTCGCATTTGCTTTGAATACCGCGGCCATGCACTAGTGCGTGATGATTGCGGTTTTATTTTGGCTTAGTTACAGGCTCTCTTGACTGAGCTGCAGCGTGATTGCGGATGCCTTAAGTTAGTATCTACTACTTTACAAAGGCCGGGAGCCTTCCGCTCAGGTTGTGAATGCATTTCTGCCAGTTTTTTAGCGCGAAAGCACTAATCCGGAGGTTCCTACCCCAAGAAAATTCTGCTCTTGCTTACTTGTGAAGCAGCTGCATAGCAGCAGCTGCATAGGAACACTATAACAGTTAGCCAAGCATAGTGATGACACTGTGCCTATACATGATAGCCATAACCAGGGTCAACCATGACCCGAACATGAGTTAACTTGGAATTTGGTGCCCGGGCCACCGCCAAATTTCAGCATGGTTCACCCAAAAATTGACCTCGGCCAAACTGGACCAAAACTGATTATAAGTAATCAGTTTTATTCAATACAAGTATATTTAGTTCTCTGCAATGTCCAGTTCAAGTACTGTTAATTTGATTACATTCGGAGAATTTTGGTTATTTAAGTCACTAATTACTCTTCACTAATTAGCGGTCACTAGTCAGGTACTACTAATTGTTAAATTATTATGTCAAGTTCAAGTACTGTTGATTTGGTTGATTTTCTGGTAATTTAATTCCCTAATTGCTTTTGACTAATGAAGGGTCACTTATCAGAGGTCACCATTTCTCCTTTACTACCTCCAGGTCAAATACCGTTCGTCTGATTACATTCGGAGCATTTATAGCCATTTTATTCACTAATTGTTTATCGCTAATTAAGGGTCGGTAATTAAGTGTCAGTATTTAGTCCTTTACTACCTCGAGTTCAGGTAGTGTTCATTTCATTGTAATTTAAGCATGCTGTCAAGCATCTACGCCGTTTGCAATTCTGCGCCAGCCTCCGAAGAGAACTGACACGTGCGGGTGACCGACGACCCGTTCCCCGCATAACATGCATCTCACCGTCGAGAACTGTCCGTAATACGTGATATAGTCCAATATGGTAGCCTCATTAGCCGACAAACAGATCAAACAGCATATTCAACATTAAAATTTTCAGATTATATTTCACAGCCATAGCAAAAGCCGTGTGGAATCTATTTGACGCTTATGCCGATACAGCGGCGGCGACCAGGCCGCCGAGCCTACTGAGGCGAAGACATGCTCCACCGCAATACACGGGGGAGCGCAGGCCGCGTAGCAACCGCAAAGCTGGAAACGAACGATCCACCTCCGGGTCGACGTTGCTTGTCGACAGCTAGGCAAGGGCCAAGACCGCAGCTTTGTTTACTCGAGAAAGTTCGCGTACGCATGCAGAGTCTGAACACTCGTGAGTTCAAAGATACCGTGAGCCGAACGGCCTCCGCTCAGCCGTAGCTCCGCGTGAGCAAGATGCGATGCCGCTGCATTCGAAACGACAAGCTGGCGCAGGGCTGGAATCTCGCGAGACTGGTTCGGCTCGCGCGAGTGGCCGGTGCGCCGGCCGAATGACGACAGTCGGCGCGGCGGCCAATGCCGCGAGTCGAAGCTCAAGCGAGAACCCGGGCCCTGGCAGATCTCAAATTTAACGCACACACCACGTTAAAACACGCTGCAAAGATTTCAGATAGCCTTTAGAGGCAATCGTGAATGCGATGAAAATTAAGGGCTGCGTGGTTGCGGTAGCGAGGCCGCGGCACGATTTAGAAGCTAGCACAATGAAATATGGAAGACACGACGCTTGCCGATACGGCGGCGTCCGCGGCGGCAAGTGATTCGCGCGTGAACGCTCGTCCTGTTCGTTTTAACTTTTAACTGCGTGTCAAAGCTGCACCTTCACCATGAACAGTTTACGGAGCGTAGGCAGCTTGAAACCGCAAGGCGGAGGATGAAAGTTACGCAGGGCTAGGGCTTTCCCGCTATTTAGTGAGATGCGAGCTATGTGCCCATGCCTTAATATTTCGCTACAGTAATCCACCTCCATCGCACGCAACATCTACAATATAGTTTAGAGATTTCCACCGGTGACACAAAGCAAATCACACTGTCTGTATCAAGTGGCAGAGATTGTTTGTTCACTCACCTTTCCAAATGAAACGAATAAATCGATGCACGAAGACACCAAGCCCCTCTTCATGCGGAAGTCATCATGCGAAGTGCAGCTCCGCATCAAAAGCAACCACATAGTACTAGTTGTGCGAAAAATTTAGTTTACTACACTCTAGGCCTTAAAAAATAAACGGATGTTTTTAAGGTGTTCAGGTGCATTATTCGTAGCTTACTTCTTAATAGAGACGCACGTGACTAGACCACGGCGGTCAAAAACAGAAAATGTCTGTTTTTTTGCTTGATCACCTTTCTGTTTTTTCCAGTAACAGATTTTTTCCGTGCGGCAACAGTAAATTTCTGCAAAAACGCCTGTAATTTTACACACTTTTTTTACAGTGCACACGGTTGGTTCTTGCGTGCGAGTGCCACGGATTTAGCTAAACTTTTTCAGCTAAAAAATAGCGCGGCCATTATTAACAATCAAGAAGAGTACAAAAGCATGGAGAACATATCAGCGGCGACCTAAGATTTGCGTTTCCTGAAAGCAGCAGAATTGATAAGGCAGTTGCAGAGCATGTGCTGCAAATACCTAGAGAACATGTACATCTCTTTGAAACAGGTCAGGGCTAAAAAAAAGACAAACACACGTCGAAAAACCTGTTTGAAACACTTGTTTCAAAGAAATGCTTAACCAACTAGCCCAGACAATTTTTACTAAAATATGTGTATCGTGGAGCGCACTCTGCAGTCACTAAGAAAAAAGCTAAGTTCATTTTAACTGGTGGTTCGATAGTTGCAGCATGTTGCTTGGCCTTTGGCACTGTGCCATAAATTCCGTGGGTGCACAGTGCCACTCCATTGTGATGATGCATTCTAAAAGTTCGGTATTGTGACTAGGATTTGTAATCCACTGGTTAAAACTGGGCTGTAAAAGATGTATGTTTATGCTTGCTGACTGGTTTCAAGCCATGTACATAGTTATTGACATCCTAGATATGTAAAAAAAGCTATGCAGTATTAGGCATCTAAGTCCATTAAAGTGCTTTGAAACCCTGCTCAAATTCCAGGAAGCGGCGTGCAGTTTTCATCAGTGCATCCATCAGGACACCGTTGAACACTTGAAGCGCTAAGTGGATTTGCTACAGAAGCATATCAGGAAGCTGGAAACACAGCTTGAATGTGTTGTTGGTGAGCATCTGATTTTAAACTCCATTTGGATCTTGGTCCGCGTGAGGCACTGACTGTAGCAGCGTGCTTGTAGTGCAGCTAGGAGGGCTGTAATTACAGTGCACAGTGATGCGATTTCCTCGAGTCCTTTTGGAGCAAGAAAATTAGATTTTCTAGCGGCCAGAAAGCATAATCTGGAGCGAGAAAAACAGTCATTTGCACCATCGGCACACACGGTTTGGAGGGGTAAACGGGGCTTCAGCGAAGCAGCATTCTGTAGAGTCATTAAATAAAATGCCTCTATTTAGTTACTCTTGTATAACCGATACAAGCTCAAAACATGATTTGCTGAAGCAGAGGAAAATTCATTGCCAAAATAGTGCATGTTATGCTCAAATAACAATCGGTTAGCGCTCCTTATCAATGTACAAAGTTAGAGGACAACCGCATCAAAGGAGATCATATAATTGGCGTGCGGGAACAAGCTCTCAAAGCTAGTGCCCTCACTTTACGAGGACTATCTTCATAACACGCGATGCTTGGCTACATTTTTTTCTGAGACAACACGAACTGGACAACAGAGTGGGGAGACGGTATGTGCGCTCTGGTCGTCTGCCCTAGAGTCGCTAAACGCTACTGGTTCCACGGACGTCTGCTCCTCGGTTGCCACTGTGGGAACTAATTGCTGCCTGGCTCACGGCGGGCTTGGGCTGCTCCCAGACCAGACCCCGCCTCGAAACCAAGAAAAATTGCAGTCAAACGTGCAACTGACGAAGGCGGGAGTCGGTACTAACATGACACAGCGGAGGGGTCGCGCGCATCGAGGCGCCTTAGCTTTCAGAGTAAGCTGCCTCCATACATCCTAAATTCTCGGAAAGTAGGCTTCGCATTAGTTAAGAAAGAGTGCGAAGCAAGGTAAGCATTCAGAGTTTGGTGAATGCACGAGCGAGGAGCTGCTCCGACTAGAAACAAATTTGGGGTCGCCTCTCCTCCCTTCCCTGAGGTGGCTACAAAATACCCCTTCAGAGGGATAACAAAGTAGGCCATGCTCAAGTTGTTACCACCTGGCCCTCTCCACAGCCTACTCTGGGGGAGGATTCACCCTCGCGCGATACTTGTCGTACACCTGAACAGTGACGTGAGCCTATGTGAGAGAGTCATCTCGACACGAGCCAATCAACCATCAGCAGAAGCAAGGCGGTTCCTGCTTCGTTCCTCCCCTGTCAGAACTACTTCCCCGGCCCAGAGCGAAACAGCAGTCGTTTTCCAAAAGTCTTGGAGTGTGTAGTTAAGTTCTCTTGTCTGCGGTCCGTGGAACAGAAAAGCTGTGAACTTTTGAGGCTTGCCACCGTGCCGCTGGGCACCTCAGTTGTTTCGTCGCGTGCCTGGCCCGTGCGAGTGCTTTAAGGGCGGGATACATGCGATGATTTTGTTTGCGAAAAACGCGCGGCAGAAAGCACCGCGGTTGCGCGGCGCGGAGAGTTCGCTGGTTGCGGATACATGGAGCGAAGAACCAGCGGACGCCGCGTCAGTGTGGCCAGACGAGATAAAAATATTTTCGCAAAAAGAAATTATACAAATAAGCTTTAGAAACCATTCTTCTTTGCTTATTGCAATTAAATACAAAAGAAACGTTCTAAACATTCGTTTACGATATACTTTAGCAACTTTTAAGAATGTTTCGGTATTTTTGTGCTTGTTTAAGCGGAGCGCGCACGCTGGATGGCTACACTGTGTGCAGACGAGGTAAACAAGGTACAGATGCGAGCAGCTCTTTTTGGCCGCATCCTTCGTCCCGTCGACTTCGTTTTTGTTTGTGCTGTGGTTGAGCCTTTCGCTACGCTTTTAGACTCGTCTCTCCATGGGGGTGGCCTACTTCTGCTGAAGAAGAAGTTACTCCTCATGAAGATGAGAGAACTTGAAGAGAAGAGGAATAGAAAAAGGAGATTCTGGGTCCATCCAGTATGGGAGGCGCGAAAAAAGGAGGGCGAGTACCACACCTCGGTAAGTACGTTTTGGCTATTGCTAGCGATTGACCTCTCTTCTGCTTATCGTGTAATATGCTCCGGTGCAGGCGGAATCCTCAAGTAGCCGACATCTCCGCTTTAAAAAATTTACCTTTACCTGCTTGCGCGTGCCATGAGCATCAGATTTTCCACGGTTCGGAGAACATAGATCATGCAGCGCTTGCAGCATGTTTTCAATTAATTGCACGGTCAGGGTATCAGCTGGACGTCGTGAATATACGTTGATTACATTTAAGTAGGCGTAAAAAATGCGATTGTAGTCTCGTGTGGCCCGTGGTTGTGCTCGAAATAAGGAACGTTTAAGTTCATCACCGTGAGCGGTTCTATTCTGGTGTCGTCCCACGTATATCGAGAAATATTGCCGCGCGTCATAGTACCGTCAGTTACGTCAGCCTCCGTTCCGCATGGGCCATGAAACGCAGTCGGGAGCCCAGGATTCTCCGGGAAGGTGTTTATTATTTAACAAGCGGCACGTGTTTGCTGCGCACCGCTCCCGATACCGGGCTACTGACAACGAGAATAGTGAAGGAAATGTTTTGCTTGTAGTGGAGACTAACTATACAACCCTTAGAAAAACGGGCATAAAAAAAAAGCCGTAGGTCTTCGTGTGCTTTTCCTTGCCAAGAGCCCAGTGAAGTGGAATAAAAGAGTAGGACAGAAATTGTAACTTTTTCTTGAAATAGAGGTATACTGCTGACAGTTTACTTTTGTTTTCTGTCGTGATTTCAGTATAAACTCATGAGGAAGGACCCGCAGATGTTCTTCCAATACTACAGAATGACCCTGCAGCAGTTCGATGAGCTGCATAGGATCATCCAAACACTAGTTCCTTTGCAGGGAGCCTCTGTGTTCTGAAGAGAGGCTGGCCATCACCCTCAGGTACTTGCAGCGCTTGTGACAACTCCTATGTTCTCATGCATGTTATAATTTTTCATTGTATGCAGGTACCTTTCCTCAGGAATGGCCATCAAGCAGGTGGCCATGGTGTTTAGAGTTGCGCCATCGACATGCAGAAAAGTGATCCATGACACTTGCAGAATTATCTGGAAGTATTTGGAGCCACTGTATGTTGCGGTGAGTGCTTGCCTTGTTTTATTGGTGCCTTTTGTTGTGGAGCTTAAGTAGAAAATATTGCATATATCAACCATTCCGGAAAGCCATCAATTCAGTCTGCCATTCTTATCTTTGTAAAAATATGCAGAAAACAATTCCTTACACCTTGAGCTTGGCGTATGATAGCCTTAGTTGCTTATGCGCCATTAAACCCAATACGACACAGTCTGCCATTCTAAAGAGCCACGTGAAAAGTATTGTAGGGGCTGAAGTGAAGTAGTGTGAAAAGTAAAACGAGTTATTGCATTTCATTAGCATGCAAAACTAGATCCTCCACAAATCTTTTGTTCTCTCTGCTATCTAGGAGCCAGGGCCTGAGCAATGGCAAGAAACTGCGGATGATTTTGGAAGGCGCTGGAACTTTCCCAACTGTGTTGGTGCAGTTGACGGGAAGCACGTACAGATAACAGCACCACCGCTCTCCGGTAGCAATTTTTTCAACTATAAGGTACGGTTCATTCAGTGCAGTTATTATTATAACTTGTCCAAACTCTGTAAACCCATACAGGGTTTGTTGATGCGTATGTTGTGTTATGCATTTTTCAGGGCACCTTTTCCATCGTGCTTATGGCTATAGTTGACGCAAAGTACCGGTTTTTGATGGTTGACGTTGGCGCTCCTGGGCGACACAGCGATGGAGGCGTCTTCAAGGAGTGCACGTTCGGAAAAAAGCTTGCCCATAACGATGTCAACTTGCCAGCACCAGCACGCCTTCCAAAGACCGAAATAGTTGCGCCACACGTCTTCGTCGGGGATGAAGCTTTTCAGCTGAGGCAAGATTTCTTGCGTCCTTACCCCGGCAAGAACGTGGAGCCTACCAAGAGGGTTTTCAACTACAGGCTGAGCAGAGCAAGGTATTGAATGACATTCTGTAAGCTGGGCATGCCTTTATCTGTTACGAGAAAAGAAAACAAAATGCTCACCTGAACTATGAACTACATAATTGCAGGCATTGTTTCATGAGGGATATTTGTCTCAATAGCTAAATTTACTCCAGTATTTTGCATAGTACTTGAGAGGAAAAAGAATTTGTCTCAAAGAAGAAGCAGATCGGTGAAGATAAAGGCCTTCACCAAGTCAGATATGCTACACCTGGTCTGTACAACTGGTGGCTGCAATATATAATGCTAGTTACTTTATCCAGTGAAATTTAGTAATGTTTGATACTTCTACCCGGAGCGCAATGACTATGCAAACCTCTATGGCAAGTTGACAGATGATTACCATGGATTTACCGTGTTTGTTGCAGACGCATTGTGGAAAACGCCTTTGGCATCTTGACTGCTCGGTGGAGAGTTCTTCTGGGCCCGTTAAACCTCCTGCCTCGTAATGCAACATTTGCTGTTTTAGCATGCTGTGCTCTGCATAACTTTCTGTCTGCGACAAAGAACGCACCATATTGTCCACCGGGCTATGCAGACGAAGAAGATGATTATGGAAATGTCCTAGGCCAGTGGAGGTCAGAAGGTGAATCTGGTGCCCTCCTCGACTTGGAACCCACACAGTCAAGGAACCATAAAGCAGCTGCTGCCGAAACCAGAAACATTTTTGCACAATACTTTATGAAAGAAGGTGCTGTACCATGGCAGTGGGCACACACCGGGCTTCCAGCACCTCGGAATATGTGAAGGTTTTCACACATTTTGGATCTCGGTATGCAACCGTGGCCATGCCTATCTTGTTCAATTCTGTCGTATTGCAGCGGGTAGACGACGACGACAACATTGAGCGAGTGAACGAGTGGACGAGGAAGAAGACGAGAACTCATCTCTGGCTGTGTTCTGAGTGCCGCCCGTAGCTGTTCATTCGTTTTTGTAAATAACTGTAAATATATTCTTTCCCGCAACATATTTGGTGGAGGTGCGGCTTTCCTCTACGCCTACCGAAGACGGAGCTCCGCAGCGCCGCCAGCTGACTTCGCTCACCATGACCCAAGACGCCTCCCAGCAAACATCACAATCGGCAATGCCATCGCTCGTTGTTTCTTCCCCTCGTGACCCTGGGACATTTTCTGGCACCAACAACGTTGACGTGGACGACTGGATCATCATGTATGAATGCGTGAGTACGTACAACCGCTGGGATCCGACTCTTATGCTCGCGAATGTCATCTTCTATCTCAAAGACACCGCCCGCGTCTGGTACGAGACTCACGAAGATGATTTGACCAGCTGGGACGTCTGCAAGCAGAAACTGCGCGAGCTGTTTGGACGGCCGCTCGGCCGAACACTCGCCGCTAAGAGGGAGCTTGCGTCCAGAGCACAAACGTCTACGGAATCCTATGTTTCCTACATTCAGGACGTGTTGGCCCTCTGCCACAAAGTTGACAATAACATGCCCGAATCTGACAAAGTGGGTCACGTGTTGAAGGGGATCGCCGACGACGCCTTCAACCTGCTCATCTGCAAGAACTGCACTACAGTCGACGGCATTATTAAGGAATGTCGCCGCTTCGAGGAAGCTAAAAGCAGACGTATTAGTCAGCCGTACACACGCCTCCCCAACACGGCTGCGACTTCCTCATGTGAAGACCTGCTGCACCGGCAAACCCCTGCGCCTCCAGAAAATGTGACCCGCATCATTCGACGCGAACTCGAAGCTATGTCCCCTGCCTCCCTGCCTCTACGTAATGGCGACAACCACTTGCCCACCATCTCGATGGTACAAGCCGTCGTCCGTCAAGAGCTTGCAAACCTTGGTCTCCAGGCCGTCAGCCCTGTGCGTCCTTCATCACCACCCGACATCACTGCGATTGCTCCTGAACGACCTTCCTACTTTGCTCCACGTCGCCGTAACCCTAACGACTGGCGGACACCCGACGACAGACCCATTTGTTTCCTCTGCCACCGCATTGGCCACATCTCCCGTCACTGTCGCAATTATTGGTCTCGTCGTAGCACATACAGTCATCTAAGCTCTCACCGCAACGATTACCAGCCCCGCCACTTCACGCCCCCTCCAGCCCAGCAGAGTGCTACCGTTGACGGCCAGATTTCCCGCTCCAGCCGCTCCCCGTCCCCCCTGCGTCGGCAGTCTCGTTCGCTTCTACGCCGTCGCTCCTCTCCTGGCCCCTACGGACGCTCGCAAGCGGAAAACTAGACGCTGCAGTGTCTGGAGGTGATGCTGCAGTACAGCCCCAGTCCCAAAATCCTCGCTTAGCCCTTCGCGCACACCAAAATTTGCTCGATATTCATGTCGATGGAGTCCCTGTGAGAGCCCTGATCGACACGGGGGCGCACGGGATCGACACGGGCGCGCATCTGTTCCCCTGTCCCTGATGGCCCCTACGTAGTCACTCCGGACCTTGACGTTGCCCTCACGCGAAGTATTGCGCTTGCGCACACTGTCTTTACAATGTTGGAAAACCGTGCGTACCTTCCGGTTCTGAACTTTGGCTCGTCTATCCAACCGCTCCCGCAAGGCATCTCACTCGCCGCGCTGTGCCCTGCTGCCGAATGTGTCATATCAGTGGTGGACAGCTGCTTACCTTCCACTCATCAATGCCTGTTGCCTGCGGCAACATCACCAGAGAAACCAACGGATGACTACGCCGACATGATCTGTTCTGACCTACCAGCGATGCAAGCTCACGATCTTAGGTGCCTCTTATCATCTTTTCGCGACATCTTCGACTTTGATGCCTGTGTTTTGACTCGTACCTCTGTGGTGACGCATCGGATAAACACCGGTGATGCCGCTCCTCTCCACAGACGTCCGTACCGCGTGTCCAGCGCTGAACGCACCGCCATAAATCAAGAGGTCGATAAGATGCTCGCAAAAGATATCATCGAGCCCTCGTCAAACCCTTGGGCTTCTCCAGTTGTCCTGGTAAAAAAGAATGACGGCAGCTGGCGCTTCTGCGTTGATTACCGGCACCTAAACCGCATCACAAAACAGACGTATATCCTCTCCCGAGGATCGATGATGCATTAGATTGCCTCCACGGCGCCAAATATTTCTCTTCAATTGATCTTCGATCGGGGTACTGGCAAATTGCCGTAGATGAAAAAGACCGTGAAAAGACCGCCTTCGTGACGCCTGATGGCTTATACCAATTTAAAGTCGTGCCATTCGGACTCTGTAACGCGCCGGCTACCTTTGAACGAATGATGGACTCCCTTCTTCGCGGCTTTCAGTGGTCTACCTGCCTCTGCTACCTAGACGATGTTGTGGTTTTCTCGCCTACTTTTGCCACGCACCTCGAACGCCTCTCCAGTATTTTGACAGTGTTTCGTAACGCCGGACTCCAGCTGAACTCATCGAAATGCAAATTCGGTCGCCGCCAACTCACTATTCTCGGACACCTGGTTGATGCTTCTGGCATACGCCCAGATCCAGTCAAAATTCAAGCCGTGAAGGAGTTTCCTCTTCCTAGGTCGTCGAAAGATGTGCGCAGCTTTGTCGGCTTGTGCTCGTATTTTCGACGTTTTATCAAAGATTTCGCCAGCATTGCTCGCCCCCTCACCGACCTTCTTAAGAACGACACCCCCTTTATCTGGGGCCCTGCTCAAGAAAACTCATTTTCCTCCCTTGTTCATTTGCTAACCTCTCCGCCCATCTTAGCCCATTTTGACCCGTCGTCTCCCACAGAGATTCGCACCGACGCCTCCGGATATGGGATCGGTGCCGTGCTAGCCCAACGTCAACAGGGCCAAGATCGCGTCATCGCTTATGACAGCCGCCTACTTTCCGCCGCAGAGCAAAATTACTCCATTACTGAGCGCGAGTGTCTCGCCCTTGTCTGGGCTGTCGCTAAATTCCGCCCGTACCTGTTCGGCCGCTCATTCACTGTCGTCACTGATCACCACGCTCTCTGTTGGCTGTCTTCACTAAAAGATCCCACCGGTCGCCTTGGTCGCTGGGCTTTGCGCCTTCAAGAGTATTCATACTCTGTCGTGTACAAGTCCGGTCGTCACCACCAGGATGCTGACTGTTTATCCCGATACCTTGTGGAGCCACCTGACCTCGAAGAAGCTGAGACCCAACCCTGCCTCTTAGCTATCACTGCTCTCACCGATATCGCCAACGAACAGCGCAACGACTCATCTTTACAACCTATCTTTGATGGCCTCCGCTCTGCAAACCGATCTCCGTCTCTGCAACTTTATGTGCTCCAGAATGGCATTTTGTATCGCCGCAACCTACGCTCCGACGGTCCTCCGCTGCTCCTCGTCATACCCCAACATCTACGTTCTTCTGTCCTTGAGGAATTGCACGATCTGCCGACAGCCGGCCACCTTGGCGTGTCCCGCACGTACGCTCGAGTGCGGCACCGCTTCTTTTGGCCTGGTCTGTATCGTTCCGTCAAGCGTTACGTTGCCGCTTGCGACCTGTGTCAACGCCGGAAAAGGCCCTCCACTTTGCCTGCTGGTCTTCTACAACCCATCGACGTACCTTCGGAACCTTTTCACCGTGTTGGCCTCGACCTTCTTGGCCCTTTTCCCACGTCCCTCTCCGGTAACAAGTGGATCGCTGTCGCAACTGATTATACGACTCGGTACGCCATCACGCGTGCTTTGCCCACCAGCTGCGCTGCCGATGTCGCCGATTTTCTTCTCCAAGACGTAATTCTTCACCATGGCGCCCCTCGTCAACTGCTCACCGACCGCGGTCGTTATTTTCTGTCCAGAGTGATTGATGACACTCTTCGTTCATGTGCCACGCAGCACCAGCTCGCGACAGCTTACCATCCACAAACCAACGGGCTTACGGAACGGTTCAACCGCACGCTCACCGATATGTTAGCAATGTACGTCTCACCGGACCACCGCGATTGGGACGCAGCCTTGCCTTATGTGACATTTGCGTACAACTCTTCACGGCATGACACAACAGGATATTCCCCTTTCTACCTTTTGTTTGGTAGGCACCCCCTATTGCCTTTGGACACACTCATGCCGCCTTCTTCAGTCCCCACCACTGCTTACGCTCAGGACGCCATCGCCCAGGCCACGCTGGCTCGCCAAATAGCCCGTAGTCGGCTCCGTGCCTCTCAAGCTTCCCAGAAGTCCGCCTACGACCGCCGGCACCGGGCCGTCGAATATCACCCCGGATCACTCGTCCTTCTCTGGACGCTGTCGTGCAGCGTCGGTCTCTCCGAGAAGCTCCTTTCTCACTACCGTGGCCCTTACCGTGTGGTGCGCAGAGTCACCGACGTGAACTATGAAATTGCTCCCCTTGCGTCCTCTCCATCGTCCTCTGGCCCCTCTACAGACGTCGTCCATGTATGCCGCCTTAAACCTTATCACGACGCTCCTACGCCACCACTCTAACGCCGAGACGGCGTTTCATCAGCCGGGGGTCCTGCAGCGGGTAGACGACGACGACGACGACATTGAGCGAGTGAACGAGGAAGAAGACGAGAACTCATCTCTGGCTGTGTTCTGAGTTCCGCCCGTAGCTGTTCATTCGTTTTTGTAAATAACTGTAAATATATTCTTTCCCGCAACAATATTTATTTAGCAGGTGCTACCATCAATTTACTTATAACTTGCTTGGGAGCCTTTGTACTCTATAATACTATTTGTTACTGTTTTCTTGAATTTTGTATGCTTCAAATACATTTAACTCTGGTTGCCACTCTATTTTATGCACTTTACTGTGTGCCCTTTGATTATCTGTGTTGTTGTTTGTATAAAATTTGTTTTGTATAGTAATATCCCTTAGAATTAAGTGTTCACTGTGCCAGGAGGCGAGGCCTTGTCAGGTGTGTCTGGAGTGCCTTTTGCCTCATCTACCTTGGTACAATATTCTTTTAACCTTTCTTGTTCATGATATGTACCCACTTTCTACTAAATACAAATACAGAATGCACCTACTGCTACACTGTCAGGCTTCGAAAGGGTTAGGTGGTGTACCATATCAAACTGAAACGCAAGACAATGAACCACAGTCGCTCTTTGCTGCCTGCTATTCTGTCCGCTCTGACAAAATGTGCTCGGTTCGACGAAATATTCATTTATTCAATGGCCGCCGTGGTGGCTGAGTGGTTATGGCGCTCAGCTGCTGGCCCGAAAGACGCGGGTTTGATCCCGGCCGCGGCGGACGAATTTCGATGAAGGAGAAATTCTAGAGGCCCGTGTACTGTGCGATGTCAGTTCACGTTAAAGAACCCCACGTGGTCGAAATTTCCGGAGCCCTTCACTACGGCGTCTCCCATGGCCTTAGTCGCTTTGGGACGTTAAACCCCCATAAACCATCATTTATTGAATGAAACAAGCTATCTAAGTAATTGGTGTTGCATCATTTTCAGCAGCATGTAGTAGCACGAGGACAGAACCTGAAGACATGAAGACAAAACCAGCGCTGAACTTCAATTTTAATTCAGAGAACTGCCAAAACAATGCATATATACTCCCAGAAAAAACAAAATGCCTTCCAGGGTTACAAAATTTTTCTTCAAACCCTGGTGGGTGTTTTGTATGTTTCAGGGGGTGTATGTGCAGTGGCTTGGCAATTCTCCGAATTAAGTTGAAGTGCAATGCCTGTTTTGTCTTCACGCCTTAGTGCTCTGTGCTCGTGCTACTGAAAATGTGTTTATTCAACTTCACTCCGTTTCATTGAACGTGTATTTGGCAATGAATTGCAGGAGCTCCAGTTCCATTTCTTGTTTGTGTTGTGTCGGGCAATTGCGCAGCTTGTGTGCCACAATTTGGCCATACAAAGAGGCCTGGTCTCTGTCGTCCTTGATTAGTTGGTCCACTTTTTCCATGTCGTCTTCTAGTCGTGCCCTCTCATCGTTCCGGCGCTTCCTTTTTGCAGCGCGTTGCACTCGCAGAGGGGTTGCTGGGGCGGTCTTTGGGCAGCCGTAAGATGTGCCTGGTTCTGGACTTTCGACTCTGCCAAGGACGCAGCTCTCTTGTGTCGGCTCTACCAATGCGTATAGAAAAAAAATAGAAATGTAGAACTGAATCATTGCAAAGCATTTTATATTATGCGACATAGTTAAGGAGAGCAAAATGTCTGAAGCAAAATGTCTATAATGAACATGCATTCCAGACATGAACGCACATGAGCAAAGATAAAGTCCGACCCTGCTGACTGCACTACATTCAATGGTATTTTCCTCCTCTTAAAAGACCAGCTTGTGATGTTTCTGGATGATCCTTGTGAAAATCTCGAGCGCACTTTATGTCTCTGTATGGCTTTAGTACTTCCTGGATCTGCTGTATGTATGTACCTTTGGATGTTGTATATACCTTTGTAAACAGGCGGTAAGGAACTTGAATGCACGTTCTTACCGTCACAGTCGGTGAACATTGCATTTAGCACTGCCTCAGCTGTTGCTCCACACGCTGCTTCATTTGACTGGTGGCTGTTGGAGAAGGTGCTGAAAAAAGAAATGTATGTTCCGTAAGGTTAATCAGTGCTTGCAGCTTTTTAACACCTTAGCTTTGCAAACATTCCTTCATGAATGTTTGGAAACAGCAGCTCCAGTACTGTGCGGTGTTTTGTTATTGTTTAGCCTAGTCATCGTCCTCACAGTTTCACACAAGCATAAGTTCAATAACACGTTTCGCACCATTTTTCAATGCCATTCAAGCCTAAAAGGAGGGATTGCACTCACTACAGTGTAAAACCTCAAACTGGTGAATATATTTTTGCCTTATTACTGCAACTACTGTAACTTTGTATTTTTGAAACTCCTTTTACATCATCTGGTTGTTGCCATGTGAATCCCCCCTATGTAACACTCTCCTATGGGCCCCGATGAGAGAATAAATGGTTTTGAAAAGTGAACTGTAAGCATGAAGCAATGGAGACATACCTGCCGATATCCACCTGATCTTTCAAAAACATGAGCAGGTGGAAATACGGCCATCGCACCTGCTTCGCCGCGTCAGCTCCCGAGCCGCTCGGAGCGCCATCCTTCCAGGCGCGGTGTTTTTTTATGAATGTGTCTCTCAGACTCTTCCACCGCGCCTGGACATTGGAGCCTGCAAGTAGGGTTTAAGAATACCACACTTATTCACCTGAGAGGGTGAAGAGGGCTGAGGAAAAAAGCCTCAAGGGCTTGACCAGCCGTTGACACAAGTACACATACAACAGACGAGAATTAGTTACAGATACAATAAGGCGACGTCACATTGATAGAAAAGAAGTACAGAGTGAGTGATACATTTCAAGAAAATGAAATGCAGCCAAGCTCCTCGTGTAAATGCAGAAAATGATCGAAAAGCTAGTGGGTCGACACAGTCACTACACCAACATTATTTTCATGTAACATGTTTGTGTGGGTAGCCGATAAGCAACCATTTGGTGGCAATAATTGGTCCTAGCAGTTTTCATATGCCATGAAGATTATGTCTAATATCAGTGTTCTGTTCGGTGTTCTATAGGCTAATGTTTCAAAACGTATGCGCTGAAAGAGCTGTTTATGGAAATGGGTCGAAAACTGTGACAAAAGAAATAGTGATTATGCGTGCATCATTAGAATGCTTCTTTTTGTACTTTGGTTGCAGAAAAACAAAACAATACTCAGTATAGCTCTCTTTCAAGCACATCAATTCTTTTTAGGTTGCTTGCAGTCCCATACAAGGTGACAATACGTTACATGTGAGATGAGCAATTTGTATGCAAGTTTCACAGATTAAACCCAGCTGGTCACCACAATGCCATCAAAAGTGCAAATGCTATAGTGAATATTTCTCGCACCACTTTCAACAATAGCTGTCTCACTAACATGCGGCTAGCTGACCTTCGCCTCATCATGCTACAGTCTGAAATAAAATGCATTTAGTGCAAAGCTGGTGTACCAAATCGAATGCCTAGACGTTTGCGCGCAAACTACGTGCGGCCGAGTAGTGCACCTATGAGCTGGTCTGTTCAGACAGCGAGTGATGCGCCATGGAAGAAAAACCTTTTTGTAGCTGCTTTCCTTGCTGCACGATTCTCGGGCTTCATCTCTCGCATGTATTTGCGGCTTCGATCGAGTGCCAGCATTGTGTCTGAGAAGCACGGTACCTCAGATTCCATTCGCTAGCTTAAAGGACCCCCGCTTCAGCATTCGAAACAAACGTGCTCACCAGCGTATGTAAAAAAATATGTCATGAAAATAAGCGCCGTAGCGCGCAAGCATGTCGCTGTTGATTCATTGAACCGTCGAAGCGTTCCCTCTACAACGTGCTACTCACGTGCTCGCTCTGCGCTCGGCGGCGAGCTAGGTTTCCGACCACTGCCGGCACGAAATTCGTTTCTAGCGAGCATAACGAGCATTGAAATATGAACATTCATAGCAATGTAAACATACCGTCTGAGTCGCATCCTAGTTCGGTGACGACTTCGGCCCACGCCACGGCCTTTTTTCTGTGATCCTTGTAATCCATCCACGATGAGTCCCACAATATGGGATGCTTTTGGACGGCGGTGATCAATCTGTCGTTATATTCGAGACGAGCTGCCTTTGAGAACGTGGCCATTTTGATGCAGGATGGTTGTGTAGAACTCGCGCGCGCGAAGCACAACACAAGCACACCGTGGAACACAAAACAGACCAAGCAGGCGGGAAGACGGAAGTGGCGGAGGCAGTCTGAGCGCCGATTGGCTGCTCCTGCTGGCCGCTTCCGGCGGCCGTCGGACGCCGCGCGTCAAAAATCTGGCTTGTACGGATCGACGGCGGCGGGCGCATTTTTTGACCCCGGGCATCGAGTGCGCGCCGTCGAGCGAAAATCGCCGACTTGCCGCCGTAAAAACGCTCCATGTATCCCGGCCTTTACGCTTCCTTGCTACGACGCCCGATTCGGCCTCGCGAAACAGAATCCCAGCTTTTTGGTGAATCTCAGGTGAGAGTTAGAACAAGGTATGCTTTGCTGCGGTTCCAAATCATGCGACCTCAGAGGTCACTCATGCTCGCTGGAATCTGTGGCGGGCAGGCCACGACTACAGTGCCTTTCTTCTTGAGGATTGATCAGGTGGTCCTGTTAGAATGAGAAAACGGATAACCTTTAATCAAGGACGCCACCATCTTGGTGAGGTGACGGCATGTACAGTCTAGGCTGGCAACAACCGCCATGATGGTATGCGCAGTCACATTCGCGGATTGGACCAGTCGGAATTTCGAAGCTTCAAAATTCACTTTTTGCGCCCGGTAAGTTCCCGAGACAAAAACCTTTGCAAGCAGCAATGAAGCCATTTCCCAGAAAAATGACTGGAACTTCGGGGGATTATATGGCCAGATGTACTTGCCAAGGACTGACAGGAGTTGTGTGTATAGCCTAGATATGCTGTACAAAGCGGGGATGGCGTATACCCAGGGCTGCGACGGAGATGAAGCAAGAGATGCAGAGATGATTGAGCACTAAAATAAATTTCCTTTAGAGAAGCTTGCAGCCAAAGCAACCTCTGCAGAGCACGCTGCCTCACGCGAATGTGGGCGCGAAGGCACGAATCCTGGCGCGCAATAACCATCGCTTCTAATGTCCCTAGATAAGCCGATCTAGGCGCCTTCGTCGCTAGAGAGGCAGGCAGGCCGGAGGATCGTTCCTCTTGCAGCGGCAGGGAGCCCAACTCGAATTGTTTGTCGCCACCTCCGCCAGTCGAGTCCGGCCGTGGCTGCACTTCGCCTGGCAGTCGCTAGAGGGTTGCACTACTGGAAAATGGTCCTTACGAAAATTTACATGCCCGTGTCGCGATCAAAACGGTTTTTCTTTGCTCTTGGAAGAAACAACTTTGGGATTGAGCTATTTATGCTTTACAACCTCACTGATTAGCAGGCCAGCTGGTTGACCAGGATCCAATATGAATGTTTAGAGAGTTGCAAGTTGGACATGCTCGATAGTTTAATCGCCACCGCAGGCAGTTAGGACAGAAAACGCCCGTGCGACAGTGTTTTTACATGTGTCAGAGAACGAGTGTGGTTTCAGCAGCCGCACTCCTTGAGAGCTTTGCCACTGTGCGGCTACGCGGTCCCGACCTTTCGGGTGCAACACTGGAGTGCTCCGCTACCACTCGCTGCAAGAAACAGGTGTCGATTTTTTCTTGGGTTTTGCTTGTGTGTGCGAGCGTACGCAGATATGAGCCAAGGAATTCTCGGACAGCCAACCAGCATAGTGCGTTTCTCCCGCGCCGTCTTCTTTGATGTTCGGCGGTTGAGGTATTGCGGCCAGAAATCTTTGTCCTGGTGCTTCAGCGGCACAATGGATAAGCGTTGCTTTCTCAGTGCGTAGAGTGCCAACTCCATGGGTTCTTCCTGGCCGTACGAGCCTAGCGACGGCGCTCTTGGCGTCCGCCAGAACTGGTCTGCGCATGCGCGCTGCAGAAGACGCCAGCGAACCTCAACGAAGCGCCGATATCTGAACGTGCTAGATATCGGCGCCAGCGCATGGGCGCTTGCGTACGCGTCGGAAGCCGGTTCTGGTTTAAGCCTGGACTCCATGTACGCGAAAACTCACGCGAACGCGAAGGCGACGGCGGCGGCGACGGCTGGCGCTCGCTCCGTCGCTTGTGGGCAACCTCCATGCAAGCGAAGGCGGCAGGCGACGCGAACCCGCGACGTGCGCAGCGGACTCCGTGCTTTGCGCACTCAAGCTTAGAAACACGCCCGTAACCTGTTCTCTCTCTTAAAATTTTGTGAGTGTGCCTCATAGTCAGGGCCAAAGGAATATTTCCTCTACGGCAGCGGTGTAGCGGCACTGGAGATAACCAACGGCGTGCTTGCGGAGACGAAGTCACATCACGGGTTCACGGGGGAGGTGTGCTTTCGTTTGGTGCCTGTGCACTCCGGCTTAGTAAAAACACTCCCATGAACTGTCACCGCAGTTTGATTGTAAGTGAGAAAACTATAATTTACCAGTGAGAATGCGCGCCGCGAGTGTTTCTGCACAGTTGGAGCGCCGCGGCACGGTGGATCGAGCGCCGGTA
This sequence comes from Amblyomma americanum, assembly GCF_052857255.1. Taxonomy (NCBI): domain Eukaryota; kingdom Metazoa; phylum Arthropoda; class Arachnida; order Ixodida; family Ixodidae; genus Amblyomma; species Amblyomma americanum. The sequence goes on along the minus strand of NC_135499.1, from coordinate 143,749,834 downwards.
CCCGCGGCTTGAAACGCATCTCTCCCTGCAGTACGCCCGCTTGCGTAGCCCGCTCCAAATGCTGTTAGCCCTCCGCACTCAACAAGTAGATTGTTTTAATTATTTAAATCATGCGGGTCTGCCTCTCAGCTACAAAACCAAATATTTTATCGACGGTGGCGATGACCAAGACGACGGGCGGGTTTCGTGAGATGTACCCGTGAGAAACCGTAGACAAACCGGAAACGGCTTTGGGGGGCTATGATTGGCCAGTCGCGTGGGGGACTTCCGGGCGACGAGCGAAATTTTCTGTGGGTGCAGATCCGAGCGACACGGCAAGCGACACATGCATTTTGCTTCGCGCGACGGCGTCGCTCGTCGCTTGCCGCCGTCGCCTTCGCGTTCGCGTGAGTTTTCGCGTACACGGAGTCCAGGCTTTACAACAATCGGGACGGAAAATTCTGCGTGGCACGGCTTTTTCACAAGATGTGACACATTCCGGAAGTAGCGAAAATTCGTCTGCTACTGGTTAAAAACAAACGCAGCTGGGAGACGCAGACGCGATCTGGTTCGACGAGGAGACAGCTGCCGGCATCTGTCGCATACGTCTGTCACCAACGGCTGGCGGTTTTATATTTAGCCAGTGGAGCTGGCCGTAAATTTTCTTACTGTGCACTAGATGGAAAGCTGGTGGCTTTCACTTCATCCACTATAGACGCTCGAGACACTCCGGGAAGACAGCGCTCTAGATTGACGTCTATTGGCTTCTGGACTGTGCTACGGTATAGATTTGTTTGGTTGTTCAGTTACGTTTTCACCACTGCAGTTGTTACTGATGTTTCGTGCGCTTTGTGGTTGTGTAGTGCAGCTACGCACGCTGTTCATTTGAGACCGGAAGCATCCGACGGCGCTTGACTCGAAATGAGCTGAGCACAGGGTTTGGTGCTTGCTATAGGTCTAAAGTCAGTTTCGCGCTCGCTGTGTGCCATTTACGTAGGAAGCTGGGGTTTGCCTTGCACGAACCTGTGCCACTTGTGCATTGAAATGTGGAAGAAAAAAACAGGGTTTAACTGAGAACTCAGTAATCTGGTGCCGTTAACAGTCTGCACATTTCTCGTAGGAGTCTCGGAGACACCTTAAAAGCACAAAATACTTCGACAAGCGCTACTTATGTCAACCGTACTCGCCGAGGATTCCGTTTGGTTCATTACGAAGACTTCCGGTGACTGCGCATTGCACGCAGGAACGATTCTCACTTGATGAATTAATTAACGGAAATACCCGCATGTTGCACTGAACCCGGCCGTCACTTACATTTGGTAGGACAGCCCTGCGCTTCATAATTCATGTTTTCCGTGGCAAAATTTGTAAGGGCAGTTCCGGGAAATGCCGTGAACCGGCACTTAGTTCGCGCAAACTAGTTTCTCATAGAGAAGCGGAGGCTTGGGTAAACTGCTCGTGACACGAATATAGGCTATGCACGAAGAGAGACAAAACTATTGTCCACTCGTGTGGGCTGCTAGCCCGGGCCAGGCACAGCCTCACTGCACTAGATGCCTTACAGTCCATGTCGCTGCAGCACATTTGAGGCCCGCGTTGTGGCGGTCTTCTGCCAGCGGGTCTGTCGCGCACAGGGAGGTCCCCATTCCTCCCAGGTGGAGTGCTCCGAGTCCGGCGAGGGACGACACGGCCGGTCTCGAGGTAGGCGCGTGCGCTCTTTCATACGGCCTTCGCATTCGCCGCGGAAGCAATGCGAGTTTTTCTCCGAGAGTTACACCGCCCGCCGCCGCTAGAGGCGCGACGGCCCTACCGCTGGCTCCACGCCTGCATCTGCGGCGGCGAATGGCTTTTGCCTGGTTTCGCGCTGCAGCCCGTTGGTTCATGGTGAGCGCAGCACCGAAATCAAAGAAAGCAAAACGCAGATGCTTAAACTGCGTGTCTTCAACACAATCCACTTGTGCACAGATTCTTCGTCACAAACTTTCCTCGATGAAAACATTTATAATAAGGAATCACTCACATTTTTCAGAACTATGTCGAGCATTTGTGGTTTTAAATACAGAAGGAAATATTCTGATCACTTCCTCGCGTATGTCTCATGGTGTGTGATTAAATGACAAGTTAATGCTAAGAGGAAAAGAATGAAATCTTGGAGAACGAAACTGTCGCACTCGTCCCATAAAAATGTACTATATCGAGGAAAATATTCTCTACCACTCGTGAACCGCAAATCCGAGAGCGCCGTAGCTGGTTGAACGTTGAACTGTCAAATAAACTAATTGCTGGGAGATGTATATAGTACTCGATTTCGCCGATATCGCTTTTCGCACGTCCTGAATGTACCTATTTTCACCCTCATATAGATCACAACTTCCTTGAACGAGAGGCCTGTATCGATAACTCAAAAGAATGCTAATTACTAATGTGCGAGCAAGTGTCAAGAAAAACTGTAATGCATTGTTCCGTGCTCGAAGCCAATGGCACGCGGCCTTTCGGCTTTTATTGTAGAGGCCACCAGATTTCTATGGAATGACTGTAACCGTGCAGAAGTCTCTCTTCATGTTCAATATTGTTGTAAGCGTATTAGGCGTCTAATGCTTCAAGTGCCTTGTCACCTTTAAATCTTGTTTTGTCGCTGCGCCGCCTGTTTGAGGACACGAGTTCGCCCAATAAACAATTTTCGACTTGGACGCAAGCTTCCTTGTCGTCATTCTGGCCTGACTAACGCTACCAGAACGTAACAAAAGCAACCAGTACAAACTGCGTATGCTGCCACAGATATTGACACGCACTAATATTGCAATTTCAGAGAGTATGTATGTCCAGTGATTGACTTCAGACACCATAAAGAGCGCCATTTTTTGTTGTCCACGTGTATTCAACCTGCGGCGTGTCCTGAAGCTGCCTAAAAAAATTGGTTAAAATATCTTTGCCAAAGATCTCAGATTATGCAGTTGAATGCCCAATGCCCGTTATTCTCTTAAATTCGGGGACTCTTATTAAGATGTAAGCATCGCAAATGTTAATTTTCATTTCCTTGCATTGTAAGCTAAGCCAGCTGGTATAAAGCGCATTGCTGTGAGTTTTAGTGGAGCTCCGTTAGGTTGCTTAAAACCATTTTTTGGGGTGCTACTTTGTTTCCTGAGTGACGTGAGGAAAGTTCGTGCCCTCAAGAGTTTTATCGAAAGCGATGACGAGGCTACACAAATGCAAGAGTATATGCAAAGCTTTTGTAGTCATCGCCTCTCAGATAAGTCTGTTCGCTCGTAAAGGCCGATTTTATTGACAGAACGCAGTTCCGAACAAAATTTTGCTTTGCTGGCAGTTAGTTCATGATTGCAGTTACTGTCAACTACTGACTTAATTTTTGTGCCAAACTTCAAAATGCTGTTCCAAGAGGAGATCTTGGATGTCGCGTGCGTGCAACGTGCTCTGCTCCTGCGGCCAGGGTTGGGTTCCGTCTATATATACCCGTTCGTTTCGTGAATGACATGATGCGTTTTCCTGGGGAGCACCATGAATTCTTGCTAACACCGCTGTTGTGCAAAATTAAGGCAGCTGCGCTTGAAATTTCAGGAGCTATATTTACGCTGCAGAATCATTTACTCTCTGAAACTTGCTATCCAAGTATTACATGCCACATATCATTCTACACACTCATAAAGAACCTGCCGGAAGACGAACTATGTAAGCCGATAGCCTTGCTTTTTAGCCAAATATAAGGGTAGAACGCGTTAACATCCGTGCTCGAAGCAGTACGTTCGACCATACACAGTCGGGCTAAACGAGAGAGCGCGCAATCGTTAATCCATTGTTTCAGATTTCTCCCATGGCAAAGGGGCTGACTACGCGGTATTTGCGTAAAGAGGTAAAATATAAAGGCTTGACGGTTACCACTGACGCAGGCCGAACTGGGAGCGAGCGCGGGTTATTCTCCTTCCGCGTGAACGGCAGTCGCAGCGGCGGAGCGGTGGGGCAGTGGCGACCCCATCGAGGTGCGGCGGGAGGCGGAAACAGACCCCATTGCGAAGGCCGTAAGAAGAGAAGCGCGCGCTCCCCTCGAGACCGGCCGTGGGGAGGATGAGCCCGGCACTCCATGAGTATATGTGTTAGGATAGTAGTGAGGTGGAAGCAGAAGGGACAGGATGGGGGAAAGCACCCGAGTGCATGCGGGATAGTAGGTAGAGGGAGGGGAGTGCTTGGGTCTTCCGATGACACCACAAGATTTGGCGGTGGATGGTAATTGATAAATGGGCTAGAGGGTAAAGCTGGTGCTAGACTCTATAGGCCTGCGTCAGCTCGCTGAATATGTGCATGCGTTGTCTCCAGTCGCCGTGGCCCGAGTCTGCCACCGCACGGTTTATGAGTCCCCGGGCGTGGACACTAGCGGCCTCGTTACCAGGATTTCCCGTGTGCGCAGGAACCCAGATCAGCTCCACTTGGCGGGATGATCCAGGAGAAATTGACTGTAACATGCGGTAGTCGGTTTCGTCGATCCTGTTTCTAGCGAACTTTAGTATTGCAGTTTTTGAGTCGGAAAAAACGCGCGGAGCTTCAGTGTGAGCAATCGCAGCGCCTATTGTAGCCTCCTCTGCTGATTCTGGAGTGGAGGTGGTTTGAGGTACGTGTCTGTCCTGGTGGATTTCATAGATGCGCTGAAGCGTCTTCATTCGAAGGTTTCTTCGGGTGACGATTCAGTCTGCTATCAACATCAGTTAGTTACACAGTCAATGAACCCTATGAGGCCAATATGGGTTGAAATGAGCCGGCAGTCATTGGTTTTGTGCAAACTATGCCCAAGTGTCTTGAACACCGCCGGCACTCAGGATCTCTTTCTTGCTGTTGACTCATTTTTAATAGCATATCGTCCGAAGATGGTAGACATTGCACGTCACCGACATCATAGGCCAAAACCACTGTCTCCGACGGCAGTCGTTCTGGAAATGAGTCTTCTAGCGAGGGACACCGTGACAATGTGACACACATTGCAATACTTTTGCCTAGTTCATAAATAATGCTGTAAGGGGGAACTCAATAGCCCCCCCCCCCCCCCCCTGAAGTGCTGCGCTGATTTCTTGGCGACAGGGTGTTGTGACGATTCGGGTAGCAGCATTCCACCTCTGAAACCAGTTGTCGTGATGCAGAGTAGCGTGGCTGGGCTGGAGATGGGACGAGGAAGAATGGAAGCCTTAACTTTGGGGAAACAAAAACAAGCGGGCTTAATATGGCACTTTGAAGAAACCTATTTGCGTATGAAGGGAAAAGCAAACAGTCAAAAATTAAGAGTTCATGCGGCGAGCGACTGAATGAGCCAGAGCACAAAGCGTCCTTTCTCTCTCAGCACGCTCCTTAAATCTTCTAAGGTTCCGCCCCTTCACCAGGCAGTGGCCAATCCAACACGTGGGGCCTTTGTCCAAGATGGGAAAAGCTGCACAGCACATAGCAAGCGGAGTCACTCGTTGCAGAGTCCACCCTTCGGAACGGGCGAGGAGGAATTGCAAGTCTGGTGCTTTTTTACGGAGGTGCAATAGCATTGCAAGCCGCACGTGTCCATCGAAGACAGCTGGGGCCCTTGCATCGCCGCAGGCCTCAACTGAGGAGAGCTCTCTATGGGCACCGTGCAGGAAACCAGGGGGCAGCACTCTCGGCGAACAGGCAGCGCCACCGGTGGCCGCCGGAGCAGATGCGTTGGGAGAGTCGCGGCCGCCTGGGTCGGGCGCGCGCCCAGTTTGTGGCGGCCGTCGGCTAGTTTTCGAGATTGTTGCAGCGAGGTGGTGGCGATTTGGCCTAGTTGGAGTGACACAGCGATAAATAAACAGTGTGGGAACATGAAGACACCACACAGAGAGACATGGATGAGCCCTGGCTTTATGCTGGGCGTGTGTTTCCAAGTAGCAAAGCACGAGAAACAGAGCAGACGACACAAGGAGAAGGGTGCCCAACAGCAAGAAGCAACACACAGCAATGAATTGAAGGGAGGGGATAAAAAATACGGTGAAGAAAGAAGTAGAAAAATACATAACAAGATTTGTGGCACCCCCACATGTGGTACAACGCGACACAAAGCCAGCCACGAGCAAGTCGATCAAGCGGGACGGCCGGATTGTTGTGAGAGGTGAGGACGCACTTAGGAAAAAGCTGCGAGAATGAAAAGAAAAAGAACACTGCGAAGGAAGTGGCGGTGGAGAAGGAAGGAAAAGGTACGGAAGGAAAAGAGGAATGAATAGAGGAGGAGCTGAAACGGAGAAAAAATACCAGAAGCTGACGAAAGGCCTGTAAATTCGCGTACGTCGGCCAGCTAGGCTCATAGAAAGCGACATCTCCCTGCCTGTGAGAATAATTGAGATAACTGACGTAGTAGATTGGCAGAATTTTTTTCGAAGGCTTCAATTATCTCTCCGGTGGGTCGGATTCCTCTTCTCCTGATGACAGAAGTTTTTAAAGGACGTACGGCATGTAGCGGTGGTCTCCGCAGCGAATCTCAAGATGACGCCCTTTGATCATTCTCGCCACACTGCACTGGTATGCGCACAGGAAGTGGCTGATCCAGTATACTAGGTTTACCCTTTAATTACAAATGTTCTGATTGGAACATACGAAATAATTTTTTATTTACCTTCAAGATACGCCTTTCTTTAAAAGTTTTGTTTTCGCATCTGTATGATGGTTGAGGAAATCATTGCAACTATAAAATTTCGTATTGTTTTATTTAAAGACTGTATTATTATTGGAAAATGGACACACTTTCTTTTAGCCTGTGTCGGAGCCGAGTGTTTGTGGGGCCCTTCCCGGAAAAAAAAGTTACAATCAACAAAAGGGAACAAAAGCACTGACAAACACTTGCTGATATCGTGACCAAACCACACGTTAATTGAGCGTTATGTAAAAACTACCTGCGTCGGCGCCCGCCACCAGACGCGTTCTGTGGTTCCTAGGGCACGCCCTTTCGTTCTGTCGGGTAGGCTAAATGGGAACACAAAATACAAGGGCCACATTGCTGAATAGCTCGATTTTTTTTCAGATGGTGAGAAAAATTACGAATGCAGGGGTTTGTGAGTGCCTTCTTTTTCTCTTTTGGGAACAACGTTGTGCGGCGAATCCTGACATGATTGCCGCCTCACTGCCCGTCGGGACGAGAGCCATTCACTGTTCCCGTCGCTTCGGATCGTAGAACTAGTTTGGGGACGTGAAAGACATTGTCCCTGGGGAGTTCAAGTATGTGCTATTGTAGACTGCTGCGCAGTAATTGATCTGTGACCACAGAATATCCCTAAAGCAACGAGCGAAGGAAGAATAGGACGCGCGCCCGGGCAGTTTTGCTGCATCTGAGCGGCGCGGGCAGGCGAGCGTCTCCCACCAGGTCTGCCCTTTCCGCCGCGAGGGGCGCGCGCATCGCGCCGGAGTTACTCCTGCACGGTGCCTATGGTCGGGCTGGCTCCTGTGGGACATGCTTAATTTCTTGACCTCCCCTCTTTTTATTCCCCTGTCGTCTGTTCGTTGTGGGTTGTTCCCCTGGCGTCCTTTTCCGGGAACCAGTCAAAGGGAAAGGTCATTGCCACTGTTGGGATAGGGTAGCCTGGTCGGGCTGGAGAAGGGACGATGACATTTGGAGACATGGTTACGAAGGGAAATGCAAGGTAAACTATACAAAGACTACATACTGTACAGGTGAGAGCAACTGAGAGTGCCTCTCAGAACAGAGAGCTTCTTAGCGTTGGGAAGTCTCTCCCAGCAAAGCGTCTCTCTCAAGAGGGGGCCCTCCGGTGTCAAACCAGCAGCTCGTTAAATACCCTTCGTAATCCCCAGATCCCTGGCTGGGTAATACAGTTCGAAGAATAATTTCCAATCAAACATGCAGACGATGACACTGGTGGGGCCGCCTACGGCAGGGCAGTCCTGATGTTCTCTCGCAGTTTGGTCGGTGGAAAGGGAACAGGACACGGTCATATTGTCGCCAACACTGTTTCCACGTGGGCGCGCACGTGGGTCCGGACTACACCCGTGTGGCCCAGGAAGGCGCCTGCGTGACACATGAATGCGGGCCCATGTGGCACAGGAATGGCAGGCTGTTTCTCCCCTGGGGTTGAAAGACCTTGCACATGTCTGATGACCGGAACGCGGAACCTCTGTCGAAGGCGCAGCTCTCAGTCAATTTTCAACCCTAGCGTGACTAATGAGGACAACGCTCGGTTCGTCGACCCGATGCCATGCTCTACCACGTGGGGACACCATTGTCGTTGCTGCTTCCGACATCCTTGCAGCCAAGTTACCTCCAGAAGGCTCAATAGCCTTTCCATTGGTTTTCTGGAAATCTGGGTCGAGGAGTCTGCGTCTTTATACATTTGGACTGGAAGGCACACTAGGCATAACACCTCCCAGCCAAGCATGACAAAAAATTCCACAGGCTCCTTCTCAGCTAGGCATTCTTTTTTTTTTGTCTGGTAGTGGGCCACCTGCCGCTGTCGAAATTGCCCCTGCTGTAGCCGCCACCGTGGTCATCCCGGTAGATGGAATTTGTGTCTTAACCTACTTTGGCTGGAGTGCATCCCGTCCATAACAGTGTATAGTGAACTCCGGCCCAATAGTGGCACCGGAGGTTAGTCATCAGTCTAAAAATTGAACGTCAGTCCTCGCACGTATTTTTCGAACTTTCCTTCCTGCTATATTATAGTTAGAGACTTCTTTTAAATCCGGAAATGCTTTTCTTTCTTCGCTAGTAAAGAGTAAGCATATAGGCCACTGCTCCTCGTTCGCCACGTCTGCTGCTTCAGTCGTTATCATGTGTCTCTTTGTTAGGACCATGATCAAAAATGAGCGAAATTTGCGCTGAAATATCTCTGGCTCACTGATGGAAGTTAAATCTGGCGTCCGTTGCAAGAACACTGTTGCATCAAATAGGCTTCCTATCACTTCGGCCACGGCTGACATAACATGTCGTTCTCGTCTGACAACTTTGTTCTGGTTTTTAAGGTTGACACATATGCGCGCATCTCGTGATCACTTCGTTGCTGTGCTGGCTTTGATGTAGAGAAAGCCTAAGACTCTTCGCAGTGCCGACTACAGACTTTGTACGACTTTGTAGGACCACGGCCGGTCTCGAGGGGAGCGCGCGCTTTAGTGCGCGCGCCCTACTCGAGACCGGCCGTGGTAGGACGAAGGGGGAAGCAGAATAGATGTCCGAAAGGTAGGGAGATAAGAGGAAAGAAACCTAGAGGGGGAACATCCAAAAAAGAAAGAGGGCAGCGGGCTGCGCCTGGCTCCAGCGCATGCATGCCGCCGAAGGCCACATCTCCCAGGGAGACAAGGACTGAATGTACCGGCCGCCTCGTATTCGCATCCGCCTCGCATTCAGGAGGCACTGGGTTCGATCCCCAGTGCCGCCGGGTGCCCACCGGTTTTCTAATGGGTACAAGTTTTTCCGACCTGCCGCGGCGGCTCAGTGGTTAGGATGCTCGGCTACTGGTGCGGAGTTCCCAGGTTCGAGCCCGACCGCGGAGGCTGCGTTTCGATGGAGGCGAAACACTAATACCCTCTTTACACGGGCAGCCTTAACCGTGGTTAAGCTTAACTGCAGTTAAGGCGTTTAACCGCGGTTAGAGTTAACTGCAGTTAGCCGCGCTTGCACACATTTTAGCCATCTCGGTTAGCGCGACGAAACAGATCTTGTGATACTCGCCTAATTGAAGTTAAAACGTCGCCCACTGAGGCGTATTATTAAACAGGGATACGTTGAAAAGAACGCATAAGAGGAAAAACGTTGTTTCTTGTGTTAAGGCCTGCTTAAAAACTTTTTTTCTACGTGCTTGTGGCTGTCGTTAGCCGAAATCTAAAAATTAGTTCTAAACAATGATCACAGTCGACTTCGAAGCCGACTGCGCGTTCTACTTTGGCTACTTTAGCCTCTTTTCCCCGTGACTGCTCGCTACGACGCATCACTGCTCACTGCTATCGTTGTTTATTTTCGTATCTTTTCTTTCACAGTGCGTGCTGTGCTTGTGTAGTTAAGATCCTTCAAACGTCTTGTGTGTCAAGGCTATGTTGGTCCTCAGAAGGCCTGTCGCGAACGAGGGCGACGCTCAATTTTGGGCTGCGTTCGTGGCGCATCAGGCAGCGCTACAACGCCTGCGCGTGCAGATGCTGGCGCTGAGCGCTGAAATTGTCATGCCTGAAGAGACGAGGAAGCGACGCCGGGGGCGGCCGAAGCTCTTTTTGTTGGCGGTGGCGCAACTGTCTGTCCGTGAGCGAAATCTGACGGCGTACCCGCGCCCAGACTCGTGGTGCGAGACCACGCTACCGCACCTTCCGGACACCGGACTCCGAGAAAACTTTCTTATCAACCGCGGCACATTCCGATACATGGCTGTTTGTGGAAGCATGAGCCGGCAAGATTCCAACATGCGGAAAGCGATTCCGCTGGAGAAACGCGTGGCGATCGGCTTGTACCGCCTCGCAACATCAGCAGAAGAGCGGACTGCTGCCAACTTGTTTGGCGTGAGCACTGTGTCAGTTAATTTAATATTTCACGAATTTTGCAGCGTCGTTGTGGAGCAGTTGGAAGCACGACTTGTGCATTTCCCAACACCAGCTGAGCTTTACGAGCATATGTGGAAATTCACAGCAGTCTGTGGTTTCCCTCAAGGTGTCGGTGCAGTGGATGGCTGTCATATCGAGGTGTGCCCCCACAAAGCAAGAAGCTGCTGAATAATACAATCATAAGGGGTGGTACAGTGTCGCTCTACTTGCTGTCGTCGACCAGACATACAGGTTCCTATGCACGAATGTTGGGAGCCCTGGTAGGAACAATGACCCGGCACTGTTTCAGAAGTCTCGACTGCCAGCTACTCTGGCTAGTGAGCTGTTCCGACAAGAAACATAGCTTATTGAAGGTGTGGGAGTTGGCACAATTCTTCTTGGTGATCATGCTTTCCCCTTGCAGACGCACCTGATGAAGCTGTACCCCTTCCAGGTGCCTCTGGGCAACACCCTCTAAATACTTTCTTCAGGCCTCTCCAGGCCCTCCTTTCCACACGCGCTACGTCACGCCAAGTGTCCGGTCAGGCTGCTCACCAAGCGCGGCTCCGCTCCGCTCGGTTGTCTCCCTCGATGTGCTCGCGCTTGCCCGGGCAAGCACAGACACGAACGCAGTCTTGCAGTGAGCGTCTAGCTGCTGCTTGAGTCTTTCAGCCTGGCGTTGGGTGCATTTCCGTTCGCTCCTCGCACGGCTGTGTCTGTTTCGTGTGGCCGTTTCTTGTGTGGCGTGCGTACCTGTGCTAGCGCACGAATGGGAAACTGATTGCCTGCCGTGTAGCGAGTGCAACTTCGTGAAACATGGGCCGGTGCTGTGTTCCCGGGTGCCGCGGGAACTACCAGAATGGTCCCAAAGTACGTGTTTATTGCTTCCCAAGAGACGAAGTACGAAGAAAAGCCTGGTTGCGAGCCATTCCACGGAAGGATTTCACACCTACAGAGCATTCGAGGGTAAGACTCTGAAATATTGCTTAATAGGCGCTGGTAATTATCTTAGTTGTGAGCTGTCGCTCCCGGAAAGGCATGCTGTCTTTGTAGGCAATGATATCACTTCTTACACTTATGTATGAATTGTCCAGGAAGCATTTAGTTCTGTGGATGTGCATAAGGCTTGTGTAAAAGCTGTGTAAATATGTAAAAGCTGTTCACTATTCAGACTCTTTTTACTTAGTGTTTTAGGCAATGGAGAGTCATGGCGAATGGCCTTGCTTCATTTTCTCGTGCAGGTGTGTGAACTGCACTTCCACGCAGGCGACTTCATTACGACGTTGTCACACCAAGATGAACTGACAGGGAAAATAATAGAGGTGAAGCGTGACAGGCTACAGTTGAAGATTGATGCTGCGCCTTCTGTTTTTCCAAACTGCCCAAAATACTTGTCCTCAACGCCTGGACGGAGTGAATCGCCAGAGACGAAAAAAGCAAGAAGGGAAAACGCTGCTTTGCAGGAGGCTATGAGGAAGTCACTTCAGTCTAATGAGCTTGAACAGAAAAGAAACAAAGTTTCATCTTACGAGGAGTTCAAATCTAAGTTGCCTGGAATCTGCAACACGAAATTCTGGACCGTTTCTGTCGATGAGCAGTGCGTTAGGTTCCTTCTCATCGAGAATGATCCTTCACCTAATGTGAAATGCGCCTTGGTAGTTCTCCCTGATCTGTCACTTTCTGTTTTCTTGAATGGAGTGAAGCTTCTGTCGCTTCCTTCAGGCAGGATTCTGCCAGCTCAAGTATGCGACACCTCCAGCCTGTCCTTGCTGCTAGAAGAACTCGAGATAGGCTTGCATAATATACCTGAGGTGACGAAAGAGTCGAAACATACTAAAGTATTGCAGTTTGTCGGTTCACTGCTTGCAGACCTCATTGAGGACAGTGATACGACGAAAGAACAGTCTTCTTTGCTGAAATTTCTGGTTGAGCAGATAGAGCTTCTCCTCGCGAAACAGCATGTGTATAGCGCAGAGCTGCTGGTATTCGCCAGTATTTTGAATTCAATTTCTCCTCACGCATATCACTTCACAAGAGCTGCATCAAGAATCATTCTGCCCCATCCTTCCACACTGCGCCGTGTTTGCTCAAATTACAAAGCTGACCCTCTTGTGGAGCAAAATCAACCGCACTGTCTCTCCTACATCCGAGAACGAGTCAAATCAATGAAAGACCACGAGAAGACAGTGACCCTGATGATCGATGAGATCCACATAAAACCATACTTCGACTACAAAGGGGGCACAATAGTAGGATCGTCGGTTCATTCAACGGAACCAGCAACAACAGCCCATGTGTTCATGGTACAATCACTCCTTTCTGCAAACAAGGACGTCATTCACATATTACCTGTGAGCAAACTGAGCGCAGAAATTTTGCACGAGCATGCTAAGAACATAATCATTAATGTTGAGAAAATGGGGCTCAAAATTATCGCTGTGATAACGGACAACAATGCTCTGAACCGCAAGATGATGTCGTTATTTGCTACAAGTCCTCAGGTGAGCATTGTCTATCCCCATCCAGCCGATAACGCTCGCCCTCTTTTCTACGTGGTCGATCCTGTGCATCTCTTGAAGTGCATTAGGAACAATTGGATTAACCAGAAAAACCCTGGAACATGCCTCTATTTCCCTGAAATGGACTTGAGTGGAGCAATGCCCGAAGGGCCTCCTCGTATGAAAGCTGCTTCTTTCGCAGCTGTGCGGCAGCTTTATTCTTCAGAGAAGACGTCGCTTGTGAAGGCTGCTTACAGACTGAACGCAAAAGCCGTGAATCCAACCTCAATGGAGCGGCAAAATGTAAAGCTCGCTCTCGACGTCATTAATCAGTTTGTTTCAAATGCCCTCAGGACACATGGTTCCGCGTTCAAGATTCCTCAAGCTGAGTCGACTGCTCTTTTCATTGACGTTATCCTCACATGGTGGCAAATAGTCAATGTTAAGACCCCTTGCAAAGGCCAGAGGCTAAGGGACAGCATGCAAGACCCTGTAAGGTCTGTTGATGACACACAGTTAGCTTTCCTGAGCGGCGTTGTGGACTGGTTGGACGCTTGGGCAAGAATAAACATCACCAGTGGCTCGCTGACGAAAGAGACTCACAGTGCTTTGCGACTGACATGCTATTCTCTGGTAGAACTCTCGCGCTACTGCTTAGAAGAACTTCACTTCAAGTACGTACTGCTGGGCAAATTTCAGACGGATGCGCTAGAAGACCGGTTCGGCCGTTACCGCCAGCTGGCAGGATCACAGTACCACATTTCCGTGCGTCAGCTCTACGAATGTGAGAAGAAGCTTCGTCTTCAAAAACTTTTGACATTTCCACGCGAGGAAACAGAGTTTGAAGACGTAAGTGAGGATCTTGTCCCATGCAACTTTTCTGTGGCTGTCAGCGACGACGATATTACACACGCCCACTCTGACATGGATGCTATTGTCTACATTGCAGGATACGCTGCTCATGCTGCTTTAAAGAAGCTTTCATGTTCTGCTTGCTTCAGCACATTGGTGATTGAAAATCGAGAGATCGAAGCGGAAAATACTGCCATGATAGCTAACCTGTCGAGAGGAGGGCTGAAGTTTCCCCAGCCATGCACAGTTCACATGGTACTGATGACTAAACTAGTTGCAGAGAAGTTGTCTTTTGGAGGAACCGCGGAAGATTTTCCCTCCTGTAGAAATCAACGTGGTGTCGTGATTTCACAGACGATTTCCCTCCTGGACGAACACGACATTGAGACATGTGAAAATGGCCACACTGCACAAACTCTCCTGCGCTTGGTAGTACGCGTTGCAACCAACGTTGTTCTAAACAACTTTTGCAAACTAAGAAATGATGCCATACAAGACAATGCGCAGCAGAAGGCCGCAGCCCGGAAAGCAGCAACGCTTAAGAAGAAGTAAGTTTTATTCCCAAGCAATAAAAATGCTTTGCGCACACTTCATTGCTGGTGTCTCGTCGTTTTTTATTGTAAGGGTCAGATTAGCTGTACAAATACTCAACAGCGCAACATTATTGTGAGTGTCATTATTGCTGTGTGTGAAAGCTTTAAGCAAAACACAATACAGAATAAAACTAACACAATGCGCAGTAGACGGTGTTTTTTTTTTCAATGTTCACGAACTTCTACTTTAACAACTAGATATACGCATGTGCGGTCTGTGCGGATGGATTTTACCGCACGGCAGACATCATGTACGTGATAGAACCTAATAATTAGATGATTAATTGAAATTAACTAATCAATTTTTTATTATAATGACCAATAATGCGAAATTGGCGGCCGTATGCTAAATTGTTTATTATAAAAAACTGTATTAGCAGCTCGAACTTTCTTGACAATAAGGTGTTCTGCAATAAAAAAAATATATAAAGCAGATAAAATGATAGCCTAAGGCGCGCACAAACTAGCGAATTTCTTTTCTGCAGCAACGACAAAAATGAAAATGAAGGAATCACTTATAAGGCAGCTACGTACGGCAGTACCCGAATAGTGCAGACGGGCGCGGCGCGCTGAAATCGCGGAGCGCGGGGCCTGCACGGTCCCTTGGCGTGACGTCACGCGGCCGGTGGAGAGGCCTTAGCATTGAGAGGGTGTTGCTCTGGGTCCCCCTCACATACCTGAACTACCGGCTGCCCAGTGCCAGACGTGCTGTCGAAAATGCTTTTGGACGTGTCAAGGCACGCTTTAGAATAGTGCTGAAGGCCTTGAGTGTGACATCCACAATGTCAGTTATGTGATCCGTGCTGCTTTTGTGCTGCACAACATATGTGAGCAGCTCAGTGACCGCTGTGATTCAAGCTAGTTTGGTGTGGTGCAGAGCGCTGATGAAAGGCGGCCTCAGCCGGTGTGCACAAGCAACCGGGAAGAGACGTCAGGTGTGGCCATCGGGGCGCCCTGGCCAAGCACCTTGCCTTGAGCTAGAACCCAGTCCGTGGGAAACTCGAGCAGCTAAGAAGGACACCTCTACCAAGAGGGAACAGCCCTGAACAGAGCTACACACACATTATTGAAGGAGCAGACACTGCATTCGGCTCACCTTAAATGGCTACCATTGCACGCTCATGATGCATACTCTCTACTGGAGTGAAGGTTATGAGGGTTACAACTAGTGTAATTTTCGTAACCTGCATGTTCTTCATATAATAGGTTTGGTTTATGAAGTTTAATGTTCCAAAGTGGCTTGGGCTATGAGTAATGCCGTAGTGAAGGGCTGCATAATTTTCGACCACATGGGGTTCATTAACATGCACTGGCATTGCACAGTACACGAGTGTCTAGCTTTGCA
This sequence comes from Amblyomma americanum, assembly GCF_052857255.1. Lineage (NCBI taxonomy): Eukaryota > Metazoa > Arthropoda > Arachnida > Ixodida > Ixodidae > Amblyomma > Amblyomma americanum. The sequence goes on along the minus strand of NC_135499.1, from coordinate 143,734,055 downwards.
CCTCCATTGAAAAGCCGCCGTCTTGGCCAGGCTTTCAGAAAATAGTCTTGCATTATATAGCTAATGTTAATTATTGGTTCATGTTAAACTACAAAACAAAGTGTTTCGTACCAACTACTAGTACTCCTTATGACAAACAAACCTTCACCTACATGCAACCATCTCTAATGAACTAATAATGAAGATTTCATTACTTCCTGTAAACAAATCTCTTTCTTCATACAGTTTTGCTCATAGACAATAGTAAAATGCCAGCATGAGCTTTCCATTTTTATGATTCATTCTTGTTGAGCACTGCTGTTTCATTGCCATTGTACTACCTCTTTCATTGTTGTCTTTGTGTCACATGGTCTGCGTATTGGCAGCAATTCTATCACTTGCTGTTTGCTTATAATTTTCGTGTATAACTGGCCATCGTCTTGCCACATTGCCAATCAGCAACTTGTTGGTACCTTGTCAAGCAGTACAAGCTTTTAGTCTTGCACTCCTGCTTCTGAAAGCAGAAGTACTTGCTGGAGGCGTTAGTTGGTTCATCATAAAGTTGAATGGCACAAAGGAACAAACACAGGAAGACACAGCAGTGGTGCTTTTTCTGTCTATGTGTCTTCCTGGGTTTGTTCCGTTGTGCCATTTAACATTATTCTGAAAGCAGTATAGTGAATGAAATGCATTCACTATATAGACCTTTCCAATAAGGGCCCCCTGGGTATCACCATATTTTTTCGCTAGGCTGTTGCATGCACCTGATGCTAGCCCAATGGAAGCGGATACTTCTGACCAAAAAAGCGGTTGGTACTTACAATCATATTACAGTGATCATTTTATATCTAGTCGAAGATTAAGCAATAGTTGCGAGAAATTTTTTCCTTTTGCTCATGAAGGTAACAAAATCATGTCGGTCGCAGGTGGAAGCTTCATATTTTTGCACACATTATCCACACACAAAGCAAACACAAAAATCTGACGCATATGTGACCCAATGGTGAGAGTTTTGAAAGACTTAGTGTGATAAATTTCATTACATTGCCATCCCAACTCGTTAAACCAAAGTACGCTTTCTGTGAACAATTTCATGTCATTACTATTTTGCTGTTGTCAAAATTCTGCACTGTTCTATAACTCGCGCCCCCCCCCCCCCTCCGCCCCCAAGAAAACCAGTTATGTTGCAAGAAAAATATCAGCCTTGTAGCAAACAGTTCCTGGTGAACATGCAACAGCCATTGGTTCTGAGTGGAGAAGCAGCTGGAGTTTTACTGCGAGAGCAGCAGCAATGTACTTGCAAGATTTGTTTGATTATTGCACTTGTGTACCCCTGCAGTGTAAGCATGGGCTCTGTTAATAACTAATACTGCAAGCTACCACGGTAGCCAGCCCGCACAATACAATTCACTGTTTAAAACACAATACAAAACTTTCAGCAGTAAAAGATCTTTCATCTCATCACATGCTGTAATATCAAATAACTTCCAGCTGTTCTGATCACTCTTTATTGAGCGAGTCATTATTTTCTTTGTTGTCTAGTAATTTTGCAAGCAGTTGCACCATGCTTGCATTTATGGCATTCGCTTCCTTCTGGAGGCGCACCATTATCTTGCGCATTTTGTGTGCCTTGCGGTCGGCCTTTGCTGCTGCCTCGCTTTCTCCTTTATGGACGGCAACTAGCTGCTCTATAGCAGATCCTTGTCGTTTTTGGCTGCTCTTTTGGGGGTCCCTTCTTTTGGCGCCTGTTCCAGTACCGGCACTACTGCTTGTGCCAGCACTGGCTCTGCTTGTGTCGCTGCTGCTGTTGCCTGTGCTTTGCAGTACAGGTACTGCAGCACTGGCACTGCAAATGGGGGAGCTGGCCGCAAGTTGTGAGAGGTCGTCTCTTCTGCTTCCTTCAGGCAGGCTGTCTTCCCATGACAGGAGCACTTCTGAGCCGTCTGGTGCCTCATTGACAACTGGCAGCTGCACATGATGAAACATACAAGACAACATGTTATCTCAGAAAAGAGATTAAATGTGTCCTAATGTAATGCAATCATCCGCTTCCGCAATATATTACAAAAACACAAACGTGTGATCGCCAAACTGGAAAGAAGGCAGCGGTTCAAATTTTTGTTTTCCTGAACATAACTAAATAGATATATGAAGATCCAGACATGTACATCAGCATTCTCTAGCCCCAACTTTCACATGGACCAATGGGTTCAGTTTTTTTTTTCCTGAATACTGTTGCGGACTGCAGTCGCCTTCCTTTAGGTTTATGTGACTCGAAAAATTTTTGAAGGAGTTGGAGGATTTTTGTACGGCTCCTAGTGTTGGGTTGTGATTAATGTTGGATTTTATGTCCTTTAAATGACTTGTGGCTGTTGCGGCTAATGGTTTTATGGCTTTTATAATTGTGTGCCTTTCTGCTTCGGCCAGAGTTATGGCTCGCAGTATGTACAAATAAATAAATGAATGAACAGCTGAAGAAGCCAGCATACCAAGCCGATCAAAGTCAATAACAAGCAATATGTTAAACATTTGCAAGCATGTGGGGCATGGTTGACCAAGGGTAAACCCAGCTGATGGGGTTGAGTTGAACCGAAGTACATGGAAAGTGAGGTGCGAACTCTGGCATGACAAGGCGCTGCGATTTGAAGACGCAAGTGTCATTTCTGCTCCCCACTGCCATTAATGCGCATGGTTGTGGGTGTAGCTTACTCTATCATATCATCCCCCCCCCCCCCCCAAGTCTGTCCAATGGTTCCAAAGGAAGGATTGCTGGGTCAGTTGGTTCATCATTCAAGGCTTAAAAACAGCACAAAAAATGGAATGATACAAAAAGAAGGAATAGACAGCACTGAACCTGCAATTGAGTGTATTTTATGTGAAATGGCAATAAATACAGAAAGCATGCACAAAGAGCTTATAGACAAAAACGCAATACAATACAGATATTACTGATATACTTCGAACGAAGACGGAGCAAAAAAGGACAACCACAGAAGAGAACACGACACAAAGAACGCTTCTCCTCTGTGGTTGTCCTTTTTTACGCTGTCGTTCATTCCAAGTATGAATCACCAACTAGCCCACCACTTTGTTTTATTGAATTACTTGGACATTACAGATATCACATAAAAATTTATTATCTACTTTACTACTTCCCTTCAGTGTCCCTGTAGAGAAACAGTTCGCAATAACGGCTTATGATCCACAGGTTGCTGTATTACTCCACTGTATTCAAGCAGAGTTGCTAATAGAATCAATGGACGAAGATGAGTATCTACAAGAGAGAAGGATGAAGGTGAAGCTGCATGTGCACAGATGTGAAAGATGAATTGTCGTACAGCACTAGCAATATTAATATATCACGCAAATAAAGGCACCGAAATTCTGGTGCGTACCATAACTTCATCTTACTAGAGACTTAAGTTGTATCCATCCGCAGTGTGTGCCTTTTGACATATGATTCCCACCTGAAAAAAAAGGACGTAACCTAAACCAGCAATGCACATTGAACTCCATGTACAACAAAACGGTCTTTGCTCTGGCATGGTAACATTAAGCATATGGGGAGGCAACCAGTTAACTACCGATATGTAGAGTTGCTAGAAAAAACCAAGGATTTATGGACGAGCAGTGGGAGTTGCTTGGCTAGTTGGTTCACGTTTCATGACAAAGAACAGCACAAGGCAAAAAATGTAGAAGTGGAGGCCAGTGCCCATGTTTGTGGGAGTGGTTTACACAACTGCTTGAGTCTGTTCTTTATTATCTATTGTTGGCCACCATTTTATAATGAGTATAGGTTCCGCACTGAGAAATGAGCAGCAATAGAATTCTGAAGTGATCTGAACGACAGATTACACGCAATGGTATAAATCACAAATTACCTCTAAACTTTCCTCGACTCGCACATTATCGTTGATGGGAAGGTAGCCGAGGAAACTGGAGCTGCCAGTAGAAGATCCATGAGACACCAGGCAACCAGTTGAAATGCCTGTCCGTCTCAGCTGCCTGGACAAATAAAAATGATGTGAGCTATTAAATGTGTTGCTAAAAAAACATTTCAAGGTTGCGATCACAGCATTTCTCAGTGGATTAAGCTTCACTGTACACATTCTCAATGCAAGAATAAAATTTCATAGATAAGTGTCTAATGCATATGCACAGGTACTGGTGAAATTAATGCATGCAATTTACATTCGCAATGTGGCTAAACTACATCCCGCTATTTGCTGCTTTGCAATTGAAGCCACGACTGTGCATTATGGTTCAACTATTGTCATTCTAACAATATCTTACTTAATGAATTTCTATATTTATTTCTTTCATATATTTTTCCCAGGCTGCACTGTGTATACTACTTCACAAATGCTGCTAGTACTCAGTGAAGCCTGGTAAAGAAATATGAAATAAATCTAGAAATTCAATTAACTACATTGTTGCTCTAGCAGGTGGCCAGAAATAGTGACGCGTACAGCAATGCTGTCAGCGCTGCAGCTCGCAGTTTGCAAATAAAAACGACGAACAACACGTGTGTAACGAGGAAGATGAAGTTTGCATGCAGCGCCGTGCACGCGTGCACGAGCGGAGATTCTAAGTGCTGCGTATGCTGCTCCTGCCTGAGGACATTACTCTCGAGTCCTTACTACCTCAACAATGCATTCTCAACTTCGTTTTCGACACTCCAGAGCTGTGCGGCGACGGCGAACAGAATCGACGCGTTGCTCCAGCGACAACACATGCTACTGTCGCACATGCGAGGCTGACTTAAGCAGTTCAGCTGCACAATGAAAACAGCGCCAAGAACTCGGTAAAGGTCGCACTTACCGTATTTCTTGTTGAGGTTTTCCATTTTAAGCTTCACTTGTTTGCTGGTGTACGGGCCTTGTCCCGGCGGCAGCCCGGCGTTCAGTTCCGCTACAATCGCAGCATATATCCGAGCATTGCGCGTGTTACCGTATCAGATCCGTATCAGATGCGTATCAGGGCCGCGGTTATTGAATCAAGCCAGATGACAACTCTGGGAGGACGAGTCGTTCGATGTTGCTGCTGCCACGGGCGCCGCCATCTTGTTGGTTAAGGTAGCAAACGGTGGTCAGCAAGCTCGGTTTCGGTAACTGTGGTTAGGTGGCGTAACTGCAGTTTCGTCTGCCGTGTGAGCGCGGCTAACTATAGTTACGGGGAACCGTAGTTACCTTAACTGTGGTTAAGGTCGCCCGTGTAAATGCGGTATAAGGCGCCCGTGTGCTGGGCGATGTCAGGGCACGTTAAAGATCCCGGGGTGGTCGAAATTATTCCGGAGCCCTCAACTACTTTCTTCCTTTCTTCTTTCACTTCCTCCTTTTCCCTTTCCATCCGGCCCGATTCAGGTGTCCGCCGATATGTGTGACCGTTATTGCGCCATTTTCTTTCCCCAAAAAACCATTTTACCAATTTTTCAAGTTTTCTTCGGCCTGGTGCTCCGCTCTGGTAGGGTGAGATGCTTGAGAAAAGGGTCTTAGACCAAACCGTTGCCTTGATGGATCAGAGATAAGTTCCGCCTTCAAGCAACCCTAAAATCCGCCCCGTGCGGTAGAAGACAATTTTAGGCCTTTTTTATTAACCGAAGAGTAGCCTTGTGGTAGAACATCCGCTTTGCATTCGGTAGGTGTCGGGTTCGATCCTCAGTGCCGCTGGTTAACCACAGGTTTTTTAAGCGGTATACGTTTTCGCCCGGCCTGGTGCTCGGCTCTTCTATGGTGCGATGCTTGAGAAAAAGGTCCTGGACCAAACCATTTCCTTGACGGATCAGAGATAGGTTTCGCCATTAAGCAACCATAAATCTGCCTCGTGCGGTAAATCCCAACTTGTGGCCCTTGTCGCCGCCTCGAAGTGAATACCCCGTATTCACACGGGCGATGTAATCCCTCTAAGTGACGGCGGCTGCGTACACGTCTCGCCTTCGAGAGTGCGCGCGACGACGCAGCCTCCAGTTTTGCTCCGGCGGCCGCCGCCGATCGAGGAGGGGACCGTTCGTTCGGCCGGTACGTTCAGTTAGGGCCCCTAGAAATGCTTGCTAGTCTCGCGTCCGCCGGCTGCGGTGGGGGCTGCTGCTGAAGGATCGCCGTGGTCGGTGGCGCTGCGAGCAACCGGTGTGCCTTGCCAGCGATGGCGTCTGCTGTAGACGCGCTTGTTTCGCCCCGCGAAACGATTTCACTGCGCGTTTTCAGATGCCTTGAGCATGCGATTGCACTGATTTTTTTCTTTGATTCCCCTATGCACCTTGGTTTCGGGGACTGTTCGCTCCCTTCATAAGTTTATCAAACGAGCCCCTCATTTCCTTAACTTTGTCTGCTAATAGCTTAACGAGGGTCTCGGTTCTGGCAGTCTTGATGCCATAGGTAGCATAAGAGGGCTCTCGCACAGTTTCCGCCCTCGCCGTTAGATGACGTTCTACGTCACACTCGCGGTAATACAGGACGTGCTACGTCCGCCGCTATAGACCAAGGGTGGCACTGGTTAACGCTCTCAAGGTTCGCTTACACCCAATAAACATAAATACCCACGAGAGCAGCAGATTGGACAGCCGTCGCCGTAGCTTAGTTGGTAGAGCAGCGGACGCGATATTCGGAGGTCGTGGGTTCGGATCCCACTGGCGGCGTGGTTGTTTTTGTGCTGCTTTATAAGTAAATTTCTTTAAGAGATAGATTAATCCAAGTATTATTATCCCACTGATCAGCACTACACATTAATAAAATTAGAGCATTCCCCTATGCACCTTGGTTTCGGTGACTGTTGGCTCGCTTCATAAGCGCGCGCGCGCACACACACACACACACACACACACACACACACACACACACACACACACACACACACACACACACACACACATATATATATATATATATATATATATATATATATATATATATATATATATATATATATATATATATATATATATATATATATATATATATATATATATATATATATATACACCCCGCGAGGCGATACCTTCTCTCTCTCTATCCCAGCGGAGCATATCTGGTGAGCGACCGGCGACGGCATGCAGTAAATTTAAGGCAGCGCTGTCGACGGAAGCGCCATTTGTTGGAGCGCGGCTGCGGCGTTGCCTTCAGCGGCGGCTCAAGGTCGTTCGTGGGCCCGCGCATGCGGCTGAAGTGCGCGACGAGCCGAAATGGCTCGCTGGCTGGAGTAGTAAAGCTTTCGCTTAAAAAAACCCCAGTATTCTGCGCTCGCGGCCAAGAAGCAGCGCGCAACACTTCCGCAGCGACGGCAGGTACGCTCTGTATGTGAGCAGTGCCCCCTGCGCATTTATCCTAGGCGCAGCGAACCGGTTCTGTAGGGAGCTCCGCGCGAGCAGCAGACCAGCAAGTATTTCTAGGGACCCCGGTTCGGTCCCTGTGTCCCAGGAGATGTGGCCTTTTGTTAGGGTCCCTAGACATACTTGCTAGTCTGGCGTCCGCCGGCTGCGGCGCGGGCTGCTGCTGAATGACCGCCGCGGTGGCGCTGCGAGCAACCGGTGTGCCTTGCCAGCCACGGCGTCTACGGTAGAAGCGCGCGTTTCGCTCCTTGAAACGAATTCCCTGCGCGTTTTCAGATGCCTTGCGCATGAGATAGCGCTGATATTTTTCTTTGATTTTAGCTTAGCCGTGGTTTTTCAAAGCGTACTTCAGTCATCAGCGTAGCGACGCAAACGATTTATTATTATTATTTTTTTGCGAACAAATTTTGTGCGCGTAGTCCGGAGTCAGAGGCGAAACGGAGCTGCTTAATTATTTCAACGCCTATTCTCCTTTCTGAATACTGCGACCATGCGGTATTATAAAACCGTCTTCTGAGGAATGTAAATGAAAATATCCTTGCATCAAGAACATTACCCACGATTCTAAACCCCATGACCGTGTGTGCGCGCAACAGAGCGCTATTGACAGCGGCGTTTTCATTCATGCTATTGATCCGATCTCAACTTCTACGGACTCTGAAGTTAGAAGACAGACTAAGCACTGGAGACTTCTAGATGCACGCGCAATTAAAACATGTAAGATGAGAGCCTGAGCCCTGTAAATCACGTGCTTTAGGCAAACTGCAGGAACGCTTTGCTTAGTGCTTAGGCAACCGGGTTACAGAAGTAATGAACACAAGCATGCATTCTAAGTAGTTCCTTCGAATCCCTTGCTTGTTAAAATTTATTCGCCCATGCTATGTAGGTCACACGTACTGTCAGGGAAAAGATGCGCAAGGATAAGTAATGTATGGCAAAAAATAAAAATCGTAAATAAACACATTTATTTCCATCAGTTTGCAGGCAGGCTGCGCACATTTTTGTTTACACCACCTACTGGCATCTTCTCATCCTTAACAGCTTCGGCTGCTCTTTCTTGGCCGCCATTTCAACATTGATTGACTTCTTGTAGAAGCGCAGGCGAAGCAGAATATAGAATTTGATTACGCCATTAACAATGTCACGTTCATGTTTCACACAGGCCAGAGACTAAAAATGTACATGTGCTAAAAAATCAGCGAAGTGAACACAGCTCTTCTCGTGGAACTTATTCAGACTAAAATGAGTGGTGAAGCTCTCTTTAAGGACGGTGATAATTATGTTCTTCAAGGGGCCAGACGGATACAGTAAGCCACCATTATGAAATTTTGCAGTGAAACTGCAGCCCGACCATTTTCTGTAGACACTGCTTTTTCAGCCTTCAAGGCTGACGCGCAGTGTATGCACTGGTTTCTTTTCAGTGCCTTTCGAGCTATGCAGCACGAGATATAATAAATTAACTTCTCGTGGCTTTTTCCCGTCACACTGGCACTGCGGTCAGAGGTAATACTTGTACGTGGAGCACAAGAAACCAATGCAGTTTCTGCATCATTGAGCGCTCCTTTATCCGTTAGGCTTGCGAGTGTAGCCAGCATATTGTCGCTGCACCACTGTTTCTTAGGCACCGAAACTAAGGAAGTGACCACTTCTGGCGCACAGTTTCCCGATGGCGGTAGTCTCGCAAGATAGTAGAATGTGAGTGCATTAACAGTGACCAAGAACTGATTGGCATTATGATGGTCATAGATCCTGACGACTGCCGAACAATGCTAAATACGCTTTCAAGTCTGTCTTGGCTCAAGTTTGCAGTCATCAGATACTTAAAACCAAGTGTGCTGAGATATACAACTAAACTAAGCGTGCTCTTAATTGAAACATGGAGACCCTCTGCTGTGCTGTTGCTAAAAAACCCGACGATTGTGGCCTTTGCACGATTTTCCCACTTTGTGAGGTGCTCAAGGAACCCCTTTAAAAATGCAAAGTGTGGTGACTGCGGGTATAAAGCTGCTTTTGGCACACGTGCAGTGATTATCTTAATAAAAAGCTTATTCATTCTTTTTACAAAAGACTCAGTTGCTTCCACGAAGTCATAAGAGCGTCATAACTGGGTGCGATAAATAAAAAGACCTCTAATTATATCATCACCAAAAAGCCGAAATGTTCGATCAACTCTAATTTTCTCAAAAGAATTGGGATTGAGGTGCATGCTGATGATCATCGGCATGGCTTTAAGCGAAACACTCTGGCTGTTCATTTTCCAAGCTTCTCGGATCGGTTGAGCGTGTATATGACCCTCAGGTGTGATAAACCCTTTGCCTACACATACGTTTCGCACATTTTTAACTACATGGAGGACATTCCAGAGAAAGTGCAGATGGCGCGCTCAGCTGGCAGGATGCGGCGCTTGTCACGTTGTCTAGACATGACGCGATCAGTTATCCATAAGAACACGCACACCAACACACACGCTAGACAGCCTTTATGGGTTTTGCAAAAAAAAAAAAACACCAGTATTCTTGCCTCGCGAGTAAGAAGCAGCGCGCACAACTTCCGCTGCCACGGCACGACCGGCCCTGCAGGCCCCACGTTCCGAATGTGTGCAGCGCCCCCTGCGCATTCATCCGAAGCGCGGCCAACCGGTTCCCTAGGAAGCTCCGCGCCAACCGCAGACTAGCAAGTATTTCTAGGGGGCCCTACTTTTGTGAGATGCATAGTGTGCAGCCAGCAGCAGCCCCCTGCAGTCTTTCTTTTTTTGGATGTTTCCCCTCTAGGTTTCGTTCATCTCTTATCTCCCTACCTTTTGGGAATCTATCCTGGTCCCTCTGTTTTTTTTTTTTGCCTCTGTTGTCCTGACTCCAACATAACACCCCTAAGCAGATGTTGCATTGACCCCTTTGTTCTTTTTCGACCCCTGCCCTCTGCTTCTGTAGCCCGGCCGCTTCGCTCGTCCATCTTGGCTGCTCCCTGCTGCCCATGTGTATCGTGAATCCAAGAGCAGGGGCAGACTTCGGCGGGACGGTGACGTCACTCGCCTCCTAACCACAACCATCCGCGTCGATGTCCCTTTGTGAATACCGCTTTATCGCCTTTGGAGTGTATAGGGTCTCGCATTGCCCAATGTGACGTCGCCGTGCCGCGCGCGCGCTAGGACAGAGTATAAACGCTCCTGAAGCGGGTTCTTTGACAGGGAGAAGCCGAAGCGTTGTTAAGTTGCATTCGAGTAAAGCTAGGGTTTGCTCAAACGAAAGCACGAAGAGCATCATCTTTCACCGAGAGTTAAACTTTCCTGCCCTCCTATTGATGGGAACGGCGGTTAGCGGTACGAAGGGCACTTCGGGTCTTCGTCCGTTCGTCCGGCGACACGTTGCCGGTTGGGGCAGCAATTCCAACTTCTCAAAGCAAAGCTTATTTATTAAAGACGGGACCGAAATGCAAGGCAGTGATGACTACGCAGTTTAAAGAAAAGACAGTTTAAAGAAAGGCTGTTTAAAAAAAGGTTGTTAAAATGTTAAAAACGGCCGAGCTTGAGACTCGGCGCGCTCGTCCCAAGACGTTGTTTCCCACGGGTTTTAACCCCTTCGATAATTGGGCGGAGCTTGAGTAATCAAGCTCTCGCCCAATTTTAACCAACCGCAGTGCAGTGGCACCGTATGTGCAAGTGGGCGGAGCCCAGGGCTCGGCGGTCTGAGCCCAGTGGACCTCGCTGCTCCTGGAACGTGCTGGGCGCGTGACTCCGCGTGCGCAGCTCGCTGCATGCGCATTCGATCCACCGATTGCCACGCGTCGGAACAGAAAGGATTTGTGCCGCGGGGGGGGGGGGGGGGGTTGTCCCATCGGCCCTGTGGGCTTCCACTTAACACCGAGGAAGGCAGAGAATCCTATTCTGAGCAGATATTTAGGAGAAAAGGCCTGACTCGTCCTCGACTCTCTTCCCACATTTTTGAACGTTCCCTGAAAAAGTGGGCTGGAGTCGACTTCTGTCGCATACATGCAAGCGCGGCTAGTTGCACTGTTTTCTTGTTGCTGTGGCCTGCGTATTTCACCCACATAGCCGAGTGGAGTAAAGGAAACTGGTTTTGAGAAAAGAAAACCGGCGCATTATGGTCGGAGAACAAAGCCAGAAATGTTTCTAGGAAGAGTCATGACGTCCTGACTTTTGCCTTAGACACGCAATGGGGAATCCAGCAGAATGATTTTCCCTCAAACACGCTGCGAAGAAAGGAAAGAAAGAGGTCCAGAGGATTCCACCTAAAAAAAAGTATTCTAGCTAAACTCGTTTCCGGTGCAAGTAGGCGGCCGTGTTTTCGTAGCTTAGGCATTGTGCGAGTGAGCACCCTTCTGCAGGGGGAGAAAGGAGGTTCCACCAGAGAGAGAGAAATTGTCACGTAGCAAGTGTCATATGCGCCAAAAGTTGTCTTCGGGTAACTTGTCACAGAGAGGAGCGTCAGTTTACGTCTCGAGATAACCGCAAGAGCCTCGTCAGCTGCCCGCCCCTAGAACGAGCCGAAGGCCTTGAGGATATTTTGCGCCACCGATTTGTTCCTAACTGCAGTTGTGAGGGCTGGAAATTACGTAAGTAACCTTTTATTGTATCAGGCGCTGTATTGTGTAAGTTGGCAGTTGGCGCAGAAAAATGAAATAACTAAAGCGAAATCCTGCGCGGTGTTTACAGAACAGCCCTTTGAAATCCATACTCGACGATGAGGCACTGGTTCAGCCGGTACTATTGAAAGGTGAAGAGTTCAGTCAAGCGGGTGTACTTTTCGTACTCTTGCGAATGAATTTACTCGACAATCATTTGTTGGCAGCAAGCGGAAGCTGACTGACAAGTACATCGGTGTGCAGACTAGCAGCGGCTAGCTTACGCGCTCAAGCATAGGCTCAGCGTACAACTGCGAACAGTGTCATGTAACCTTACAGATGCATGCTGAAATCTCGATACATGCGCTTTTACAGACCCGGATAAATTAATCGCAGACATTCCTGCCGGAGACAGCAGCAGACAGGCGGCAATGCCCAACCCACCTGGAGTGCCGCGGAAGAAGGGCCGGCGTAGGCAAGTGCCTGCTGCCTCGCCGGGCGCATCTGGTTACCACGCCAGGCCGGATCCATCGCGTGACATGTTGAACCCAGCGTCAGTGAATGCAGGTAAGGTTCATGATTACTTTGCGTTAAGCACAATTTCTTTGATTTTTTTTCGTGCATCTGGCAGGTGCATGCGCGTACACTATATGTGACATCTGTAATGTGAGTTCACTCGTATTTTGGTGAACTCGCTTTGTTTGAATGCGTAGTAATAAACTGTTCCATGCCGATGTCGCAATGGGCGTTTTGGTTTGGATTGGACTCGTCGAAGCTTTTCCGTTACGACACGACCAATTTCAATCGCGAATGATCCTGGTCCTGTTTGCCGTCAAGCCGCGGATTGGTAGGAATTTTTTATTCGGATCAAGGAGACGCGTCTGCTACCCTAGTGTTCGGAAGACATTGAGAATAATTCCAAAGTACGAGGTCAATATGCCCAGGCCTCCCGTCCGCCATTTTTGCCGGATATGTCGGGTAGGAAATAGATGCGTTCACTGCGCGTGTTCTTCAAAGAACGCCATCTGCTCAATGCACGGGTGGTCCCCTCATGCACCCGCATCAAGTCTGAAAACAGCACAGGTTGCCAGGATTTATTTAGTAAGTGATTAAACAGGTCAAGTGCAGCGTTTAAGTTGTGAGTAACGTATATCACTTCCGGTTATTCGATGCCAGGACTGCTGTCAACCACCGCCCGCGAAATATGCCAACGCCACAATTCCACAAAGGAGTTTTCACAGAAGCGATAAACGGCATGTGACATCCGATTTCCGGTCCGTCTGGTTTCTTTACTGCGACCTGCCTGGAAGTCGTCTCCACTGCAGCTTTTCACGCGGGCAAGTATAGACTTCTGCGAAAGTGAGGAGAGGGCGTTGCATTAGAAAAGCGAGGCACAGCGGGTACTGGGGAGAGAAAGGCGCCGTTGTCCCTTTTCGACAACTGCGATTTCGAAAATTCCTGGCAATTGCTCCCTCTTGAACTGTTAAGTGAAAAACGAAAGCAGTGGTGGCTTCGGTGTTTGGCTCCGGAGGTCGCGGATCTGATTCCCTCCTGGCCAACAATATCGATAAACTAGCATGGAAAATGGCCTTGGGTTCAATAATCTAGGTCGATTCAAACGGCGGCCCCTTGGCCCGCGGAGAAGGCGTCACGTGACGTCCTATTTCCGGTCTGTCTTCTTCACTCCTGGCCAACAATACCAGGAAAAAGGGGATTGCAGTCAACCTTGTGTAGCACCTGCAGTAGAGGAAAGGTAGGAAATAGAAGGAAATGGACCTTTGTTTCTGTTCCAGCCGTAGTAAGCTAACTCATGCCAAACATTCTAAAAGTTTTCTGCTGACGCCAACTCAGTGTCTGAACTCTCCTGCAGGCAGAGTGGGGTCATCTGGAGTTTTGATTCGCTCGAAGAATGTGGGTGCGTCGTCTGGGTTCATGATATTTTGGCTGGAAAACAAGCCTTGCAGAAAAGACGACTTACAGGTTTCCGGAACTGGTCAATTTGCCGCCAGTTTGAAAGCGCTGTTCGGCCATCTGTTAAACGTGGACTTTTGGGCTGCGACGCGAGGCGCTAGACACAGGGCGCATATGGGAGAAGCGGCTCAACGCCACTATACATGCGGTGGACGACGCCGTAACTGAAGCCCTAATTTGCAGTGATCGAGTTTATTAACCTGCGATGTTCAGCGAGGCCGCTATGTCCACTGTAGATGCGTTTTGCAGACTCGTTGTCCACCACCGTGGTAAACGCCCACGGCGAGTGCAAAAACTTCGCCAGCGATTTTCGCAAACCATGTGTTGCCAGAAGACCGCGAAGCGACAATACAAGGCTTAGGAATGCAGCGAGCATTGCTACAAACTGTTAACCTGCATGCCTGCATGCCCTTTGCGCCCTAATGCGAGGAATACGTGTACAGATATCAGGCCTGATATGGCTTTGTCAAGCCACTTTCTTGAACCTTCCGAGGCTGGCCCTTCCTGCGTGCCACGAATTACGAACATGCGTAGCCGCGACAGCACAAATTCCGGGATTCATGGTGGATCGCCACCGTCGACCAAATTCAATTCCTTCTATCGGTCATGCTGTAAGCCACCGAGGTATTTAAGAGCGAGCACATAGATCGATGCAGCTAAGCGTAAACGCAGAAAAACAACGCTGAGGCTTCGGGCTGCCCTTGTCCATCTTGCGTGGCCGAGCAATAGCATTGTAGTATGCTTTCACTCGGTTGGTGTTGTGGTAATAACCGGTACAGACCATCATACACTGTGGGTTCGAACTTCGTAAGTGTTGCGTGTACCGCAGTGCACCAAGGCACCGCAGTTCGTTGCGTGCACCGCAGCGGAGCACGCAACGAAATTCCAAGTTACGCGTACGGTGCCGCCGCCATACAACCGCCCGGGAACCGCTGGAGAGATGACACCAGCGGAAAAACGTCGTCTTGGGCAGGTGTCTCCCGCCAAAGTTCTGTCCTTTTAGATTGGTGGCGCAGTGTTTTTAGCATATTATTGCGTTCTGAGTGGCGCTTCTGACACAATCTCGGCAACATAAAAATATAGCGCCCATGAGAGCCCGTAAAGAGCATAGTTTGAACAGAAAAGAATATGTCAATCGCATTTTCTTTCTTTTGCAGAGCTCAAACTGTGCGGTCAAAAGCGAGATATTATGCATTGGTTCCCTCTACATTCTAAGCTGGAGAAGCAGTGCACAGTCAAGTTAATTTGAGTCTTGGTGTGGGCAAGCCGGTTGCTCATCATGAAAATTTATTGCAGCGCGATGAAGCGTAGTTTTACCAAAATTGCTTTACATTTGCAACTTGCTCAATATTCGTAGTGAATATCCTGTGACCAAAGCTGTGAGAGTTTTCAGTATGCATTTTTGCCTGAATGATTTATTTTATAAAGCATCACCTGTGAGTGGTGATCTTGACTAACGTAAATCATGCACCGCCCGTTTGGAGGAGGAGGAGAAGGAAAGGCAGAGAAGTTAACCAGAATAATATACCATTTGCAACTGCCTTTCAGGGCAACAGTTTTCAGCGGCAGAGGTATTCTGTAAGAAATAAAAGAAAACTGATTTGCTGCATGGTTCAATGTGTTCAGCGCTTCCAATATGTAGACGCCGGGTGCGCACTAATTTTGGAGTCTACAGAGAACTTTACGGCGACGTAGAGCAACATCCGCAACTGATATAGCAGCATTTTAGGCACCTGGTTGCTATATATCTCCTCCTAAAGGGGCTCTAATAAAGTTTATAGGTGCCTGTGACATTAAAGGGTGTCCGGGAATCCGCGGCGCAGGTTGGTTCCAGCCATATCCTCCTGATCGACCGTCTGCCGGCATCTCCCGTAGCTCAGCAGCGGCCAGCGCGAGGCAGATCCCTTCAGGTGAGTTAATTTTGCTCCTTTCTGTCTGAGAAGCAGTGACTCCCAGGACTGACTTGTTCGGTCAGGTTCTCCAAACCTAGGACACGTTCATATCATATGGATCATGTCCGCTATATCAATATATTTATATGTAGGCCTTTACGCTTATGCCGTACACGCTTGCACCTGGGGCTGATATCCTCGTGCTATAAAGCTTTGAGTTTGGGAATTCCCCGGTTTTTAGCTGGTGCCACACATCCAGCTAACCAAGAGCGAAGAGGTTATCCTTCCGCGAGAACTTTTTTTCTTGCGCTTTTTATCTGCGTTATAAGCACTCAAATTTTGAATTTCAACGTTTTCGCGCATTTCCCTCTCCTTTCGTATCTTTTTGCATGCTGAAAGGTCGGCGCCGTCCGCCGGCCCCATTGCCGGAGGCGGCGGTGGGGGTGGTGATGAAACCATTTATTAGGAAAGGAGAGGAGGTATGCTTGGACCAGCCCATAAGGAAATGATCGTTACGAACACTAGGTGCAGGTCCCTAGTTTGGGACGCCAGTGGCGGTGACTACCGCCCGGGGCGCGCCCGAATAATGCTTGTTGGGCCTGTAAGTCGCGGCAGCCGAGCAGGGTCGCCTGCCAGTCCTCCTTGGTTAGGTTGGGGATGGGGGGAATAGCCAGGTTGGAGGTTCCGGCCCACACCATTGATGTGATATATATATATATATATATATATATATATATATATATATATATATATATATATATATATATATATATATATATATATATATATATATATATATATATATATATATATATATATGTGTCAGAAGACAACGCTTCACAGTGTGGGCAGCTGCCGTTAAAGGAGGGGCCAAAATGTTGTAGCGCTGCCGGGCACAGCAATGCATTGGTGAGAAGGAGAAGGAAGGAGCCGCTCATCGACCTTCTTGAGGTCTTTACATGAGCGAGGGTAAAGGCGATATCTGTCTTGACAGTAGGTTGTAACATCTTTGAAGGCATAGACCGGTTTAAATTGTGTATCTGAAAGGCGGGGATGAGAATACCGCCCGGTGAGAGAGTGCGCGGGCGGCTGCGTCTGCTGCCTGGTTTCCTGCCAACCCCTGATTACCAGGGGTCCATATAAGGTAACGGTGTGCGCGGTCCGTATCCCGTAGGCAATTTTCGCAGATTAGATAGGCTTCCGAAAGGCCCCTCGCGAGTCGGTGATTATGTATTTTCAATCGGAATGTGAGGCCGCGAGAGCAATTGCGTCCTCTTCTGCTGATGTTGATCTGCGGGCTCTAAAGGTGAGGCTGTTAACGCTGTTGTTGTCGTGAACTACCGCGACCGTGCACCATCCCCCGTTGTGAGGTCCGGAGGCGTCCACGTAGTATACGCCTTTCCTGTTGCCATAATGTCAGAAGAAGGTTTCCGCTCGTGCCAGGCACCGACTATTGTGGTCTTCGTGTGACATGTTGGCTGGGAGAGGTCACACATACAGGGCGCGTCTCCACAGTCCTGGGATGCGAAACCTGCCTTCCATAGGAGTGGTGTGTCGGCTATGTAGTCGAGCAACAAGGCGGTGACTCGACACCGTTTGCGACAAGCGCGTGTACTTATTTGTAAGCTCTTCTCGGAGCTCCCGGAAAGTATTCACCACCTCAAGACCATAAGCCGGCCGTTTGAAGTAGTGAATTAAAGAGACGCCAAGGGAACGTGTTATAATTTTGCGAAGGATGACCTCAAGGGCATCCTCCTCTTCTTTTTGTAGGTGGAGATTAGGAGTCCTATAGAGAATTCGACTGGCTACGGAGGCGTTTGCCAGCCGCAAGGCATAGATTCTTGACCCGCCGGAGCTATGCCACATATTGGATGCGCCCGTGGAAACTGCCTTATGTCTGAGAGAACCTAACCAATGGCCATGTCTGGACTCGTACACACAGAAGTAGTGCGAGAATGCAAAAGCCCCCGTAAAAGGCACGCCACCTTCCGCGTTTGGTTGCGGGCTCTCTGCTGCCTGTAAAAGTTTATTGTTTGGCTGACATGTTCATGACGACACAATGCAGTGACCGCATTGTGCTCTATGCGCTCTCGTCAGAACATGTTTCAGAGGCCATTTAAAAGCCGAGCAGTAATAACTTGTCCAGAATAAACTGATCGCGCTTAAAGATACTTTTTTCAGAGCTTGTTCATGGTTTACGTGAGTCAAAATCGCTGCCTACCAGTGCTGCTCTAAAAGAAATTAGAGGGGCTGAAATGCGCCTTGCAGGCCAACGTTGCTACTTTGTGTGCTTGTTTCTTGGTGGACCCAGACCATGATTAGCGTTTTGCTTGTCAAGACAGCCAGATGCGCCGGAGTATGTGCTGCAGTGAGGTGGAAAACGAGGCCACTGACTGAACTCGGCGTACACGTACCACGTGTGTGAACGTGCATTTCAGCCAGAAATTCTCGAGTCACCGAGCTTTCATGAGTACGATCAGTCAGAAACGTCCTCGGAATGAGTTCGTCTCCACCGCCTTTCTTGCTGCGATTAGAACCTTTTCGGCGCACGCCGCTAATGCCACTCCACGCCGTCGAACGCCACACGTTTTGCATACCAGAACAGCTGCACACATGATGCGTGCAAACAAAAGGCTTGTAGGTTGACATACAATTTCGTGCATATCGTCGAGACACAACACACAACAGGGCCTGCATTTGGAGCTTCGTCGCCTAATGGCCGACCTACATGGGACGAATTTTATTGAGAAATTCTCGCTGCGAAAAATTATGCGCAGTGCGGCTTTCTCACAAGATGTTCCGCCCTCTGGGGAGTGGGGAAAATTCGTCTGCTACTGGTTGAAAACAAATGCAGGTGGCAGACCCAGGCGCGATCTGGTTCTACGAGGAGACAGCTGCTGCCATCTGTCGCCTGCGCATGTCACCAGCGGATGGCGGTTTTCTCTTCAACCAGTGGAACTGGCCTTAGGGTTTTTTACTGTACACCAGAGAAAAAGCTGGCGGCTTTTCACTTCACGCACCATGGACGCCCGGCGCACGCCAGGAATACAATACACCGGATTGACGCCTAGTGGCTGGTTGACTGTGCTGCGGATTAGATTTCTTTTTGTTCTTCAGTTTCGTTTTCAGCACTTTAGTTTTTACTCGTGTTTTGTGCGCTTTCTGGCTGTGCAGTGTAGCTACGCACGCAGTTCATTTGAGATCCGAAGCATGCGAAGGCGCTTGACTCTCACTTGCCGAGCATTGCATTTGGTTCATTTCGAAGACTCGCCGTGGTCGCACATTGCATGCAGGCACGACTCCCATTTCATGAACTAACACAAATACTCGCATGTGGCACTTGTCAGCACGAACACAGCCGCCACTTACTTGTGGTAGGAGAGCTTCGTGCTTCCTAATTCATGTTTTGCATAGCAAAATCTGTAAGCTCAGCAGCAGGGCATGTCGAGAGCCGGCACTTAGTTCCCGCAAACTACAGTTTCTCATGGAAAAGCGGAAACTTGGGAAAGTTTCTCGCGGCACGAACAAATACCCTATGGGTGAAAAGAGAGAGGGAGATTAAACTTTATTGTCCACTGGTGTGGGCTGCTTGACCGGGCCTGGCACAGCCTCACTGCACTTGATGCCTGACAGTCCATGTCGCTGCAGCACATTTGAGGCCTGCGTTGTGGCGGTCTTCTGCCGGTGCGGGTTTGTCGCGCGCAGTGAGGCTCCCATTCATCCCAGGTGAAGAGATCCGAGCCCGGCGGCGGAGGATCAGCCGGGCACTCCATGAGTATATGTGTTTGGGTTGCAGTGGGTTAGGGTAAAAGGTTGGGGGAAAGCACCCGGGTGCATGCGGGATAGTAGGTAGAGGGTGAGGAGGCGGGTTAGTGTCATCAGACGGCTCCACAAGACTTGGTGGTGGATGGTAAAGGATCAATGGGCTGGAGGGCGGAGCTGGTGCTCGACTCGATAGGCCTGCATCAGCTCGCTGAATGGTGCATGCGCTGTGTCGAGTCGCCCGGGCCTGAATCCGTCACCGTACGGTTTATGAGTCCCCAGGCGTGGACACTATGGCCTCTTTACCAAGACTTCCCGCGTGCGCCGGCAATCAGCTCAGCTCCACTTTGCGGGACTGCCCAGGAGAAATTGGTTGTAACATGCGGTAGGCGGTTTCGTGGATCCTGTCTCTAACGAACTTTAGTATTGCAGTTTTTGAGTCGGAAAAAATGTACGGAGCTTCAGTATGAACAATCGCAGCAGCTATTGTAGCCTCCTCTGCTGATTCTGGAGTGGAGGTGGTTTTGAGGTAAGCGTCTCTCCTGGTGGATTTCATGGATACGCTGAAGCGTGTTCCTTCTAAGGTTTCTTCGAATGACAATTCAGTTTGTCATCAACAGCAGTTACACAGTAAATGAACCATCTGAGACCAATATGGGCTGAAATTAACCGGCAGTCTTTGCTTTTGTGCAAGCCATGCCCAAATGTCTTGAACATCGTCGGCACTCAGGATCTCTTGACAATGTGACAGATGTTGCAATATTTTCGTCTCGCTCATAACTGTAAGAGGAGGCGTCAATAGTCACCTCCTGAAGCGCTGCGCTGATTTCTTGGCGAATGAGTGTTGTTACGATTCGGGTAGCAGCATCCCACCGCTGAAAACAGTTGCGATGCAGGGTAGAGTGGTTGGGCGAGAGATGGGACGACGAAGAATGGGAGCTTTAACATTGCGTAAACAAAAACAAGCGGACTTAATGGCAGTTTTACGAAACCTATTTACGTATGAAGGAAAAAGCAAACAGTCAAAAATTAAGAGTTCATGCGTCGAGCGACTGGAAGGGCCAGGACACAGAGCATCCTTTCTCACCTAGCATGCTCCTTAAATAACCTAAGGTTCCGCCCCTTCATGGGGCGGTGGCCAATCCAACGCGAGGTACATTTCTCCAAAATAGGAAAAGTTGCACAGCATGTAGCAAGCGGGCTCATTCGTTGCAGAGTCCACCCATAGGAATGGGCGAGGAGGAATCGCAAGTCTGGTGCTATTTCCTGGTGGAGCTCTCTCTGGTGGGGCGGGCTACTGTCGGACACGCTTATTTAGTTGAAGGGCTGTCCTTTTATTCCCCCTTGTCTGCTCGTCCTCGCTTGCCCCCCCCCCCCCCCCCGCGTCCTTTTCCAGGAACCAGTCAAAGGGGAAGGTCATTGCCACAGAGCCAAGCATGAGAAAAATTCCACAAGCTCTTTCCCAGCAACCGCGGAACCGAAACAAATTACCACAAAAGGCACCTTCTGGAATCCTGGCACATACAAACCACCCCGATTAGCATCACGCGCACAAAAGGAAACCTGCCCCCAGTAAATGCCCAGGGACTTCCTTCTTAACTAAATAAAAAAAGGTCTCAATTTATGGACTCCCCACAGTGGGACAGCGTGACTAACAAGCTTAACCACCCCTTCCTCTCCCTCTACCATGCCTTTGGAATCACAGCTTTCATTCCTCTGACCCCCTCCTACCCTCCATACTAAAAGACCCTAGCTGCTGCCCTTGGTCACCCCTGATGAAAGAGCCGAGTCGGCTTCGAAATGTTGGGTTAAATTAAATTTTGGGTTGGAGATGTGCAGTTTAATGTAAGTCTTCAAACCCAACTAAACACAGGCAAATCTGTCAAAATGTTTAGTTTTCAAGGGACGATCCAGCAGCAGTCGCGACTGGAAATAAGTTTAGGGAGGCTTTCCTATATGGGGTGGCTACACAATACCCCCTCAGAAGGATAACAAAGCAGGCCATGCTCAAGCTGTTATGCCTGGCCCTCTACACAGCCAAGGATGGGAGAGTATCCTCCCCCGCGTGTTACTTGTGATAGGCGTGAACAGTAACTCTCCCCTATGCGGGAGTCATGACCCAACCTACTCTCAGCAGAAGCAAGGCGGTTCATGCTTCAGTGCAAAAACTGCTTCCTCCCTAGAGTGAAAAACCAGTCATTCTTCAAGTCCTGAAGTGTATACCTGGGCTGTTTTGTCGCGTGCCTGGCCCGCGCGAGTGTGTTCAGCTCCCCTGCTACGACGCCTGGTTAGGCCTCGCGCAGCAGGATCCCAACTTGGTGCATCTCAGGTGAGAGCCAATTGAAAGAACGCTTTGCTGCGTTTCCAAATCATGCGACCTCAGATATCACTCATGCGCGTTGGAACCGGTGGCTGGCAGGGCACGATTACAGTGAATTTCTTCTTGAGGATTGTTCACGTGGTACTACTAGAATGAGATAATGTAGAACGTTTAATCGAGGACGCCTCCGTCTTGGCGAGGTGACGGCATGTACTCTATAGGCTGGCAACAACCGCCATGCTGGTATGCGCAGTCCCATTCGCTGATTGGACCAGTTGGAATTTCGAAGCTCCTGCATTCACCTTTTTGCGTTCGGAAAATTCCTGACTCAGAGAAAAGCTTTACAAGCATCAATGAAGCCATTTCGTAGAAAAATGATTGGAACCTCGGCGGATTATATGGCCAAATGTCCTTGCCAATGACTGACAGGAGCTGTGTGTATAGCCTAGATATGCTGTACAAAGCGGCGATGGCGTATTCCCCAGGGCCGCGACGAAGGTGAAGCAAGAAATGCAGAGATGATTAAGCACTGAAATACATACGCTTTCGAGAAGCTTGCAGGCAAAGCAACCTCTGCAGAGTACGCTGCCTCTCGCGAGCGTGGGTGTGAAGGCACGAATCCAGGCGCGCAATAACCATCGCTATAATGTCTTTAGATAAGCAGATCTAGGGACTTTCGTCCCTACACACGCAAGCAGGCGAGAGGTTCGTGCCTCTAGCAGCGGCAGGGAACACAAGTCGAATTGTGTTTGTCGCCACCGCCGCTACTCGAGTCCGGCCATTGCTCGACAAAAGCACTTCGCCTGGCAGCCGCCAGAGGGCAGCGCTACTGAAAAATAGTCCATTCGAAAAATTACATACCCGTGTCACGATCAAAACGATTTTTTTTACTTTTGGAACAAACTACTTTGGGATTGAGCTACTTTTGCTTTAAAAACTCACTGGTTAGCAAAGAATGGAAAGACAGGGAGATTAACAAGGCGTTGTCTAGTAGGCGTTGTCAACCGGCTGGTTGACCAGGATTCAATCTGAATGTTTAGAGAGTCCGAACGGTTAGGGAGACCGAACCAAGGTGTCCTGCTTTAAAGGGCGCCGCCATGCCATATTGTTAGCCGCCGGAATGCAACTCAGCAGAATTTTTCCGGCGGCAGAAATTGGTCCTGGACCGATCGGTGCTCCTGTATAATAATAATCAATTAAAAAATTGTGGGAATGTTCTAATTGAGTAACGGTGTTAACGTAAAGCTTGCGACTGAACCCTGAAACTCAGATGTGCGGCGTGCGCTGCTTGCTTGAAAGATGTGGAGAGCGGTCAGCAGGGAACCTCGACGCCAGTGCCCCCTCCGCCGCTCCGTGGAGGGCGGGGAAAACCGCGTAGTCTGCTGCGGCGTCCGACATTTTTGTGCCCACTCTATTCAACGCCCTTCCTTCAAAGTCAGCTACTTCGCTCACGGAGCGACACGTATCAATATAAATAGAAAGCGTATGACTGTAATGATTAAATGTCATACTTGTGGCGATGTCAAGGACCTCTGTGGCTATTAAGGGAGCCATGTCATGGTCGTCCTTCATATTTCAGTTTCGTGGTTCAGTAACTAATACT
Source organism: Amblyomma americanum (assembly GCF_052857255.1). Classification (NCBI taxonomy): domain Eukaryota; kingdom Metazoa; phylum Arthropoda; class Arachnida; order Ixodida; family Ixodidae; genus Amblyomma; species Amblyomma americanum. Next base: position 143,710,623 of record NC_135499.1, on the reverse strand, counting down.
AGATCTTATGATTCAGTTTCCTAAATTTGGCTGCCCTAGACGCGCTCTATATTAAAAAAGAAAATGCGATCGCAATTGAGAACGGGCAAGCGACCGCCATATTCAATGCTATCGTGACGTCACCAGGGCATACACGGAGCAACGTCATCTGCTCTCGTCGCTGCAGTGTGCGAAGCGAGGTGTCTTGTCCCCTGTTCTTCCGCGGGCGATCGTAGTAGCAGTCGTAGCATATATGAGTGACTAGTGCCGCAAAAGCATTAAAAATAGCAACGCAGTTATTCTTCGGTACAGCTATAGGGTCCGGCTACACAAGGCCGATGGGACGGTGATCGGCAGTCGGTTGGCTGTTCGGTATGTAAATGCCATCGCTGACGCAGTAGTCTCTCAAGCTAGACCGACGACGACGCCAGCACGATCAACGACACGGTATCGCAATAGTGTAAAGAGTGAACTTAATGGTAACTGGCAGAGCGTGGTGGGGGAATTTTAAAACTTATTGCACCTGATGCTAGCCACGGCTACATACGCGATGTGCGCACACCAGCGTAGATGTGCTTTCATTCGGTGCTGCGCATAGAACCTATCAGAGAGACAATTGAGCGACACGGGCAGAAAACGCTGCACGACGGTGCCGCTCGTCGCGGTCGCCTGGGCTTGTGCGGCTGAGCGAAAGCTTCACGCCCGGTGAATAGACGGCCCGAAAAACTGCGGTCGTGTACCTTATCCTTATCGAAGAAAGCGAAACGAGCGGCTGCATTTCATATCTTCGCACTTTCTTACTAATCAGCGGGGAACTCCTCCCAGATGCTTGAATTTCGGCCGACGGTGGACCGCCGGCCCCTTTCGTGACGAGGCCTAGCGAGTACGCAGGACTCGTGTGCGCGATTTCGGCGATTGCGGAGAGCTAATTCTCAAGTTATAGCGCCTGAAAATAGCTGTCGAGCGTAGTTTTGGCCACAATGCCCTCAAAGCGACGACTGCGTACATCGCAGGGTGTGAGTACAATAAGAGGGAAGTTCCGATATGTGACCCGGTCTGCACAGCATGTGCTGAAGGCAGCCAGCAACAGTTGTCGGCATCGAAGGTGGATAAAAAATGGTTGTTTTCATTAATTCAAGTAATGTTCGAACATATTTTTAGCTAAAGCGCTTAAAAATACATACCGATGACAAGCAGATACAAATAGCGGGAAGCGCCGGTCCTACGCGAAGTGTTTCCCAAGCAGGCGATATAGCACCAGCGGCGCTTATTGCAGTATTATTATAGTGTGCAAATGAGTAAAACTACAATCTGGGGGCAATACTACATAATATTAAAGATACGGAGAGCCCACCTTGCGTTCTATGTCAATCAAACGAGCAATGTTTGCGCACAGCTATGTAAACAACCCCTGGGCTGGGCTGCAGTTATCGTCATAGTCGCATTCCTAGGCCACAATGCGTACGCACAGTAAACGCTAAGTGATGTACTATTATTTTCAAGCACTCAATTAGACTGCGATGACTATTCATCGGCGCGTGCAGTGAAAGCATTCGAGTCGCATAGGGTTTTGCAAACGGCTTGGTTCCCGCAAAAGGGTTCTACGAGCCGAATGGAATGTATGTTCGACTTACAAATGCACACATGCAGCGGGGAAGTCATCTCGTTCGGTACTTTTCTCTGCTCATTTCGTGCCTCAGTGTTGCTCTAGTGCTATCTTGTGATAATATAGGGTTTAATTATCGAGCCGATGAATAGCGGACAGGAAATTGGTAGCCAACTAAAAAACGCCGAGGCTTTCACGGCGCACATCGGCGAAGGCATGCACGGCACGCGCCGCTTTTGACATAGGGAAGCACTTGACGGCTCAAAAGAAACCACAACAATAACATAAAAATAACATGTTTATGAGAACAAATGATAAAGCAGGGATCCATCGATTTCTGTTTCCTCAACAATCAGAAAAGGGGTGCCACTAGCAAGGCCGCTTTCTTAAGGATCACTCAAGTCGCGTAATAAACTGACGGGTTCCGAAAAGAAAACACTAAAAATGCATTTTATTTCGGTATATAAAAAAAGAACTTTTCAAGCGACCGCCGTCTACGGTGTGCATGCAAGCACCTCAACAGCGCGCAGCAGGCGACGCGGGGTGGTTATGCCCCTCTGACGTCGCGATCAAAGGATGCCAGACCAGCAAGCAGTTCGCAGAAGAAACGAAAAAGTTCGTTTTAAAAATATTTACCGCACAGAATCAACTGAGATTTTGGGGAATTTTAAATTAACAAGTTGACAATTAAATGCAAAAAGAAGGTTATGCGTGAAAATAGGCAGTCATGGTCCTTTTAAAAGGCAGTTATTCTTCAGCACACAATAGCTTATGCATTGTGCGCACCCTTCCCCATTGCAGAAAGGAGGGTGCACCAGAGAGCGAGCGTAATTGTCACGTGGCAAGTGTCCTATGCGCCAAATTTTGTCTTCGGGTCACTTGTTCGACAGAGTGCCCTCAGTTCACCCGTCGAGGTATCCAGAAGAGCGCCGTGGGCTAAGCGCTGGTAGAAGGACACGACAGTCTTGAGGAAATTCTGCACCACTGATTTGTTCCCAACTGCTGTTGTTAGGAGGGCTGAAACTTACGCAAGTATCCTTTTATTATATCAGGCGCTGTATTGTGTGCGTTGGCAGTTTGCGCAGAGAAATAAAATAACTAAAATGAAATCCTGCGCGGTGTTTACGGAACAACCCTTCGAAATCCTGACGATACTATCAGGCACTGGTTCAGCCGGTACTATTGAAAGGTAAAAAATTCAGTCATGGAGGTGTGGTTTTCATACTCTTGCGAATGAATTTAATCGAGTAGCATTTGTTGACAGCTAGCGGGAGCTGACTGACAAGTACGTCTCTGTGAAGACTAGCAGAAGCTAGTTTACGCGCTCTAGGATTGGCTCAGCGTACAAATGGGAACAGCGTCATGTTACCTTACAGGTACATGCTGAAATCTGGTTAATGTACAGACCCGGATAACTTATTCGCAGGCGTACCTGCCAGAGACAACTGCGGACCGGCGGCAATACCCGCTCCACCTGGAGCGCTGCGGAACAACCGCAGGCGAATGGAAGTGCCTCCTGCCCCGGCCGGCGCAGGTGTTTTCCACGCCAGGCCTGTACCAACCCATGAATTGTGGAACCCAGCGTCAGTGAATGCAGGTAAGGTTCCTGATTAGTTTGCGTTAAACCCAATTTTTCTTAGTTCTGCGGCTGCTCTCGTGAAAGGCCTCGAAAAGCATCGCAATTTCAGCTAGCGAACGAAATTAACAGCCGAAATATTTTGTGAATAAGATCTATGAGATCGTAATATTAAGAGAGTATTTGTGCTTGCGAGGTGGTGAGACGATCGGAGCCAGGGAGAAACGAGCGCCTTCTGGGCAGACACCGGAAGTGCGCAGAGCAGCGTGAAAAAAGTCGAGCGAGTGGTGGCAGGCTCCACGCTCTGGCAGCCCGCGGGCAGCCAGACGCGGACAATCGAAGAGGCCCAGTGTGCCGCTCCCTGCGATTAGTTCCAGACAGGGCACTCCATGCGGTCAGTTATGTACTGTTATGCCCGGTGTGCCTTCCAGTCCAAATGAATAAAGACACAAACTCCCCCACCACGAGGATTTCCAGAAAACTAAGGTGAAGGCTATTGAGACTTGTGAAGAAACGTGTCTGCAATGGCTAGCGTTCACCGAAGGCATGGCCAAAGTAGTGAAGACAATCGCGTCCCCATGCGGTCGAGAATGCCATCGCGGTTGTCCTCATCAGTAACCTTGGAATTGACAATTGATGGAGAGCTGCGCCTTCGACAGAGGTTCGGCGTTTCGGACATTAGGCGAGGAAGTCCAAGGTGTTTAACACCCTGCTGGGAAATGGCTTGACATGCCGACGCTTCGAGGGCGCATGCAGGTGCCACGAGGGCGCATGCTGGTGACACGAGGGCGCATGCAGGTGACACGAGGGCGCATGCAGGTGCCACGAGGGCGCATGCAGGTGCCACGAGGGCGCATGCCGGACTCACGTGGCGCCCTCCTGGCAGCTGTGTTGACGACAACGTGACCGTGTCTTGTACCCTGTTCATCAACGAGCTGAGAGAGCATCAGCACCACCCCTGCCATGGGCGGCACCATCAATGTCATCGTCTGCAAGTTTGATTGGACATCATTCTTCGAACTGTATTCCCCAGCCAAGGATCCGAGGAATATGAAGGACATTTAACGAGCTGTTGGTTTGGGTACCGAGGGACTCGCGACCGCTATGAAGCTCCGTTTGTTGTTGTTGTTAGCCTATCAAAAGATGGCACATACCCACACTGGGGGATCGGCCAAGAATCGGGTGGCTATTCACCTGAACGCAGTTAACAAAAAGGAAAAGCACGTGGAAGCATAACACCGGTGAATTTTTCGTCATGAACAGAAAAGGGATGAGTGTTTTGATTTTAAAATTTTACGAATAATAATAAAGAGAGTGATTAAATAATAATGATTTAATCAAAATGTAATAATTGATAGAAAAGAAAAGGTTGAAACACTTAGCAAGGCAGTCGGTGAGATTCTATCAGGAAATTTTGAACAGCGGTGCAAACAGATCTGTGGCTGAACCCAAATGTGGTGGCGCCAAATGATAGCAAGAGCGGGCTGCTCAAACTAAGGCCAAGATGCTGCAAGGGCTCCTCCAGCAACCTTTTTCTCATTGAATTGAATCGGCGACAATACAGCCAAAATGTTCAATAGATTCTGGCTCACGGCAAAATGCACAAAGGGGAGAGAGCGCCAAACCCGACTTGTGTAAATAGAAATTTAGAGGGGGGATGCGGCAGCGTAGCCTCGTCAGTGATACTTCAAGCTGCCGAGAGCAACAGATTTTCCTGTTCCAATAATATTTAAGGTGCTCATAATCCGCCGATGTTAAAAGTGATGTGTCTTGCGTGCTTAAAAACGCACGTCGCCGAAATCTAGATGCTGTAATGTAGGCTGTAGCCGGGATGATTGGCAACACGGGGCCGCTGAGGGCAGCCTTTGCGAGATTATCAGCAATCTCATTTACTGTCACTCTTTCTTTTCTTTGTTGTCTCGCTACGCTTCGTGCATCTATTCTGGTTCCTCCTTCGTATTTTTTGACTCTGTTCTCCCCCACTCGAAGGTAACACCCCACAGGGGGTATTGTATTGGCCCCTTTGTTCTTTTCCAACCCCTGTCCCCTGCTTCTGTAGCCCGGCCGCTTCGTCCATCTTGGCTGCTCCCTGCTGCCCATGTGAATCGTGAATCCAAGAGCAAGGGCAGACTTCGGCAGGACGGTGAAGTCACTCACCTCCTAACCATAACCATCCCTGCCGACGTCCCCTTTTGAATACCGCTTTACCGCCCTTGGAGTGTAGAGGGCGTCTCACTTTGGCCAACGTGACGTCGCCGGGCCGCGCGCGTGCTACGAAGGAGTATAAAAGCTCCCGAAGGGGGTCCTTTGACAGGGAGAAGCCGCCGCGTTGTTAAGTTTCATCCGACTAAAGCTAGGGTTTGCTCAAACGAAAGCACGAAGAACATCATCTTTCGCCGAGGAAGGTGGAGAATCCTATTCTGAGCAGATATTTAGAAGAAAAGGCCTGACTCGTCCTCGACTCTGTTCCCATATTTCTGAACGTTCCCTGAAAAAGGGTGGTGCAGTCGACTTCTGTCGCATTCATGCAAACGCGGCTAGTGACACTCTTTTCTTGTTGCTGTGGCCTGCATATTTCACCCACATAGACGAGTGGAGCAATATGAAGCTTGTTTTGAGAAAAGAAAATGGGCGTATTATGGTCGATGAACCAAGACAGAAATGCTCCTTCAAACAGTCACGATGTCCTCACGTTTACCTTGGACCCGCGATGGTGAAATCCTGCAGAATGATTTTTCCTCAAACTTGCCGTGAAGGAAGGAAAGAAAGAGATCCAGTGGTTTCCACCTAAAAAATGTATTTTAGCTTAAATCGTTTCTGGTGCAAGTGCGCGCTCATGTTTATTTAGGTTAGTCATTTTGCGAGGGCGCACCCTTCGGCAGGGGGAGAAAGGAGGTTCCACCAGAGAGAGAAATTGTCACGTGGCAAGTGTCCTATGCCACAAAATTTGTCTTCTGGTTACTTGTTCGGCAGACTACGGTCAGTTCACTCGTCGAGATATCTAGAAGAGCGCCGTGAGCTAAGCGCTGCTAGAAGGACACGAAGGTATTGAGAAAATTCTGCACCACCGATTTGTTCCCAACTGCTGTTGTCAGGACGGCTGCAACTTACGCGAGTAACCTTTTGTTATATCAGGCGCTGTATTGTGTATGTTGCAAGTTTGCGCGGGAAGGTAAAGTAACTAAAATGAAATCCTGCGCGGTGTTCACGGAACAACTCTTCGAAATCCAGACTATACGATCAGGCACTGGTTCAGCCGGTACTATTGAAAGGTAAAAAATTCAGTCATGGGGGCGTGGTTTTCATATTTTTGCGAATGAATTTACTCGACCACCTTTTTTTGGCAGCAAGCGGAAGCTGACTGACAAGTACGTCGCTGTGCAGACTAGCAGAAGCTACTTTACGCGCTCAAGGATTGGCTCAGCGTACAAATGGGAACAGTGTCATGTAACATACAGATACATGCTGAAATCTGGTTAATCTACAGAGCCGGATAACTCATTCGCAGGCATTCCTGCCAGGATCAATAGCGGACCGGCGGCAATGCCCGCTCCTCCTGGAGTGCCGCGTGGCAACCGCATGCCAAGGGAAGTGCTTCATGACCCGGCCGGCGCAGGTGTTTTCCACGCCATGCCTGATCCAACCCGTGAATTGTGGAACTCAGCCTCAGTGAATGCAGGTAAGGTTCCTGATTACTTTGCTTTAAACCAAATTTTTTAGTTTGTCTTTTCGCTAGCATCTGCCAGGTGCATGCACGTACACTGTACGTAGCATCTGTAATTTGAGTTCGCTCGTATTTTGGTGAACTCGCTTTGTTTGGATGCGCAGTAATAAACTTCCATGCGGGTGTCGCAATGGGCGATTTCGGCTATTATTCAACTCGCCAAAGCTTTTCCAATACGGGACACTCAATTTCAATCGCGATTGATCCTGGTCTTGCTTGCCGTCAAGCCGCGGTTCGGTAGGATTTTTTTTTCGAATTAAGGAGACTCCTCTGCTACCCTAGTGTTCGGAAGGCATTAAGAATCATTCCAAAGTACGAGGTCAATCTGCCAAGGCCTCCCGTCCGCCATTTATGCCGGCTATGTCCGGAAGAAACTACATGCGTTCACTGCGCGTGTTCTTCCACGAACGACGTTTCCTCAATGCACGGGTGGTCCCGTCGTGCACCCGCATCAAGATTGAAGACAGCACAGGTTGCCAGGATTTGTTTAGCAGGTGATTAAACGGGTTGTGAGTAACGTATATCACTTCCGGTTATACGATGCCAGGACTGCTGTCAGCTGCTGCCGATTTTAGCAAACATGTGCATTTAGAAGACCGCGAAGCGACAAGACAGGGTCCAGTAGTGCAGCGAGCCTTGCTAAAAAGCATGCCTGCCCTTTCCGTGCTAATGCGAGGAGTATGGGTACGGTTAGCAGGTCTGATATGGTTTTGTCAAGCCACTTTCTTTAACCTTCCGAAGCTGGCTCTTCTTGCGTACCACGAATTACGAACGTGCGTAGCCGCCTCGGCACAAATTCCGGGATTCATAGCGGGTCACCCCAGTCGACGAAATTCAATGCCTTCTATCGGTCATGCTGTAATCCACCGCGATATTTAAGCGCGAGCACATAGATTGATGCAGCTAAGCGTAAACACAGAAAAAAACGCTGAAGCTTCGGGCTGCACTTGTCCATCTTGTGTGGCCGAGCAATAGCATTGTAGTATGCTTTCACTCGGTTGGTGTTGTGGTAATAACAGGTACAGACCATCATGCACCGTGGCTTCCAGCTTCGTGCGAGTCGAAGGCCCCAACCAGCCATGACCACACCTACACATTGGGGCATTGCAGCGGAGGACGCAGCGAACTTCAAGTTAGGCGTACGCCGCCGCCTCCATACAGCCGCCCGGGAACCGCTGGAGAGGTGACACCAGCGGAAAAGCGTCGTCTTGGGCCAGTGTCTCAAGGTAATTTTCTGTGCTTTGATTGGTGGCGCAGTGCAATTAGCATAGTATTGCGTTCTGAGCGCCCTTGAGAGCCCGTAAGACACACAATACGTACAGAAAAGGATATAGAAATCTGATATTCTTTCATTCGCAGTGCTCAAACTGTGCGGTCAAAAGCGAGGCATCATGCATTGTTTCCCTCTACATTTTAATCTGGAGAAAGAGTGCCTAGTCAAGCTAATTTGAATCTCGGTGTGGACAAGCCGTATTCTAACCATGAAAATTTATTGCAGCACGATGAAACTGAGTCTTTTGACATTGCTTTAAATTTGCAACATAATCAAGGTTAGCAGTGAAAATCCTGTGACCAAACCTGTGAGAATTTTCAGTATGCATTTTTGCCTAAAGGATCTATTTTATACAACACCATCGGTGAGTGATGATCTATACTGGCGTAAATCATGAACCGCCCTTGAGGATAACACCATCTGCCCGGCTGGTTGTGGCCCTTAAGGAGGAGAAGGAAAGGCATTGTTAGTTAACCGGAAGAATATATCGATTTGCAACCGCCATTGAGCGCAAGAGATTTCATTGGCAATCACTTGACCGCAGATGTACTCTGTACGAAATGAAAAACTTATTTGCTGCAGGGTTCAATGTGCGGAAAGCTTGTAACCTGTAGACGCGGGGTACGCACTAATTTTGGGGTCTACAGTGAACTCTACGGCGACGTAGAGCTACATCCTCAACCGTTAGTAGCATTTTAGGCACCTGGTTGCTATATGGTTTCCCTTAAATGGGCTCTAATAAAGTTGCTATATGTCTGTGATATTAAACGACGTCCGGGAATCCGCGGCGCACCTCGGTTCCAGCCATGCCCTCCTCATCGGCCGTCGACCGGCATCTCCTGGATCTCAGATTCGGTCAGCGCGAGACGGATTACTTCACGTTGATTTTCCTTCTTCCCGTTTGAGAAGCAATGCCTCCCAGGACTCATTTGTTCTGTCAGATTCTCCAAAGCTAGGACAGGTTCATATATGGATCATGTCCACTATATGCCATCAAAATTACATGTATGCCATTACGCCTATGCGGTGTTTGCACTTGGCGCTAAAAATCTCGGGGTGCTATGAAGCCGGGGGTTTGGAGATACCCCGATTTGTAGCTTGCGCCACACAACCAGCTAACCTAGAGCGAAGAGGTTATCCTTCCGCAAGAATTTTTTTTGGTGCGCTTTGTAGCTGCGTTATGTGCAGTCAAAATTTGAACTTAAGTGTCTTTGTGCCTTTCCCTCTCCTCTCGTCACTTGTTGCATTCTGAAAGGCAGGCGCCCTGCGCCGGCACCATTGACCGAGGCGGAGATTCCTGACCCGACGGAGCAACGCCACATGTTGGCCGCGCCCGCGGAAACTGCCTGATGTCTCAAAAAACCTAACCAATAGTCATTTTTGGACAGGCACACACAGGAACGCCCGAGCATGAAAAAGCCTCTGGAAAGAGCTCGTCACCTTTCACGCGTGATTACGGGCTCTCTGCTGAGTGTAGAAGTGTTTTGTTTGGCTGACATGTTCATGACGACACAATGCAGTGACTGAGCGAGTTTATGTGCTCTCGTCGGATCATGTTTAGGAGACGCTTTAAAGATCAAGCAGTAAAAACTGGTTCAGGATAAACTGATCGCGCTTAAAAATATTTTCTTCAGAGCTTATTCACGATTTTCGTGAGTCAATATCGCTGGATACTGGTGCTGCTCTAAAAGAAGTCAGAGGAGCTGAAATGCGCCTTGCGGGCCATCACTGGTACTTTGTGTGCTTGTTTCTTGGTGGACCCAGACCATGATTACTGTTTCGATTATCAAGAGAGGCAGATGCGCCGGAGTATGTGCTGCAATGCGGTCACTCACTGGGAAATCGGCGTACACGTACCACGTGTGTGAACGTGCATTTCAACCAGAAATTCTCGCGTCACCGAGCTTCCATGAGTACGATCAGTCAGAAATGTCCTCGGAATCCGTGTTTGCTCTCGACAGACCTGTACCAACCCCCCCCCCCCCCCCCCTTTCTTGCTGCGATTAGAGCCGTTTCGGTACAAGCCGCACTCGCAGCTCCGCACCGTCAGAAGCCGCACGCGCGATGTGTGCCGACAAAAATTGGAGGAGACACTCAAGCTCCCCCTTGAGGGTACACTCTTAACAAAAAAAAAACGCCCAAATGGGAGTAAACGGCTTGTCCTCTAGCGCACACCCAAAAGACGGATTTATTTACTCAATATAAATGGAGTATTTTACCTACTACCTTATACAATGGAGGTATTTAGGAGTACAAGGCTGTAATTTTTTTACTACCTACGAAAATGAAGCTCAAAAACTGCGTCATTTTTATTTATCCTCACTCAGGCTCATTCTTACAGCAGTGCCAGCGGCGGGAACGGGCAGTAGCTGCGGGGGACGCCGGTAATCCAAGTTGGGATACAGCGCCGCGCCATTGTGACCCCGCGTCACGCGTTTTTTTCGCGGTCTGCAAGCCCAGCAGCGGCGTTGGCGGAGGCGGCAGGTGTCGTCTGCTTTTGCTGTACGAGCTCGTTTGGTTGGCTATGTTCGTAGATAAAGGCATGTAACATTGGAATAAATAGTTCAAATCTGAAAAGGAGTCGCGGGGTAGTTTTCACAGTCTGAACCACGCTGTATTTCACTAAAAATCAGAGCAGAATAAGTTGAAAATGAAAACACCAATGAGGGTAGTTTAATATGGAAGTGTTTGGTTTCATATCCATTTGTTTAATGCTTGGCTTTTCAATATGACTAAGGAAAGATGTAGTCTCATCAGCTCAATCAAGAGCTCAGCGTTGAAACTGAACAGTTCCATGTTCATTCAACACAACATAATCTCCTGCAACACAACGCCAGAACCACAATGAAAAAAGTGAGAATTAGGGTTAAGCGGAGGCTCTCACGGGGTTGCGACGCTAACAAAGCAAGATCAGGTATGGTTAGAGCACTGAAGGCTTCTCAAGAGGAATTAAATTATGTAGCTTACTGTAACAGAAAACGTCGACAAGCCGATACCTTGTACCGCGGCAGGCGCCCGTGAAGGCGCAGAAGTGAGCAGAGGTCCAGCGACGATGGTAACCAGGGGGTCGTCACTCACCGCCATTATAAGACGACCGACCAGAAGCAGACGAGACGCTAGGTGGCGGGTCGAATGGCTCAAAATGGTGTTTTTTTACTCAATTTGGGACTTGTGGAGCATTGAGACCAAGAAACTCCATTTAATACGGTAGTTATAAGGAGGAGAATCCTCACTTATACCCCATTATTAAGTGCAGGGAGCAAAGTAGGCTATTGAGCACAATATACTCCATACTGATGGAGTAAATGTTTCCGACTATGGCGTATAAAGGGTAGCGCCAACCACTTAAACTCCCATTTGGGTTGATTCTTGTTTACAATGTGTATGAGGCGATAGCGTAATCGTTAATTACCATATACGCAGAAGGTCATTCTCTACATTCATAGATCCTTACCTAGACCCACTTGCTACTGTTTTTTATGTATTAATCGTTCCGCAATTTTTCGCTCACGTCCGACGCCTTCGATGCCGCTTGGGCCTGATGCTGCTGATGGTACGTACGGTGAAACGGACGCGCGGAGCGGCAAACCACGCAAAAGCGCTGCCAGGCGCCTAGCCGAAACGCGCGGGACTCAAGTTACCGTCGTAGTTCATCGGCACATCGTTCTCGCCCACGAACGCCAGCATAGCTTCCGCGTTGAACGAACGGGCAGCAAGCCGCAAGCTTCGTGGTGAACACGCATTGGATGTGCGCTGTGTTGTTCGCAGCTCACCGCGTGATTCCTGCGTGCCCGCACAGCCCCACTGGGCCCGAGCGAGACGAGCGGGAGGCGCTGCCGTCGCGCGCTATCTGTTAGGGCAGTGATGCATTGCGAGGAGGAGGGAGTAGTTTTAGTGGGCGCCGCCTGATGGCACTACGTGCGCGCCAAGCGAAGGGGACAAGAAGCGCAAATATACTTTGCACCTCGCTTAACTGCGAATTCTGTATTTTCCATGCTCAGAATTATTAATATCCACCTCATTACATGTCTCAGCCGCCGCGGTGGCTGAGTGGTTACGGCGCTCGGCTGCTGGCACGAAAGACGCGGGCTCGATCCCGGCCGCGGCTGTCGAATTTCGATGGAAGCGAAATTCTAGAGGCCCGTGTACTGTGCGATGTCAGCTCACGGTAAAGAACCCCAGGTGGTCGAAATTTCCGGAGACCTTCACTACGGCGTCCCTCATAGCCAGAGTCGCTTTGGGACGTTAAACCCCTATAAACCTAAACCAAATCATTACATGTCTCTGTACCACCCTACTAAGACAACACCGTATTCACTAGACGCGCCATTGTTCATTCCAAAAAATCGAGCTGGCATGGCGGAGTGGTTAGCGTGCTCGTTTCGAACTCCTAAGGCCCTGGCTCGATTCCCCAACTCGACAATCTTTTTACTCGGTTTTGTTTACTAATGCCTATGGGATTTTTCACTTACGGCCAACGCCACCTACGACGACACCGGCTTTTCTGCGACACGGGGCCCTTAACGCTGTCGCGTTAAAGAGGTTTGCATGGTGATATACGATATCGTGCATATCCTAGAGCCACAGCACGAAACAGGGCCTCGATTGAGAGCTTCGTCGCGTAATGGCCGACCTACAAGGGACGAAATTTCATTGAGAAATTCTCGCGGCGAAAAATTCTTTGCGAGGAAAAATATTTCATGCGAGAATCACTCTGACTACATCACTTGAAAATTCTAATCTCGATGCTTAATGGGTGCCTATTTATTTACGTTCACTGTAAAGGGTTTTATGGTTTATGGGGGTATAACATCCCATAGCGACTCAAGCTATGAAGGATGCCGCAGTGAAGGGGTATGAAAATTTAGACCGCCTGGGGTTCTTTAACTTGCATTGAAATCGCACAGTACACGGGCGCCCGGAATTTAGCCTCCATCGAAATTCGACCCCCGCGCCCGGGATCGATCCGAGACTTTCGGGTCAGCAGTCGAGCGCCATAACCTATGTGCCACAGCGGCGGCCTTCACTCTAAAGGGAGCAGCGTCACAATGGAGAAAGGGGTCTATCCCCTACCATAGCTACTTTAGAGGGAAAAGATTATCCCCTTTCTTTTACCACTGCCTGCTTTGTGACACTATCAGGGTCATGAGAATCGGCCGATGCCATTGACTGGAAAGCCGCGCTTTTACTCCGACGTCCTCGGGGCGCGGGCGAGCGACACCGCTGTTAAGGCACGTCGGGTTGGCGACGCCACGCAGGCGCGAATTCGGCCCTCCTACAGACCGACCACTCTGATGCGGTGCAGCGACTGCGCCAGGAGGAGCGCATGGGCAGATGATGCGCAGAACGTTCGACGCGCCATCTGTCGTAGTGTGCGAAGCAGCACCGCACTGGCGAGAGTCGGAACCGGTGTGGCCGGGCCGGCGGAGGCTGACGCGCTAGGCGCGAAATAAGACACATGCTCCAAATTGCCGCCGATGTGGTAGGGGCACGCCGAAGCCGCCGAACGCGTCGTAGGTCAAGCGCCGGTGGTGTGTAGATATTCTCGCTTTGTCCAATGTGACGTCGCCTTGCCGCGCGCGCGCTACGACGGCGTACAAACGCGCCTGAAGGAGGTCCTTTGACGAGGAGAAGCCGCCGCGTTTTTAAGCTGCATCCGACTAGAGCAATGGTTTCTCCGAATTAAAGCACGAAGAGCACCATCTTTCACCAGGGAAGGCGGGAGAAACCTATTCTGAGGACGTATTTAGTAGAAACAGCGTGACTCGTCCTCGACTCTCTTCCGACATTTTTGCACGTTCCCTAAAAAAGTGGGCTCGAGTCGACTTCGGTCGCATTCATATCAACGAGGCTTGTGACAATGTTTTCCTTTTGCTGTGGCCTGCATATTTCACCCACATAGCATAGTGGAATAAAGGAAACCGGTTTTGAAGACAAAAAAAAATACATGCGCATATGGTCGGAGAACGAAGCGACAAATGCCCCTCGAAGGAGTCATGACCTGGGGACTATTGCCTTGGACCTGCAAGGATGAAATCCAGCAGATGGCGTTTCCTCTAACCACGCCGTGAAGAAAGGGAAGAAAGAGAGAATACAAGAAGGAAGGGGTTCACTGCCCCACATGCGAGAGAAATGCTCTCCCAGGCTCAAACCCTTCCACGTAAAAAAAAAATTCTAGCTAAACTCATTCCCCGTGAAAGTACGCGCCCATGATTTCGAAATTTGCTAGCTTACGCATTGTGTGTGGACACACCCTTCTCCAGGGCAGAAAAAAGGGTCCACCACTGGGGGAGAAATTGTCACGTGGCAAGTGGAACAGGCGTCAAAAATTGTCTCCGTTTCACTTGTCAGAGTGTCGTGAGTTTACCTGTCGAGATATCGGCAAGAGCCTCCTGACGTAACAGACGCTAGAAGGACTCGAAGGTCTTGACGATATTTTGCAGCACCGATCCGTTCGTAACTGCTGTTGCCAGGGCTGCAAATCATGTAAATAACCTCATGCGGTGCGTCGGGTATGCTGGCAGTTTGCGCAGAAATATAAAGTAACTAAAATGAAATCTTGCGACGTGTTTACACAGCAGCCTTCCGAAATTCAGACTCTACGAGCACGCACTGGTTCAGCCGGTACTATTCAAAAGGTTAAAAATTCACTCAAGAAGGTGTGCTTTTCATAGTTTTGTGTATGAATTTACTCGAGAAGCATTTGTTGGCAGCAAGTGGACGGTGACTGACAAGTACGTCGCAGTGCAAACTGGCAGCAGCTAGCTTACGCACTGAAGTATAGGCTCAACGTGCAAGTACGAAGAGAGCCATGTAAACATGTGCATATGGTCGGAGAACTAAGTGACAAATGCCCCTCGAAGGAGTCATGACCTGGGGACTATTGCCTTGGACCTGCAAGGGTGAAATCCAGCAGATGGCGTTTCCTCTAACCACGCCGTGAAGAAAGGGAAGAAAGAGAGAATACAAGAAGGAAGGGGTTCACTCCCCACATGCGAGAGAGAAATACCCTCCCAGGCTCAAACCCTTCCACGTAAAAAAAAAAAATTCTAGCTAAACTCATTTCTCGTCAAAGTACGCGCCCATGATTTCGACATTTGGTAGCTTACGCATTGTGTGTTGACACACCCTTCTCCAGGGCAGAAAAGAGGGTCCACCACTGGGGGATAAATTGTCACGTGGCAAGTGGCACAGGCGCCAAAATTTGTCTCCGGGTCACTTGTCAGAGTGTCGTGAGTTTACTTGTCGAGATGTCGGCAAGAGCCTCCTGAAGTAACAGACGCTAGAAGGACTCGAAGGTCTTGACGATATTTTTTGCAGCACCGATCCGTTCGTAACTGCTGTTGCCAGGGCTGCAAATCATGTAAATAACCTCATGCGATGCGTCGGGTATGCTGGCAGTTTGCGCAGAAATATGAAGTAACATGAAATCTTGCTACGTGTTTACACAGCAGCCTTTCGAAATTCAGACTCTACGAGTATGCACTGGTTCAGCCGGTACTATTCAAAAGGTTAAAAATTCACTCAAGGAGGTGTGCTCTTCATAGTTTTGTGTTTGAATTTACTCGAGAAGCATTTGTTGGCAGCAAGTGGACGCTGACTGACAAGTACGTCTCTGTGCAAACTAGCAGCGGCTAGCTTACGCACTGAAGTATAGGCTCAACGTGCAAGTGCGAACAGAGCTAATCATGTAAACTTGCAGCTACATGCTGAAATCTGGTTACATGTGCTTTTACAGGCCCGGATTACTTATTCGGACACATTCCTGCCAGAGACAACAGCGGACCGGCGGTAATGCCCGCTCCACCCAGAGCGCCGGTGAACAAAGGCTGGCCAAGTCAGGTGAACCTCGGCACTTCGCCGTTGTTCGCCCAGGGTGCAACCGGCGCAGCTGTTTTTGACGGCAGCCCCGATATATCCCGTGACTTGTGGAACCAAGCGTTAAAGAATGCAGGTAAGGTTCTTGATTATTTTGCGTTAGGAACAATTTCTTTTAGTTTGTTTTTTTGCGTGCATCTGCCATGCGCTGCACGAACGCTGTACGTGGCATCTGTAATGAGAACTCACTCGTATTTTTGGGAACTCGCTTGGTTTTAATGCGCACTAGTAATCTGTTTCTTGCTGGTGTCGCGATAGGGGCTTTTGATTATGATTGAACTCGCCGAAGATTTGGCGCTACGACACGTCAATTTCAATCGCGATCGATCCTGCTTGCCGTCAAGCTGCGGTTGAGTAGTAATTTTTTATTCTAATCATGGAGACGCCTCTGCTGCCCTAGTGTTCGGAGGACATTAAGAAGCATTCCAAAATACGAGGTGAATCCGCCAAGGCCTCCCATCCGCCATTTTTGCCGGCTTTGCCAGGAAGAAATTAGATGGGTTCACTGCGCGTGTTCTTCCACGAACGGCGTCTCCTCAATGCACGGGTGGTCCTCACATGCCCCGGCATCACGCATAAAGACAGGGCAGGTTCCCCATGCTCCTCCACAACCAAGCTTCTTCTTTTCTCTTGGCTATTAATGCATGCGGATTCAGCGCTGTCATGTAATTCTAGGAGGATGGCATGGACGTGCTAGAGCACTGTGACAGATTGCAAAGCTGTCTTGTTGTGCATGGCTCAAAGGAACTTCATAGCGTTTTGGCAGACCGGCGGAAGATGGCGCCTCATGTGTGGGTGTGAGAGTGCACGTGAATCGGCCCTTGTGCGAGAGTGTCGTATTCTGGTCTATAAATCCGTCATTATCTGTGGCGCCATCCGGGGAGAGGGTGAAAACTGGTAGAAAATAATCCACGTGGCGCATACTCAGTGCGCAACCATCATCATCGGCCTGACTGCGCCCACTGCCGGACAAAGGCCTCTCCCATATCTCTGGGGAGCATAAAGGCTGGGACGCGGAGAGCAGCATCTAATCTGTAGAAGAAAGGCGGCCGGGCAGCGCTTGGCATGAGCAAAACCGGTTCGAGTGCGGGCGCTTTTGCCCTTCGCATGCTCAGTAGGAGGTCGCAGTTTTCAACCAGTGGAGCCGGAGGACTAAACTCGCGCATGCGCAGAACGGCCTTGCGAAAAAGGCCGATTAAAATAGCAGCGTCGGTGTTCTCGGTCTAACCACTGGGAGCGCCGACACGGTTTGCGACGTGTGGTCACGTGAGAGGAGACGCCGCGGCGGAAGCAAAACTGTTTATTCTATAAGTGCTCTGATTATAACAACATCACATTCTGTGATGTACTACTGTCGCGCATGTTCATGAGTGGCCTATGCAAACAGCGAGCAACCCTGCGTGTCGCTCCGACCGGATTCGCTGGTTATGCGCAGCATGTGAAAGTGCTGACCGGAAATAGCACTTCAACATCACCGACCGCGTCGAATGTTTTCATCAACGCCAGTCGCTGGAGGGCCGACTTTCAGGGGCGCGTCGCACCCCGCGGATTCTGCGAAATGCTGTCCCATCGCAACAAATCGGTTAGCAAGCGGCTGCCTTGTGTGGAAACGCGATCCAGCAGGGCAAGTCGCGACTTCAGTCCTGACTGGAAACAGGTTTGGGGGCCCCCCTACTCCCCTTGGGGTGGCTACACAATAGACAATTTCAGCTGTGCATATGCAAGTGCCTCGGTACACAAAGCACTACAGCCCTGCGGGCGGTACGCTGTCCGCACCGAAGTATACATTTATGGTGTCTTCGACTGGTCGCTTTAGATCGCTCTAGAACGCTCTGAGAGGCGACCGCACATTCGGCTGGTCGAAACCGGCCGCTCTGACTACATTCGGCTGGTTCTTCCTGAGCGCTCGCCTCCAGCTCGGAGCGGCTCCGAGATGAGTCCAAGTGACAGAGCCACTTCCGCCATTTCGCGAAAGCGGTGCGAGGCCTCGGCGTCCCCTGCGCGTAGGCAGAAGCAAGTGTAGGCTTTTGACGCAGTCGTAGCGTCCTTGCTGTGTTGTGTTTTGTGGGTGCCGCGCTGTGTGAGGCAAAATGTCCAAGAGACGCCGGATAACTGCGCTAGGAACCCGGTCTGTGTTGCTGTCGCATGACAACAGCGATTCCAGCAGCAGCTCAGACGAGCACGACAGTGCTATCCACAAGGCGATCTTCGAAAATTGAGCGTCCCGTGGGACGGAAAGCCGGGGTAGCGATCGATACAGGCTAAGCGGTGTTGCATTTGGGTTGCAAGCCCCAAGGGTAGCGTTGGCCTGGCGGCCTGGGGCAAAGCTGGAAACATCCGAAGGTCCCGGCAAAGGATGAGTCGACTGGCAACAGAACAACTTGTTTATTCTGGCATCGCAAAGGAGCAGCCGGTCAGGGCGACCACGTTACTCGAAGGAAGGAATCGAAGTCTCTCTTTGGCGTCCGGGGCAGCCCCCTTTATACCCACGGAGTCGAGGGCAAGAGGGAACGGCTTGGGAAGAGTCATCCGATACGGCGACGCTTGAACATGTTCAGGCGTGACGGGCGCGTCCGCCAGGCCGGCGCCGGTCAGACCTCCTCGCCTCCCAGTTGGAGAGCTCCTCTCCCCGGCTGCCGCGCTTTGACAAGCGTGGGCAAAACATGCACACACACAAACACGCACGCACGACGACACGTGGCACTGAAACCTGCCTGGACGCGCTTGGCGGGAGGCGTTGCGGCAGCGATGAACGAAGCCGCGGCATCCAGTGCATCCGCGCCGGCTATACCGCGCGCTGTAGGCGAGACGTAACAGACCGCCCCGCCGGGAGAAGGAGATCCCGATGGTCAGGGGACTGCATCCGCTGTCCAGAGGGATGTCGCTCGATGATGCTCATAATCGAAACCGGTGGTCCCTCGACGTTGCTTGAGCGCAGCGCACAGAGAAGGCCTCGTTCTCAGGTTCAGGTTCATACAGGGCACTGCAAAGTGACTTCGGGAGAGTTGCCATTTTTGTGCTCGTTCCCAGCAAGCGTTAGAACTACGCCGAAACGCAACCGCTCAGTCAGCAAGCACGAGACAACCCTCACTAAGCTCTGCCAGGCTCTTTCCCCTTTTATACTACTGCCTAGTTCCTTTCAGTAGTCAAGCAGCACTCAGAACGCGTCCACAAATTGGAAAATTGCACTAGAAAGCACATAATCACTTTGAAACACTAAACAAAAGCAATATGTTAAAAATCCTGCCTCAGGAAGAAAACATCAGTAACCAACAACTTTGAGGCGGATTCCTACGTTAGGGGCTTCGACTTAAGCCATCGGCGTTACCGTTGAGACTCCCCTTTTTGTAACGCACCTCAAAGGAATATTGTTGCAAAGCGAGGCTCCAGCGCAGGAGGCGGCCATTTTTGGGAGAGATGTTCTGCAGCCATTGGAGAGGGCAGTGATCCGTCTCAATGATAAACCTCGAGCCGGCTAGGTAGCATGACAATTTCTGAACGGCCCACACGAGACACGCACACTCTTTCTCGGTGGCGCTGTACGCCTGCTCACGACAGGTCAGCTTACGACTAGCATACAGGACGGGGTGTTCCACTTCTCCATTGTCCCTTTGGCACAGTACAACGCCCATGCCTCGCTCACTAGCATCGCACTGAACAACGAACCCTTTTGTGTAGTCTGGCGATCGTAGCACAGGCTGGCTTGTTAGGGCGCTCTTTAGGGCGCTAAAAGCTCTTTCCTTTGTCTCGCTCCAGACGACTGTTTGGGGCTCTGTTTTTCTTAGAGCATCCGTCAGGGGAGCCGCGATATCGGAGTACCTGGGGATGTACCTCTGATAGTAGCCGGCGACACCCAAGAACGACCGAATATCGGTCTTCGTGCGCGGTTGCGGGAAGTCTCGCACAGCGGCCACCTTTATTTCAGAGGGGCGGCGACGACCCTGTCCAATCACGTGACCGAGGTAGACAACCTCGGCCTGTGCTAATTGGCACTTGGGAGCCTTGACTGTCAAGCCCGCTTCGCGCAGGCGGGTTAGCACTGCCCGCAAGTGTGCCATATGCTCAGACCAGGATGCGGAGAATATCGCTACGTCGTCTAAATACGGTAAAGCAAATTCTTCCTGTCCCCGCAACACTTTGTCCATGAGGCTTGAAAAGCAGTATGGCGCGTTCTTCAAACCAAAACTCAAAACTTTAGGACGGAATGTTCCCATTGGTGAAATGAACGCCGCATACCTACTAGCCTCCTCTGTAAGTGGAACCTGCCAATAACCCCTGACAAGATCTAGGGTGGAAATAAACTGAGCGCTACTAACTTTCTCAAGGCGCTCCTCGATGTTAGGGATCGGATAAATTTGATCCTTAGTGATAGAATTAAGCCTGCGGTAGTCGACGCAAGGACGAGGTTCCTTGCCCGGTACCTCAACTAAAATCAAAGGGGAGGTATAATCACTCTCACCCGCCTCAATAACACCGAGCTGTAGCATTTTCTTTACCTCAGCCTCCATAATATCGCGCTGGCGGGGTGACACCCGGTACGCCTTGGATCGTACTGGCTCTGGCGAGGTAAGTTCTATATCATGAGTAAGGACAGAAGTCCTACCAGGCCTCTCAGAGAACTGACCTTGAAACTCTTGTAAGAGTTGGTGTAGTTCGGTTCTCTGCTCAGCTGACAGCGGTGCTTTAATGATTAAGTCACTAATGACCTGATCAGTGTCTTCCCTGTTCGTCACTGAGCCTAGTCCCGGAAGCTCGACCGGAAGCTCTTCTAACTTTCCCGTGTCGGGCATTTCCTCTCCAGTACCTGGTGCCTTCAACGCTACAGGCTCAATTTTATCCAGTTCTGACGTGCTCGGAATATCAGCTTGCTGCGCCTCCGACCCTTTCTCATTGTTCGACAACGTCGGCCCCGCAACCACCGCCTTTGCAGCGAGCTCCCGAACTCTCGGTCTGGTTAAGGCCTGAACGCTAGCCTCACCAAACAAAAGCCCCTTCTCGCGCAGGAGGTGATCGGACCTGTTCGAAAATAGGTACGGGTACTGGGGGGGCAGCCTAGATGACACTACGGCCTCCGTCTCAAGTGCTCCGAAAGGTCCTTCAATAACCACTTTTGCTACGGGCAGACACACGCTGTGAGCTTCCACGGCTTGCTTGATCCATGCGCACTCGCCCGTGAACATATCGGGTTCTACGTAAGAGGGGTGAACTACATCCATTGTAGCTGCGGAATCACGAAGCACTCGGCACTCTTTCCCGTTCACGAGGAAGTCTCGCATGTAAGGCTCGAGAAGCTTCATGTTCTCGTCAGTGCTACATAATGACAAACACACGACTTCTCTTTTTGTTTCTGGACACTGCGCCGAAAAGTGACCCGGCTTCTGGCACGTATAACACACGCGCGCTTGCCTCCTCTCGAACCGCTTTCTGCGTTCGGCTTCGGCTGCCGCCGTCTCCTTACGTTCCGTCGGACTGCTTTCACTCGCATCCGCACTACGCGTGTCCCCCCTTGCTCTCATGGGTGTGAACTTCGGCCTCTCAGACTTGGAGCCAAATTCACCCTTTTGACCGTCCTTAGCTCCGCGAGCCCGACGCGTCACAAACTCCTCGGCTAGCTCGGCGGCTTTAGCCACTGTACTAACGTCTGGCCTATCCAAGACCCAGTACCGCACGTTCTCAGGTAACCGACTATAAAACTGTTCCAGCCCGAAACACTGCAGAATTTTCTCGTGGTCACCAAACGCTTTCTCTTCTTTGAGCCACTCCTGCATGTTTGACATAAGCCTGTAGGCAAACTCTGTATATGACTCATTTCTGCCTTTTTCATTTTCCCGAAACTTCCGACGGAACGCCTCCGCTGACAGCCTGTACTTTTTTAGCAGACTTGATTTCACTTGGTCGAAATCCTCTGCCTCCTCTCTCTTCAAGCGAGCGACTACGTCGGCCGCCTCGCCGGGTAACAAAGTGAGCAAGCGCTGTGGCCACGTTTCCCGAGAGAACCCCTGCTTCTCGCACGTTCGCTCAAAGTTAACCAGGAACAAACCAATGTCCTCTCCAAGCTTAAACGGCCGCATCAGGTCAGTCATTTTGAACGATACCCGTTCTCCTGCACCGTGTGCCTGACTTCCATTACGAGCGCGTTCCATCTCTACCTCGAGACGCTTCATTTCCAAAGCGTGTTGACGGTCGCGCTCTTCTTTCTCTTTATCTTTTTGCTCTTTACGTTCGCGCTCCTCTTTCTTCAGTGGTCTCAAGGCATTCCGACAGCTCGTCATCCTCAGCCTCCAACTCAAGAATAGCCCTTAGCAGTTCTGGTTTTCTGAGTTTGTCTGAGACATCCAGACCCAACTCTCTTGCAAGCTCCAGCAATTTCGGTTTGCGCAACGACTTCAAATCCATGGCTGCTCCGAATGCTGCTTTCTCTACTGCCTACTATTGTCTTGCCGCAAACTAACCCGGCAGCAACGACAACACAATTACCAGCTCTGTTTCTGACACTAACAAAAGCCTGGCAAAACTCAGAAGAAGAAAGTCCCGCACTCACCAAACCTCGCAGCCAAGAATTCAGCGCAGTCGTTCCGCTGCAGGCAACCAGTCATCACACAGGGCTCGTTGCACTGCTCCCGGATGGTCGTTGAGCTGCTCAGCATACAGTTGAACGCATATCTTCGCTGCTGGCCTCCGTTGTCGGGATCTCACCGCTGGCAACCAGTTGTTGCATTTGGGTTGCAAGCCCCAAGGGTAGCGTTGGCCTGGCGGCCTGGGGCAAAGCTGGAAACATCCGAAGGTCCCGGCAAAGGATGAGTCGACTGGCAACAGAACAACTTGTTTATTCTGGCATCGCAAAGGAGCAGCCGGTCAGGGCGACCACGTTACTCGAAGGAAGGAATCGAAGTCTCTCTTTGGCGTCCGGGGCAGCCCCCTTTATACCCACGGAGTCGAGGGCAAGAGGGAACGGCTTGGGAAGAGTCATCCGATACGGCGACGCTTGAACATGTTCAGGCGTGACGGGCGCGTCCGCCAGGCCGGCGCCGGTCAGACCTCCTCGCCTCCCAGTTGGAGAGCTCCTCTCCCCGGCTGCCGCGCTTTGACAAGCGTGGGCAAAACATGCACACACACAAACACGCACGCACGACGACACGTGGCACTGAAACCTGCCTGGACGCGCTTGGCGGGAGGCGTTGCGGCAGCGATGAACGAAGCCGCGGCATCCAGTGCATCCGCGCCGGCTATACCGCGCGCTGTAGGCGAGACGTAACAGCGGCGACCGCGATGCAAACTGTGCGGCTATAGGTAATCAAGGGACCTTACATGCGGCTACTGTTGACATCAGCAGCGGTGCCGCGTAGTGGTTCCGGAAGTTACGTCCCCTTTATGCCCCATGCGCTTCCGCTCTAAAAACTCGCTGACCATTCGGCTTGACTTGTCTCGTTATGCGCTCGGAGCGAGAGTGGCTCCCACTCTGCCAGATCCTAACCGGATCGCGGGAGCGACCAGTCAAAGACACCATTAGTTGCCCGTGCCGTAGCGTCTCTCAAACGCACGAGTAAACAGTAGCGCCATCTAGTGACAAGACGTCAAAGCGCACCAAAGCTCAGTTGATGAAAATTTCATCCGTGATTACGGGTAATTAGAGCGAGTGCATTGCAAGCGAATTTTGTTTGTTCCAAGAATAAAAACTATGCAAACCGAAGAAAATGTAAGAACTGACTAAAAGCTAGAAAATTGCTTCGCCAGGTGTCGTTGCTACAAGGAAAACACGCTGCATTTAGTTACGCCTAGGAGCTTGAAAATCACTAAAATATCTGAAAAACAGGGGCTAGTGATTCCTTATACCGCTACGTGCGGGCAAGACTATAGGTGCAATAAAAGCGAACCTCTACCATTTGAGTGAGCTATTGCGTCGGAGAATCCAGCGGCGGCATGTATTTATTGCGAAGCGGGCGAGCAGGGCGCCGCCATCTTGTCAACGTTAACCAGACAAGCCACGCAAGCGCCGCAACGCAAAGCACGCTGGCTAGCGTACGTACGCAAGATGCAGGACTTGCGTTCTGCGCATGCACACTACCGTCACCGCAAACTCCTTGCGTACGCTAAGCCGCTGCGTACGCACAGCTAAAACTGTCTAATACCCCATCAGACGGAATACAACGCAGGCCACACTCAAGATGGTACTTGAAAACCGGTTGCCCGCTTCTTTCCTCTCCTGCAGAAAATTGTGGAAAATGCTTCCCTCAGGGATGAAACAGCTCAACACTATGAATGGAAGCCCATGACCTTCTTACCTTTTTTACGTCATTTTCCGAAGTCCCGAAGCGTAGCTCGGTCCTCGTCATTGGGTCCGTGAAATATGAAAACTGGGGACGCTTGCGGCTTCCCACGGTGCGGCGTGGACACTTCCGTTGCTTCGTCGCGTGCTTGGCCCGTGCGAGTGCTTCCAGCGCTCTTGCTACGACGCCCGGTTAGTCGGCTAGGCCTCGCTCAACAGGATCCCATCTTCTGACGCCATCGCAGGTGGGAGCCAAAACAAAGAATGCTTTGCTGAGCTCCTCGAGCTTCCAAATCATGTGATCTTACGCGTCACATTACGCTCATTAGAATCCCTGGCGGGCAGCCCACGATCGCACTGCCTTTCTTCTTGAGGACTGATCAGGTTGTGCTACTTGAATGAGATAATATAGAACGCTATATCAAGGACGCCACTATCTTGGCACAGGTGGCGCCATGTAGTGTCTAGGCTGGCAACAAGTGCCATGCTTGTATGCGCTTTCGCGGATTGGACGCGCCCCTCTCCAGGGCAGAAAGGAGGGTCCACCACAGAGGGAGAAATTGTCACCTGGCAAGCGTCATGTGCGCCAAAATTTGTCTCCAGGTCACTTCTCAGAGAGAGCGCCAGCAGTTTAGTTGTCGAGATATCCGCAAGAGCCTCCTGAGCTAACCGACGCTTGGAGGACCCGAAGGTCCTGAGGATATTTTGCACCACCGATTTGTTCCTAACTGCTGTTGTCAGGGCTGCAAATTATGTAGGTAACCTCTTAATATATCACGCGGTGCGTTGTGTATGTTGGCAGTTTACGCAGAAAAATAAAGCAACAAAAATGAAATCTTGCGCGGCGTTCACACAACAGCCTTTTGAAGGCCAGTCTCCACGAGCACGCACTACTTCAGTCGGAGCTCTTGAGAGGTAAAAAATTCAGTCAAGTAGGCGTTCACCGTGCGTCAAGCAGACGTCACTGTGCAAACTAAGGGCGGCTGTTTTACTAGTTTAAGCACGCAAGGCGATACAGGATGTCAAAGTGCTCAGCTTACAAGTGCAAACAGTATCATGTAAAATTGTATATAGACATGTTTGGCAACATGTTTTGCTTTGACAGGCCTGGATTGCACAGTCGTACAAACTCGTGCCGTAGACAACAGTGGACCGGCGGCATTGGCCGCTTCACGAGGAGCGCCGGTTAACAACGGCCGGCCAAGGAACGTGAACCTCGGCACTGCGCCGTTCTTCGCCCAGCGATACACCGGCGCCGCTGTCTTGGACGCAAAACCCGATCCATCCTGGGGCTTGTTGGACCGAGCGTCAATTAGTGCACGTAAGTTTCTAGATTGTTTTGCGTTTATCACAAATTTTTTTAGTTTGTTTTTTTTGCGTGCATCTACCAGGTGCATGCCCGTCCACTGTGCGTGGCATCTGTAATCTGTGTTCATTCCTATCATAAGGCGAAAGCCTTTAGTGGCTCGTACTCGCGGTCATGGATCTGTCCGTCGTCCGTTACATGCAGCAACTAATTATCTAGCGGTAGCTAATACTAATCTTTACTAAACAGTCACTTGAAATGATTAACCAACCATTAATTATCAATTCATCAGTAAGCAGTTAACAATTCATTAGCAGCTGATGATTACTTCACGGTTCATTAGTTGCTCGCAGGTAATTCGCCATTAATCATTAATTAGTAGTTAAATTAGTTGTTAACAGTTAATTTACATTAATTAGTAGTTAGTATTTAATCAACCGTTAATTGGAAGTTGGTTGTTAGTCACCAGTTAATTAACAGTTGGTAGTTTTCCTTCCTTTACGGCGCGGTTCGGGTGTCCGCCGAGATACGTGAGACAGGTGTAATTTCCTTCACTTCAATTATCCAATGGGCAAGGCCTCGCGCTGAACGGGCGATGGCGTTCCGTGGACACCTTGGCAACGCTGCAACACGCTGTCGCGTCCCAATCCAGACGCCGACTGAACGCCGACCGGGAAGGGTGCGGCCTAAACGCTCTTTGTATTCTTCAATCGACACCTTCACTACACTTCAGGGAAAGAAGCAGCAACATCGCGCTAAAGGCTTTCGCCTCCCCGTACTTTAGGTCAACAAATCCCCCCCCCCCCCGAATTTTATTTGTGAGATCGTTTGGTTTAAATCAAGGTGTAAGGACATTTAGGTGTTGACACCGACCGCCTCGCGGAGAGCGCGCACAGATCATGTTCATCCTCTAGTAGATGCGCCGACCGCAGTGGCGCGGGGGCGCTGCAGAGAAGGGGTCAATCGCTTGCGTAGCGGCGGACGCGGCTAAGTGGTTTACGCGGCTTTCGGGGCCGAAGGCCCCAACCAGCCGTCACCAAACCTATGCAGTGGGGCGGCGCTGCGGCGCAAGCAACCTCCGCAGGGAAGAGAGCGGCAGAACGGCTCGTAGAAAGGAAACAGGCTCCCGAGTTCTAAAAGGAGACGTTTATTCACCCTGTCCCGAATTCTCCGAGCATGCCTGCATGTTAACATAACAACGTCAATGAGCGCTAAACGTACTGCGATGGCCACGCTTTTGGTCAATAGTTTCAAACTCTGTACTTACTTCTGTCGTACTGGTCTTGTATTGCGTGCTATGCATCGCAGCAATTGATATCTGACGGTGGTAGGCATATTTTACGCCTCATTGGAAACAATGCCAGCTCAACATTCCGCAACGGCAAAGCTCTCGACACACAACGCGCACATCGCACACAGACCTTCACAACCAAGCTGCTGCTTTTAATCCTGGTATGAATGCATCCGTAGACATCGAATTGGCGTCCAGATGATTTTCTGTACTTCCACGAGGATGGCACGGGCATGCTTGAGTCCTCTGACAGATTACAATGCTCTCTTGTTGTGCATAGCTCAAAGGCACTTCGTAGAGTTTTGGCAGACCGGCGGCAGATGCCTGGGTGTGAAACTGCGCGCGAGCCGGCCTCGGTGCGAGGGTGTCGTATTCTGGTCTAATTGTTCGCCATTCTTTGTGACGCCATCCGGGGAGTGGGTGAAAACTGGTAGAAAATTATGCACGTGCCGTGTACCTAGTGGGCAACTATCATCATCGGCCTGACTACGCCCACTGCAGGACAAAGGCCTCAACCGTATCTCTCGCGTACAGCAGCGCGTACAGTCGCGTAAGGCAGCGGCTAATCGGGAGACGAAAGGCGGCGGGGTAGCGCTTGTTCCAAGCAAAACCGGTTGAGAAGCGAAAGTGGACGAGTTGGCCCAACGCATGCGCAGAGCGGCCTTTCGAAAAAGGCGGATTAAATCGCAGCGTCGGTGTGCTCGCTCTGACCACTGGGGAACGCCGAGACGGCGTGCGACGTGCGGTTACGTACGAGGAGATGTCGCGGCGAAAGCAAAACTTTATTCCAACCCCTGCAAAATAAATATTTCCTTGGATCTAAAAATACTCCCATTATAAAAAACATCAACACATTCTCTGATGCGCTACTGTCGGGCTGGATCATGGGTTGCCTATGCGAACAGCAAGCAACCATGCGTGTCTCTCCGACCGGAATCGCTGGTTATGCGCTGCATGTGAAAGCACTGACCGGAAATCGCCCTGCGACATACCGACTGCGTCGAATATTTCCGTCGACGCCAGTGACTGGAGGGCCACTTTTGAGGAAATCTGTCGCTTCATTCCTGAGTTGCATCAGAATATAGCGCGAGGTGCACACGACGATGCAACGAACTCCAAATTTCACGTACGGTGTCGCCGCCACGCTGCCGATGCCGGAACCTTCACAGACATGGCACCTGCGGAAAGCGTTCGTTCTGTGCTTAGTTTGGTGGCGCAGCGGTTTTACCATAATATTGCGTTGCGAGTATAGTTTTCTCACAATCACTGCATCGAGTTAATGTAACACCCATGAGCGCCTGTAAGCCACACAGTATGAACAGACAAGAATATGGCAGTCGCACTTTCTTTCTGTCACAGTGCTCTAACTGTGCGGTCAAAACCGAGATATCACGCATACATTCTATCTACACTCTAAGCTCAAGAAGGAGTGCACAGTGCAGTTAATTTAAATCTCAATGTGAGTAAGCCAGTTAGTCATCGTGAAAATTTATAGCCGCTTGATGAAATGTTATTCCACATTGCTTTAAATTTGCAACATAATAAATTTTCTCAATCAAAATCATATGGCCAAGGTTGGGACAGTTTTCGGTATGCATTTCTACCTAAATGATTTATTTTGTAAAGCATCACCTGCGAACAGCGATCTTGGCTTACGTAAATTATGAAACGCCCTTGAGGGCAACAGTTTTCAGCGGCAATCACTTGACCGCACAGTAACTTTATAAGAATTGAAAAACTTATTTCCTGCACGGGTCCATGTGTGCAGCGCTTGAAATCTGTAGACGCCGGATACGCCTTAAATTTACAGTCTGTAGTGAGCTTAACGGAGGCGTGGAGATACATGCGCAACCGAGTGTAGGAATTTAGGCGCCTAGTTGTTATATGGCTTCTCTTAAAGGGGCTCTAATAAAAGTTCCTATATGCCGGTGGTGTTAAAGGACGCCGCTTCAGGAGCATGCATCCGCTCGCGCGAGAGAGATATAACATTTATTAGCACCCGTCATAAGGTTGTCCGGGATGAGAGGCGCATCTCGGTCCCAACCATGACCTCCCCTCCCTTGGCCATCGATCGGGATCTCAGCAGCGGCCTGGGCGCAAGGGATGTCTTCGTGTTGTCCCTTTTCTTACTGTTTGCGAAACAGTGCCTCGCAGCTAGGACTAATTTATTCTGTCAGGTTCTCGAAAGGAAGGACACGTCGGTATCATATTGATCACGTGCGCAATGACCTCGCGACGTTTTCACCCCGGACTGAAAATGGAATGGTCGATTGCAAGCTGTAGGTTTGGGAATAATCCGGTTTGTAGCTTGCGCCACATAATCAGCACACCAAAAGCAAAGAGGTTATCTTTCCGCGAGAATTTTTTGTTGTATTGATCTATTTCCCAGAAAACTGATATCTCTTTCCACTTTTCTGGCTTTTTTTTTAAGGAGCGTTAGCTCTTATTCATCACGTTTCTCAATTTCTTGGGTTCTTCTACCACCTCCCTTCGGAGCGAAATTTTGTAAGTCCGAGGAATTCGAGATGACGGCCCCCATAGTAAATCGGTATAGCAACCCTATAGGTGATTGGTGACGTCACACCTAATCACGTGACTATGCTTAAACGCATATAAGTAAGTAATTAAGGAAGTCTTCATAAAAGGAATTAAATACTTTGAATACTCTAGATGAGCAGGACACGTTAGACACCAATATTAACTAATAAAGTGAATAAGTTGTTAAAGGTAGGCTTAAATTTGATCGCTTAAAAATAACCTGTGAAGTCATGATCTAACATGTTAGACACCAATATCGCCTAATTACGGTAATATTTAGTTATTGTTAGGCTTAACATGGCGGCCGTAAAATCAGCACTCGGCAGATCACAAGGCGGTAGGCGTCCTCTCGCCGTGAATTTTGGAAAACTAACCTAATCGCGTGGTAATATATCGCATGGACGATAGATTGCGCTTCCAAGCAGCTAATCCATGTTACTTAAGCGTCTTCGAGCGGTGGCGGCATAATTTTTTTCCCCTCTTGTTACAGAGAGTGTCGTCAGTTTACTTGTCGAGACATCCGCAACAGCCTAATGCGCTAACGGACGAAAGAAGGACCCGAAGTTCTTGAGGATATTTTGCACCACCCATTTGTTCCTAACTGCTGTTGTGCGGGCTGCAAATTATGTCGGTAACCTCTTAATATATCACGCGGTGCGTCGTGTATGTTGGCAGTTTGCGCAGAAAAATAATCGAACTAAAATGAAAACAGCCTTTCGAAGGCCGGTCTCCACGAGCGCGCCCTACTTCAGTCGTTACTCTTGAAAGGTAAAAAAATGTGTCAAGCAGGCATGTTTTTCGGACTCTTGCGAATGAATTTTCTCGACAAGCATTTGTTGGCTAGAAGCGGACGCTGACCGACAATTACGTTAGTGTGCAAACTAGCGACGGCTAGTTTACTAGTTAACGCACGCAAGACGATACAGGACATCGAAGTGCTCAGCGTACAAGTGCAAACAGTATCATGTCGGCTTACAGATATATACTGAAATCCGGTCACATGTTTTGCTTTGACACGTGGGAATTACTTAGGCTCACAAATTCGCATCACAGACAGCAGCGGACCGGCAATGCCCGCTCCACCGCCGGGGAACAGCGGCCGGCCAAGAGGAGTGTCCCTCAGTACAGAGCCCGCCATCGCCCAGCCAGGAACCGGCGCCGCTGATTTGCACGGCAGACCCGATCATGTGCCCAGTGATTTCCTGGTCGGAGAGGTCACAGATTACGGTAAGTTTCCTGTTTATTTTACGTTAATGCCATTTCCTTTAGTTTGTTTTTTGGGCGCATCTGCCAGGTGTTTGTATGTATACGGTACGTGACATGCGTAATGAGAGTTCACCCGTAATTTGGGGAGATTGCTCGTTTTGAATGCGCAGTAGTAAAGTGTTCCATGTCGGTGTTGCAATGGGCGCTCTCGATAAGGACTCATCGAATATTTGGTGCTACGTCACGGCCAATTTCAATCGCTATTGATCCTGATCCTGCTTGCCGTCAAGCCGCGGTTGAGTATGATTATTTTATTTGAATCCAGTTGCGCCGTCTGCTACCCTAGTGCTCGGAAAACATTAAAATTCATACCAAAGTACGTGGTGAAACTGCTAAGGCCTCCCGTCCGCCATTTTTGCCGGGTATGTTAGGTATAAAAATAGATGAGTTCGCTGCGCGTGCTCTTGCACGAAGGACGTTCCCTCAATGCACGGGTGGTCCCCTCATGCACCGGCATCAAGCATATAGATGGGGCGAAAGGTTCCTCAGATTCCTTTAGTATCGTTATTAAACAGGTCAAGTGCAAAGTGTGAGCAACGCATTTCAGTTCCGGTTATACGATGCCAGCACTGCTCTCAGGCCTGCGAAAAAAATCCCGCCCTACGAATTCGCAAAACGATCGTCGCAGAAGCGATAAACTCCGCGTGTCACGCGATGTCCCATTTCCAGTCCGTCTAGTTTTGATTGCGGCGACCAGCCTGGAAACCATCTCTACAGCGGCTTTTCACACTGGCAAGCACATACTTCTGACAACCACCACCTACAAGCAATTAAAGAGCTTTACTTTAGAGAAGCGAGGCAAAGCAGGTACTGGGAGAAAAAAAAAGCAACTGTCCCCTTTCCACAATCGCTATTTCGAAAGGTCATGAAAACTGCCCCCAGCTGAAAATTGAAAATTGTATTTGAGGAAAGAAAATGACCCGCCGCGATGGCTCAGTGGTTAGGGCGCTAGACAACTGATCCGGAGTTCCCGGGTTCGAACACGACCGCGGCGGTGCGTTTTTATGGAGGAAAAACGCTAAGGCGTTCGTGTGCTGTGCGATGTCAGTGCACGTTAAAGATCCCCAAGTGCTCGAAATTATTCCGGAGCCCTCCACTACGGCCCCTCTTTCTTCCTTTCTTCTCTAATTCCCTCCTTTATCCCTTCCCTTACGGCGCGGTTCAGGTGTCCGCCGAGATGTGAGACAGATACTGCGCCATTTCCTTTCACGAGTACGCTCACCTCCCAAAAGTAACCGGCACCTCTGACTTGGCTGTTTCTGCTATCAGAAGCCCAATCCGTCAGATATGTCAGAACGCGCTCCCCATCTGCTTATTTTTGTGTGGCCGCTCACTTTTGGGCGATTGAAATCTCATAAGAAGCGCTGGAGAAGGGCCTTCGTTCGACAGTCGACGGGCAAGTGTCGTCTGTTCCAAGACAATCTTTGACTCTCTTCTTTCCCTTCGCCTCCCAAAACCACCTCTCTACGCTACGAGAAACGCCTTAGAGAAGAGCACATTGGTTTACGGAACGTCGGGTATACAAGCTCGCACTACCAAATAAAATAGGCGACAGATGTGCGCCCAATGAGGCCATAATTCAAACCAAGAAATCGTGCTCATTAAAAAAGAAAATATCATTGCTACGGCGTAACTTTGAACATGCTTTAATATTTAGACATCGCGGGCAGTTAAAAATGACTGATTAATAATACAGACGTTACACGAAGTTTATTGCGCACTTATGCAACATTTACTATCCGACTTTCGGATATTCGTGGCTATTCACAGACGAAATCTCTGTTGAAAGAGCCAAGCGGGGAACCCGGCTTATGTTCTCTTTTTGCATTTGCAAAGAAGCCAAATTTTTTTTCGGTGTTACTTGAGGTATGAATGCCTTTACCGGCCACTTGTTTACTTGCAAAGCATGAGAACAGAGAGGTTTAGCACCGTACGCGGCAACTAAGTAACTGCTACCGTACGGCAAACGTGGCTGGACAAACTTTGCAACAGTAGCAACGTCGATGCGTTGCCGTATTTACCGGACGGCTGTCCTGCTCCGCTAAAACTGTATACAATTTGCACTCGGTGAACAATTTACCACCTAAGCTGCTGCGGGTAGGGGCCCAGGCCGGAACGGGCCGCACATCGGGCCTGGTGGGCCGGGTTCGGGTCTGATGGCAAAGGCATGAGCCCGGCTTTGTGTCTCGGGTCGTGCTCGGGCCTCAGAATTTGGCCCATGCAGTGCTCTACTTCACACTACAAAACTGTCATGCAGCAAAATCAACCAAGCAGTCGTTAGCGCTACGCTGTCAACACAAAAGCCTATGTGCGATGTCAGTTGTCCGTTCTTCACATGACACTCTTATGTTGCGGCAAAGCCCACTTAGCAGGTGACTGCGCAACCAAGGCGAAATACATGGAAGGTTGCACCTTGATGTTCAGTGCTACGTTCGTTAAAAAAACGCCTCATCGCATTCTTGTTCACTGGAGTCTCTTGATATCACATTTTTACTCTGAACCGTTGCAGCTGCCCACCACCTTCTCTCCGGACGCTCAAAGCTGTTGGTTGCTGCTTTTCTTGTATGCGGAGAGCCAACATGTTCAATGTTTAAAATGAACCTTGAAACTTAGATGCTTGTGAAGCGTTTTACTGCGAAAGTAGTACATATCGGGGTCTAACCGGCTCACCTGCTTTGTGTGAAGTTCGACCTTGAAGGTGACCTTCGCGGAACCCAGTATAATAACTGCCCATGCAGAATAAAAATAAATATTGCCGCGACTTTGTTCCGAATCCGCGGTGGCGCGAAAAGGTCAGCTTCACTGACCACTGAACGAGAGAACTATGCTATCGCTGCTACCGATCGCGCCTGGTGTTAAACTGCAACACACTCTCCCGCTGTGCATTGCACATCGTCGTCTTCCTCTACTTCCATCTGCGGCGCGAAGAGATCAGATCAGCTTAATCTCGATGAGAGCTTAACCTGCGTCTAATACCGTCGCCAGACGTGCCGACAACCCGACAAAGCAAAATCATGGGCTTTTTGTGATTTGTGTTGGACTGCTGCTGCCTTAGAAATCTCCACGGCAGATGAAGTCAAGGGTTTGCTGAGCTGAGACACATTGTTTTAACTGAATCTAACCTGCTTTCCCTGAAGAAAAACTGATTGTCTGTTTATTTACAGTGCTTTCCTTGGAACGCGAATTAGGCATTGAAAACCCACCTGTGCGACCGGTGCCGGGCCCGGCTGCCACAGCACCGCTAGCAAACAGCGCTGCAACTGCAGCACAGAGGCCCACAGCAGGCCAGGTGGCCCAGAATCCGCAGCGAGAGGAGACCATGCTTGACTTCATACTCAGCGACGAGTCGGTGACTAAAATATTCACTGCGGACTGTAAGTCGCCCTTTTTTTTCACATATTGGTCATTACGTTTCCGCAACACAGTATGTGACTGAATGCAATATGTGACTGAGAGCAGTACCGCTTCAGCCGTTGTCGTTACGACTGCGACGCAGGAAATTGTGTTTTAACGTACCCAGGCTAAACAGAAACCGCGGACTTTTTTCGAGGTTGCCATATTCTAATTAACCTTATAATGGATTGAGGCTTTCCTCTCGTTCCTGATTACTTCCACCAAACCTGGGAGTGGCGCGACTTTAATTCCTGCGCAAATGAATTTCAAAATTTATTGTTTCTGTGGCACCAGTTTAGATTAATTTGACTGGTAATACTGCACTTTTGTCGTCAGAAACGTTCACCGCGCATTAATACCCGCTCGTCGCTTCACTGACGGAATTTTGAGGCTTGCGTTAGGACATCGCAGTCATTTTAGGAAATGATTCGCAGTTGCCTGTCGCCACTGTATTAATTCAAAGCGCGCACGGGTGTTTTTCTAGTATTGATCGTGATGCCACCGCTGCGTCAAAGGAAGCATGGTCCGTGGCCATGGACTGAGCTCCGCTTTCAGTGTGCTATTTTAGCTGTTTTAAAATGGTTCCAATCGGTATTTAAAAAAAATGCGCCGAAAACGGAGCGGAGAGGGGCGCAACTGCAAGGAGGCAGCGCATAGGCGCGCATGCTGCCCCAGAGAGGCCTCCCGTGTCCAATCCCCCCTACCACCGCTCTGGCGCCGTCTATTAGCGAGCGGCGGTACTTTCGTTCGCTCGCCCACGGCCGGTCTCGTGGAGAGCGCGCTCGCGCTCCTCTCGCTCTTTCCCCCTCCCCTCGCGCTCGGCTACACCGACGGCGCAGTATATGCAACAAGGGGAAACAGCGGGAGCGAGAAGGCCTCTTCTCTTCCACAGAACGACTCAGCAGAATCAGACATGCAAAAAATAAAGCTGTCATAATTTGGGACTACCAACAAATGGCGTGCCATGATTGCGTGTGATTGCTTCTACTGTTAATTCAAGTCACTGGTTTTCTCCATTTGAGTTAATATTTTATTGAGGCAGATGTTAAAGGGTACTCCTGCGCTTTCGAGGGTCGGCACCGCAAAAACTCTCGAAACTTTTTTCCGGGTTTTTCTCTTGGTCGCATCTGGTGAGCGTTGTAATAGTGCACTATTAAAGCGCTGACAGACGCGACCTCTCGCCTTGGAGGCATGCATGAAACTGCTCCATATCAGCTAGCCATCTCTATTTAAAAAACAAAAATAAGCAAATGAGGAAAACATTGAGCAATGTCTACCACCGTCACTCCGTTTCTTAAAAATGCCGGCACGATTAGAAAATTGCGAATTTTCCTTCCACGAGGTCGGGCCTAGACCTCCTATGCGTCAAAAATAAAGCATGGAGGCTGCGTTTATGGGGATGGAATGCGATAGAAATAGCTGTAGAAAATGCTGTAGAAATAGCACAAATTGGAATGCTTAGACGGCCCAACGAAGGCTTTAGATTCGAGGAAAGCTACGAAACATAAGTTTACACTCGGTGCTAGAGGTCTGCACAGGCCGGTATATAGAATGGGTCAGGCCCAACTCGCTGGTACATCGATGCTGACTGCCAACCTGGCAGCGGCCCGCGACAAATTTCTAACGTCTGGCCGGTGTGCGCCTACTGTTAGTGCATACTCTGCACAAGTTCTGCACGTCTATCTCGACGGCGTTGGCAACACCGTCCGCAACGAACGCGACGAGCGAACAAGCAAAGGAAAAAATTAACTGCATTTCACTCCTGCGGAGCCCCGTCACGCACCCTATAGGGTAAAATTTACAACCGCGAGTAGCGTTTTGGATGCGTTTAAGGTGATCGCGCAATTTCACCTCGGTTCAAACTCCTATTTATACGAGCAAATTTTCTGCCCTTTTAGTTCGAATTATTGCTGTTCTACTGCACAAACAAACCGCAAGCTCGGACGGTGGCGGCGCAATTTCACGAAACAAATTTGCGCTCGCTGGAATTGCGCCGCCAACGTCCGAGCTTTATGTTTGTTTCTGAAGTAGAACAGCAATAATTCGAACAAAA
The DNA here is from genome assembly GCF_052857255.1 of Amblyomma americanum. Lineage (NCBI taxonomy): Eukaryota > Metazoa > Arthropoda > Arachnida > Ixodida > Ixodidae > Amblyomma > Amblyomma americanum. The sequence continues at coordinate 143,674,474 of NC_135499.1, read as the reverse complement.
AGGGCAGAAAATTAGCTCGTATAAAAAGTTGTTTGAACCGAGTGATTCAGCCAACGAAGTTAGTATACTACCTCGGATATGACGAACCTTAGTATGCCAACTCGGATAGAACGAACTTTTGTGCGTTTACCTCGGATACAATGAACTTGTGTGGGTTCATCTCGGATATCACAAACTTTCGTGTGTTACGTCAGGTACAACGAAATTTTGTGTGTTAACGGTGATTTGAATTAACTGCGTAATTATCTCGGATAGAAGGAATTTTTGGGCTGCTAACGCATTCAAACGATCCCCGATCGTCGCGTAATAGTTTTTTAAAGAAATTTTAGTGCGTAACGAGCATGAATTGAAGTTGAGTGTTTTTTATCAAAGTGAGAAAAATTCAGAAACCAAAACGAACACAATTTTCTTCTGTAATTGAAAGCTCATCCTCAGCTTTTATTTTTGCAAAAGATGTGAGAACGAAAGGTGGCTAGAAACGCTTAGAAAACCTGGCACAAATCCTAAGTCGAATAAAAAGAGTCAGATCCTACTGATGCGCACGGATGTAAATGAGCCAAATCCGCTCATAGGATAGGACTAACTTTATTATATCCAATAATGAAATCTACCCTTGAGAGCACTCTTCGTCAGCTTGAGCCTCAGAAGTCCGACTGGTTTCATTCCTTCCTTCCTTCCGCGACGCTATGTTATCATCGATAATTAAGATATGAAGAGATCCGAAGAGACCAACGACAAAGATGGGATTACTATCCAATATCCCTCAAGACAAAAGTGTACAACAGCTGTATCTTACCGGTACTCATCTACGGGGCAGAAACGTGGAGGCTAACGTAAAGGGTTCAGCTTAAGTTAAGGACAGCACAGCGAGCCATGGAAAGGAAAATGATAGGTGTAACGTTAAGAGTTCGGAAGCGGGCAGAATGGGTAAGGGAACAAGTGCGTGTTAATGACATCCTAGTCGAAATAAAGAGGAAGAAATGGGATTGGGCAGGGCATGTACTGCGAAGGCAAGATAACCGCTGGTGCTGAAGGGTATCGGAGTGGCCTTCACGAGAAGGCAAGCGTAGCAGGGGGCGGCAGGAGGCTAGGTGGCGGATGAGATTAGGAAGTTTGCAGGCATAGGGTCGGCGCAGCTGGCAAAGGACAGGGTTAATTGGAGATACATGAGAGACGCATTTGCCCTGCAGTGGGTGTAGTCAGGCTGTTGATGATGAAACATTTATTGCCACATTTTGCACACAACCATTCTGGTATTACGGCCACAGGTCTTTCATACTATGGTAGGTACCTCACCTTGCTCATCAGGCATGGTGTCCAAGTATTCGTGTATTGTTTTCCCGGACAAGTGCACCTACCAAAAGAGTGCCGTCAAAGTTCCTATTTCTAAGATGTAGAAAATCAGTAAACTCTATAGCGTAATGCTTACTTGTTTCCATCTCTACTTCCATTCCCAGTGGAGATGACACCCTCGCGTAACCAACCACTGCAGTGGTGCATGGCAGTGCTAATAAGCAGAAATACATCTTTACCGCAACTGTTTACATTATTATCACTCAGCAAAGCAGCTTTGATCCGATTGATTCGATTAACATTCGATTGCACTTAAACACACTGTAGCAGACCTGAGTCACTCTGACGTTACGCTGACAGTGACTTAGCATCGTGACCTATTACGTCACCCTCCTGTCCCTTCATAAACCCGTTTCCTATCGGCAATAAACGCTGTCCTTCACTGACTGCCGGCGTGCACACACACACACCTAAAATGTAAATATCACGTGGTCGAATAAGGAAATGCTTCCTATACAATCAAGAAGTTACACTAATAGAATGACAGGTTCGAAGACAAATACAACGTAATTATTTTGTTATGCGGGCTTCGGGAAAGCTCGAACGCTTTGAAATTTTTTATATTAAATATCTTTTACACAACTCTCGGCCAAATTTTGTTGACAACTATACACTTCACGTACGCTGCTCAAAAACATTGCTGTCATGAAAAATTGCCGTCATGAAATCTATCAAGCAATTTCAAAGTCCCCAAAACAAAGGGTAAAGGCCCACACTGAATGCACCAGCGTTAATCAGAGTACCTTGCGAGTTTAGACGTCCGCACAACTGCTTGCAAACGCGGAGAAAAATTTAAACAGCATGCGGTAATTAAATTTTAAACAAATATTATTTCAAGCATAAATGCACCACAAACAGCCTCACCTCAGAAATCGTGGAGTACGGAGTGGGCTCGAAGTCATCGCGGATCACGGGTGGCAGCCATGCGCGTAGTCGAGCAAAGTCCTTTTTCCCCAACGGAAAGCGCATGAAGCGTTTTCCGTCATTTTGCGAGTTGAAACAGCCAACAACGCAGCAAAAAGGCATACTCGTATGCTCATGTGCATCTGAAATGCTGCGAAGCGCGGGATCTCTGGTGAATGCGTCGGTCACTGACAGCACTCGCAGCGTCGCAGCACTAGGACTACCACAGTTGGCCGACTGAAAGCGCATAATCCACAACATGGCAGCCCCCATGAACCGTCGCAGTGTAAACAAACATCACGTGAGGCAAACTCACCAATGATCGTTGCGGCGTCACATAACAATAAGAGAAAAGTGTGCCGGTGCTCTATATTTTTATTTAGTGACTCTAGGTCATGGCTTCCCAGAAGTTGAGAGGCTGGTTAGTTAAGCCTCTGTCAACACTTTCTAGAGAATTTCCTCGGTGCGATGTGTGTCTAGAGCCTGGGTAGTTCCTGGAAAGATTAAATTGGGAGAGGCGCTTACTCCTCTCTCTCTTCCCTGCATATTCTGTCCCCCTCCAACTCGCGCGCGTTCCGTGGCCGTGCGCCCTTCTGTGTAGCACATCGCAATTGCCACGTTTCCTAGGGCAATAGTCCCACAGTGGAACAGGTGGCTTTCGCCCTGCATGCACCTGATGAGTCAGCTGGGCTTTATGCGAAGGCTTAGGCACCGTGGGAATAACTGCAGGGTGCCATTGGGATAAACAGACCTTAAACTCACTCTCCCTATAACCCGTGCTTTTTTCTTGCTGCGACACCACATGATTTGGCTATCTTGCGACATCTGCGAACTCTTGAGGGCCGCGGTGACAGCTTCGGGCCGGCACGCGGCTGGCTGGCCCGTAAACGTACAAGCTTCTCGTCGTGTACTCTTTCCCCTTTAGCGCAACTCTCGAAATTACTTTGGTTTGCGCGCCGCCGCCTTTTTGAAGCTGCCCTAGCGCGTCTCTTCAGCGCGCTGTGTGTGGCTTCCGGACCTCGTCTCAGCATCAACAGCTGACCTAGAATTTCGCAAAGGCTTCTCGCGTTCGCGGATTTTCTCGCGTAACGACATCATTTGCGCCTGGCTCTCAGTGCCAGGCGACGGCTTACCTGACGAACCGGCCGCTGCCATTTCTTACGATCATGGTGCCTCATTTTCCCGCGGCCTGTCCCCAGCCGCAATGAATTTCATTTTTCTGGGATTCTTTTTGTTGCGAGGCAGCGCTGAGCCGCATTCCGCGCTTACTATAGACCTGCCAGCGGGAGCTGTCGGTGGGCCACTGCCCGCCGGAAACTAAAAAAAATCTGCCTGCATTCGAACGTCCGCAGAGCATAACAGTTCGCTGCTCTGAATTCTGGATTTCGGAGCAGCGTCATTGCCATTCCAGGCAACACCAATCTGAGCACCATCGCCCCTTTCAGCCAACGCTTCACTCTGACTTGGCGCTTCAACGTTGCTGTCATGTGACTTTCCGCGACGCCCTTTCCCAGAAGGCTGTCTTTCGGTGCGGTGGCACACAAGCTCACTGCAGTCTTTCTGGCGCGGAACCTCTGCCTCATTTGCCATAGAGGCGTCTTTGTCGGCTAGAACCGGCCTTGTCTCTCTTCTTCTGAGCGACAACTGTTTCCCTGTGCTTGTCGCTGACACACTGAATGGAGCGCTGCCCGCTGCCATCACTTCGACCTTTAGTGTCTGCCTCAATACGTATCCCCAGGAAGCGGAAGAGGGCACTTCTCGCTCTCTCATAGTTGTCGGCGTCCTCGTCGGAGAGCCGCGCTAATTCGGCGCCGACATCACAAAGGGGGATAGCAACCAGCATCATTGCCCATTCGCTCAAATCTAGCTCCTCTTCCGTACAGATCCGCTCGAAATTTCTCAGGTAAGTTCTGAAGCTCTCGCCTCTTCGGACAGACCGCAACGGTCTCGAGCTTTACGCCACTGAACTAGAAGCGTGAGCTCCTACTGCTCTCGTCTGCGTTGTTCTTCTAGCTTAGCCAGTCTCTCGAGATACTCCGCCTTCCTGTGCTTTTCTTGCTGCTCGCGAAGTTTTCGCCTTTCGTGTTTTTCAAGGAGCTCTCGCTTCTCTTTCTCCTCGCAGAGCCTTCGCTTTTCTAACTCATCTTTTCGTTCCAAAATAGTCTCCCATGCCTCGTCTGCCTCCTCGACTGTCACCTCCTTCGTCCGTATACCATCCATGATCGCTTCTCTCGTTTTAGTGGGGTCTACTGAAGCCCCCAATTCCTCTAGAATTTCAAGGAGGTTTTTACCGTGAACTTCTCCATCGCATATTACACCTCGTGCCGCTAACCCCGCTAAAACACAAGCTTCACCTTGAAGCAAACAAAACACAAAACTGCCTAAATGTCATCTCACCGATAACCAAAATCCCACTACTAACATCTGCCTGTGGGCACGCGCGTTAGTCCGGCATACGTCCTCGTGGCACAGGCACGCGTCCTCGTGGCACCGGCATGCGTCCTCGTGACACCGGCATATCAAGCCGTTTCCAAACAGGGAGTGAACGACATTGCACTTCCACGCCTGTTGTCCGAAACGCGGAACCTCTGTCGAAGGCGCGGCTCTCCATCAATTGTCAACCCCAGCTTGACTCGACCACATGGGGACGCCATTGTCGTCGCTGCTTCCGCCATGCCTTCGGCCAACCCCAGTCCTTGCAGACACGTTTCTTCAGAAGTCTCAATAGCCTTCACGTTGGTTTGCTGGAAATCCTGGTGGTGGGGGAGTCCGTGTCTTTATTCATTTGGACTGGAAGGCACACCGGGCATAACAGTACTCAGTCTAAACGCAACGTTCCCATCTTGCTGCGAACCCAACCGAGCAGGCGACAGCGCTCTCTACACAAAAACCTCTCGGAGGTTATGTACCAAAGCTCTACACGACACTATTATTGCAGCGAAGCCAACTCCGCAGGTTACACTGCTATCGAGGTGAAAAGCTTGGGGAAACTGCAACATGATGTTTCCATTAAAAGGACAAAACACTGAACTTTAAGGGCCCTTTTTTTCGGCCCAGCGGACCGCTTCCTGTCAAACGGATTTTACTCAACGGTTTTATTTGGAATGCAGTAGGAACTTTTTAACGAGAATCTTTAAATCAGTGAATTCGACCATCATTATGTATCCCGATGCCGGGAACAATGATCAGCGAGCGCGATGCCGAATGGATGTTGGCAAAAGCTCTGTAACAAAAACTAATAGAAATTTTAGTCGCCAACCAGTAATGAGTTATCTTTAGTATATGGAGTAGCGCCCACTTCGGTTTCCATACCAAAAGGTGCTACATCAGACGGAGGTACGGCTGTTCCAACGAAAGGTTTAGCATACCGAGATTGCCGATCCATCCAAGAAATTCAAGACACTGTCGAGCCATCTAGTTACACAAGCTAAAAGCGCATGGCCAACGATTCGAAGGGAGCGTTGATTTTCATCGAATAATGCAATGGACAGTGTAAACAACGATGAAACATGACGAGCACTCCTGAAAGAAAAAAGACACTGCACTTAAAACAAATAAGCGATATTTTACCGAGATGTGCTCACGTGGTGGACTGCTGTGATAATGGCTGGTTTCGCCGCTAGATGGCTTTTTGTGCGACTTTCAATGTCAAATTAAACTTACAACTCCTCGTTTCAAAGCTATTGCAGTGCTCAATTGTTATAGTTTCAGGCAGGATCTTTTCAGTTCCTCTATAATCTGAAGACATGTTTTGGTCAGTTTTCGGTCCCTTCAATATAGATCCGAGCACATGTCTTCATAATAAATGTGTACTATGAATCTCTGGCGCAGACTACCACCCCAAGATCTCTGGTCTAGTCTAACTTTTTAAAGTATTTGAAAAGATGTAAAATGGTTCTCGTAATTTATGTTGCATTGCTCTTGCCTCAAATAACCTCGATGGCAGAGAAGATTTTGGGTTTTATCAGCTACAAGGAAGGTTCTTTAAATGGTGCATAAGCAGCGAAAAGCTACAGTTGCAAAATGCATTGTTCCTACTGATTCGAAGCTGGTTTAAACTGCACCAGAACTTATTCGCTGTTTATCTTCAGGGTGCCGTCACTACGGCCCGGAATCCGATGGCAACAGCTGCATTCCGCCATCCTCAGAGCCAGGGACAAATGGCACAAGAGGACCATTTTATTCCACCACGGGAGTTGCACAAAATCCGCAGCTTCCGCAGCGGCAGACATCCATGCCAGAATCCACCAACCGGTTTCCATCCGAATGGGGGTTAACTGCAAAGTGCCCACCGCAGGGCCCAACCCAGAAGACCTCAACTGGTAAGCTGTCGGTCCTCTTCATAAATTCTCCGTTTCGTTTTCGTAACACAGTGCATGACTGAATACGCCAAGCGAGAGCAGCATTGCTACAGCCGTCCTCGTTGCAACTGCGACACAGGTCCTCTTTTAACGGGGATCACTGCTGTTGCCTACCACCTCTAGCGCTCTGCTCACATCAATATGTTTGAGTGAGAAAGCACTTTTCCTGTAGATAAACCCTGAGCAAGTTCTTTGGATGTTTGTAGGTTTGTGCCAAGTGAGCCATAAATAAACATTAACCAAATAAGTATCCACAGCTCGAAGTCCGCGACGGAGCGAACATAATTGCTGGCCACTGCGCGAGGGCACTATAGGCTATCGCCGCAGCCGAACACGCATTGTGTTAACCTGCAACACACTCTCGCGCTATGCGTTGCAGACCGTCGTCTTCATCAACTAATACCATACCATCAAACCAATATTCCCGCTTTGAGCAATGTGGTTCTAGTGAGAGAGATGTGCGCTGCATGCGCTAGCGTGGACAACGTTGTGGCAGAAACGCGGAACTGGGGCATAAGCCGCCGGAGTACATCGGGCAAATTGGAACTTGTGGTAAAAAATTGAACAGACTGCTCAGTGGTTACCTGGTCGTTAGACACCTCAATCGAGCTTCAAGGTACGAGGCGGTAGAGTTCCCCTTCAAAAAAACAAAGTAACGATACTTTCGCCAAACAAGTAGTGCTAAGCAATTCTGAAACTCCAGCATTTTTTTATCTTAAAATTTACTTTGACACTTGAAAAGATGCAGAATGATTCTTCTGATTGCTGCTGCCTCAAAGAAGTTGGACGGCAGGTGAAATTGAGGGTTTTCTAAGCTGCACAAATGTTCTACGAGGACACATAAGCGAAGAAAAACGATAGTTCCAAAATGCACTGTTCTTACTCAAGCGAACCTGGTTTCAGCTGCAGCAAAATTATTTGCGGTTTATTTACAGGGGTCCTTCGCTGCGGCCCAGTATCCGAAGGTAAATCCACACGCTGTCGGCACCGAACTCGCCATCGACAGCGGCAATAGCGAATACCACTAGAGTAGGATCATTTTCTTCCTCCATAGGAGTCTTGCGAGGGGCACAGTGGCCGCAGCACCAGGCATTAACACCAGAATTCCTCGGCAGGAGTGGCGCTCAGGAGTGGCGCGGACGGGGCTTAATTGAGCCCCCACCACCGTACCCAAGATTGGACAAATAAGGCGGTAAGCTGCGGGTCCTCTTCATCAATTCCCCATTTCGTTTTCGCAACGCTGTAAATAGACACTTTTAGTTTGGCGCAAGAGTAGAGTTGATACAGTGGCTGTAGAGGAAAACCTGCGCGTTGGGGCCCATACAAGCCATTAAGTGGGCAACGCACGAACGCCGCCGTGATCCAACGATTTCTGTTTTTGTTGCCGGATGTTTAGACTCTTGCTAAGTATGGGCAATGAACTGAGTTGCGTCCTGACTACGTAGCTCTTGGGAAGATGGCGGCATGCAATATAGCTCTCCACTGCTGTAAACAAAGATAAAATCATGGCGATTGAAGCATATACGTTGGTATGCAGCGTCGTGTACTTGTACAGCAACTTCATATGAATGCTTTGTTTCTTCTGAATGGTTATTTGGAGGCGCGTAGCTGCGACTGTGATGCGCTTGGTGTGTATTTCGTCTTTCGAAAGGGATTATGTATGTACCCTGTTGCCGATTGCAAATACACGTTGGAGATTTCCTTTGGCCCAAAGAGGACAAGCACAATACCCAAAGTAAATGACACCGATGTCCACATGACAACTGCTCTGCCTGGTTTATTTTGAATAGTCAGGTTAATAATTGTTACACTAAAGGTTTCTTAAACTGCCGCGGGCCTCATGCATTGTTTTTAAATCTTTGTCCTTTCGCCGAGGACGACGGTGCCGTGTATTTCCTAGCGTGGCAAAAGCTGATATTGGGGATTTTTGTCCACAGCAGCGCTCACAGGTTCATCAGGACAGACTGAAACGGTACTTGGCCTGTTTGGGAAGGGGGTATGGAAGGATGTGAAATGATTGTTGTAATTTATATTGCATTGTTGTCGAAAGAAAAAAAAAACTCGGTGGTAGTTGAAGTTGACGGTTTTCTGAGCTACAGGAATGTTCTTTGAGGCGGCACATTAGCCGCGAAAAGATACAGTTGCAAAATCCATTGGTCTTTCTGAACGGAAGCTGGTTTAAGCTTCAGCAAAATATTTGGCAGTTTATTTACAGCGGTCCTTCACTCCGGCCTAGTATACGAAGGTAACATCCGCACGCCATCGGCGCCGAAGCCGCCATCTGCAGCGGCAATCGCAAATACAACTGCAGTAGGAGCATGTGCTGGAGAAATGTGCCACCTGTTGTATGCACCGCCGCCGAATAAAGCGGCGGATTCTTAGGAGATTTAAGGGAGAAGGACGCTCTTGGCCCTGGCGACAAGATTTTTACAGTCGCACGACGCATGACCGCTTGAATTTTGACTGTTCGCTTTGTTTCTTAAATATGTAAATAAATTCGCCAAAGGGCCATTGAACCTGCTTGTTTTCGTCTTCCCAAACTTCAAGTTCCATTTTTCCTCAACCCGAAGGCTCGGCCGCGTTACCCCACGGAACCCGAGTTCAAGTGAACCCCTGCCCCACGACAAGTGGTGGCCAGCGCGGTAGGGTCGGAATCTGCAAGCGGCAACAACTTCGGCCAGCGAGAGAGCAGCTTTCTCGGGACAAGATCACATGTGTGGGTGAGTGCTTGGCTTCCCTCTGATGTCGACCAGAATCTAAACGGGGGTTAAAATTTAGAACTGGTAGAGACCTATGCTTAACTCCCCTATGTTTGGTATTTTTGGTGCACTCCACCTCATTCCTATCCTTCTAATTATTTCCCTCTCATGATCCGGATCTGCTGTCACTACTTGCCCTAAATAGACGTGCTCCTTTGCCACTTCTAGCACCTCATTGCCAATTGTGAACTGCTGCTCTCTTGCTAGACTCTTGAGCATTACCTTGGTTTTCTGCATGTTAATTTTTAGACCCACCGTACTTCTCTTTCTGTCTAACTCATTGATCACGATTTTCAGTTCATCTTGCGAGTGACTCAGAAAAGCAATGTCATCAGCGAATCACAGATTGTTTACGTATTCTCCAATAACTGTTATCCCCAACTGTTTCCAATTAAGGCCTCGGAGTACCTTCTCTGAACATGCTCTGAATAGCATAGGCGAGATCGTGTCTCCTTGCCTGACGCCCTTCCTTATTTGAATTTTATTGCTAACTTTATGGAGGACTGTGGTAGCTGCACAGTTCCTATATTTATATATCTTGCCTGTATAACTGCTGAGATTTCCACTGAGTCGAATGCTTTCTCATAATAAATGAAGGTTATATATAGGGGTTGGTTATATTCTGCGCATTTCTCTATCATCTGATTGTTGCCATCGCGAAGGCTGTGTGGTTATGGCGCTCGGCTGCTGGCCCGAAAGACGCGGGTTCGATCCCATTCGCGGCGGTCGAATTTCGATGCAGGCGAAATTCTAGAGGCCCGTGTACTGTGCAATGTCAGTGCACGTTAAAGAACCCCAGGTGGTCGAAATTCCCGGAGCCCTTCACTACGGCGTCTCTCTTAGCCTGAGTCGCTTTGGGACATTAAACCTTTATAAACCAAACCTATCATCTGATTGATAGTGTGAATATGATATATTGTGGAATATCCTTTATGAAAGCCTGCCTGATCCTTTGGTTGATTAAAGCCTAAGGTTGCCCTGACTCTATTAGCGAATACATTATTAAATTACTTGTAGGCAACGGACAATAAGCTGATCGGTCTGTATTTTTTCACGTCCTTGGCGTCTACTTTCTTATGAATTAATATTATATTTGCGTTCTTCCAAACTTCTGGTACGGTCGGGGTCATAAGGAATTGCGTATACAGGGTGGCTAGTTCGTCTAGCAGAATATTCCCTCCGTGTTTCAACAGATCTGCTGTAACCTGATCCTCCCCAGCTGGTTTTCCCCTTTGCATTGCTTCTAAGGCTTTCTTTATTTCCTCTTTCGTTACTGGCGGGATGACGCATAGCTGCGCGCTACTGGGTCTATCATTAACGTTCTGATTATATTGGATACTGTATAGATTTTTGTAGAAATATTTGACTGTTTTAACTATCTTATCCATATTGCTAATAACATTGCCCTCCTTTTCTATTAACACATACATCTAGTTTTAACCTATGCCTAGTTTCCTCTTCACCGCTTTTAGGCTACATTCGTTCTTTAGAGCATGCTCCATTCTCTCCATATTTTCTTCCCTATTATGTCGGCCACCTCGCGCTTATTTATTAACTTCGATAGCAGAGTTCTATTCTGTCTGTAGGGTTTGACTCCCTCATGCTTTGACGTTTCTTAATCAGATCTTCCGTCTCCTGAGAAACCTTGCGGGTATCCTGTCAAGCCGTCCTATCGCCTACTTCTATTGCGCACTCCGCAATGATAGGTGTCAGATTATCGTTCATTGTATCAATATGAAGATCATCTTTCTCAGTTGAAGCTGAATTTCTGTTCTGCAGCCATATCCTGAATGCCTCTAAATGACTAAGGCCTGAAATTTGGTGTCATTGCTTCTGTATTGCATAGGTAAATTCCTGCCTCGAGCTATTGTACATGCACTGTATACTTTCAGCGAGCGGAAGGCAGTGCAGCTGTGCCACAACTGAGAAGCAGCAGGCAGTCTTGAAGATGCACTAAGGCACCCAAACAGTAATAAAAACAAGCATGTTTGCAGACATAAAGTTCGTAACCGAATAATGTGATTGTTTTTTGCTGCCCTGGCAACTGGAAATTTCGTATTAATGCGAAAGGATTACTAGCCCCATTAAGCAAAATGTCTGAATGTGTGTCTGTGTGTGTGTCTGTCCGTGTGCGTGTGTATACTCGGAAATGGTACAAAAAATAGTTGCGAACAACCTGGGCTCCAACAATCCCTCGGAAAAAGCCGCCTGCCAGGGCAGTAGTGGATCGGTTAACCAGTGCGCTGGCAATTTGGTTGCGGCACTCCGTAACCGGTGTCTGCGTATACGCCACGGTGTCGAGACAGTATGCTAATGCTTTCGCATTCATACATGTAAGTAGCGTTAAGTTTCTCTGTCGATTTTTTTATTCCTGATCTCGGCTGCTGTTGAGTGGGCCTCTTCATGACGCACACGGTTGGTTCTTGCGCGCGAGTGCCACGGATTTAGCTAAACTTTTTCAGCTAAAAAATAGCGCGGCCAGTATTAACAATCAAGAAGAGAGTACAAAAGCATGGAGAACATATCAGCGGCGACCTATGATTTGCGTTTCCTGAAAGCAGCAGAATTGATAAGGCAGTTGCAGAGCATGTGCTGCAAATACCTAGAGAACATGTACATCTCTTTGAAACACGTCAGGGCTAAAAAAAAGACAAACACACGTCGAAAAACCTGTTTGAAACACTTGTTTCAAAGAAATGCTTAACCAACTAGCCCCGACAATTTTTACTAAAATATGTGTATCGTGGAGCGCACTCTGCAGTCACTAAGAAAAAAGCTAAGTTCATTTTAACTGGTGGTTCGAGAGTTGCAGCATGTTGCTTGGCCTTTGGCACTGTGCCATAAATTCCGTGGGTGCACAGTGCCACTTCATTGTGATGATGCATTCTAAAAGTTCGGTATTGTGACTAGGATTTGTAATCCACTGGTTAAAACTGGGCTGTAAAAGATGTATGTTTATGCTTGCTGACTGGATTCAAGCCATGTACATAGTTATTGACATCCTAGATATGTAAAAAAAAGCTATGCAGTATTAGGCATCTAAGTCCATTAAAGTGCTTTGAAACCCTGCTCAAATTCCAGGAAGCGGCGTGCAGTCTTCATCAGTGCATCCATCAGGACAGCGTTGAACACTTGAAGCGCTAAGTGGATTTGCTACAGAAGCATATCAGGAAGCTGGAAACACAGCTTGAATGTGTTGTTGGTGAGCATCTGATTTTAAACTCGATTTGGATCTTGGTCCGCGTGAGGCACTGACTGTAGCAGCGTGCTTGTAGAGCAGCTAGGAGGGCTGTAATTACAGTGCACAGTGATGCGATTTCCTCGAGTCCTTTTGGAGCAAGAAAATAGTTGCTTTTCTAGCGGCCAGAAAGCATAATCTGGAGCGAGAAAAACAGTCATTTGCACCATCGGCACACACGGTTTGGAGGGGTAAACTGGGCTTCAGCGAAGCAACATTCTGTAGAGTCATTAAATAAAATGCCTCTATTTAGTTACTCTTGTATAACCGATACAAGCTCAAAACATGATTTGCTGAAGCAGAGGAAAATTCATTGCCAAAATAGTGCATGTTATGCTCAAATAACAATCGGTTAGCGCTCCTTATCAATGTACAAAGTTAGAGGACAACCGCATCAAAGGAGATCATATAATTGGCGTGCGGGAACAAGCTCTCAAAGCTAGTGCCCTCACTTTACGAGGACTATCTTCATAACACGCGATGCTTGGCTACATTTTTTTCTGAGACAACACGAACTGGACAACAGAGTGGGGAGACGGTATGTGCGCTCTGGTCGTCTGCCCTAGAGTCGCTAAACGCTACTGGTTCCACGGACGTCTGCTCCTCGGTTGCCACTGTGGGAATTAATTGCTGCCTGGCTCACGGCGGGCTTGGGCTGCTCCCAGACCAGACCCCGCCTCGAAACCAAGAAAAATTGCAGTCAAACGTGCAACTGACGAAGGCGGGAGTCGGTACTAACATGACACAGCGGAGGGGTCGCGCGCATCGAGGCGCCTTAGCTTTCAGAGTAAGCTGCCTCCATACATCCTAAATTCTCGGAAAGTAGGCTTCGCATTAGTTAAGAAAGAGTGCGAAGCAAGGTAAGCATTCAGAGTTTGGTGAATGCGCGAGCGAGGAGCTGCTCCGACTAGAAACAAATTTGGGGTCGCCTCTCCTCCCTTCCCTGAGGTGGCTACACAATACCTCTTCAGCGGGATAACAAAGTAGGCCATGCTCAAGTTGTTACCACCTGGCCCTCTCCACAGCCTACACTGGGGGAGGATTCACCCTCGCGCGATACTTGTCGTACACCTGAACAGTGACGTGAGCCTATGTGAGAGAGTCATCTCGACACGAGCCAATCAACCATCAGCAGAAGCAAGGCGGTTCCTGCTTCGTTCCTCCCCTGCCAGAACTACTTCCCCGGCCCAGAGCGAAACAGCAGTCGTTTTCCAAAAGTCTTGGAGTGTGTAGTTAAGTTCTCTTGTCTGCGGTCCGTGGAACAGAAAAGCTGTGAACTTTTGAGGCTTGCCACCGTGCCGCTGGGCACCTCAGTTGTTTCGTCGCGTGCCTGGCCCGTGCGAGTGCTTTAAGGGCGGGATACATGCGATGATTTTGTTTGCGAAAAACGCGCGGCAGAAAGCACCGCGGTTGCGCGGCGCGGAGAGTTCGCTGGTTGCGGATACATGGAGCGAAGAACCAGCGGACGCCGCGTCAGTGTGGCCAGACGAGATAAAAATATTTTCGCAAAAAGAAATTATACAAATAAGCTTTAGAAACCATTCTTTTTTGCTTATTGCAATTAAATACAAAAGAAACGTTCTAAACATTCGTTTACGATATACTTGAGCAGCTTTTAAGAATGTTTCGGTATTTTTGTGCTTGTTTAAGCGGAGCGCGCACGCTGGATGGCTACACTGTGTGCAGACGAGGTAAACAAGGTACAGATGCGAGCAGCTCTTTTTGGCCGCATCCTTCGTCCCGTCGACTTCGTTTTTGTTTGTGCTGTGGTTGAGCCTTTCGCTACGCTTTCAGACTCGTCTCTCCATGGGGGTACTCCGTCGCCTACTTCTGCTGAAGAAGTTACTCCTCATGAAGATGAGAGAACTTGAAGAGAAGAGGAATAGAAAAAGGAGATTCTGGGTCCATCCAGAATGGGAGGCGCGAAAAAAGGAGGGCGAGTACCACACCTCGGTAAGTACGTTTTGGCTATTGCTAGCGATTGACCTCTCTTCTGCTTATCGTGTAATATGCTCCGGTGCAGGCGGAGTCCTCAAGTAGCCGACATCTCCGCTTTAAAAAATTTACCTTTACCTGCTTGCGCGTGCCATGAGCATCAGATTTTACACGGTTCGGAGAACATAGATCATGCAGCGCTTGCAGCATGTTTTCAATTAATTGCACGGTCAGGGTATCAGCTGGACGTCGTGAATATACGCTGATTACATTTAAGTAGGCGTAAAAAATGCGATTGTAGTCTCGTGTGGCCCGTGGTTGTGCTCGAAATAAGGAACGTTTAAGTTCATCACCGTGAGCGGTTCTATTCTGGTGTCTTCCCACGTATATCTAGAAATATTGCCGCGCGTCATAGTACCGTCAGTCACGTCAGCCTCCGTTCCGCATGGGCCATGAAACGCAGTCGGGAGCCCAGGATTCTCCGGGAAGGTGTTTATTATTTAACAAGCGGCACGTGTTTGCTGCGCACCGCTCCCGATACCGGGCTACTGACAACGAGAATAGTGAAGGAAATGTTTTGCTTGTAGTGGAGACTAACTGTACAACCCTTAGAAAAACGGGCATAAAAAATAAGCCGTAGGTCTTCGTGTGCTTTTCCTTGCCAAGAGCCCAGTGAAGTGGAATAAAAGAGTAGGACAGAAATTGTAACTTTTTCTTGAAATAGAGGTATACTGCTGACAGTTTACTTTGGTTTCTGTCGTGATTTCAGTATAAACTCATAAGGAAGGACCCGCAGATGTTCTTCCAATACTACAGAATGACCCCGCAGCAGTTCGATGAGCTGCATAGGATCATCCAAAGGAATTTGGAACACTAGTTCCTTTGCAGGGAGCCTCTGTGTTCTGAAGAGAGGCTGGCCATCACCCTCAGGTACTTGCAGCGCTTGTGACAACTCCTATGTTCTCATGCATGTTATTTTTCATTGTATGCAGGTACCTTTCCTCAGGAATGGCCATCAAGCAGGTGGCCATGGTGTTTAGTGTTGCGCCATCGACATGCAGAAAAGTGATCCATGACACTTGCAGAATTATCTGGAAGTATTTGGAGCCACTGTATGTTGCGGTGAGTGCTTGCCTTGTTTTATTGGTGCCTGTTGTTGTGGAGCTTAAGTAGAAAATATTGCATATATGATCCATTCCGGAAAGCCATCAATTCAGTCTGCCATTCTTATCTTTGTAAAAATATGCAGAAAACAATTCCTTACACCTTGAGCTTGGCGCATGATAGCCTTAGTTGCTTATGCGCCATTAAACCCAATACGACACAGTCTGCCATTCTAAAGAGCCACGTGAAAAGTATTGTAGGGGCTGAAGTGAAGTAGTGTGAAAAGTAAAACGAGTTATTGCATTTCATTAGCATGCAAAACTAGATCCTCCACAAATCTCTTTTTTTTTCTCTCTGCTATCTAGGAGCCAGGGCCTGAGCAATGGCAAGAAACTGCGGATGATTTTGGAAGGCGCTGGAACTTTCCCAACTGTGTTGGTGCAGTTGACGGGAAGCACGTAGAGATAACAGCACCACCGCTCTCCGGTAGCAATTTTTTCAACTATAAGGTACGGTTCATTCAGTGCAGTTATTATAACTTGTCCAAACTCTGTAAACCCATACAGGGTTTGTTGATGCGTATGTTGTGTTATGCATTTTTCAGGGCACCTTTTCCATCGTGCTTATGGCTATAGTTGACGCAAAGTACCGGTTTTTGATGGTTGACGTTGGCGCTCCTGGGCGACACAGCGATGGAGGCGTCTTCAAGGAGTGCACGTTCGGAAAAAAGCTTGCCCATAACGATGTCAACTTGCCAGCACCAGCACGCCTTCCAAAGACCGAAATAGTTACGCCACACGTCTTCGTCGGGGATGAAGCTTTTCAGCTGAGGCAAGATTTCTTGCGTCCTTACCCCGGCAAGAACGTGGAGCCTACTAAGAGGGTTTTCAACTACAGGCTGAGCAGAGCAAGGTATTGAATTACATTCTGTAAGCTGGGCATGCCTTTATCTGTTACGAGAAAAGAAAACAAAATGCTCACCTGAACTAAGAACTACATAATTGCAGGCATTGTTTCATGAGGGATATTTGTCTCAATAGCTAAATTTACTCCAGTATTTTGCATAGTACTTGAGAGGAAAAAGAATTTGTCTCAAAGAAGAAGCAGATCGGTGAAGATAAAGGCCTTCACCAAGTCAGATATGCTACACCTGGCCTGTACAACTGGTGGCTGCAATACATAATGCTAGTTACTTTATCCAGTGAAATTTAGTAATGTTTGATACTTCTACCCGGAGCGCAATGACTATGCAAACCTCTATGGCAAGTTGACAGATGATTACCATGGATTTACCGTGTTTGTTGCAGACGCATTGTGGAAAACGCCTTTGGCATCTTGACTGCTCGGTGGAGAGTTCTTCTGGGCCCGTTGAACCTCCTGCCTCGTAATGCAACATTTGCTGTTTTAGCATGCTGTGCTCTGCATAACTTTCTGTCTGCGACAAAGAACGCACCATATTGTCCACCGGGCTATGCAGACGAAGAAGATGATTATGGAAATGTCCTAGGCCAGTGGAGGTCAGAAGGTGAATCTGGTGCCCTCCTCGACTTGGAACCCACACAGTCAAGGAACCATAAAGCAGCTGCTGCCGAAACCAGAAACATTTTTGCACAATACTTTATGAAAGAAGGTGCTGTACCATGGCAGTGGGCACACACCGGGCTTCCAGCACCTCGGAATATGTGAAGGTTTTCACACATTTTGGATCTCGGTATGCAACCGTGGCCATGCCTATCTTGTTCAATTCTGTCGTATTGCAGCGGGTAGACGACGACGACGACATTGAGCGAGTGAACGAGTGGACGAGGAAGAAGACGAGAACTCCTCTCTGGCTGTGTTCTGAGTGCCGCCCGTAGCTGTTCATTCGTTTTTGTAAATAACTGTAAATATATTCTTTCCCTCAACATATTTGGTGGAGGTGCGGCTTTCCTCTACGCCTACCGAAGACGGAGCTCCGCAGCGGCCGCCAGCTGACTTCGCTCACCATGACCCAAGACGCCTCCCAGCAAACATCACAATCGGCAATGCCATCGCTCGTTCTTTCTTCCCCTCGTGACCCTGGGACATTTTCTGGCACCAACAACGTTGACGTGGACGACTGGATCATCATGTATGAATGCGTGAGTACGTACAACCGCTGGGATCCGACTCTTATGCTCGCGAATGTCATCTTCTATCTCAAAGACACCGCCCGCGTCTGGTACGAGACTCACGAAGATGATTTGACCAGCTGGGACGTCTGCAAGCAGAAACTGCGCGAGCTGTTTGGACGGCCGCTCGGCCGAACACAAGCCGCTAAGAGGGAGCTTGCGTCCAGAGCACAAACGTCTACGGAATCCTATGTTTCCTACATTCAGGACGTGTTGGCCCTCTGCCACAAAGTTGACAATAACATGCCCGAATCTGACAAAGTGGGTCACGTGTTGAAGGGGATCGCCGACGACGCCTTCAACCTGCTCATCTGCAAGAACTGCACTATAGTCGACGGCATTATTAAGGAATGTCGCCGCTTCGAGGAAGCTAAAAGCAGACGTATTAGTCAGCCGTACACACGCCTCCCCAACACGGCTGCGACTTCCTCATGTGAAGACCTGCTGCACCGGCAAACCCCTGCGCCTCCAGAAAATGTGACCCGCATCATTCGACGCGAACTCGAAGCTATGTCCCCTGCCTCCCTGCCTCTACGTAATGGCGACAACCACTTGCCCACCATCTCGATGGTACAAGCCGTCGTCCGTCAAGAGCTTGCAAACCTTGGTCTCCAGGCCGTCAGCCCTGTGCGTCCTTCATCACCACCCGACATCACTGCGATTGCTCCTGAACGACCTTCCTACTTTGCTCCACGTCGCCATAACCCTAACGACTGGCGGACACCCGACGACAGACCTATTTGTTTCCTCTGCCACCGCATTGGCCACATCTCCCGTCACTGTCGCAATTATTGGTCTCGTCGTAGCACATACAGTCATCTAAGCTCTCACCGCAACGATTACCAGCCTCGCCACTTTACGCCCCCTCCAGCCCAGCAGAGTGCTACCGTTGACGGCCAGATTTCCCGCTCCAGCCGCTCCCCGTCCCCCCTGCGTCGGCAGTCTCGTTCGCTTCTACGCCGTCGCTCCTCTCCTGGCCCCTACGGACGCTCGCAAGCGGAAAACTAGACGCTGCAGTGTCTGGAGGTGATGCTGCAGTACAGCCCCAGTCCCAAAATCCTCGCTTAGCCCTTCGCGCACACCAAAATTTGCTCGATATTTATGTCGATGGAGTCCCTGTGAGAGCCCTGATCGACACGGGGGCGCACGGGATCGACACGGGCGCGCATCTGTTCCCCCTGTCCCTGATGGCCCCTGCGTAGTCACTCCGGACCTTGACGTTGCCCTCACGCGAAGTATTGCGCTTGCGCACACTGTCTTTACAATGTTGGAAAACCGTGCGTACCTTCCGGTTCTGAACTTTGGCTCGTCTATCCAACCGCTCCCGCAAGGCATCTCACTCGCCACGCTGTGCCCTGCTGCCGAATGTGTCATATCAGTGGTGGACAGCTGCTTACCTTCCACTCATCAATGCCTGTTGCCTGCGGCAACATCACCAGAGAAACCAACGGATGACTACGCCGACATGATCTGTTCTGACCTACCAGCGATGCAAGCTCACTATCTTAGGTGCCTCTTATCATCTTTTCGCGACATCTTCGACTTTGATGCCTGTGTTTTGACTCGTACCTCTGTGGTGACGCATCGGATAAACACCGGTGATGCCGCTCCTCTCCACAGACGTCCGTACCGCGTGTCCAGCGCTGAACGCACCGTCATAAATCAAGAGGTCGATAAGATGCTCGCAAAAGATATCATCGAGCCCTCGTCAAACCCTTGGGCTTCTCCAGTTGTCCTGGTAAAAAAGAAGGACGGCAGCTGGCGCTTCTGCGTTGATTACCGGCACCTAAACCGCACCACAAAACAGACGTATATCCTCTCCCGAGGATCGATGATGCATTAGATTGCCTCCACGGCGCCAAATATTTCTCTTCAATTGATCTTCGATCGGGGTACTGGCAAATTGCCGTAGATGAAAAAGACCGTGAAAAGACCGCCTTCGTGACGCCTGATGGCTTATACCAATTTAAAGTCGTGCCATTCGGACTCTGTAACGCGCCGGCTACCTTTGAACGAATGATGGACTCCCTTCTTCGCGGCTTTCAGTGGTCTACCTGCCTCTGCTACCTAGACGATGTTGTGGCTTTCTCGCCTACTTTTGCCACGCACCTCGAACGCCTCTCCAGTATTTTGACAGTGTTTCGTAACGCCGGACTCCAGCTGAACTCATCGAAATGCAAATTCGGTCGCCGCCAACTCACTATTCTCGGACACCTGGTTGATGCTTCTGGCGTACGCCCAGATCCAGTCAAAAGTCAAGCCGTGAAGGAGTTTCCTCTTCCTAGGTCGTCGAAAGATGTGCGCAGCTTTGTCGGCTTGTGCTCGTATTTTCGACGTTTTATCAAAGATTTCGCCAGCATTGCTCGCCCCCTCACCGACCTTCTTAAGAACGACACCCCCTTTATCTGGGGCCCTGCTCAAGAAAACTCATTTTCCTCCCTTGTTCATTTGCTAACCTCTCCGCCCATCTTAGCCCATTTTGACCCGTCGTCTCCCACAGAGATTCGCACCGACGCCTCCGGATATGGGATCGGTGCCGTGCTAGCCCAACGTCAACAGGGCCAAGATCGCGTCATCGCTTATGACAGCCGCCTACTTTCCGCCACAGAGCAAAATTACTCCAGTACTGAGCGCGAGTGTCTCGCCCTTGTCTGGGCTGTCGCTAAATTCCGCCCGTACCTGTTCGGCCGTTCATTCACTGTCGTCACTGATCACCACGCTCTCTGTTGGCTGTCTTCACTAAAAGATCCCACCGGTCGCCTTGGTCGCTGGGCTTTGCGCCTTCAAGAGTATTCATACTCTGTCGTGTACAAGTCCGGTCGTCACCACCAGGATGCTGACTGTTTATCCCGATACCCTGTGGAGCCACCTGACCTCGAAGATGCTGAGACCCTACCCTGCCTCTTAGCTATCACTGCTCTCACCGATATCGCCAACGAACAGCGCAACGATTCATCTTTACAACCTATCTTTGATGGCCTCCGCTCTGCAAACCGATCTCCGTCTCTGCAACTTTATGTGCTCCAGAATGGCATTTTGTATCGCCGCAACCTAGGCTCCAACGGTCCTCCGCTGCTCCTCGTCATACCCCAACATCTACGTTCTTCTGTCCTTGAGGAATTGCACGATCTGCCGACAGCCGGCCACCTTGGCGTGTCCCGCACGTACGCTCGAGTGCGGCACCGCTTCTTTTGGCCTGGTCTGTATCGTTCCGTCAAGCGTTACGTTGCCGCTTGCGACCTGTGTCAACGCCGGAAAAGGCCCTCCACTTTGCCTGCCGGTCTTCTACAACCCATCGACGTACCTTCGGAACCTTTTCACCGTGTTGGCCTCGACCTTCTTGGCCCTTTTCCCACGTCCCTCTTCGGTAACAAGTGGATCGCTGTCGCAACTGATTATACGACTCGGTACGCCATCACGCGTGCTTTGCCCACCAGCTGCGCTGCCGATGTCGCCGATTTTCTTCTCCAAGACGTAATTCTTCACCATGGCGCCCCTCGTCAACTGCTCACCGACCGCGGTCGTTATTTTCTGTCCAGAGTGATTGATGACACTCTTCGTTCATGTGCCACGCAACACCAGCTCGCGACAGCTTACCATCCACAAACCAACGGGCTTACGGAACGGTTCAACCGCACGCTCACCGATATGTTAGCAATGTACGTCTCACCGGACCACCGCGATTGGGACGCAGCCTTGCCTTATGTGACATTTGCGTACAACTCTTCACGGCATGACACAACAGGCTATTCCCCTTTCTACCTTTTGTTTGGTAGGCACCCCCTATTGCCTTTGGACACACTCATGCCGCCTTCTTCAGTCCCCACCACTGCTTACGCTCAGGACGCCATCGCCCAGGCCACGCTGGCTCGCCAAATAGCCCGTAGTCGGCTCCGTGCCTCTCAAGCTTCCCAGAAGTCCGCCTACGACCGCCGGCACCGGGCCGTCGAATATCACCCCGGATCACTCGTCCTTCTCTGGACGCTGTCGTGCAGCGTCGGTCTCTCCGAGAAGCTCCTTTCTCACTACCGTGGCCCTTACCGTGTGGTGCGCAGAGTCACCGACGTGAACTATGAAATTGCTCCCCTTGCGTCCTCTCCATCGTCCTCTGGCCCCTCTACAGACGTCGTCCATGTATGCCGCCTTAAACCTTATCACGACGCTCCTACGCCACCACTCTAACGCCGAGACGGCGTTTCATCAGCCGGGGGTCCTGCAGCGGGTAGACGACGACGACGACGACATTGAGCGAGTGAACGAGGAAGAAGACGAGAACTCACCTCTGGCTGTGTTCTGAGTGCCGCCCGTAGCTGTTCATTCGTTTTTGTAAATAACTGTAAATATATTCTTTCCCGCAACAATATTTATTTAGCAGGTGCTACCATCAGTTTACTTATAACTTGCTTGGGAGCCTTTGTACTCTATAATACTATTTGTTACTGTTTTCTTGAATTTTGTATGCTTCAAATACATTTCACTCTGGTTGCCACTCTATTTTATGCACTCTACTGTGTGCCCTTTGATTACCTGTGTTGTTGTTTGTATAAAATTTGTTTTGTATAGTAATATCCCTTAGAATTAAGTGTTCACTGTGCCAGGAGGCGAGGCCTTGTCAGGTGTGTCTGAAGTGCCTTTTGCCTCATCTACCTTGGTACAATATTCTTTTAATCTTTCTTGCTCATGATATGTACCCACTTTCTACTAAATACAAATACAGAATGCACCTACTGCTACACTGTCAGGCTTCGAAAGGGTTAGGTGGTGTACCATATCAAACTGAAACGCAAGACAATGAACCACAGTCGCTCTTTGCTGCCTGCTATTCTGTCCGCTCTGACAAAATGTGCTCGGTTCGACGAAATATTCATTTATTCAATGGCCGCCGTGGTGGCTGAGTGGTTATGGCGCTCAGCTGCTGGCCCGAAAGACG
Source organism: Amblyomma americanum (assembly GCF_052857255.1). Lineage (NCBI taxonomy): Eukaryota > Metazoa > Arthropoda > Arachnida > Ixodida > Ixodidae > Amblyomma > Amblyomma americanum. The sequence goes on along the minus strand of NC_135499.1, from coordinate 143,651,741 downwards.
CGGGTTTGATCCCGGCCGCGGCGGACGAATTTTGATGAAGGAGAAATTCTAGAGGCCCGTGTACTGTGCGATGTCAGTTCACGTTAAAGAACCCCACGTGGTCGAAATTTCCGGAGCCCTTCACTACGGCGTCTCCCATGGCCTTAGTCGCTTTGGGACGTTAAACCCCCATAAACCATCATTTATTGAATGAAACAAGCTATCTAAGTAATTGGTGTTGCATCATTTTCAGCAGCATGTAGTAGCACGAGGACAGAACCTGAAGACATGAAGACAAAACCAGCACTGAACTTCAATTTTAATTCAGAGAACTGCCAAAACAATGCATATATACTCCCAGAAAAAACAAAATGCCTTCCAGGGTTACAAAATTTTTCTTCAAACCCTGGTGGGTGTTTTTTATGTTTCAGCGGGTGTATGTGCAGTGGCTTGGCAATTCTCCGAATTAAGTTGAAGTTCAATGCCTGTTTTGTCTTCACGTCTTAGTGCTCTGTGCTCGTGCTACTGTGTGCTACTGAAAATGTGTTTATTCAACTTCACTCCGTTTCATTGAACGTGTATTTGGCAATGAATTGCCGGAGCTCCAGTTTCATTTCTTGTTTGTGTTGTGTCGGGCAATTGCGCAGCTTATGTGCCACAATTTGGCCATACAAAGAGGCCTGGTCTCTGTCGTCCTTGATTAGTTGGTCCACTTTTTCCATGTCGTCTTCTAGTCGTGCCCTCTCATCGTTCCGGCGCTTCCTTTTTGCAGCGCGTTGCACTCGCAGAGGGGTTGCTGGGGCGGTCTTTGGGCAGCCGTAAGATGTGCCTGGTTCTGGACTTTCGACTCTGCCAAGGACGCAGCTCTCTTGTGTCGGTTCTACCAATGCGTATAGAAAAAAAATAGAAATGTAGAACTGAATCATTGCAAAGCATTTTATATTATGCGACATAGTTAAGGAGAGGAAAATGTCTGAAGCAAAATGTCTATAATGAACATGCATTCCAGACATGAACGCACATGAGCAAAGATAAAGTCCGACCCTGCTGACTGCACTACATGCAATGGTATTTTCCTCCTCTTAAAAGACCAGCTTGTGATGTTTCTGGATGATCCTTGTGAAAATCTCGAGCGCACTTTATGTCTCTGTATGGCTTTAGTACTTCCTGGATCTGCTGTATGTATGTACCTTTGGATGTTGTATATACCTTTGTAAACAGGCAGTAAGGAACTTGAATGCACGTTCTTACCGTCACAGTCGGTGAACATTGCATTTAGCACTGTCTCAGCTGTTGCTCCACACGCTGCTTCATTTGACTGGTGGCTGTTGGAGAAGGTGCTGAAAAAAGAAATGTATGTTCCGTAAGGCTAATCAGTGCTTGCTGCTTTTTAACACCTTAGCTTTGCAAACATTCCTTCATGAATGTTTGGAAACAGCAGCTCCAGTACTGTGCGGTGTTTTGTTATTGTTTAGCCTAGTCATCATCCTCACAGTTTCACACAAGCATAAGTTCAATAACACGTTTCGCACCATTTTTCAATGCCATTCAAGCCTAAAAGGAGGGATTGCACTCACTACAGTGTAAAACCTCAAACTGGTGAATATATTTTTGCCTTATTACTGCAACTACTGTAACTTTGTATTTTTGAAACTCCTTTTACATCATCTGGTTGTTGCCATGTGAATCCCCCCTATGTAACACTCTCCTATGGGCCCCGATGAGAGAATAAATGGTTTTGAAAAGTGAACTGTAAGCATGAAGCAATGGAGACATACCTGCCGATATCCACCTGATCTTTCAAAAACATGAGCAGGTGGAAATACGGCCATCGCACCTGCTTCGCCGCGTCAGCTCCCGAGCCGCTCGGAGCGCCATCCTTCCAGGCGCGGTGTTTTTTTATGAATGTGTCTCTCAGACTCTTCCACCGCGCCTGGACATTGGAGCCTGCAAGTAGGGTTTAAGAATACCACACTTATTCACCTGAAAGGGTGAAGAGGGCTGAGGAAAAAAGCCTCAAGGGCTTGACCAGCCGTTGACACAAGTACACATACAACAGACGAGAATTAGTTACAGATACAATAAGGCGACATCACATTGATAGAAAACAAGTACAGAGTGAGTGATACATTTCAAGAAAATGAAATGCAGCCAAGCTCCTCGTGTAAATGCAGAAAATGATCGAAAAGCTAGTGGGTCGACACAGTCACTACACCAACATTATTTTCATGTAACATGTTTGTGTGGGTAGCCGATAAGCAACCATTTGGTGGCAATAATTGGTCCTAGCAGTTTTCATATGCCATGGTGGATTATGTCTAATATCAGTGTTCTGTTCGGTGTTCTATAGGCTAATGTTTCAAAACGTATGCGCTGAAAGAGCTGTTTATGGTAATGGGTCGAAAACTGTGACAAAAGAAATAGTGATTATGCGTGCATCATTAGAATGCTTCTTTTTGTACTTTGGTTGCAGAAAAACAAAACAATACTCAGTATAGCTCTCTTTCAAGCACATCAATTCTTTTTAGGTTGCTTGCAGTCCCATACAAGGTGACAATACGTTACATGTGAGAAGAGCAATTTGTATGCAAGTTTCACAGATTAAGCCCAGCTGGTCACCACAATGCCATCAAAAGTGCAAATGCTATAGTGAATATTTCTCGCACCACTTTCAACAATAGCTGTCTCACTAACATGCGGCTAGCTGACCTTCGCCTCATCATGTTACAGTCTGAAATATAATGCATTTAGTGCAAAGCTGGTGTACCAAATCGAATGCCTAGACGTTTGCGCGCAAACAACTACGTGCGGCCGAGTAGTGCACCTATGAGCTGGTCTGTTCAGACAGTGAGTGATGCGCCATGGAAGAAAAACCTTTTTGTAGCTGCTTTCCTTGCTGCACGATTCTCGGGCTTCATCTCTCGCATGTATTTGCGGCTTCGATCGAGTGCCTGCATTGTGTCTGAGAAGCACGGTACCTCAGATTCCATTCGCTAGCTTAAAGGACCCCCGCTTCAGCATTCTAAACAAACGTGCTCACCAGCGTATGTAAAAAAATATGTCATGAAAATAAGCGCCGTAGCGCGCAAGCATGTCGCTGTTGATTCATTGAACCGTCGAAGCGTTCCCTCTACAACGTGCTACTCACGTGCTCGCTCTGCGCTCGGCGGCGAGCTAGGTTTCCGACCACTGCCGGCACGAAATTCGTTTCTAGCGAGCATAACGAGCATTGAAATATGAACATTCATAGCAATGTAAACATACCGTCTGAGTCGCATCCTAGTTCGGTGACGACTTCGGCCCACGCCACGGCCTTTTTTCTGTGATCCTTGTAATCCATCCTCGATGAGTCCCACAATATGGGATGCTTTTGGACGGCGGTGATCAATCTGTCGTTATATTCGAGACGAGCTGCCTTTGAGAACGTGGCCATTTTGATGCAGGATGGTTGTGTAGAACTCGCGCGCGCGAAGCACAACACAAGCACACCGTGGAACACAAAACAGACCAAGCGGGCGGGAAGACGGAAGTGGCGGAGGCAGTCTGAGCGCCGATTGGCTGCTCCTGCTGGCCGCTTCCGGCGGCCGTCGGACGCCGCGCGTCAAAAATCTGGCTTGTACGGATCGACGGCGGCGGGCGCATTTTTTGACGCCGGGCATCGAGTGCGCGCCGTCGAGCGAAAATCGCCGACTTGCCGCCGTAAAAACGCTCCATGTATCCCGGCCTTTACGCTTCCTTGCTACGACGCCCGATTCGGCCTCGCGAAACAGAATCCCAGCTTTTTGGTGAATCTCAGGTGAGAGTTAGAACAAGGTATGCTTTGCTGCGGTTCCAAATCATGCGACCTCAGAGGTCACTCATGCTCGCTGGAATCTGTGGCGGGCAGGCCACGACTACAGCGCCTTTCTTCTCGAGGATTGATCAGGTGGTCCTGCTAGAATGAGATAACGGATAACCTTTAATCAAGGACGCCACCATCTTGGTGAGGTGACGGCATGTACAGTCTAGGCTGGCAACAACCGCCATGATGGTATGCGCAGTCACATTCGCGGATTGGACCAGTCGGAATTTCGAAGCTTCCGCATTCACTTTTTTGCGCCCGGTAAGTTCCCGAGACAAAAACCTTTGCAAGCAGCAATGAAGCCATTTAACAGAAAAATGACTGTAACTTCGGGGGATTATATGGCCAGATGTACTTGCCAAGGACTGACAGGAGTTGTGTGTATAGCCTAGATATGCTGTACAAAGCGGGGATGGCGTATACCCAGGGCTGCGACGGAGGTGAAGCAAGAGATGCAGAGATGATTGAGCACTAAAATACATGCCCTTTAGAGAGGCTTGCAGCCAAAGCAACCTCTGCAGAGCACGCCGCCTCACGCGAATGTGGGCGCGAAGGCACGAATCCTGGCGCGCAATAACCATCGCTTCTTATGTACCTAGATAAGCCTATCTAGGCGCCTTCTGCGCTAGAGAGGCAGGCAGGCCGGAGGATCGCGCCTCTTGCAGCGGCAGAGAGCCCAACTCGAATTGTGTTTGTCGCCACCTCTGCCTCTCGAGTCCGGCCGTGGCTGGACAAAGGCACTTCGCCTGGCAGTCGCTAGAGGGTTGCACTACTGGAAAATGGTCCTTACGAAAATTTACGTGCCCGTGTCGCGATCAAAACAATTTTTTTTTGCTCTTGGAAGAAACAACTTTGGGATTGAGCTACTTATGCTTTACAAACTCACTGATTAGCAGGCCAGCTGGTTGACCAGGATCCAATATGAATAATTAAAGAGTTGCAAGTTGGACATGCTCGATAGTTTAATCGCCACCGCACGCAGTTAGGACAGAAAACGCCCGTGCGACAGTGTTTTTACATGTGTCAGAGAACGAGAGTGGTTTCAGCAGCCGCACTCCTTGAGAGCTTTGCTACTGTGCGGCTACGCGGTCCCGACCTTTCGGGTGCAACACTGGAGTGCTCCGCTACCACTCGCTGCAAGAAACAGGTGTCGATTTTTTTCTTGGGTCTTGCTTGTGTGTGCAAGCGTACGCAGATATGAGCCAAGGAATTCTCGGACAGCCATCCAGCATAGTGCATCTCTCCCGCGCCGTCTTCTTTGATGTTCGGCGGTTGAGGTATTGCGGCCAGAAATCTTTGTCCTGGTGATTCAGCGGCACAATGGATAAGCGTTCCCAGTGCGTGGAGTGCCAACTCCATGGGTTCTTCATGGTCGTACGAGCCTAGCGGCGGCGCTCTTGGCGTCCGCCAGAACTGGTCTGCGCATGCGCGCTGCAGAAGACGCCAGCGAACCTCAGCGAAGCGCCGATATCTGAAGGTGCTAGATATCGGCGCCAGAGCATGGGCGCTTGCGTACGCGTCGGAAGCCGGTTCTGGTTTACAACAATCGGGACGGAAAATTCTGCGTGGCGCGGCTTTTTCACAAGATGTGACACATTCCGGAAGTAGCGAAAATTCGTCTGCTACTGGTTAAAAACAAACGCAGCTGGGAGACGCAGGCGCGATGTGGTTCGACGAGGAGACAGCTGCCGGCATCTGTCGCACACGTTTGTCACCAATGGCTGGCGGTTTTCTATTTAGCCAGTGGAGCTGGCCGTAAAGTTTCTTACTGTGCACTAGATGGAAAGGTGGGGGCTTTCACTTCATCCACTATTGACGCTCGAGACACTCCGGGAAGACAGCGCTCTAGATTGACGTCTAGTGGCTTCTGGACTGTGCTGCGGTATAGATTTGTTTGGTTGTTCAGTTACGTTTTCACCACTGCAGTTGGTACTGATGTTTCGTGCGCTTTGTGGTTGTGTAGTGCAGCTACGCACGCTGTTCATTTGAGACCGGAAGCATCCGACGGCGCTTGACTCGAAATGAGCTGAGCTCAGTGTTTGGTGCTTGCTATAGGTCTAAAATCAGTTTCGCGCTCGCTGGGTGCCATTTACATAGGAAGCTGGGGTTTGGCCTGCATGAACCTCTGCCACTTGTGCATTGAAATGTGAAAGAGAAGAACAAGGTTTAACTGAGAACTCAGTAATGTGGTGCCGTTACCAGTCTGCACATTTCTCGTAGGAGTCTCGGAGACACCTTAAAAGCACAAAATACTTCGGCAAGCGCTACTTATATAAACCGTACTCGGCGAGGATTCCGTTTGGTTCATTTTGAAGACTGCCGGTGGCTGCGCATTGCATGCAGGAAGGATTCCCACTTTATGAAATAATTAACGGAAATACCCGCTTGTTGCACTTAACCCAGCCGTCACTTACTTTTGGTAGGACAGCCCTGCGCTTGTAAGAGCAGTTCCGGGAAATGCCGTGAACCAGCACTTAGTTCGCACAAACTAGTTTCTCATAGAGAAGCGAATACTTGGGTAAACTCGTGACACGAATATAGCCTGTGCACGAAGAGAGAGAAAACTATTGTCCGCTGGTGTGGGCTGCTAGCCCGGGACAGGCACAGCCTCACTGCACTAGATGTCTTACAGTCCATGTCGCTGCAGCACATTTGAGGCCCGCGTTGTGGCGGTCTTCTGCCAGTGCGGGTCTGTCGCGCACAGTGAGGTCCCCTTTCCTCCCAAGTGGAGTGCTCCGAGTCCGGCGGGGGAGGACACGGCCGGTCTCGAGGTAGGCGCGTGCGCTCTTTCATACGGCCTTCGCAATCGCCGCGGAAGCAATGCGAGTTTCTCTCCGAGAGTTCCACCGCCCGCCGCCGCTAGAGGCGCGACGGCCCTATCGCTGGTAGGGTGCCTGGATGCGCCCTCGCCCCCGCTCCGTTCAGGGTGAGGACAACCGCGTCGTCTGCTACGGCGTCCGCCATTGCATAGCCCTCTCTCAGGGAGCGCGCTGCAAGCATACGACTATGCCCCTAGTTTCTCGCCCGCGTGCACGTTTCGTGCTGATAAAATTACTTGAAGAGGGGGCAGGACAAAACAATAGACCAAGGAAGCTAACTTTTTCATGGTACAGTTTTGCTCAACCCATGCTGCGACATGATATCGTTCACGAATGCAGCGTGTTTTGCTTCGAAACACAGTGCAGTAGTTGTTCGCTTAGAAAGTATGCGACGTGAATAGCTCTGTTCTCGCGGTATGGCAGATGCTGTAGTTCACTGATTTTTACTGGCGTGGTGTGAGCTTCCCTTTAGCCTATGCGAGCTCCAGGTGTTGCACCTTCCCAAGGCAAGGCGGGCTGACAAAATTTTATTTTTGCTAAACTGTCATTATGAGACATTTATTAAGATATGAACTTCAAATGCTGAAAGAATGAATGGAAGTAACCTAATGAACGAAAACTCTGGCATTTATGTAAGACTTGGGGAATAAATTTAAGCAGCGAATTCACACTAGCTTCGAATACACAGTTTAAAACAGACACATTGAACACACCGAGCAAACTTTTGAAGGATTTTATTCGCATGCTGTTGTAGTATGAAGGAGAAAATGAGCTCTGCAGCGTAAAAATACAAGGTAATACACTACAGAAAACAATTAAAAATGCAGGTCGAGATGGTATTGAAGAAAGGAGCAAAAAAAATACCACTGTTACTAAGGTAATATGAAAGGGGATATGTTGCGGCGATGTACAGGGCACTGCAGGGCAATTTCAGAGTTCACGGCAGGCTTGCTCCTGCACATGTCTTACTTGCGTTTCCACTGACTGTTCTTGCTCCAACCTTACGAAGGTGTATGCGCAGCCACAGCCGTGCGTAGCTTGAGATCAGCATCTTCTGGACGGCTTCCTTGTGCTGCTCGCAAGTTTCGAGATTGGGTCGCAACATTTTGTTCAGATATGCAGTTACGACCTGCACTGGCGATTTCATGGTGAGCGCGTTATCCGTCCAAGTGGTGATTCCCCTGAAATGCTCCTCACGAGACTGTAGAGTGCTCATTACTGCATTGCTCGGATAGTGAAGGTTGTTGCCATCGCAAACATATTCCTTGAGCGCAGTTAAATATGCATGCTCGCTGCTGCTGGACCCCAAGACTGCGGCCTTGCACTGGCCACACGAGTTAACCGCTTTGATGATGCTTTTTACCAGAGAGCCACCAATGTGAAACAGGATGGCACAATCAGCTGATGATAGCGCCTCAATGAAAGGTATTTCCGCGTCGTCAATGTCTTCCACTTCGGCTTCGGTGTGCTCCTTCAGGCCTTTCGACAGCATGTCAACAAGGTATTGGCCATCGTCGACTTCATAGTTTGTTGTCGTTGGTGTGTGCAAAAACTGACTCACGCAAATAAGCTTCAACGCACACTTCATATCATACGCATTCGGAACCGGCTTCCTTATGCGTACGACAGAAAATAGGTTTTCGAGGCAGTCCTGCAGAATCCTGCTAGTTAAAAAAAACTTATAGCCTTCGCTCTTTAGGAGAGTATCGTGAAGTCGAACAACGACTGTTGATATTACGAGGCCTGCTTGAGACGGTTTCCACTGAGGCGTGCTACCTGCTTTCATACCTTGAAAGGTTTCAAGCGCCAACATAAGTGTGCCGTTGGCTGAATGGCATTTCTCCATGTTTTCAAGGCTTAGAGCGGTTGATGAATGTCGTGAAGACATAATTGTGTACCACTTAGATACCAGTTCGAGGAACCATGCGGTAGTCTCCGCTTCTGGACCCAGAATTTGATGCCTCACCAAATGTCGGATTGTGGCAGGAGCCTCCCTGAAGAACTGCACAGCTACTCCCACTTTCATTTTGGTGAAGTGACCCCCAGTAACATGCGCCTCTGAGAGCTTTGGCGCGACTTTTAGCTCTTTGTCACTGTCGTACTCTACTACAGCGCGTACATGACCCATTCTTACTTCGTTAGATGACAAGCCATGTTGACATACAGTTGCATCACTAAAAGTAAAAACAGATGAATTCAGAAGCTGGCCCCTGATATTCTTCAGCACGTGTGCTGCGTCCGCAGTAAAAAATAGCTCTTTACCTTCAAGGAAAGGACGTGGTATTGAGCAAAGTGTTCGAGAATTTCTGTGACTCGTAAATCCAAGATCTCGCCACATCGCCCGGTTTGAAGCTCCCATGTCCGAAGTCACGACGCGGATTCTCAGAGAAATGTCGGCACAAAGTTCAACAATCTGCAGAACGCACTCCTTGAGGGTCGGACCATCTACGTGACTACCAGTGAAATGGTATGCAATTACTTGCTTCCATCTGAGTTAGGCCGCCCACCATGAATACCAGGGCATGGCGAGCAGGCTCATCTGGCTTTAGAGGCAAGGTTTCCCCCCATACACAGCGTCTCCAGCCCGATCGAGCTCATATCCTTGAGCGATCTCCATTTCATCGAGGAATAAGGCACAGTCTTTCTCGACATCCTGCATGCCTTCTGCTTTCATCTTTAGCAATTCAGCCACCTCAGTTAGGATCCCCGGCGTAAAACTCAGGCCTTGGAGGCGACGCGCAAGAGTCCTATTGGATGGAAGTGGGTATCCGAGTTTCCTGATTGCTTCGTAACCCGAGGTTCCGCATGAGAATTTTATCTGCAGTGCTTGCCGGATTGTTTTTGGTGACCATGTGTTGCCTTGGTTGCTATTTCGAGAAAGTGCTTCCACTTGATCTTTGTTCAAGAATTTCACGTGCTTTCCAAGATTTTCTAAATTACGCTCTAGCTTTTGCACCCTTTTTTTAAGACATTGAATTGTTGCATTTGCCTTGCTGTGCGCGTCACGGAGTTGATTGTACTTCCTCTTCATATCTGCGAGTTGCTTATTTAGCTCTGCGTGCGAGATATTAGCAGATTGTAGATAATCTTCTCCAGACAGTGCAGCAGGGGACCAACCTTGCATTCGTTGCGCATTGCTTCCATCACTTGGCGAATGGCTGAGGCTGCCTGCTTCTGGGCAGCAGTCCTGTTCTAGAGGCAGATCGATGTTGCTGGTCAGTAACCCCGAGGCTGGATCCTTGCTTTTATCCCATGAGACTCCAGCTGTTACAGAAGCATCATCTTCACACGGCGGCACGCTTTCTCCTTCACATGCCCCAGATGGCACCGGAGGTCCCATCCTTTCTTTTGGTGGCTTCCTTTTATGGGGCAAAGCTGCAATAACAAAACAAAATAAGTTGGTGGTACAAAAAAGAATGGCCGTTGTCGTAATTAGATCTATGCAAGCGATTGCAAGCTCGAATGCATTAGTGCCGGTGAAGTTCTTCAAAATAATGCAGAGGCGAATATTTGGTGCATGCAACGATGATACGAATTATTGGCGGTACTTACCGCGAAAGGGAAACACAGTTGGTACAGCATTTGGTTTCAGCTTTTTCCAGGCGTCGGCACGATTTTGCTCGAAGTTGTTCTCTTCAAAGTGGGCCTGCAGGCATTGTCAGAACCACAAAAAAAGCGTGAAGCTTGTAATACCTTTATAAAGGAGCGAAACCGGGAGCATCAACGCATAATTCTTTCAGTGCTGGGCTCACGTCCAATGTGTTTTAGAACCATATAAAAATGCTGGCATCGTACAGTTTGATGATGCAGGCACGGAACACTGGCTCGTGTCACGTGGCAGTATTTCTACTGCTTCTGAGCACACTTTTGCACACTACAAAATGATGGACTCTGAGCACGGTTATTACGTGCACGGCAATAAGTTTTAAATACAAAAGCGAAGCTCATAATACTCACATTGCACACGCATAATCCCTTCGTCGGCTGCCACTTATCACGCTTGACTTTTGCGATCCACAGAAGTCTTCTCTTCGGCTCTGTCGGAAAGTGATACATCTTCCAGCCATTTCTAGAATGGTTGGTGCACAGCGGCACACAGCAGCCAGGCATTCCGTGCCGAAAACCACGGCCAGGCGGACGCGCGAAGGTCACACGTGCTGGCTCCGCGGAGAGTGGGCTAGGCAATGGCGGACAGCGGCTACAAAAACCGGTCGAGGCGGCAACAGGTCCTTCAAAGAATGTCCCCACCCTGAACGGAGCGGGGGCGAGGGCGCGCATCCAGGCACCCTAATCGCTGGCTCCACGCCTGCATCTGCGGCGGCGAATGGCTTTTGCCTGGTTTCGCGCTGCAGCCCGTTGGTTCACGGTGAGCGCAGCATCGAAATAAAAAAAAAGCAAAACGCAGATGCTTAAACTGCGTATCTTCAACACAATCCACTTGTGCCCATATTCTTCGTCACAAACTTTCCTCGATGAAAACATTTAAAATAAGGAATCACTCACATTTCTCAGAACTATGTCGAGCATTTGTGGTTTTAAATACAGAAGGAAATACTCTGATCACTTCCTCGCGTATGTCTCATGGTGTGTGATTAAATGACAAGTTAATGCTAAGAGGAAAAGAATGAAATCTTGGAGAACGAAAGTGTCGCATTCCTCCCATAAAATGTACTATATCGAGGAAAATATTCTCTACCACTCGTGAGCCGCAAATCCGAGAGCGCCGTAGCTGGTTGAACGTTGAACTGTCAAATAAACTGATTGTTGGGAGATGTATATAGTACTCGATTTCGTCGATATCGCTTTTCGCACGTCCTAAATGTACTTATTTTCACCCTCATATAGATCACAACTTCCTTGAACGAGAGGCCTGTATCGATAGCTCAAAAGAATGCTAATTACTAATGTGCGAGCAAGTGTCAAGAAAAACTGTAATGCATTGTTCCGTGCTCGAAGCCAATGGCACGCGGCCTTTCGGCTTTTATTGTAAAACGAGAGGCCACCAGATTTCTCTGGAATGACAGTAACCGCGAAGAAGTCTCTCTTTATGTTCAAAATTGTTGTAAGCATATTAGGCGTCTAATGTTTCAAGTGCCTTGTCACCTTTAAATTTTGTTTTGTCGCTGCGCCGCCTGTTTGAGGACACGAGTTCGCCCAATAAACAATTTTCGACTTGGACGCAAGCTTCCTTGTCGCCATTCTGGCCTGACTAACGCTACCAGAACGTAACAGAAGCAACCAGTACAAGCTGCGCATGCTGCCACAGATTTGGACGCGTACTAATATTGCAATTTCAGAGAGTATGTATGTCCAGTGATTGACTTGAGCTACCATAAAGAACGCCATTTTTTGTTGTCCACGTATATTCAACCTGTGGCGTGTCCTGAAGCTGCCTAAAAAAATTGGTTTAAATATCTTTGCGAAAGATCTCAGATTATGCAGTTGAATGCCCAGTGCCCTTTATTCTCTTAAATTCGGGTACTTGGGTGCACCCGTACCCACGTGCGCGCCCACCTGGAGGCCGTGTGGACGACAACGTGACCGGGTTCTGTTCCCTTTCCATCGACCGCGCTGCGAGAGATCATGACCACCTTGCCGTGGGTGGTACCATCAGTGCCATCGTTTGATTGGGCATCATTCTTCGAACTGTATTCCCCAGCTAGGGATCTGGGGAATACGAAGAGTATTTAACGAGCTGCTAGTTTGGTACCAGAAGAGAGCCCCCCTCTTGAGAGATACCCTTTGCTGGGAGACACTCCCGATTGCTAAGAAGCTCTCTTAACTGAGGAGCACTCTCAGTTGCTCTCACCTGTACATTACGTAAATAGTCTTTGCATAAAGTTTTCCAAGTTTTTTCCTCCGATCGTCCTCGTCTCCTCTCCGGCCCAGCCACGCTACCTGAATCCCAACACCGCCAGCTTCACAGCGATAACAGCTTCGTCGCTAATACCTCAAAGCAATATCGTGTTCTAAACTGTTGCATTCGCCTTCGATTTGCCCATTCTTACCCTCGCATGAAGTTTCAAGAGACAAAAAGCTTTTGCTTTTCAGATATCAAGGTGATTTTCCAGGTGTTAGGCCTGACGTGCAGTGCTCCGACGCAGTTGGACTGGCTTGGTTTTGGCTCGTCTTGTATTAGAGTGGCTACAGCAGTGTCTGCATCTGTCCGTCGCGTACGTGCAATTAAAAGGGTCTTAAACGACTTGCGCGTATGGGTGTATTTCAGCATTTAGTACACATTTATCAAATATTTTCGTTATTTTTACAAAATCTAAGCTAGCGATTGTGGCGCCACACAAGCTTGGTGTAAGACACGAGAACCATTTCAAGGGTCATTGGGATTTGCCGTGTAGCAGCGACACAACTCCTTCGAGTTCGATGGCGATTGAGAATTTCGAAGGCCCTCGACTCGATGGCCATTGAAACTGGCCGTGCGACAGGGGTGTTAGTGTACACTAGAGGCAAAGCTGGCGGCTTTTTAGTTGATCCACCATGGACGCCCGAGGCATGCCGCGAATACAGAACACCGGATTGACGCCTAGTGGCTTATTGACTGTTCTATGGATTAGATTTTTTGGTTGTTAAGTTTCGTATTCACCACTCCAGTTTTTACTGATTTTTGTGCTCTTTGTGGTTGTGTAGTGAAGCTACGCACACAGTTCATTTGAGATCCGAAGCATCTGAAGACGCTTGACTCTCACTTGCCGGGATTGCGTTTGGTTCATTTCGAAGACTGGCGGTGGCCGCGCATTGCATGCAGGAACGATTTGTACTTCACAATCGGTCACGCTCTTCAAAAAAAGCGACATTTCATGCCTGATGACGGTTTTATTTGTACGATATTATATTTCTGTGCGAAAATCACTCTGACAACATCACTTGAAAATTCTAATCTCGACGCTTGATGGGTGCCTATTTATTTACGTTCACCGTAAGGGGTTTTATGGTTAATGGGGGCCGGTTTAACATCCCAAAGCGACTCAGGCTATGAAAGATGCCATAGTGAAGGGGTATGAAAATTTCGACCGCCTGGCGTTCTTTAACTTGCATTGATATCGCACAGTACACGGGCGCCCGGAATTTAGCCTCTCTCGAAATTCGACCGCCGCAGCCGGGATCGAATCCAAGACTTTCGGGTCAGCAGTCGAGCGCCATAACCTGTGCTACAGCGGCGGCCTTCACTCTAAAGGGAGCAGCGTCAGAATGGAGAAAGGGGTCTATCCCCTACCATAGCTACTTTAGAGAGAAAAGATTATCCCCTTTCTTTTACCACGCAGGCGCGAATTCGGCCCTCCTACAGACCGACCACTCTGATGCGGTGCAGCGACTGCGCCAGGAGTAGCGCATGGGCAGATGATGCGCAGAACGTTTGACGCGCCATCTGTCGTAGTGTGCGAACATTCACCGCACCGGCGAGAGGCGGAACCGGTGTGGCCGGGCCGGCGGTGGCTGACGCGCTAGGCGCGAAATAGACACATGATCCAAATTGCCGCCGATGTGGTAGGGGCACGCCGAAGCCGCCGAACGCGTCGTAGGTCAAGCGCCGGTAGAGTGTAGATATTCTCGCTTTGTCCAATGTGACGTCGCCGTGCCGCGCGCGCGCTGCGACGGAGTATAAACGCGCCTGAAGGGGGTCCTCTGACGAGGAGAAGCCGCGGCGTTCTTAAGTTGCATCCGACTAGAGCAATGGTTTCTCCGAATAAAAGCACTAAGAGCACCATCTTACACCAGGGAAGGCGGGAGAAACCTATTCTCAGCACGTATTTAGAAGAAAGGGGGTGACTCGTCTTCGGCTCTCTTCCGACATTTTTGCACGTTCCCTCAAAAAGTGGGCTCGAGTCGACTTCGGTCGCATTCATATAAACGAGGCTTGTGAAAATGTTTTCCTTTTGCTCTGGCCTGCATATTTCACCCACATAGCGCAGTGGAGTAAAGGAAACCGGTTTTGAAGAGAAAAAAAAAACATGCGCATATGGTCGGAGAACGAAGCGACAAATGCCTCTCCAAGGAGTCATGACATGGGGACTATTGCCTTGGACCTGCAAGGGTGAAATCCAGAAGATGGCGTTTCCTCTAACCACGCCGTCAGGAAAGGGAAGAAAGAGAGAATACAAGAAGGAAGGGCTTCACTGCCCCACATGCGAGAGAGAAATACTCTCCCAGGCTCAAACCCTTCCACAAAAAAAGAAAAAAATTCTAGCTAAACTCATTTCCCGTGAAAGTACGCGCCCATGATTTCGACATTTGGTAGCTTACGCATTGCGTGTTGACACACCCTTCTCCAGGGCAGAAAAGAGGGTCCACCACTGGGGGAGAAATTGTCACGTGGCAAGTGGCACAGGCGCCAAAACTTGTCTCCGGGTAACTTGTCAGAGTCTCGTGAGTTTACTTATCGAGATGTCGGCAAGAGCCTCCTGACCTAACAGACGCTAGAAGGACTCGAAGGTCTTGACGACAATTTGCAGCACCAACCCGTTCGTAACTGCTGTTGCCGGGGCTGCAAATCATGTAAATAACCTCATGCGGTTCGTCGGGTATGCTGGCAGTTTGCGCAGAAATATAAAGTAACTAAAGTGAAATCTTGCGACGCATTTACACAGCAGCCTTTCGAAATTCAGACTCTACGAGCACGCACTGGTTCAGCCGGTACTATTCAAAAGGTTAAAAATTCAGCCAAGGAGGTGTGTTTTTCATAGTTTTGTGTATGAATTTACTCGAGAAGCATTTGTTGGCAGCAAGTGGACGCTGACTGACAAGTACGTCGCTGTGCAAACTAGCAGCGGCTAGCTTACGCACTGAAGTATAGGCTCAACGTGCAAGTACGAAGAGAGCCATGTAAACTTAGAGCTACATGCTGAAATCTGGTTACATGTGCTTTTACAGGCCCGGATTACTTATTCGCAGACATTCCTGCCAGAGACAACAGCGGACCGTCGGCAATGCCCGCTCCACCCAGAGCGCCGGTGAACAAAGGCTGGCCAAGTCAGGTGAACCTCGGCACTGCGCCGTTGTTCGCCCAGGGTGCACCGGGGCTGCTGTTTTTGACGGCAGCCCCGATATATACCGGGACTTGTTGAACCAAGCGTTAAAGAAAGCAGGTAAGGTTCTTGATTATTTTGCGTTAGGCACAATATGTTTTAGTTTGTTTTTTGCGTGCTTCTGAAAGGCGCATGCACGCACGCTGTACGTCGCATCTGAAATGAGAGCTCACTCGTATTTTTGTGTACTCGCACGATTTGCATGCGCACTAGTTCGGATGCGCACGGTTAGAATGCGCACTTTCGCCCTTCGCATGCGCAGAGGGATGTCGCAGTTTTCAACCAGTGGAGCCGGAGGAAGAAACTCGTGCATGCGCAAAACGGCCTTGCGAAAAAGGCCGATTAAAATAGCAGCGTCGGTGTTCTCGGTCTGACCACTGGGAGCGCCGATACGGTGTCCGACGTGTGGTCACGTGAGAGGAGATGCCCCGGCGGAAGCAAAACCGTTTATTCTATAAGTGCTCTAATTATAACATCAACACATTCTGTGCTGTCCTACTGTCGCGCATGTTCATGAGTTGCCTATGCAAACAGCAAGCAACCCTGCGTGTCGCTCCGACCGAATTCGCTGGTTATGCGCAGCATGTGAAAGTGCTTGCCGGAAATCGCACTTCGACATCACCGACCGGTTCGAATGTTTCCATCAACGCCACTGGCTGGAGGGCCTCCTTTCAGGGGCGCGTCGCACCCCGCGGTTTCTGCGAAATGCTGTCGCATCGCAACACATCAGTTAGCAAGCGGCTGCCAACGCACTCGTAAACAGTAGCGCCATATATCGACAAGACGTGAAAGCAAAGCTCGGTTAAAGAAAATTTCATCCCTGATTACGGGCAACTAGTGTGAGTGGATTGCGAGACTTTTTTGTTTGTTCCAGGAATAAAAACTATGCAAACCGATGACAATGTAAGAACTGACTAAAAGCTAGAAATCTGCTTCGCCAGGGGTTGTTGCTAGGATGAAAACTAACTGCATTTAGTAAGGGCTAGGAGCTTGAAAATCGCCAAAATATCCGAAAAACAGGGGCAAGTTATCCCTTATACCGCTACGTGTGGGCAAGAGTAGGTGCAATAAAAGCGAACCGCTACCATCTGAGCGAGCTATTGCGTCAGAGTATCCAGCGGCGACATGTATTTTTTTTTATACGTCTTTATTTCTGCATAAAATAGGCCTAGCCTTGCGGCAGAAATGAGGGGCTTCATGGGGGTGGAGGTGGGGGAGGGGGAGGAGGGCCGGTCTCCACTTCTTCGAAGTGGGGTGGTCCTGTGGTCGGCTCTGCGAAGAAACGGCCAGGCCCTTCTTCCTTGAAGTATAGGAGAAAAGCCCGCCAGAGCCGGAGTGCGTCCGATGATCCGATGTGTAATGGTGGATCGACCCATTCCTGCAAGGTGCCAGGTCGGTGCCCGCCCAGGGACTGAAGTGCTCGCTCCCGCACCACGTCAAAAGCAGGGCAGCGCCACAAAAGGTGTTCGGCCGTGCCTCTGGCCGGGCATGCCGGGCATTGAGGGGTCGGGTATGAGTGCGGGTTGATGAGGTTGAGCTTTGCTGGCGACAGAAGCTGGCCAGTCTGGGCGCGGCGGAGTATTACCGCCTCTACCCTTCGGAAAGTTCTAGGTGGGCGGCGGTATAATTGCTCAGGGTTCGCCACGTGCAGGAGATGCGGCGGCGATAGCATTGTGCGCGATGCCATGTCTCGGCCCTATCCATAGGAGGTGACGACGGATGTGCAACGTCATCACGGGCCCAAGAAGCAGAAACGAGTGTGCATCCAGGCAAAGGTGCGGAAAGAGCTGCAGCGCGCGCTGCCTGGTGTGCCTTTTCGTTTCCAGTGATTCCTTCGTGTGCAGGAATCCATCTATTAACAATAGTGTAGCCCTCCTCTCGCAGGCGTCGGGCTTCCGTTCGAATTGCGCTAAGAACGGCATAGTCTGCTCCCCCCGCGCGGCATGCGGTGTACGCTGCTTGCGAATCAGTGTAAACATGGTAGGTGCATGGAGCCGGATCCTGTCGATCTACTATTCGAGTAATGACAAGGCGTATGGCAATGAGTTCGATATTAGTGACAGTGTGTTCTTCGGAGAGCCGTTCAACTATTGTGGTATCTGACTCAGAGTCGTGACAAGCTATTGCGGCGCCAAGTTGAAACTGAGCGGCGTTTGTATATAGTTGGATAGCCCCTTCCTGGGCTAGCTTGTATGACATCTTCTCGTGACGTTTAGCGGCAGCTTTGCGCCTTTGGGGATTAGCTGAACTCATGTTCTTCGGTAGTGGCATACCCTCTACTAAATCGATTAGTTCCCATGGTGGGGCAGGAGACGACAGCAGCTCTAATTTGTCAGTGTTGTAGCCTAATGCCCGCAGGATCTGACGGCCAGCCGCCGTTGTGGAGAGACGGACACGCTGGGCTTGCAAGTGCTGCTCTGCCACATCCTGTAGGGCATTGATTTTGCTGCATGCGTGTAGGTCCTCTACTGGGCAGAACTGTGGTAGGCCAGTAACAAGGCGCATCGCCTTCCGATTGATTCGCTCAAGCTGAAGGCGTTGGGTCGCGTTAAGCCGCATGTAGGAATATGCATACAGTATTTTTGATGTTATGAGTGCCAGGGCTATCTGACGGAGTCCCACCTCTTTGATTCCCCACCCACGAGCAGAGACGCGGCGCATAAGATGTAAAGCTTGATGGCAACTAAGCACCGTGTTATGAATCCAGCTTTTGGCTCCTCCATCCTCGTCAATAAGCACTCCGAGTATACGGATTGTTTGTTTCCGGCAAATAACCAAGTCCCCTAAATGAAGAGAGATAAGATTTCGTTCGGCCTCAGCTCGCAGCAGCGGACCGTTTATGGCAGCCACGTACTCGGTTTTTCCGGAGAGGTTTTCATGCCACATTTCTTGATGTAGTCGTGGACGGCATTAAGGCCTGTCTGCAAGGCTAATTCCTGCTCCGCAGGGGACCCAGAATTGGTCCAGAGCGTTATATCGTCCGCATACACGGCAAAATTAAGACCGGGTATCGACGTTAGAATTGGCGGAAGACCTGACATCGCGATATTAAAAAGAGCCGGAGATATGACGGCGCCTTGGGGTACGCCGGTTCGGTTAGGTTGCCGTGCACCCTGAGTATCCCCAACCATTAGCGAGAAAGTTCTGTCCGCAAGAAACGCTTTCACGAAGCGGTAGAGGTTCCCGCGTATCCCCACTTCCTGGAGCCGTTGAAGAATGGTAGAGTGGGGCACGGAATCAAAAGCCTTTTTGACGTCAACCCCAATAACCACCCGGAGCTGTGCGCTGCTAGGGTATGAGAGAACGTCGTTATGAAGTCTTCTGAGAATATCTTGCGCGCAGAGTCCTCGTCGAAAACCTACTTGCATAGGAGACAGGACGCTGATCTTGTCTAAGTACCATTCCAGTCTTCTCAGAGCCATACGTTCCATGACTTTACAAAGGTTGGACGTCAGCGATATCGGCCTGAGGTCTTGTAATGTCCGACTTGGCTTACCGGGTTTTGGAATTGGTATGACAACTGACTCCTTCCAGGCAGGGGAAGAGCACCGTTGGTCCAGCATTCGTTGAATACTTTCAACAGGGCAAGTTTATGTGATTTGGGAAGGTTAAGAAGTGTTGAATAGCGTACACCATCCGGTCCCGGGGCACTTTGATGGTTTGAGTCATACAAGGCTGCCTCCAGTTCGTCTAATGTGAAGGGAACGTCGTAATCATTCGATGTATCTGAGACGGGGTCCGCAGGCAAGGCATCCACCTTTTCAGGTTGGGGAAAAAAGACCTTCCCTGCTTGTATAGCTAGATCAGCCGGGGAGACGTTCAATTTCAGGGCCATGCCTTGGGAAGGGGGAATCGGCCTTTTGCGTCCAAGGACAGCTCGAAATATGTGCCAGGCCTTCGACAGGTTAACTGTACCATTGAGCGAGTGGCACAGCAGCTGCCAATCTTGGAGAGCGAGCTGCATAGTATACTGCTCGACCTCGAGTAATGCGGGTGAGGGCGCGCCTACGGTGGGATGTCCGACCAGAGCGGCGGTACGCCTTGAGAGCACGAAGCCTACGATTCCACAGACTCAAAAGGTGGGAGTCCGGCTTCGGGGCATCGTATTTATCTGAAAGCTTCGTTGTGGCTTTCTTCTTGGCACCGTTGATCTGATTAATGAGTTCGTCTAATTCTGTGGGAACGTTCACCTCACCGAGCATTCTGCGAAAATCGTCCCATGAGACGTGTTCCTCTATTCGATGGCGTTGTTGCCGCTTTAGTGACTTTCGCCCTCGAAGGGCCCATGACACCACTAGGGGATAGTGATCACTGCCCATGACATCATCCGCCCGTGACCATATGATCTCATTAGGATGGGAAACAAGTGTCAGGTCTGGAGAAATGTCTTGTTGACCTTTGTGCTGGCCACAGCGACTGGGCAGCGTAAGGTCGTTAACGATGGTCAGTTTGTCTTTGACAATGTGCTGCCATAGATGCCTTCCCCTAGCATCTGAGCGATGATATCCCCAGCTGGTGTGCATGGCATTAAAATCACCCCCAACTATAACGCGATCCTGAGGATATATCCTTAAGAAGTGTTCTATAAAAGATATATCTACTCGATATGTCGTAGTACCGAAGGATCTGGCATAAACCGAGAAAACCAATGCTTGTTGGTCCCCTTCTAATGTAAGGCGCACTCCCGCTACCTCTTTCGTCCGCGTGGTGCACGCAGACGCATCAAGCTCGGTGTGGGCAGCGCGAGAGAGAACAAGTACGCATGCCTGCCCATAGGCTACTGGATTCGCGGATCGCGATCCTGGCCCAGGACGTCGGTGCTCTATGGAAGGGGTGCAGTAAGGTTTGTACCCTATGAGATTGGGCCTGTTACTACCAGTCTCCTGAAGCAGGATAGCTAGAGGAAGCGTCGGCGTGATGGACAGTCTCCTTTGAAGTTCTGCTTCTTTGCGACGGATTCCCCGGCAGTTCCATTGTAAGAACCATATAGGAGAGTCCGAAGCAAAAATGTCATGAGGTTTCGCGCTAGTGCCCGCCATTTTGAAACTGGAAGGTGCGCGGAAGAGAAGATGTGTGCCCAATTCCGGGCTCTTGATTCGGAGAAGCCTGCGACAGTCCTAAGAGTGGAAGCATGCGCTTGATCACCTCAGCAGTGACCATTTCGATAATGTGCTTGAGTTGGTCTTCATCTAAGTGCACCGTGCGTAAGCGATCTTGCGCCAGATGCGTTTCTGCACCGCGCTGTGTAGCACGGAGAGTTTCAGCATAAGCACGGTGTATGTGTGCTTGCTTTGGCGCCGTCGCGGAATGCTCAAGAGATCTCGTTAGGGATGGAGGTGTGGCATTCCTTAGACTATAGTGCTCTCAGTTTGTGTAGAGCGGCCGTGCGCATTTTTCCCTCTAGTTTTATGTTCACTGCCTCGTTCCTTTGGTAACGGCTGACTTTGTATTGGAGGGAAGTCCTCCTTAACAAGCACAATTTGCTCCGAGGGTGACCGCTGTGCGCTGGCAGGGCTCTTGTGCGCAGCCGTCGAAAACGTTTCGTTGCCATGTAGATGCTCGGCTTGTTGCTTGCGCTCCTTTCGTCGCGATACTCGGATTCGGCGGACAATGCCGTTCCTCAGGGTTTTGGTAGCCTGTCGCCGAACAGGGCACTTCGGGTCTGTAGCTACGTGTTGACCTCCGCAATTACGGCATAGTGGCTCTGTCGGGCATACCTCGAGGTTGCCATGTGCGGGGCGACCGCAGAACGAGCATCGACGTTGGTCGACTAGTGGACACGAATTTGTCCTATGTCCGATTTTATGACAGGTCTCAGATATGACAGATTTCGGGTGATAAGGTATGACGGGCAGGAGCATGCTGTATAGATGGATTTTGCGGGGAAGGCTGGAGCCCTAAAATGTTGTGAGAGCTGCTGCGTTCTTGCCCATTGGTCTGGCACTGATTACCTTGCACGAGTAGCACGTGAGGTTGGCCATGAGCTGTTCGCTTGTTAGCCCGTTGGCCCGATATATGACCCCGCGGATCTGGCCGGAGCGAATGGTTTCATAGGCTTGTATAGATGTAGGCTTTCCAGAAATTAAGACAGACTGCAGTCCGAGAAGATGGTCCCTGGCATGCGTATGCGATATGTCGACCGCAAACTGATTGCATCTTTCAAGAGGCCGTACTTGAAAGCCTGAGTGAAAATGGATTTTTTGAAGCTCATCGGCAATGGCTCTGTGCAGCCAGTGTGCGGGGAGTGAGCCTAGTTGTCCAGGTGAAGTTAGCTTCATTATCACAGTATGTTTAACTCAGGTTGGATCGGCAGCTGTAGCTTTGTTCTTTCGCCTAACAGGCTGCCAGTCATCCTCTTCAGAGTGGTCATTATCAGCCGAGTGATCGGTTCTGCCGAATGTGGTGACCATGGGGGCCGAGGAAGGGCCCCGCGATTGAAAATGCGTATCCGCGTAGCAACCATTTATTGCTGTCTGCGAGCGGCCAAATTTTACGCCGTGTCGTTTGTTCGCCAAGCGAGCGTTTTCTTGAGTTATCTTAGAAGTGCCTAACCCCATCCTAGGCTGCTTGGCAAATTTCGAAAATGGAAAAGTGCAAGATCCTACCTGAGAATGGTTATTTCCAGGCATGTTTTCCGTGGAAAGAACAGAGAAGGGATTGGAGACAGGTATCGCCGCAACCACTTGGCTGGATTCGTCGTCCGTCATGCTTGCGTCGGCGTCAAGCACAGCGACACATTGCGCCGCGTTATCTGTGCCGCTACGAAGCGATGTTGCCTCGGCGGCTTGCTGCGGCTCCCCGGGATCCATGTTGGCGGCATCGGCGGTGGGCGTATCGGATGTATCCGGATGGTTTCCTGTGATAGTCTTCGACATGGAAGCGTTGAAACTGTTGTCCACAGGTGACAAGGAACACGATGGCACTGGCCCATCCATTTTTGGGAGCCTAGCCCAAAAACGTCTGGGCCAAAAAGCTTCGAAAAGTCGGAGCGATGCGAACGTGCGTCAGTTGGGGACGGCTGCTTGCTGCGCCCCCTACATGTATTTATTCTGAAGCGGGCGAGCAGGGCGCCGCGATCTTGTCAACGTTAACCACACAAGCCCGCTGGGTAGCGTACGTACGCAAGACGCAGGGCTTGCGCTTGCGTTCTTCGCATGTGCACTACCGTTCCCGCAAACTCCTTCCATACGCTAAGCCGTTGCGTTCGCACAGCTAAAACTGTATAATACCCCCTCAGACGGAATACAACACAGGGCACACTCAAGTTGATACTTGCAACACGGTTGCCCGCTTCTTTCCTCTCCTGCAGAAAATTCTAGAAAATGCTTCCCTCAGGGATGAAATAGCTCAACACTATGAATGGAAGCCCATCACCTTATCACCTTTTTTTGCGTCATTTTCCAAAAGTCCCGAAGCGTAGCTCAGTCCTCGTCATTGGGGTCCGTGAAATAGGAAAACTGGGGACGCTTGCGGCTTGCGACGGTGCGGCGTGGACCCTTCCGTTGCTTCGTCGCGTGCTTGGCCCATGCGAGTGTTTCTAGCATCCTTGCTACAAGGCCCGGTTAGTCGGTTAGGCCCCGCTCAACAGGATCCCAACTTCTGACACCATCCCAAGTGGGAGCCAAAACAAAGAATGTTTTGCTGCGGTTCAGTGCGTCAAGCAGACGTCACTGTACAAACTAAGGGCGGCTATTTTACAGTATCATGTAAAATTATAGCTAGATGTTGAAATCTGGCAACATGTTTCGCTTTGACAGGCCTGGATTGCACAGTCATACAAACTCGTGCCGTCGACAACAGCGGACCGGCGGCATTGGCCACTCTACGAGGAGCGCCGGTGAACAACGGCCGGCCAAGGCACGTGAACCTCGGCATAGCGCCGTTATTCGCCCAGCGATACACCGGCGCCGCTGCCTCGGACGCCAGACCCGATCCATCCTGGGACTTGTTGGACCGAGCGTCAATTAGTGCACGTAAGTTTCCAGATTATTTTGCGTTAAGGACAATTTCTTTTAGTTTGTTTTTTGCGTGCATCTGCCAGGCGCATGCACGTAGACTGTGCGTGGCATCTGTAATCTGAGTTCATTCGTATTTTAAACCGAAAGCCTTTAGTGGCTCGTACTCGCGGTTATGGATCTGGCCGGCGTGCGTTACATCCAGCAACTAACTTGTTAACTAGCCGTAACTAATACTTATCTTTTTACTAAAGTAGTCACTTGAAATGATTAACCAACCACCAATGAATAGTTTGTAATTATTAATTATATATTAAGCAGTTGATTAACAATTCATTAGTAGCTAATGGCTAGCTTACCGTTCATTAGTTCTTGGCAGGTAATTAGCCAATAATAATAATTAGTTAGCGGTTAAATTAGTTGTTAGCAATTGATTGTCCATTATTGAGTAGTTAGTATTTGATCAACTGAAAATTGAACGTTAGCACTTAATCAACTGTTAATTAGTAATTGGTGGTTCTCCTTCCTTTAGGGCGCGGTTTGGGTGTCTGCCGAGATACGCGAGACAGGCGTCATTTCCTTCGCTTATATTGTCCAACGGGCAAGGCCTCGTGCCGAACGGGCGATAGCGTTCCGTGGACCCCTTGGCAACGCTGCAACGCGCTGTCCCCATGCAGACGCCTCCTGAACGCCGACCGGAAAGGGTGTGGCCTAAACGCTCTTTGTAGTCTTCAGTCGACATCTTCACTACATTTCAGCGAAAGAAGCAGCAGCGAAAGAAGCAGCAACACCGCGCTAAAGGCTTTCGCCTCCCCGCACTTTAGGTCAACAAAGTGCCCCCCCCCCCCCCCCCTGAATTTTATTGGTGAGCTCGTTTGGTTTAAATCAAGGTCTAAGGACATTTAGGTGTTGACACCGCCCGCCCGACCGCATCGCGGAGAGCGCGCATAGATCATGTTCATCCTCTAGTAGATGCGCAGACCGCAGTGGCGCGGGGGCGCTGCGGAGAAGGGGACATTTGCTTGCGGAGCAGCGGACGCGGCTAAGTGGTTACGCGGGCCCCCAACCAGCCGTCACCAAACCTATGCAGTGGGGCACCGCTGCGGCGCAAGCAACCTCCGCAGGGAAGGGAGTGGCAGAACGGATCGTAGAAAGGAAACAGGCTCCCGAGTCCTCAAAGGAGACGTTTATTCACCCTGTCCTGAATTCTCCGAGCATGCCTGCACGTTAACAAAACGTGAATGAGCGCTAAATGTACGGCGATGGCCACGCTTCTAGGTCGATAGTTTCCCACACGCACTTGTCCTGTCGTACTGACTTAGTATGGCGTGCTATGCATCACAGCAATTCTTATCTGACGCTGGTAGGCATATTTGCGCCTCATTGGAAACAAAAGAGCTACAACTGGGGCTAGTTGGAAATGCATTCTTGAAGGTATTGGTGAGCGCTACCAAAATACGTTAAGGGACGAACACACAAGACAAGCGCTTGTCTTGTGTGTTCGTCCCTTAACGTATTTTGGTAGCGCTCACCAATACCTTCAAGGATGCATTGGAAACAATGCCAGCTCAACATTCCGCAACGGCAAAGCTCTCGACACACTACACGCACATCGCACACAGGCCTTCACAACCCAGGTGCTGCTTTTAATCCTGGTATTAATGCATCCGTAGACATCGAATTGGCGTCCAGATGATTTTCTGTACTTCCACGAGGATGGCATGGGCATGCATGAGTCCTCTGACAGATTACAAAGCTCTCTTGTTGTGCATAGCTCAAAGGCACTTCGTATACTTTTGGCAGACCGGCGCCAGATGCCTGGTTGTGAGAGTGCGTGCGAGCCGGCCTCGGTGCGAGGGTGTCGTATTCTGTCTAATTGTTCGCCATTCTTTGTGGCGCCATCCGAGGAGTGGGTGAAAACTGGTAGAAGATTATGCACGTGCCGTGTACCTAGTGGGCAACCATCATCATCGGCCTGACTACGCCCACTGCAGGACAAAGGCCTCCGCCGTATCTCTCGGGCTGAGTCGCGTACATCAGCGGCTAATCGGGAGAGGAAAGGCGGCGGGGTAGCGCTTCTCCCAAGCAAAACCGGTTCAGAAGCGAAAGTGGACGAGTTGGCGCAACGCATGCGCAGAGCGGCGTGGCGAAAAAGGCGGATTAAATCGCAGCGTCGGTGTGCTCGCTATGACCAATTGGGAAAGCCGAGACGGCGTGCGACGTGCGGTTACGTACAAGGAGATGCCGCGGCGAAAGCAAAACTTTATTCCAACCCCAGCAAAATAAATATTTCCTTGGATCTAAAAATACTCCCATTATAACAACATCAACACATTCCCTGAAGTCGCTACTGTCGCGCTGGATCATGGTTTGCCTATGCGAACAGCAAGCAACCCTGCGTGTCGCTCCGACCAGATTCGCTGGTTATGCGCTGCATGTGAAAGCACTGACTGGAAATCGCCCTCCGACATCACCTACTGCGTCGAATATTTCAGTCGACGCCACTGACTGGAGGGCCTCTTTTGAGGAAATCTGTCGCTTCATTCCTGAGTTGCATCAGAATATGGCGCGAGGTGCACACGACGATGCAACGAACTCCAAATTTTACGTACGGTGTCGCCGCCACACTGCCGATGCCGGAACCTTCACAGACATGGCACCTGCGGAAAGCGTTCGTTCTGTGCTTAGTTTGGTGGCGCAGCGGTTTTACCATAATATTGCGTTGCGAGTGTAGTTTTCACACAATCACTGCGTCGAGTTAATGTAACACCCATGAGCGCCCGTAAGCCACACAGTATGAACAGACAAGAATATGGCAGTCGCACTTTCTTTCTGTCGCAGTGCTCTAACTGTGCGGTGAAAACCGAGATATCACGCATGCACATTCTATCTACACTCTAAGCTCAAGAAGGAGTGCACAGTGCACTTAATTTAAATCTCAATGTGAGTAAGCCAGTTAGTCATTGTGAAAATTTATAGCCGCTAGATGAAATGTTATTCCACATTGCTTCAAATTTGCAACATAATAAATTTTCTCAATCAAAATCATATGGCTAAGGTTGGGACAGTTTTCGGTATGCATTTCTACCTAAATGATTTATTTTGTAAAGCATCACCTGCAAACAGCGATCTTGGCTTACGTAAATTATGAAACGCCCTTGAGGGCAACAGTTTTCAGCGGCAATCACTTGACCGCACAGTAAGTTTATACGAATTGAAAAACTGATTTGCTACACGGGTCCTTGTGTGCAGCGCTTGAAATCTGTAGACGCCGGATACGCCTTAAATTTACAGTCTGTAGTGAGCTTAACGGAGGCGTGGAGATACATGCGCAACCGAGTGTAGGAATTTAGGCGCCTAGTTGTTGTATGGCTTCTCTTAAAGGGGCTCTAATAAAAGTTCCTATATGCCTGTGGTGTTAAAGGACGCCGCTTCAGGAGCATGCATCCGCGCGCGAGAGAGAGATATAACATTTATTAGCACCCGTCAAAAGGTTGTCCGGGATGAGAGGCGCATCTCGGTCCCAACCATGACCTCCCCTCCCTTGGCCATCGACCGGGATCTCAGCAGCGGCCTGGGCGCGAGGGATGTCTTCGTGTTGTCCCAATTTTCTTACTGTTTGAAAAACAGTGCCTCCCAGCTAGGACCAATTTATTCTGTCAGGTTCTCAAAAGGAAGGACACGTCAGTATCATATTGATCACGTGCGCAATGACCTCGCGACGTTTTCACCCGGGACTGAAAATGGAATGGTCGATTGCAAGCTGAGGGCTTGGGAATAATCCGGTTTGTAGCTTGCGCCACATAATCAGCACACCAAAAGCAAAGAGGTTATCTTTCCGCGAGAATTTTTTGTTGTATTGATCAATTTCCCAGAAAACTATGATATCTCTTTCCACTTTTCTGGCTTTTTTTTTAAGGAGCGTTAGCTCTTATTCATCACGTTTTTCAATTTCTTGGGTTCTTCTACCACCTCCCTTCGAGGAATTCGAGATAACGGCCTTCATAGAAAATCGGTATAGCAACCCTATAGGTGATTGGTGATGTCACACCTAATCACGTGACTATGCTTAAACGCATATAAGTAAGTAATTAAGGAGGTCATCATAAAAGGAATTAAATACTTTGAATACTCTAGATGAGCAGGACACGTTAGACACCAATATTAACTAATGAAGAGTATAAGTTGTTAAAGGTAAGCTTAAATTTGATCGCTTAAAAATAACCTGTGAAGTCATGATCTAACATGTTAGACACCAATATCGCCTAATTACGGTAATATTTAGTTATTGTTCGGCTTAACATGGCGGCCGTAAAATCAGCACTCGGCAGATCACAAGGCGGTAGGCGTCCTCTCGCCGTGAAGTTTGGAAAACTAGCCTAATCGCGTGGTAATATATCGCATGGACGATAGATTGCGCTTCCAAGCAGCTAATCCACGTTACTTAAGTGTCTTCGAGCGGTGGCGGCATAATTTTTTTCCCCACTTGTTACAGAGAGTGTCGTCAGTTTACTTGTCGAGACATCCGCAACAGCCTAATGTGCTAACGGACGATAGAAGGACCCGAAGGTCTTGAGGATATTTTGCACCACCGATTTGCTCCTAACTGCTGTTGTGCGGGCTGCAAATTATGTAGGTAACCTCTTAATATATCACGCGGTGCGTCGTGTATGTTGGCAGTTTGCGCAGAAAAATAATCCAACTAAAATGAAATTTTTCGCGGCGTTCACACAACAGCCTTTCGAAGGCCAGTCTCCACGTGCGCGCACTACTTCAGTCGTTACTCTTGAAAGGTAAAAAAAATATGTCAAGCAGGCGTGTTTTTCGGACTCTTGCGAATGAAATTTCTTGACAAGCATTTGTTGGCTAGAAGCGGACGCTGACCGACAAGTACGTTAGTGTGCAAACTAGCGACGGCTAGTTTACTAGTTAACGCACGCAATACGATACAGGACATCGAAGTGCTCAGCGTAGAAGTGCAAACAGTATCATGTCGGCTTACAGATATATACTGAAATCCGGTCACATGTTTTGCTTTGACAGGTGGGAATTACTTAGGCTCACAATTTCGCGTCACAGACAGCAGCGGTC
This sequence comes from Amblyomma americanum, assembly GCF_052857255.1. Lineage (NCBI taxonomy): Eukaryota > Metazoa > Arthropoda > Arachnida > Ixodida > Ixodidae > Amblyomma > Amblyomma americanum. The sequence goes on along the minus strand of NC_135499.1, from coordinate 143,623,018 downwards.
CGGCGGCAATGCCCGCTCCACCGCCGGGGAACAGCGGCCGGCCAAGTGGAGTGTCCCTCAGTACAGAGCCCGCCATCGCCCAGCCAGGAACAGGCGCAACTGATTTGCACGGCAGACCCGATCGTGTGCCCAGTGATTTCATGGTCGGAGAGCTGACAGATTACGGTAAGTTTCCTGTTTATTTTACGCTGAGTGCAATTTCTTTTAGTTTGTTTTTTTGCGCCCATCTGATAGGTGTTTCCATGTATACGGTACGTGACATGCGTAATGAGAGTTCTTTTGTAATTTGGGGAGATTCCTAGTTTTGAATGCGCAGTAGTAAAGTGTTCCATGCCGGTGTCGCAATGCGTGCTTTCGATTAGAACTCATCGAATATTTGGCGTTACGTCACGACCAATTTCAATCGCTATTGATCCTGATCCTGCTTGCCGTCAAGCCGCGGTTGAGTAGGATTTTTTAATTTGGATCCAGGTGCCGCGTCTGCTACCCTAGTGCTCGGAAAACATTAAAATGCATACCGAAGTACGGGGCGAAACTGCCAAGGCCTCCCGTCCGCCATTTTTGCCGGGTATGTTAGGTAGAAAAATAGATGAGTTCTGTGCGCGTGCTCTTGCACGAAGGACGTTTCCTCAATGCACGGGTGGTCCCCTCATGCACCGGCATCAAGCATATAGATGGGGCGAAAGGTTCCCCAGATTCCTTTAGTATCATTATTAAACAGGTCAAGTGCAAAGTGTGAGCAGAGCATTTCAGTTCCGGTTATACGATGCCAGCACTGCTCTCATCTAATTCCTGCGAAAGAAATCCCGCCCTACCAATTCGCAAAATAATCGTCGCAGAAGCGATAAACTCCGCGTGCCACTTGATGTCCCATTTCCAGTCCGTCTAGTTTTGATTGCGGCGACCAGCCTGGAAACCATCTCTACAGCGGCTTTTCACGCTGGCAAGCACATACTTCTGACAACCAATACCGACAAGCGATTAAAGAGCTTTGCTTTAGAGAGGCGAGGCAAAGCAGCTACTCGGAAAAAAAAAAAAAGCCACTGTCCCCTTTCCTCAAACTGCCCCCAGTTGAAAACTGAAAATTGTATTTGAGGAAAGGAAATGACCCGCCGCGGTGGCTCAGTGGTTAGAGCGCTCGACTACTGATCCGGAGTTCCCGGGTTCAAACCCGACCGCGGCGGTGCGTTTTTATGGAGGAAAAATGCTTAGGCGGCCGTGTGCTGTGCAATGTCAGTGCACGTTAAAAATCCCCAGGTGCTCGAAATTATTCCGGGGCCCTTCCACTACGGCACCTCATTTTTCCTTTCTTCTTTAATTCCCTCCTTTATCCCTTCCCTTACGACGCGGTTCAGGTGTCCGCCGAGATGTGAGACAGATACTGCGCCATTTCCTTTCACGATTACGCTCACCTCCCAAATGTAACCGGCACCTCTGACTTGGTTGTTCCTGCTATCAGCAGCACAATCCGTCAGATCTATTAGAACGCGCTCCCCATCTGCTTATTTTTGTGTGGCCGCTCACGATCGGACGATTGAAATCTCATAAGAAGCGCTGAAGAAAGGCCTTCGTTCGACAGTCGACGGGCAAGTGTCGTCTGTTCCAAGACAATCTTTGACTCTCTTCTCTGCCTTCGCCTCCCAATACCACCTCTCTACGCTACGAGAAACGCCTTAGAGAAGAGCACATTGGTTTACGGAACATCGGGTCTACAAACATGCACTTTTCAATAAAATAGGCGCATATATGTGCGCCCAATGAGGCCATAATTCAAACCAAGAAATCGTGCTCATTAAAAAAGAAGCTATAAATGCTACGGCTTAACTTTGAACATGCTTTAATATTTAGACATCGCAGGCAGTTAAAAATGACTGATTAATAATACAGACGTAACACGAAGTTTATTGCGCACTTATGCAATCTTTACTATCTGACTTTTGAGAAATTCGGGGCTATTCACAGACGAAATCTGTGTTGAAAAAGCCAAGCGGGGAAACCGCCTTATGTTCTCTTTTTGAATGTGCAAAGCCAACCTTTTTTTCGGTGTTACTTGAGGTATGAATGCCTTTACCGGCCACTTGTTTACTTGCAAAGCATGAGAGCAGAGAGGTTTAGCACCGTACGCGGCAACTAAGGTAACTGCTACCGTACGGCAAATGTGGCTGAACAAACCATGCAATGGTAGCAACGTCGACGCGTTGCCGTGTTTACCGGACGGCTGTCCTGCTACGCTAAAACTGTCTACAATTTGCACTCGGTGAACAATTTACCGCCTAAGCTACTGCGGGTAGGGGCCCAGGCCGGACCGGGCCGCACATCGAGCCTGGTGGGCCGGGTTCGGGCCTGATGGCAAAGGCATGAGCCCGGCTTTGTGTTTCGGGTCGTGCTCGGGCCTCAGAATGTGGCCCTTGCAGTGCTCTACTTCACACTACATTACTGTCATGCAGCAAAGCCAACAAGCAGTCGGTAGAGTTACGCTATCAACACAAAAGCCAATGTGCGATGTCAGTTGTCCGTTCTTCACTTGACACTCTTATGTTGCGACAAAGCCCAATTCGCTAAGACTGCGCAACCAAGGCGAAATACATGGAAGGTTGCACCTTGATGTTTAGTGCTACGTTCGTTAAAAAAACGCCTCATCGCATTGTTGTTCACTGGAGTCTCTTGATATCACATTTTTATTCTGAACCGTTGCAGCTGCCCACCACCTTTTCTCCGGACGCTAAAAGCTGTTGGTTACTGCTTTCCTTGTATGCTGAGAGCCAACATGTTCAATGTTTAAAATGAACCTTGAAACTTAGATGCTCGTGAAGCGATTTACTGCGAAAGTAGTACATATCGGGGTCTAACCGGCTCACCTGCTTTTTGTGAAGTTCGACCTTGAAAGTGACCTTCGCGGAGCCCAGTATAATAACTGCCCATGCAGAATAAAAGTAAATATTGTCGCGACTGGGTTCCGAATCCGTGGCGGCGCGATAAGGTCAGGTTCACTGTCCACTGAACGAAGGAACTATGCTATTGCTGCTACCGATCGCGCCTGGTGTTAAACTGCAACACCCTCTCCCGCTGTGCATTGCACATCGTCGTCTTCCTCTACTTCCATCTGCGGCGCGAAGAGATCATATCAGCTTAATGTCGATGAGAGCTTAACCTGCGTCTAACACCGTCGCCAGACGTGCCGACAACCCGACAAAGCAAAATCATAGGCTTTTTGTGATGATTTGTGTTGGACTGCTGCTGCCTTAGAAATCTCCACGGCAGATGAAGTCAAGGGTTTTCTGAGCTGAGACACATTGTTTTAACTGAATCTAACCTGGTTTTCCTGAAGCAAAACTGATGCTCTGTTTATTTACAGCGCTTTCCCTGGAACGCGAATTAGCCATTGAAAACCCACCTGTGGGACCGGTGCCGGGCCCGGCTGCCACAGCACCGCTAGCAAATAGCGCTGCAATTGCAGCACTCAGGCCCACAGCAGGCCAGGTGGCTCAGAAACCGCAGCGACAGGAGACCATGCTGGATTTCATACTCAGCGACGAGTCGGTGACTAAAATATTCACTGCGGACTGTAAGTCGCCTTTTTTTTCACAAATTGGTCATTACGTTTCCGCAACACAGTATGTGACTGAATGCGATATGTGACTGAGAGCAGTACCGCGCTTCAGCCGTTCTCGTTACAACTGCGATGCAGGAAATTATGTTTTAAAGTATCCAGGCTAAACGGATGCCGCGGACTTTTTTTCTAGGTTGCCATATTCTAATTAACCTTATAATGGAGTGAGGCTTTCCTATCGTTCCTGATTACTTCCACCAAACCTGGGAGTGGCGCGACTTTAATTCCGGCGCAAATGAATTTCAAAATTTATTGTTTCTGTGACACCAGTTTAGATTAATTTTACTGGTAATACTGCACTTTCGTCGTCAGAAACGTTCACCGCGCATTAATACCCGCTCGTCGCTTCACTGACGGAATTTTGAGGCTTGCGTTAGGACGTCGCAGTCATTTTAGGAAATGATTCGCAGTTGTCACTCGCCACTGCAGTAATTCAAAGTGCACACGGGTGTTTTTCTAGTATTGATCGTGATGCCACCGCTGCGTCAAAGGAAGCATGGTCCGTGGCTATGGACTGAGCTCCGGTTTCAGTGTGCTGTTTTAGCTGTTTTAAAATGGTTCCAATCGCCAATTAAAAAAAAAATGCGCCGAAAACGGAGCGGAGAGGGGCGCAACTGCAAGGAGGCAGCGCATGGGCGCGCATGCTCCCAAGAAAGGCCTCCCATGTCCAATCCCCCCTACCACCGCTCTGGCGCCGTCTATTAGCAAGCGGCGGTACTTTCGTTCGCTCGCCCACTGCCCGTCTCGTGGAGAGCGCGCTCGCGCTCCTCTCGCTCTTTCCCCCTCCCCTCGCGCTCGGCTACACCGACGGCGCAGTATATGCAACACGGGGAAACAGCGGGAGCGAGAAGGCCTCTTCTCTTCCACAAAATGGCTGAGCAGAATCAGACGTGCAAACAACAAAGGTGTCATAATCAGGGACTACCAACAATGAAAGGACGTGCCATGATGGCGTGGGATTGCTTCTACTGTTAATTCAAGTGACTCTATTTCTCCATTTGAGTTAATCTGCTTTTGAGGCAGATGTTAAAGGGTACTCCTGCGCGTTCAAGCGTCGGCACCGCGCAAACTCTCGAAACTTTCTTCCGGGTTTTTCTCTTGGTCGCATCTGGTGAACGTTTGAATAGTGCACTATTAAGGCGCTGACAGACGCGACCTCTCGCCTTGGCGGCATGCATGAAACTGCTGCATATCAGCTAGCCATCTCTATTTAAAAAAAGAAACTAAGCAAATGAGTAATATACTGAGCAATGTCTACCACCGTCACTCTTTGTTTCTTAAAAATGCCGGTACGTTTAGAAAATTGCGAACTTTCCTTCCACGGGGTCGGGCCTAGACCTACTATGGGTAAAAAATGAAGCATGGATTTTGCGTTTATAGAGATGGAATGCGATTGAAATAGCTGTAGAAAATGCTGTAGAAATAGCACAAATTGGAATGCTTAAACGGCAAAACGAATGCTTTAGATTTGAGGAAAGCTTCGAAACATCAGTTTATACTCGGCGCTAGTGGTCTGCACAGGCCGGTATCTAGAATGGGTCAGGCCCTACTCGCTGCTAAGTCGATGCTGACTGCCAACCTGGCCGCGGCCTGCGACCAATTTCTAACGTCCGGCCCGGTCTGGTGCCCACTCGGTCGTGCGCCTACTGTTAGTGCATGCTCTGCACAAGTTCTGCACGTCTATCTTTACGGCGTTGGCAACAACATCCGCAACGAACGCGACGAGTGCAGAAGCAAAGGAAAAAATTACCTGCGTCTCACTCCTGCGGAGCCCCGTCACGCACCCTATAGGGTAAAATTTACAACCGCGAGTAACGTTTTGGATGCGTTTAAGGTGATCGCGCAATTTCACCTCGGTTCAAACTCCTATTTATACGAGCCAATTTTCTGCCCTTTTAGTTCGAATTATTGCTGTTCTGCTGCACAAACAAACCGCAAGCTCGGACGGTGGCGGCGCAATTGTGCGTTTACCTCGGATACAATGAACTTTTGTGTGTGCACCTCGGATATCACAAAGTTTCGTGTGTTACGTCGGGTACAACGAAATTTCGGGTGTTAACGGTGATTTTAATTACCTGCGTAATTACCTCGGATATAAGGAATTTTTGGGCTTCTAACGCGTTTAGACAATCCCCCGATTGTCCCGTAAGAGTTTTTTAAAGATATTTTAGTGCGTAACGAGCATGAATTCAAGTTGAGTTTTTTTATCAAAGTGAGAAAAATTCAGAAACCAAAACGAACACAATATTCTTCTTTAATTGAAAGCTCAGCCTTAGCTTTTATTTTTGCAAATGATGTGAGAACGACATGTGGCAAGAAACGCCTAGAAAACCTGGCACGAATCCTATGTCGAATAAAAAGAGCCAGATCCTACTGATGCACGGATGTAAATGAGCCAAATCCACTCATAGGATAGGACTAACTTTATCAATATCCACTGATTAAATCTACTCATGAGAGCACTCTTCGTCAGCTTGAGCCTCAGAAGTCGGACTGGTTTCATTCCTTCCTTCCCCGACGCTATGTTATCGTCGATAATTAAGATATGAAGAGATCGGAATAAACCAACGACAAAGATGGGATTACTATCCAATATCCCTCAAGACAAAAGTGTACAACAGCTGTATCTTACCGGTACTCACCTACGGGGCAGAAACGTGGAGGCTAACGAAAAGGGTTCAGCTTAAGTTAAGGACAGCACAGCGAGCCATGGAAAGGAAAATTATAGGTGTAACGTTAAGAGATCGGAAGCGGGCAGAATGGGTAAGGGAACAAATGCGTGTTAATGACATCCTAATCGAACTCAAGAGGAAGAAATGGGCTTGGTCAGGGCATGCAATTCGAAGGCAAGATAACCGCTGGTCCTTAAGGGTAACGGAGTGGATTCCAAGAGAAGGCAAGCGTAGCAGGGGGCGGCAGGGGACTAGGTGGGCGGATGAGATTAGGAAGTTGGCAGTGTTACGTCTCGCCTACGACGCGCGGTATAGCCGGCGCGGATGCAACGGATGCCGCGGCTTCGTTCATCGCTGCCGCAACGCCTCCCGCCAAGCGCGTCCAGGCAGGTTTCAGTGCCACGTGTCGTCGTGCGTGCGTGTGTGTGTGTGCATGTTTTGCCCACGCTTGTCAAAGCGCGGCAGCCGGGGAGAGGAGCTCCCCAACTGGGAGGCGAGGAGGTCTGACCGGCGCCGGCCTGGCGGACGCGCCCGTCACGTCTGGACATGTTCAAGCGTCTCCGTATCGGACGCCTCTTCCCAAGCCGTTCCTTCTTGCCCTCGACTCCGAGGGTATAAAAGACAGCTGCGCCGGACGCCAAGAAGAGACTTCGATTCCTTCCTTCGAGTAACGTGGTCGCCCTGACCGGCTGCTCTTTTGAGATGCCAGAATAAACAAGTTGTTCTGTTGCCAGTCGACTCATCCTTTGCCGGGGCCTTCGGATGTTTCCAGCTTTGCCCCAGGCCGCCAGGCCAACGCTACCCTTGGGGCTTGCAACCCTTTTGCAACAACTGGTTGCCAGCGGTGAGATCCCGACAACGGAGGCCAGCAGCGAAGATATGCGGTCAACTGTATGCTGAGCAGCTCAACGACCATCCGGGAGCAGTGCAACGAGCCCTGTGTGATGACTGGTTGCCTGCAGCGGAACGACTGCGCTGAATTCTTGGCTGCGAGGTTTGGTGAGTGCGGGACTTTCTTCTTCTGAGTTTTGCCAGGCTTTTGTTAGTGTCAGAAACAGAGCTGGTAATTGTGTTGTCGTTGCTGCCGGGTTAGTTTGCGGCAAGACAATAGTAGGCAGTAGAGAAAGCAGCATTCGGAGCAGCCATGGATTTGAAGTCGTTGCGCAAACCGAAATTGCTGGAGCTTGCAAGAGAGTTGGGTCTGGATGTCTCAGACAAACTCAGAAAACCAGAACTGCTAAGGGCTATTCTTGAGTTGGAGGCTGAGGATGACGAGCTGTCGGAATGCCTTGAGACCATTGAGGAGAGGGAGCTAAAAGAGGAGCGCGAACGTAAAGAGCAGAAAGACGAGCGCGAACGTAAAGAGCAAAAAGAGAAAGAAGAGCGCGCTTTGGAAATGAAGCGTCTCGAGGTAGAGATGGAACGCGCTCGTAATGGAAGTCAGGCACACGGTGCAGGAGAACGGGTATCGTTCAAAATGACTGACCTGATGCGGCCGTTTAAGCTTGGAGAGGACATTGGTTTGTTCCTGGTTAACTTTGAGCGAACGTGCGAGAAGCAGGGGTTCTCTCGGGAAACGTGGCCACAGCGCTTGCTCACTTTGTTACCCGGCGAGGCGGCCGACGTAGTCGCTCGCTTGAAGAGAGAGGAGGCAGAGGATTTCGACCAAGTGAAATCGAGTCTGCTAAAAAAGTACAGGCTGTCAGCGGAGGCGTTCCGTCGGAAGTTTCGGGAAAATGAAAAAGGCAGAAGTGAGTCATATACAGAGTTTGCCTACAGGCTTATGTCAAACATGCAGGAGTGGCTCAAAGAAGAGAAAGCGTTTGGTGACCACGAGAAAATTCTGCAGTGTTTCGGGCTGGAACAGTTTTATAGTCGGTTACCTGAGAACGTGCGGTACTGGGTCTTGGATAGGCCGGACGTTAGTACAGTGGCTAAAGCCGCTGAGCTAGCCGAGGAGTTTGTGACGCGTCGGGCTCGCGGAGCTAAGGCCGGTCAAAAGGGTGAATTTGGCTCCAAGTCTGAGAGGCCGAAGTTCACACCCATGAGAGCAAGGGGGGACACGCGTAGTGCGGATGCGAGTGAAAGCAGTCCGACCGAACGTAAGGAGACGGCGGCAGCCGAAGCCGAACGCAGAAAGCGGTTCGAGGCGAGGCAAGCGCGCGTGTGTTATACGTGCCAGAAGCCGGGTCACTTTTCGGCGCAGTGTCCAGAAACAAAAACAAAAGTCGTGTTTTTGTCATTATGCAGCACTGACGAGAACATGAAGCTTCTCGAGCCTTACATGCGAGACTTCCTCGTGAACGGGAAAGAGTGCCGAGTGCTTCGTGATTCCGCAGCTACAATGGATGTAGTTCACCCCTCTTACGTAGAACCCGATATGTTCACGGGCGAGTGCGCATGGATCAAGCAAGCCGTGGAAGCTCACAGCGTGTGTCTGCCCGTAGCAAAAGTGCTTATTGAAGGACCTATCGGAGCAATTGAGACGGAGGCCGCAGTGTCATCTATGCTGCCCCCCCAGTACCCGTACCTATTTTCGAACAGGTCCGATCACCTCCTGCGCGAGAAGGGGCTTTTGTTTGGTGAGGCTAGCGTTCAGGCCTTAACCAGACCGAGAGTTCGGGAGCTCGCTGCAAAGGCGGTAGTTGCGGGGCCGACGTTGTCGAACAATGAGAAAGGGTCGGAGGCGCAGCAAGCTGATATTCCGAGCACGTCAGAACTGGATAAAATTGAGCCTGTAGCGTTGAAGGCACCAGGTACTGGAGAGGAAATGCCCGACAAGGGAAAGTTAGAAGAGCTTCCGGTCGAGCTTCCGGGACTAGGCTCAGTGACGAACAGGGAAGACACTGATCAGGTCATTAGTGACTTACTCAGTAAAGCACCGCTGTCGCCTGAGCAGAAAACCGAACTACACCAACTCTTACAAGAGTTTCAAGGTCAGTTCTCTGAGAGGCCTGGTAGGACTTCTGTCCTTACTCATGATATAGAACTTACCTCGCCAGAGCCAGTACGATCCAAGGCGTACCGGGTGTCACCCCGCCAGCGCGATATTATGGAGGCTGAGGTAAAGAAAATGCTACAGCTCGGTGTTATTGAGGCGGGTGAGAGTGATTATACCTCCCCTTTGATTTTAGTTGAGGTACCGGGCAAGGAACCTCGTCCTTGCGTCGACTACCGCAGGCTTAATTCCATTACTAAGGATAAAATTTATCCGATCCCTAACATCGAGGAGCGCCTTGAGAAAGTTAGTAGCGCTCAGTTTATTTCCACCCTAGATCTTGTCAGGGGTTATTGGCAGGTTCCACTTACAGAAGAGGCTAGTAGGTATGCGGCGTTCATTTCACCAATGGGAACATTCCGTCCTAAAGTTTTGAGTTTTGGTTTGAAGAACGCGCCATACTGCTTTTCAAGCCTCATGGACAAAGTGTTGCGGGGACAGGAAGAATTCGCTTTACCGTATTTAGACGACGTAGCGATATTCTCCGCATCCTGGTCTGAGCATATGGCACACTTGCGGGCAGTGCTAACCCGCCTGCGCGAAGCGGGCTTGACAATCAAGGCTCCCAAGTGCCAATTAGCACAGGCCGAGGTTGCCTACCTCGGTCACGTGATTGGACAGGGTCGTCGCCGGCCCTCTGAAATAAAGGTGGCCGCTGTGCGAGACTTCCCGCAACCGCGTACGAAGACCGATATTCGGTCGTTCTTAGGTGTCGCCGGCTACTATCAGAGGTACATCCCCAGGTACTCCGATATCGCGGCTCCCCTGACGGATGCTCTAAGAAAAACAGAGCCCCAAACAGTCGTCTGGAGCGAGACCAAGGAAAGATCTTTCAGCGCCCTAAAGAGCGCCCTAACAAGCCAGCCTGTGCTACGATCGCCAGACTACACAAAAGGCTTCGTTGTTCAGTGCGATGCTAGTGAGCGAGGCATGGGCGTTGTACTGTGCCAAAGGGACAATGGAGAAGTGGAACACCCCGTCCTGTATGCTAGTCGTAAGCTGACCTGTCGTGAGCAGGCATACAGCGCCACCGAGAAAGAGTGTGCGTGTCTCGTGTGGGCCGTTCAGAAATTGTCATGCTACCTAGCCGGCTCGAGGTTTATCATTGAGACGGATCACTGCCCTCTCCAATGGCTGCAGACCATATCTCCCAAAAATGGCCGCCTCCTGCGCTGGAGCCTCGCTTTGCAACAATATTCCTTTGAGGTGCGTTACAAAAAGGGGAGCCTCAACGGTAACGCCGATGGCTTAAGTCGAAGCCCCTAACGTAGGAATCCGCTTCAAAGTTGTTGGTTACTGATGTTTTCTTCCTGAGGCAGGATTTTTAACATATTGCTTTTGTTTAGTGTTTCAAAGTGATTATGTGCTTTCTAGTGCAATTTTCCAATTTGTGGACGCGTTCTGAGTGCTGCTTGACTACTGTAAGGAACTAGGCAGTAGTATAAAAGGGGAAAGAGCCTGGCAGAGCTTAGTGAGGGTTGTCTCGTGCTTGCTGACTGAGCGGTTGCGTTTCGGCGTAGTTCTAACGCTTGCTGGGAACGAGCACAAAAATGGCAACTCTCCGGAAGTGACTTTGCAGTGCCCTGTGTGATCCTGAACCTGAGAACGAGGCCTTCTCTGTGCGCTGCGCTCAAGCAACGTCGAGGGACGACCGGTTTCGTTTACGAGCATCATCGAGCGACATCCCTCTGGATAGCGGATGCAGTCCCCTGACCATCGGGATCTCCTTCTCCCGGCGGGGCGGTCTGTTACGTCTCGCCTACGACGCGCGGTATAGCCGGCGCGGATGCAACGGATGCCGCGGCTTCGTTCATCGCTGCCGCAACGCCTCCCGCCAAGCGCGTCCAGGCAGGTTTCAGTGCCACGTGTCGTCGTGCGTGCGTGTGTGTGTGTGTGCATGTTTTGCCCACGCTTGTCAAAGCGCGGCAGCCGGGGAGAGGAGCTCCCCAACTGGGAGGCGAGGAGGTCTGACCGGAGCCGGCCTGGCGGACGCGCCCGTCACGTCTGGACATGTTCAAGCGTCGCCGTATCGGACGCCTCTTCCCAAGCCGTTCCTTCTTGCCCTCGACTCCGAGGGTATAAAAGACAGCTGCGCCGGACGCCAAGGAGCGCGCGCGCCCCTGCGCGCGCGTTCTTCCTTCTTCTGAAACCCTACCTATCCTTCTCTCTATCTGCACGCCGGCAGTGGTTGTGGTGTTTTAACACCAGTCACAGGCCCGTGCATTTTCCTTTCCTCTTCCCCTTTCATCCACTTACTACTACTACTACTACGCCAAGAAGAGACTTCGATTCCTTCCTTCGAGTAACGTGGTCGCCCTGACCGGCTGCTCTTTTGAGATGCCAGAATAAACAAGTTGTTCTGTTGCCAGTCGACTCATCCTTTGCCGGGGCCTTCGGATGTTTCCAGCTTTGCCCCAGGCCGCCAGGCCAACGCTACCCTTGGGGCTTGCAACCCTTTTGCAACAGCAGGCATAGGGTCGGCGCAGCTGGCAAAGGACAGGGTTAATTGGAGATACATGAGAGACGCATTTGCCCTGCAGTGGGTGTAGTCAGGCTGACGATGATGAAACATTTATTGCCACATTTTGCACACAACCACTCTGGTATCACGGCCACAGGTCTTTCATACTATGGTGGGTACCTCACCTTGCTCATCAGGCATGGTCCAAGCATTCGTGTATTGTTTTTCCGGACAAGTGCACCTGCCAAAAGAGTGCTGTCAGAGTTCCTATTTCTAAGATGTAGAAAATCAGTGAACTCTATAGCGTAATGCTTACTTGTTTCCACCTCTACTTCCATTCCCAGTGTAGATGACACCCTCGCGTAACCAACCACTTCAGTTTACATTATTATCACTCACCAAAGCAGCTTTGGTCCGATTGATTCGATTAACATTATTGGACAGTTGCACTTAAACACACTGTAGCAGAGCTGAGTCACTCTGGCGTTACGCTGACAGTGACCTAGCATCGTGACCTATAACGTCACCCTAATGTGTCTTCATAAACCCGTTTTATATCGGCAATAAACGCTCTCCTTCACTAACTGCCGGCCTGCTCAAACACACCTAAAATGTAAACATCACGTGGTCGAATAAGGAAATGCTTCCTATACAATCAAGAAGTCACATTATTAGAATGACAGGTTCGAAGACAAATAGAACGTAATTATTTTGTTATGCGGGCTTCGGGAAAGCTCAAACGCTTTCAGATTTTTTATACTAAATATCTTTAACACAACTCTCGGCCAAATTCTGTTGACAACTATACACTTCACGTACACTGCACAAAAACATTGCCGCCATGAAAACTTGCCGTCATGAAATCCATCAAGCAATTCCAAAGTCCCAAAAACAAAAGGGAAAAGGTCCACACTGAATGCACCAGCGTTAATCGGAGTTCCTTGCGAGTTTAGACGTCCGCACCACTTCTTGCAAACGGGGAGAAAAATTTAAACAGCATGCGGTAAATAAATTTTAAACAAAGCGATTATTTCAACTATAAATGCACTACAAACAGCCTCACCTCACAAATCCTGTTGTACGGAGTGGGCTCGAAATCAGCGCGGCTCACGGGTTGTAGCCATGCGCGTAGTCGAGCACCGACCTTTTTCCACAACGGAAAGCGCATGAAGCGTTTTCCGTAATTTTGCGAGTTGAAACAGCCAACAACGCAGCAAAAAGGCATCCTCGTATGCTCTTGTGCATCTGAAATGCTGCGAAGCGCGGGATCTCTGGTCAATGCGTCGGTCACTGACAGCACTCGCAGCGTCGCAGCACTAGGACTACCACAGCTGGCCGACTGAAAACGCATAAGCCACAACATGGCAGCCCCCATGAACCGTCGCAGTGTAAACAAATATCACGTGAGGCAAACTCACCAATGATCATGGCGGCGTCACATAACAATAAGAGAAAAGTGTGCCGGTGCTCTAAATTTTTATTTAGTGACTCTAGGTCAAGGCTTCCCAAAAGTTGAGAGGCTGGTTAGTTAAGCCTCTGTCCACACTTTCTAGAGAATTTCCTCTGTGCGATGTGTGTCTAGAGCCCGGGTAGTCCCTGGAAAGCATAAATTGGGAGAGGCGCTTCCTCCTCTCTCTCTCTTCCCTGCATATTGTGTCCCCCTCAAACTCGCGCGCGTTCCGTGGCTGCGCGCCCTTCTGTGTAGCACGCCGCACTTGTCACGTTTCCTAGGCCAATAGTCCCACAGTGGAACAGGTGGCTTTCGCCCTGCATGCGCCTGATGAGTCAGCTGGGCTTTATGCGAACGCTCAGGCACCGTGCGGATAACTGCAGGGTGTCATAGGGATGACCAGTCCTCAAACTCACTAGCCCTATGACCCGTGCTTTTTTTTTACTGCGACATCACATGATTTGGCTTTCTTGCGACATATGGGAACTCTTGAGTGCCGCGGTGACAGCTTCGGGCAGGCACGCTTCTGGCTGGCCTGTAAACGTACAATCTTCTCGACGTGTACTCTTTCCCCTTTAGCGCAACTCTCGAAATTACTTTGGTTTGCGCGCCGCCGCCTTTTTGAAGCTGCCCTAGCGCATTTCTTCAGCGCGCTGTGTGTAACTTCCGGACCTTGTCTCAGCATCAATAGCTGACCTAGAATTTCGCAAAGGCTTGTCGCGTTCGCGAATTTTCTCGCGTAACGACATCATTTGCGCCTGGCTCTCAGTGCCAGGCGACATCTTAGCTGACGAACCGGCCGCTGCCATTTTTTTTCCGACCACGGTGGCTCATTTTCCCGCTGCCTGTCCCTAGCCACTGTGAATTTCCTTTTTCTGGGCTTCTTTTTGTTGCGAGGAAGCAGTGAGCCGAATTCTGCGCTTACTATCGACCTGCCAGCGGGATCTATCGGTGGGCCACTGCTCGCCGGAAACTCAAAACAATCTGCCTGCATTCGAACGTCCGCAGAGCTTAACAGTTTGCTGCTCTGAATTCTGGATTTCGGAGCAGCGTCATTGCCATTTCAGGCAACAACGATCTGAGCGCCACCGCCCTTTTCAGCCAACGCTGCTCTCTGACATGGCGTTTCAACGTTGCTGTCAAGTGACTCTCCGTGACGCTTTTTCCCAGAAGGCTGTCTTTCGGTGCGATGGCACACAAGCCCACGGCAGTCTTTCTGGCGAGGAACCTCTGCTCATTTTCCATAGCGGCGTCTTTGTCAGGGCTAGAACCGGCTTTGTCTCTCCTCTTCTGAGCAACAATTGTCTCCCTAGCTCACCAAGCGGAGTTTCTGGGCTGGTCGCTGACAAATTTAATGGAGCGCTGTCCGCTGCCATCACTTCGACCTTTAGTGTCTGCCTCAATACGTATCCCCAGGAAGCGGAAGAGGGCACTTCTCGCTCTCTCATAGTTGTCGGCGTCCTCGTCGGAGAGCCGCGCTAATTCGGCGCCGACATCACAAGGGGGGATAGCAACCAACATCACTGCCCATTCGCCCTGGTCTAGCTCCTCTTCCGTACCGATCCGCTCGAAATTTCTCAGGTAAGTTCTGAAGCTCTCGCCTTTTCGGACAGTCCGCACAGATCTCGATCTCTACGCCACTGAACTAGACGCGTGAGCTCCTGCTTCTCTCGTCTGCGTTGTTCCTCTAGCTCTGCCAGTCTCTCGAGATGCTCCACCTTCCTCTGCCTTTCTTGCTGCTCGCGAAGTTTTCGCCTTTCGTGTTTTTCAAGGAGCTCTCGCTTCTCTTTCTCCTCGCGGAGCCTTCGTTTTTCTAGCCAATCTTTTCGTTCTGAAATAGTCTCCCACGCCTCTTCTACCTCCTCGACTGTCACCTCCCACGTCCGTATACCATCCATGATCGCTTCTCTCGTTTTAGTGGGGTCTACTGAAATCCCCAATTCCTCTAGAATTTCAAGGAGGTTTTTCACCTTGAACTTCTCTATCGCGGATCACACCTCTTGTCGCTAACCCCGTTAATACACCAGCTTCACCTTGAAGCAAACAAAACACAAAACTGCCTAAATGTCATCTCCCGGATCACCAAAATCCCACTACTAACATCTACCTGTGGGCGCGCGTGTGCGTCCGGCATGCGTCCTCGTGGCATCAGCATGCGTCCTCGTGGCACCGGCATGTCAAGCCGGTTCCAAACAGGGAGTGAAATACATTGCACTTCGACGCCTGTTGTCCGAAACGCGGAACCTGTTTCGAAGGCGCAGCTCTCCATCAATTGTCAACCCCAGCTTGACTCGACCACATGGGGACGCCATTGTCGTCGCTGCTTACGCCATGCCTTCGGCGAACGCCAGTCCTTGCAGACACGTTTCTTCAGAAGTCTCAATAGCCTTCACGTTGGTTTGCAGGAAATCCTGGTGATGGGGGAGTCCGTGCCTTTATTCATTTGGACTGTAAGGCACGCCGGGCATAACAGTACTCAGTCTAAGCGCAACGTTGCCATCTTGCTGCGAACCCAGCCTAGCAGGCGACAGCGCTATCTACACAAAAACCTCTCGGAGGCTATGTACCAAAGCTCAAGACGACAATATTATATTGCAGCGACGCCAACTCCGCAGGTGACACAGCTATCGAGGTGATAAGCTTTCGAAAGTTGCAACATGATGTTTCCACTAAAGGGACAAAACACTGAACTTTAAGGGCTCTTTTTTTCGGCCCAGCGGACAGATTTCTGGCTAAGGGGTTTTACTCCTCATCGGTTTTTGGGGGAATTTTGTTGGAACTTTTTAACGAGAATCTTCAAATCAGAGAATTCGACCATCGTTATGTATCCCGATGCCGGGAACAATGATCAGCGAGCGCGATGCCGATTGGACGTTGGCAAAAGCTCTAACAAAAAAGAAATATAAATTTTAGCCGCCAACCAGAACTGAGTTATTTTTAATATATGAAGTACCGCCCATTTCGGTTTCCATACCAATAGCTGCTACAGCAGAGGGAGTTAGGGCTGTTCCAAGGAAAGTTTTAGCAGACCGTGATTGCCGATCCATCCAAGAAATTCAAGATACTGTCGAGCCATCTAGTTACACAAGCTAAAAGCGCATGGTCAACGATTCGAAGGGAGCGTTTATTTTCATCTAATAATGCAATGGACTGTGTAAACAACGATGAAACATGCGAGCACTCCTGAAAGAAAAAAAAAACACTGCACTTAAAACAAATAAGCGATATTTTACCGAGATGTGCTCACGTGGTGGACTGCTGGGATAATGGCTGGTTTCGCCGCTAGATGGCTTTTTGTGCGATTTTCAATGCCAAATTAGAATTGCAACTCCTCGTTTCAATGCTATTGCTGTGCTCAATTGTTATAGTTTCAGGCAGCACCTTTTCAGTTCCTCCATAATCTCAAGACATGTTTTGGTCAGTGTTCGGTGCCTTCAAAATAGACCCGAGCACATCTCTTCATAATAAATATGTACTATCAATCTCTGGCGCAGCCTACCACCACAAGATCTGTGGTCAAGTCAAACTTTTTTAAAGTTTAAAATTAACTTGGGAATTTGGAAAGATGTAAAATGGTTCTCGTAATTTATGTTGCATTGCTGTTGCCTCAAAGAACCTCGATGGCAGAGAAGGTTTGGGGTTTTCTCAGCTACAAGCAATGTTCTTTAAATGGGGCATAAGCAGCGAAAAGCTACAGTTGCAAAATGCATTGTTCCTACTGATTCGAAGCTGGTTTCAACTGCACCAGAACTTATTCGCTGTTTATCTTCAGGGTGCCGTCGCTACGGCCCGAAATCCTAAGGCAACGCCTGCATCGCGCCAGCCTCATAGCCAGGGACAAATGGCACAAGGGGACTATTTTACTCCATCACGGGAGTTGCACAAAATCCGCCACTTCCGCAGAGGTGGGTAACTATTCCAGAATCCACCAACTGCGGGAATGATCAGCTATTTCCATCCGAACAGAAATTAACTGCAGAGTGCCCACCGCAGGGCCCAACCCAGAAGACCTGAACCGGTAAGTCCTCTTCATAAATTCTCCTTTTCGTTTTCGTAACACTGTGCATGAATGAATACGCCAAGTGAGAGCAGCATTGCTGCAGCGGTCCTCGTTGCAACTGCGACACAGGTCCTCTTTTTACGCGGATAACTGCTGAAGCCTACCACCACTAGCGCTCTGCTCACGTCAAAATGTTTTAGTGAGAAAGCACTATTCCCGTAGATAAACCCTGAGCAAGTTCTTTGGATGTTTGTAGGTTAGTGCCAAGTGAGCCATAAATAAACATTAACCAAATAAGTATCCACAGCTCGAAGTCCGCGACGTAGCGAACAGATTTGCTGGCCACTGCGCGAGGGCACTATAGGCTATCGCCGCAGCCGAACACGCATTGTGTTAACCTGTAACACACTCTCGCGCTATGCGTTGCAGACCGTCGTCTTCATCAACTAATATCATACCATGAAACCAATATTCCCGCTTTGAGCAACGTGGTGCTATTGACAGAGATGTGCGCTGCATGCGCTGGCGTGGACAACGCTGTGGCAGCAACGCGGAACTGGGGCATAGGCCGCCGGCGTACATCGGGCAAATTGGAACTTGTCGTAAAAAAAATAAACAGGCTGCTCAGTGGTCACATGGTCTTTAGACACCCTGATCGAGCTTCAAAGTACGAGGCGGTAGTGTTCCCCTTCAAAAAAACGATACTTTCGCCCAACATTTAGTGCTCAGCCATTCTGAAACTCCAGCTGTTTTTTTATCTTAAAATTTACTCTGACACTTAAAAAGATGCAGAATGATTCTTCTGATTGCTGCTGCCTCAAAGAAGTTGGACGGCAGAGGAAATTGAGGGTTTTCTATGCTGCACAAATGTTCAGCGACGGCGCATAAGCGAAGAAAATCGATAGTTCCAAAATGCATTGTTCTTACTCAATCGAACCTGGTTTCAGCTGCAGCAAAATTTTTTCCTGTTTATTTACAGGAGTCCTTCGCTCCGGCCCAGTATACGGAGGTAACATCCGCACGCTGCCGGCGCCGAAGCCGCCATCCGCAGCGGCAATGGCAAATACAACTGCAGTAGGAGCATTTTCTTCCCCCGTGGTAGTCTTGCGAGGGGCACAGGGGCCGCAGCACCAGGCATACACACCAGAATTCCTCGGCAGAAGTGGCGCGGACGGGGCTTAATTGAGCCCCCACCACCGTACCCAAGATTGGACAACTCAGGCGGTAAGCTGCGGGTCCTCTTCATCAATTCTACTTTTCGTTTTCGCAACGCAGTAAATAGACACTTTTAGTTTGGCGCACGCATAGAGTTTGTACAGTGGCTGTAGAGGGAAACCTGCGCATTGGGGCCCATACAAGCCATTGAGTGGGCAAGGCACGAACGCCGCCATGATCCAACTGTTTTTGTGTTTGTTGCCAGATGTTTAGACTCTTCCTAAGTACGGGCAAAGAACTGAGTTGAATCCTGGCTACGTAGCTCTTGGGAAGATGGCGGCATGCAGTTTAGCTCTCCACTGCTATAAACAATGAGAAAATCATAGCGATTGGAGCATTTACGTTGGTCTGCAGCGTCGTATACGTGTACCTGTGCCCACAAAAAGAGGCTACACTTACAGCACAACGGTAGCGGCGAACATGGTCGGCGATCGTCGAAAATCTGATCCGCGGGTCAAGCGCGTCGGCTGTTTATAGCTGTCGTCGAATGTTCCAGACTAATCGTTGGGACCCGCGTGCCTTCCACAAAGTTCTACACCATTCGTGTCAGGCGATGAAATCAGATAACATAAGGTTCGGCTACAACAGACAGCGAATAGAAGCATCCATGACTGGCCAGAAACTTCGGATAGATGCAGGCGCGTCCCGCGCTGTGCGATAACACTTGTTAGGCGGTGAAACGTGGTCGCGCGATAAAGACGTGTCATTACCCCCCTCTTGAAAAGCATCGACACGATGCTGCAAACAAACTAAATAAAGAAAAGCACTCGTAGCAAAGAAAACAACTAAAATAAGGAAGTTTGTCAGCGTTCGTAAAGTGGTTTAAGGCGCACCACGTGGACCACTTCAGATCGTGCGCGGCGCCGCTGTGAATGCGAAATGCCGTCTGGCACGACCTCATAGTCCAGTGAGCCAATACGTCGAATCATCTTGTAAGGTCCGAAATAGCGTCGCAATAGTTTCTCACTGAGTCCTCGTCGGCGTATCGGAGTCCATACCCAAAAACGGTCGCCGGGCTGGTACTCGACGAAGCGTCGTCGCAGGTTGTAGTGTCGGCTGTCGGTACGCTACTGGTTATTGATCCGTAGGCGGGCGAGCTGTCGAGCTTCTTCGGCGCGCTGGAGATAGGTAGCGACGCAAAGATTTTCCTCGCCAGTGACGTTCGGCAGCATGGCATCGAGCGTCGTCGTCGGGTTCCTGCCGTAAACCAGCTTAAATGGCGCGATCTGTGTTGTTTCTTGCACCGCCGTGTTGTAAGCGAATGTAACGTACGGCAGGACCGCATCCCATGTCTTGTGCTCGACTTCGACGTACATTGCTAGCATGTCGGCGAGGGTCTTGTTCAGGCGCTCCGTGAGACAATTCGTCTGCGAATGGTAGGCAGTTGTCCTCCTGTGACTTGTCTGGCTGTATTGCAGAATGGCTTGCGTGAGCTCTGCTGTAAAAGCCGTTCCTCTGTCGGTGGTGAGGACTTATGGAGCACCATGTCGCAGCAGGATGTTCTCGACGAAAAATTTAGGCTGCGCTGCCTTTCGGCAGAGGTTTAGTTTCAGCGAAGCGGGTGAGATAGTCCGTCGCCACGACGATCCACTTATTTCCGGAAGTTGATGTCGGAAACGGTCCCAACAAGTCCATCCCGATCTGCTGAAAAGGTCGGTAAGGAGGCTTGATCGGCTGTAGTAATCCCGCTGGCCTTGTCGGTAGTGTCTTGCGTCGCTGACAGTCTCGGCATGTCTTGACGTAGCGGGCGACATCGTCGGTTAGGTGTGGCCAGTAATATCTTTCTTGTATCCTTGATAGCGTTTGGGGGAAACCGAGGTACCCAGCGGTCGGATCGTGATGTAGGGCGCGCAGTACTTCTGGACGCAGCGCCGACGGAACAGCAAGACTATAGTTGGCGTGGACTGGTGAGAAGTTCTTCACGAGTAGGTTGTTTTGAAGCGTGAACCAAGACAATCCACGCTTAAATGCCCTAGGGACAACGTCGGTGTGCCCTTCCAAATAATCGACTAGGGCTTTTAGCTCCGGGTCTCCTCGTTGCTGTTCGGCGAAGTCTTCCGCGCTTATTATTCCAAGGTAGGCGTCGTCATCCTCGTCATCTTGCGGCGGGTCAATGGGGGCGCGTGATAGGCAATCGGCATCTGAGTGTTTTCGTCCGGATTTGTAGGTTACAGTGATGTAATCTTGTAGTCTGAGGCTCCACCGTGCCAGCCGTCCTGAAGGGTCCTTTAAGTTAACTAGCCAACACAATGCGTGATGGTCGCTGACCACTTTGAATGGCCTGCCATATAGGTAAGGGCGAAATTTCGCTGTGGCCCAAACGATGGCGAGGCATTCCTTTTCGGTTGTAGAATAATTACCTCCCGCTTTTGATAACGACCGGCTAGCGTAAGCTATCACGCGTTGATGGCCATCTTTTCTCTGGACTAGGACAGCACCGAGGCCTAGGCTACTGGCGTCAGTGTGGATTTCGGTATCGGCGTGCTCGTCGAAGTGCGCAAGTACGGGCGGCGACTGCATGCATCGTTTGAGTTCTTGAAAACAAAAATCACATTTAGTTAGCTGTGTCAGCGGCTCAGCGATGCGTGAAAAGTCCTTGACAAATCGCCTATAGTAGGCACGATGCCAAGAAATCTATGCACTGCCTTCTTGTCGATGGGCTTATTGGTCTCCACGAACTTGGGTCTTTGAGGGGCTCATCTGGCTTGGGGATGAGAACCACGTGCCCCAATGAAAAGGACGACGGCTTCACACCCTCCAGAAGCACTGAATTCACTATGGTTGTCTAGTGCTCGCAGAGAATCTCGAAGAATGTCGAGTAGAACCCGGCAAGAATTCCGTCTGGGCTGGGAGCTGCGGACGCCCTCATACGAGCGAGCGCCGCTCGCACTTCTTCCATACTGGCTGGGCCGCAGAGCGCTGCTCCATTTATTTCCGGGCACGTGTATCGCCCACACAAGTCCCGAACCCTGCTCCTTAAATCCGCATTTCTGCTGGCGTGCTCAGAGGAGAACAACGAGGCGTAGTGGGCCGTGAACACTTGATCAATATCTGCATGGGCACTGGAGTGCCGGCCGTCTGGCAAGATCACGCCTTCAATTCGTGAAAGTCCTTTGTTGTCGTGTTCCCCCTCTCGGGCGCGACGGAGTTCTTCTGCCGCTACTCGAGAGGACGTTGTTGGGTCGGGCGAATTACTCGAGCTCCGAGCTAGGAGCCTGTAATATCGCACGCGCTGCGATTCAAGGTACTCGCTCATGAAGAGCGTCAGAGTGCCTCCGGCCTCAACGATGCGAATGCGAGGCATCAAGTCGTTAAGTTCGGCAGTTATTCTAACGCGCCTGGCTTTGCCTTCGCTTACTAGAATCTCACGCCAACTGGTTTTTAGTTCGTCCCACTCGTCCGGAGTCAGGTCTTCGACCTTTGGGAGGGTCTCTGCTAGTGCTTGGCGAATGGAGGCCAAACTAACTTCATCGTGCAGAAGCGCGGGGTCCATTCTCCACCTACTCTGGTCGGCCGACCTTCCGGGCGATACGTTCAGGCGTACTGACACAAATGCGTGGTCGCTGATGCCCTGGACGCCTGGCGGCGGGTTTACAGTCTCGCATGCGCGGAGAAGTGGTACGAGGGCAGGAGGGAGATAAACTCGATCAAGACGGCTAGCAGAGCGGCCTCGCTTCCACGTGGCCACAAAGCCATCGTCATTAAGGGCAACCCACGCATCTGTTAGCTTAAAGCGTCTCACTAAACCCTTGAGTTCCCTGGCATTGTAGTTTGAGGAACCTTGGCCTGGCCCCGTAGATCTCGCCAAGAGTCTAGTACACAATTAAAGTCGCCGATGAGCACACACTGCACGTTCTGGTCGATATAGGTACCAATTGTTTTTAAAAAATCATTCGTCAGACTGCGTCTGGCCGGCGCGTATACGTTAATGAAACGAGTTTTCTGATTGTCCATGAATATATCAGTAATTATGGCGCGACCATCAATACCGAAAGTGCAATGTGCGCTCGTCCTGTAGGTGTTTGTAATAAAAACCACACCAACCCCACATGGTTGAGAGGTGGTCAACGAGAAAAAAGCGTCGACATGGAATCGCCTTCGAAATGCTGACACATCTGCTGGGGTACGAAAATTGCATTCTTGCAAGAAAAGTAAATCTGCGCCTACTGAGCGAGCATGGTGCATAACTTCTAGCTGCTTGGCTAGACCTCGAAAACCTCTGACATTGAAGGTAATGAAATGAATCTCGGCAATATCTTGCCAAAGAAACAAAACCATTAACACTTGGGAAATAGCACCACCAACAAAAGAGCAGCGTTGACCGACTCACAAGTCGTGTGGTGCGGCGGTGGTCGCAGAACGGGCGATGGACCTGGGTGGCTCGAGGATGCTGCCATAGTAGGGAAGTCCCTGTAGACGCTATAGCACAGGCTACGTGGTTGTGGTCCGCGAAGTGTCTTTCCCTGACTCTGCCGTAAAAGGCGTCCGTGGCACGCATGGTTCGTGTGGAGCGCAGGGCGCTCTGGCTCATGGTGAACACACAACACATACCACTCACACCTGGGCTTGCCGCCACCAACAGTGCTTGCACCAACCGATGAACTTGTGGCGAAAACACATGCAGCAGGGACACATCGACACAGTCGTCTATGGCCCGCCGCGTGACACAGTACCGGCACCTTATCACGTCCATCGTCGAAGGCGCGTGGAATTTCTGCTGGTGTCGACGGGAGCAGGTCGCTATCGGCGCTGGCCGGGTGCGCGGCGCTAATTCGGCCGCCGCGATAAGGGCGGGGCCGAGGAAGGTAGGGCGGCCGAGGCTGCCGGGGAAATTCTTCGGTGAAGCCATGGCCGGTAATCGTCGAAATCGGAGAAATCCATCTCCGCTCCATCCTCTGCCGTCTTTCTTACTTTTTCTTTGGGGCAGCGGTAACTGTCGCAGAGGGACCGTTGTCCTACGAGGAGCGCTGACGCTTCGGTTCATCGGGCTCTTGCCCCTTATGAGACAGGCAGGCGCTAGTCTTTCGGGGGCTCGGGCGTTGAGTCTTCGGGACACTGGTGCTTATCTGAGCCAGGGTTTCGGGGCTAGCGCTCTGGGGCTCATTGGTTACCCTCGGTATGTCCGCTACCTCAGGAACCTCCAACTCGGACTCCGTAGCGCTCTGCTGTCTCTCAGATGGAGTTGGCTGCGCGTGCAACAAGGCAGCTTCCAGTTTTTCCAGGTCAGACAGGCCATCTGACGACGTAGAGTCCTTCGAACCCTCTTCGGTAGAAGTTTGGTCTGTCTCGTCAGTCAATAGAGTGCCAGGCGACCTGGGCTCTCCCGAGTCCTCAGCGAGGGTGGTTGTGGACCTGGTGTCGTCCACTTCGTCCCGGCGTGGAGCCGGGGTTGCCCCGAGCGGGACTTGCGGCGTACTCCTCGGAGCTGCGAGGGCGGCCGCAGCGAGGGGCGGTGCAGGCGGCAGCGAGGCGACCTTCCACGCCGCAACGGGCGCACACCTTCCTCATTCCACGGTATTCCAACATAGCGCGGTGACCCGCGACGGTGATGAAATTCGGTGGCGCCCGCTGCATGTCGAGCTTCACCAGACGAGCGCCGCTGCGAACGTGGCTCCTTGACTTGAAAACGGGTTCCGTGACTGCCCTGACCTTGCCAAAGGGGCTCAGGGCGTCTGCGAGCGCGTCGTCGCTCACGCTTGGTGGAAGTCGCCGGACCGTTACGAACACCACTGGCGGAGCAAGCTGAACCAGCGGCACTTGATGACCGGCCACGAGCAGAGAGCCCACGGCCAACATTTTCGTGGCTTGCGCCATCGAACTGACAGCTGCCAGGAACTTAGTTCAGACGAGGTGCTGCAAATACTGCAGCCCCCCGACACCGACGACCTCCTCGATGGCATCGATTAGGTCGCCCGCCGGCACGGGTACCGGTACGTTAAAGTTGAAGCATTGCGCCTTTGTGGGGCGCGTCGCAGGCGGCGGAAGGTCCATCTTCACCAAGCCCTGGACACCGCGGCAGCAGGCCGGGCACCGGGGCACGGGCAGCAGGGCCTCAGAAGGCGATGGGCAGCGTAACGGGCGGCCACACAGGATTGTCGGCGATCGTCGGCGAGCACGATCGGCGATCGTCGAAAATCTTATCCGCGGGTCAAGCGCGTCGGCTGTTATACAGCAGGACTTGTCGGGCTAGTTGGTTGATCATAATGCAAAAAAGACGAACTGCGCAACAAGAACACGGACGAAAGGGAGGCAGACACACGAAGTCGTCGTCGAATGTTCCAGACTAATCGTTGGGACCCGCCTGCCTTCCACAAAGTTCTACACCATTCGCGCCAGGCGATGAAATCAGATAACATAAGGTTCGGCTACAACAGACAGCGAATAGAAGAATCGATGACTTGCCAGAAACTTCGGATAGACGCAGGCGCGTCCCGCGCTGTTCGATAACACTTGTTAGGCGGCGAAACGTGGTCGCCCGATAAAGATACGTACACGCGTCAATGGGTCAAGCCCTACTTGCTGCTCCGTCGATGCTGACTGCCAACCTGGCCGCGGCCCGCGACCACTTTCTAACGTCCGCCCGTTCTGGTGCCCACTTGGTCGTGCGCCTACTGTTAGTGCATGCTCTGCACAAGTTCTGCACGTCTATCTCGACGGCGTTGGCAACACCGTCCGCAACGAACGCGGCGAGTGCACAAGAAAAGGAAAAAAATAACTGCACTTCACTCCTGATAGATTGATCATAATCACGCTTTGCTCTGACTTGGCGCTTCAACGTTGCTGTCATGTGACTCTCCGCGACGCCCTTTACCAGAAGGCTGTCTTTCGGTGCGATGGCACACAAGCTCACCGCAGTCTTTCTGGTGCGGAACCTGTGCCTCATTTGCCATAGAGGCATCTTTGCCAGGGCTAGAACCGGCCTTGTCTCTCTTCTTCTGAGCAACAACTGTGTCCCTGGGCTTGTGGCTGACACACTGAATGGAGCGCTGCCCGCTGCCATCACTTCGACCTTTAGTGTCTGCCTCAATACGTATCCCCAGGAAGCGGAAGAGGGCACTTCTCGCTCTCTCATAGTTGTCGGCGTCCTCGTCGGAGCGCCGCGCTAATTCGGCGCCGACATCACAAGGGGGGATAGCAACCAACATCACTGCCCATTCGCCCTGGTCTAGCTCCTCTTCCGTACAGATCCGCTCGAAATTTCTCAGGTAAGTTCTCAAGCTCTCGCCTCTTCGGACAGTCCGCAACGGTCTCGAGCTCTACGCCACTGAACTAGACGGGTGAGCTCCTGCTTCTCTCGTCTGCGTTGTTCCTCTAGCTCTGCCAGTCTCTCGAGATGCTCCACCTCCCTCTGCTTTTCTTGCTGCTCGCGAAGTTTTCGGCTTTCGTGTTTTTCAAGGAGCTCTCGCTTCCCTTTCTCCTCGCAGAGCCTTCGTTTTTCTAGCTCAGCTTTTCGTTCCAAAATAGTCTCCCACGCCTCGTCTGCCTCCTCGACTGTCACCTCCTCCGTCCGTATACCATCCATGATCGCTTCTCTCGTTTTAGTGGGGTCTACTGAAACCCCCAATTCCTCTAGAATTTCAAGGAGGTTTTTTACCGTGAACTTCTCCATAGCTGATTACACCTCGTGCCGCTAACCCCGCTAAAACACAAGCTTCACCTTGAAGCAAACAAAACACAAAACTGTCTAAATTTCATCAACCGGATCACCATAATCCCATTACTAACATCTGCCCGTGGGCGCGCGCGTGAGTCCGGCATACGTCCTCGTGACACCGTCATATCAAGACGTTTCCAAACAGGGAGTGAAAGACATTGCACTTCCACGCCTGTTGTCCGAAACGCGGAACCTCTGTCGAAGGCGCAGGTCTCCATCAATTGTCAACCCCAGCTTGACTCGACCACATAGGGACGCCATTGTCGACGCTGCTTCCGCCATGCCTTCGGCCAACCCCAGTCCTTGCAGACACGTTTCTTCAGAAGTCTCAATAGCCTTCACGTTGGTTTGCTGGAAATCCTGGTGGTGGGGGAGTCCGTGTCTTTATTCATTTGGACTGGAAGGCACACCGGGCATAACAGTACTCGGTCTAAACGCAACGTTCCCATCTTGCTGCGAACCCAACCGAGCAGGCGACAGCGCTCTCTACACAAAAACCTCTCGGAGGTTATGTACCAAAGCTCAAAACGACACTATTATTGCAGCGAAGCCAACTCCGCAGGTGACACTGCTATCGAGTTGAAAAGCTTGGGGAAACTGCAACATGATGTTTCTATTAAAAGGACAAAACACTGAATTTAAAGGCCCTTTTTTCGGCCCAGCGGACAGCTTCCTGTCTAAGGGGTTTTACTCCTCGACGGTTTTATTGGGAATGCAGTAGGAACTGTTTAACGTGAATCTTTTAATCAGTGAATTCGCCCATCATTATGTATCCCGATGCCGGGAACAATGATCAGCCAGCGCGATGGCGATTGGACGTTGGCAAAAGCTCTGTAACAAAAACTAATATAAATTTTAGCCGCCAACCAGTAGTGAGTTATTTTTAGTATATGGAGTAGCCACCTTTTCGGTTTCCATACCAAAAGGTGCTACAGCAGAGGGAGTTGCGGCTGTTCCAACGAAAGTTTTAGCAGACCGTGATTTCCGATCCATCCAAGAAACTCAAGACACTGTCGAGCCATCTAGTAACACAAGCTAAAAGCGCATGGTCAACGATTCGAAGGGAGCGTTGATTTGCATCTAATAATGCAATGGACAGTGTAAACAAAGATGAAACATGGCGAGAACTCCTGAAAGGAAAAAAAACACTGCACTTAAAACAAATAAGCGATATTTTACCGAGATGTGCTCACGTGGTGGACTGCTGTGATAATGGCTAGTTTAATAATAATTATAATTGGTTTTTTTTGGGGAAAGGAAATCGCGCAGTATCTGTCTCATATATCGTTGGACACCTGAACCACGCCGTAAGGGAAGGGATAAAGGAGGGAGTGAAAGAAGAAAGGGGTGCCGTAGTGGAGGGCTCTGGAATAATTTCGATGACATGGGGATCTTCAACGTGCACTGACATCGCACAGCACACGGGCGCCTTAGCGTTTTTCCTCCATAAAAATGCAGCCGCTGCGGTCGGGTTCGAACCCGGGAACTCCAGATCAGTAGCCGAGCGCCCTAACCACTGAGCCAACGCTGCGGGTGCTAGTTTCGCCGCTAGATGGCTTTTTGTGCGATTTTCAATGTCAAATTAAAATTACATCTCCTCGTTTCAATGCTATTGCAGTGCCCAATAGTTATAGTTTCAGGCAGGATCTTTTCAGTTCCTCCATAATCTCATGACATGTTTTGGTCAGTGCTCGGTCCCTTCAAAATAGACCCGAGCACATGTCTTCATAATAAATGGGTACTATGAATCTCTGGCGCAGACTACCACCACAAGATCTCTGGTCTAGTCAAACTTTTTAAAGTATTTGGAAAGATGTAAAATGGTTCTCGTAATTTATGTTGCATTGCTGTTGCCTCAAAGAACCTCGATGGCAGAGAAGGTTTGGGGTATTCTCAGCTACAAGGAATGTTCTTTAAATGGCGCATAAGCAGCGAAAAGCTACAGTTGCAAAATGCATTGTTCCTACTGATTCGAAGCTGGTTTCAACTGCACCAGAACTTATTCGCTGTTTATCTTCAGGGTGCCGTCACTACGGCCCGGAATCCGATGGCAACAGCTGCATTCCGCCAGCCTCAGAGCCAGGGACAAATGGCAGAAGAGAACCCTTTTATTCCATCACGGGAGTTGCACAAAATGCGCAGCTTCCGCAGCGGTGGACATCCATGCCAGAATCCACCAACCAGGAGCATATTCAGTTTCCATCCGAACGGGGGTTAACTGCAGAGTGCCCACCGCAGGGCCCAACCCAGAAGACCTCAACCGGTAAGCGGTCGGTCCTCTTCATGAATTCTCCGTTTCGTTTTCTTAACACTGTGCATGACTGAATACGCCAAGTGAGAGCAGCATTGCTGCAGCGGTCCTCGTTGCAACTGCGACACAGGTCCTCTTTTAACGGGGATCACTGCTGAAGCCTACCACCACTAACGCTCTGCTCACGTCAAAATGTTTTAGTGAGAAAGCACTATTCCCGTATATAAACCCTGAGCAAGTTCTTTGGATATTTGTAGGTTTGTGCCAAGTGAGCCATAAATAAAAATTAACCAAATAAGTATCCACAGCTCGAAGTCCGCGACGGAGCGAACAGATTTGCTGGCCACTGCGCGAGGGCCTTATAAGCTATCGCCGCAGCCAAACAGGCGTTGTGTTCACGTGCAACACACTCTCGCGCTATGCGTTGCAGACCGTCGTCTTCATCAACTAATACCATACCATCAAACCAATATTCCCGCTTTGAGCAAAATGGTGCTAGTGGCAAAGATGTGCGCTTCATGCGCTTGCGTGGACAACGCTGTGGCAGAAATGCGGAACTGGGGCATAGGCCGCCGGCGTACATCGGGCAAATTGGAACTTGTGGTAAAAATATTAAACAGGCTGTTCAGTGGTCATCCGGTCTTTAGACACCTCAATCGAGCTTCAAGGTACGAGGCGGTAGTGTTCCCCTTTGAAAAAACAAAAAAACGATACTTTCGCCCAACAAGTAGTGCTAAGCAATTCTGAAACTCCAGCATTTTTTGTTTATTTTAAAATTTACTTTGACACTTGAAAAGATGCAGAATGATTCTTGTGATTGCTGCTGCCTCAAAAAAGTTGGACGGCAGATGAAATTGAGGGTTCTCTAAGCTGCACAAATGTTCTGCGGCGGCGCATAAGCGAAGAAAAACGATAGTTCCAAAATGCATTGTTCTTACTCAATCGAACCTGGTTTCAGCTGCAGCAAAATTATTTGCTGTTTATTTACAGGGGTCCTTCGCTGCGGCCCAGTATCCGAAGGTAACATCCGCACGCTGTCGGCACCGAACCCGCCATCCGCAGCGGCAATGGCAAATACAACTGCAGTAGGAGCATTTTCTTCCCCCGTGGTAGTCTTGCGAGGGGCACAGTGGCCGCAGCACCAGGCATACACGCCAGAACTCCTCGGCAGGAGTGGCGCGGACGGGGCTTAATTGAGCCCCCACCACCGTACCCAAGATTGGACAACTCAGGCGGTAAGCTGCGTGTCCTCTTCATCAATTCCCCATTTCGTTTTCGCAACGCAGTAAATAGACACTTTTAGGTTGGCGCACGCATAGAGTTAGTACAGTGGCTACAGAGGGAAACGTGCGCATTGGGGCCCATACAAGCCATTAAGTGGGCAACGCACGAACGCCGCCATGATCTAACGATTTCTGTGGTTGTTGCCAGATGTTTAGACTCTTGCTAAGTATGGACAAAGAACTGAGTTGGATCCTGACTACGTAGCTCTTGGTAAGATGGCGGCATGCAATGTAGCTCTCCACTGCTGTAAACAAAGATAAAATCATAGCGATTGGATCATTTACGTTCGTATGCAGCGTCGTGTACGTGTACAGCAACTTAATATGAATGCTTTGTCTCTTCTGAATGGTTATTTGGAGGCGCGTAGCTGCGACTGTGACGCGATTGTTGTGTATTTCGTCCATCGAAAGGGATTATGTATGTACCCTGTTGCCGATTGCAAATACACGTTGGAGATTTCCTTTGGCCCAGAGAGGACAAGCACAATACCCGAACGAAATGACACCGATGTCCACAGGACAACTGCTCTGCCTGGCTTATTTTGAATAGTCAGGGTATTAATTTTACGCTAAAGGTTTCTCAAACTGCCGCGGGCCTCATTCATTGTTTTTAATTCTTTGTCCTTTCGCCGAGGACGACGGTGCCGTGTATTTCCTAGCGTGGCAAGAGCTGATATTGGGGATTTTTGTCCACAGCAGCGCTCACAGCTTCATCAGGACAGACTGAAACGGTACTTGGCCTGTTTGGGAAGGGGGTATGAAAGGATGTGAAATGATTGTTGTAATTTATATTGCATTGTTGTCGAAAGAAAAAAAAACTCGGTGGTAGTTGAAGTTGACGGTTTTCTGAGCTACAAGGAATGTTCTTTGTGGCGCCGCATTAGCCGCGAAAAGATACAGTTGTAAAATTCGTTGGTCTTTCTGAATAGAAGCTGGTTTCAGCTGCAGCAAAAATGTTCGCTGTTTATTTACAGGGGTCCTTCACTCCGGCCCAGTATACGAAGGTGACATCCGCACGCCATCGGCGCCGAAGCCGCCATCCGCAGCGGTAATGGCAAATACAACTGCAGTAGGAGCATGTGCCACGTGGTGTATGCACCACCGCCGAATAAAGGGGCGGATTCTTAGGAGATTTAAGGGAGAAGGACGCTCTGGGCCCTGGCGACAAGATTTATACAGTCGCACGACACATGACCGCTTGAATTTTGACTGTTCGCTTTGTTTCTTAAATATGTAAATAAATTCGCCAAAGGGCCATTGAACCTGCTTGTTTTCGTCTTCCCAAACTTCAAGTTCCATTTTTCCTCAACCCGAAGGCTCGGCCGCGCTACCCCACGGAACCCGGGTTCAAGTGAACCCCTGCCCCACGACAAGTGGTGGCCAGCGCGGTAGGGTCCGAATCTGCAAGCGGCAACAACTTCGGCCAGCGAGAGAGCAGCTTTCCCGGGACAAGATCACATGTGTGGGTGAGTGCTTGGCTTCCCTCTGATGTCGACCAGAATCTAAACGGGGGTTAAAATTTAGAACTGGTAGAGACCTATGCTTAACTCCCCTATGTTTGGTATTTTTGGTGCACTCCACCTCATTCCTATCCTTCTAATTATTTCCCTCTCATGATCCGGATCAGCTGTCACTACTTGCCCTAAATAGACGTATTCCTTTGCCACTTCTAGCACCTCATTGCCAATTGTGAACTGCTGCTCTCTTGCTAGACTCTTGAGCATTACCTTGGTTTTCTGCATGTTAATTTTTAGACCCACCGTACTTCTCTTTCTGTCTAACTCATTGATCACGATTTTCAGTTCATCTTGTGAGTGACTCAGAAAAGCAATGTCATCAGCGAATCACAGATTGTTTACGTATTCTCCAATAACTGTTATCCCCAACTGTTTCCAATTAAGGCCTCGGAGTACCTCCTCTGAACATGCTCTGAACAGCATAGGCGAGATCGTGTCTCCTTGCCTGACGCCCTTCCTTATTTGAATTTTATTGCTAACTTTATAGAGGACTTTGGTAGCTGCACAGTTCCTATATTTATATATTTTGCCTGTATAACTGCTGAGATTTCCACTGAGTCGAATGCTTTCTCATAATCAATGAAGGTTATATATTGGTGTTGGTTATATTCTGCGCATTTCTCTATCATCTGATTGGTGCCATCGCGATGGCTGTGTGGTTATGGCACTCGGCTGCTGGCCCGAAAGATGCGGGTTCGATCCCAGTCGCGGCAGTCGAATTACGATGCAGGCGAAATTCTAGAGGCCCGTGTACTGTGCGATGTCAGTGCACGTTAAAGAACCCCAGGTGGTCGAAATTCCCGGAGCCCTTCACTACGGCGTCTCTCATAGCCTGAGTCGCTTTGGGACATTAAACCCCCATAAACCAAACCTATCATCTGATTGATAGTGTTAATATGATATATTGTGGAATATTCTTTATGAAAGCCTCCCTCATCCTTTGGTTGATTAAAGCGTATGGTTGCCCTGACTCTATTAGCGATTACCTTAGTAAATCACTTGTAGGCAACGGACAATAAGCTGATCGGTCTGGATTTTTTCAAGTCCTTGACGCCTACTTTCTTATGAATTAATATTATATTTGCGTTCTTCCAAACTTCTGGTACGGTCGGGGTCATAAGGAATTGCGTATACAGGGTGGCTAGTTCGTCTAGCAGAATATTCCCTCCGTGTTTCAACAGATCTGCTGTAACCTGATCCTCCCCAGCTGGTTTTCCCCTTTGCATTGCTTCTAAGGCTTTCTTTATTTCCTCTTCCGTTACTGGCGGGATGACGCATTGCTGTGCACTACAGGGTCTATCATTAACGTTCCGATTATATTGGCTACTGTAAAGATTTTTGTAGAAATATACGACTATTTTAACTATCTTATCTATATTGCTAATAACATTGCCCTCCTTTTCTATTAACACATACATCTGGTTTTTACCTATGCCTAGTTTTCTCTTCACCGCTTTTAGGCTACATCCATTCTTTAGAGCATGCTCCATTCTCTCCATATTTTCTTCCTTATTATGTCGGCCACCTTGCGCTTATTTATTAACTTCGATAGCAGAGTTCTATTCTGTCTGTAGGGTTCGACGCCCTCATGCTTTGACGTTTCTTAATCAGATCTTTCGTCTCCTGAGATAGCTTGCGGGTATCCTGTCAAGCCGTCCTATCGCCTACTTCTATTGCGCACTCCGCAATGATAGGTGTCAGATTATCGTTCATGGTATCAATATGAAGATCATCTTTCTCAGTTGAAGCTGAATTTCTGTTCTGCAGCCATATCCTGAATGCCTCTAAATGACTAAGGCCTGAAATTTGGTGTCATTGCTTCTGTATTGCATAGGTATATTCCTGCCTCGAGCTATTGTACATGCACTGTATACCTTCAGCGAGCGGAAAGCAGTGCAGCTGTGCCACAACTGAGAAACAGCAGGCAGTCTTGAAGATGCACTAAGGCACCCAAACAGCAATAAAAACAAGCATATTTGCAGACATAAAGTTCGTAACCGATTAATGTGATTGTACTTTTGCTGCCCTGGCAACTGGGAATTTCGTATTAATGCGAAAGCATTACTAGCCCCATTAAGCAAAATGTGTGTATGTGTGTGTGTGTGTGTCTGTGCGTGTGTGTCTGTTCGTGTGCGTGTGTATACTCAGAAATGGTACAAAAAATAGTTGCGAACAACCTGGGCTCCAACAGTTCCTCGGAAAAAGCCGCCTGCCAGGGCAGTAGTGGATCGGTTAACTAGTGCGCTAGCAATTTGGTTGCGGCACTCCGTAACCGGTGTCTGCGTATACGCCACAGTGTCGAGACTGTATGCTAATGCTTTCTCATTCATACACGTAAGTAGCATTTTGTGTCTCTGCCGATTTTTTGGTTTTTCATCTCGGGTGCTGTTGAGTGGGCCTCTACATGACGCACACGGTTGGTTCTTGCGCGCGAGTGCCACAGATTTAACGAAACTTTTCCAGCTAAAAAATAGCGCTGCCAGTATTAACAATCAAGAAGAGAGTACAAAAGCATGGAGAACATATCAGCGGCTGACCTATAAATTGCAGTTCCTGAAAGCAGCAGAATTCATAAAGCAGTTGCAGAGCATGTGCTGTCAATACCTAGAGAACATGTGCATCTCTTTGAAACAGGTCAGCGCTAACATAAGACAAACACACGTCGAAACACTTGTTTGGAACACTTTTTTCAAAGAAATGCTTAAACAACTAGCCCAAACAAGTTTTTACTAAAATATGTGTATAGTGGAGTGCACTCTGCAGTCACTAAGAAAAAAGTTAAGTTCATTTTAACTGGTGGTTCGAGAGTTGCAGTATGTTGCTTGGCCTTTGGCACTGTGCCATAAATCCAGTGGGTGCACAGTGCCACTCCCTTGTGATGATGCATTCTAAATGTTTGGTATTGTGACAAAAATTCGTAACCCACTGCTTAAAACTAGGCTGTAAAAGATGTTTACGCTTGCTGACTCGTTTCAAGCCATGTACATAGTTATTGACATCCTAGATTTGTAAACAAAGCTATGCAGTATTTGGCATCTAAGATCATTAAAGTGCTCTGAAACGCTGCTCAAATTCCAGGAAGCGGTGTGCAGTCTTCATCAGTGCATCCATGAGGACACCGTTGAACACTTGAAGCGCAAAGTGGATTTGCTACAAAAGCATATCAGGAAGTTGCAAACACAGCTGGAAGTTGTTGCTGGTAAGCATCTGATTTTAAACTCGACTTGGATCTTGGTCCGCGTGAGGCACTGACTGTATTAGCGCGCTTGTAGAGCACCTAGAAGGGCTGTAAATACAGTGAACAGTTATGCGATTTCCTCGAGTCCTTTTGGAGCCAGGAAATTAGATTTCGTAGCAGCCAGAAAGTATAATCTGTAGCAGAAAAATACGCATTTGCCCCATCGAGACACGCGCTATGGAGGGGTAATTTTGGCTTCAGCGAAGCAGCATAACCTAGAGTCACTAAATAAATATCTTTATTTAGTGACTCTAGTATAACCGATACAAACTCAAAACACGATTCTTGAAGCAGAGGAAAATCCAGTGACAAAATAGTGCATTCTATACTTAAAAAACAATTTGTTAGCGCTTCTTATCAATGTACAAAGTTCGAGCCCAACCGCATCAAAGGAGATCATATAATTGGCGTTCGGGAACAAGCTCTCAGAGCTAGTGCCCCTAATTTAGAAGGACTATCTTCATAATACGCGATGCTTGGCTGCATTTTTTCGAGAAAACACGAACTGGACAACCCAAAGGGGAGACTGCAGGTGCCCTCGTGTCGTCTGTCCTATATTCACTAAATAAAAATTTATTTTTATTTTTACTTAATGAATTGTTTGTCATTTATATTTTGATTTTTCTGTTCAGTTTCTTGCGTAAGCTTTTCAGAAATGTTTTATTTAATGAATGCACGCATATGATGCAAGGGCTACGCTAAATCCATCAGAACTTGGCCGGCTAGCTTTTCTTCTATAAATCGTAAAAAGCAAAGTTACATGCCAGTTAGGCACAAATTATTTAAAATAGCTGGATGTAATAGCATTTGCATTTTGGTGGGATTGGCATAACGATCACATCATTGAGGGTATGAGCCTGAAGGCATTAAAGATTATTGTGGTCTAAACAAGAGTAAATAAGAATTATGTATACTGGTAGTAAAATACCCTTTCTGGTGCTTACGTTTTCAGCTGCACAAACATCAATGTTTATGTTCTGGTTTTATGTGTGTATGTTTTATTAGGTTTTTATTTCTAGTACTAATTCTTTGTCAATTTAGGTAGAACTGACTTAATGACATGCTTTTTAACATGTTTGATAATCATTACCAGGGAGAATTAGAAATAATGCTGTACTCCCATTTTTGAGTACTTTCAATATTTGTTGCTCATTGGGTTAAGATGGTCTTGCATCACTAATGCACATATACAGTTCACCGGTTTATTCTCAGCGATATGAATAAAACTTAGGGCATGGCGTGATTTTTTTCGCTTATTTTTGTTTTTCAGGCCACAAGCTTGCGCACCTTGCCCCCGACCAAGTCCAGAATGTTGCTAACTGTGATCCACGTGGCAACAGGTGGACTAACAAAACTGTCCAGAAAGCCCTGCAAATTCGCTTGGCATGTGGTAACAGGGGTTACAGCCTCCTGAAGGAGGAAGTTATTCCTTTGCCGTCAGAACGCACTCTGCCGAGGCGTATCGAGGAAGTAAAGTTTGAACCAGGTGTGTATCCAAACTTCACTGGCTCATGTTGCCACTACGGACCTAATAGGCAGCCGCGTAAGCACTACATGCTTCCCTTTATTTTTAAGGAATCCTTGAGGAACTGCTGCCTCCACTCAAGGCCCAGCTCGACACAATGAGGCCAGAGGAGGAGAATTGCGCAATCTTGGTTGATGAGATGCAGCTCACTGCTGAACTCGACTTTGATCCCACTGTCAAGAAACCAATTGGCCTTGCAACGACTCCACTATCCAGTCCTGTGCATGAGGCCGAGCTGACCTAGGCGACACACGGAGTTGAGTTTCCCCTTCCGGTGGCGATGAGAGGAAACTACTTGATGATCAAATCGGGGTTTCTTGATGACCCGGTGGTTCTACTCGCAAACATTCACATTACTCAAGGAAAGGAGAAGGTTAACTATTTATTTACAACATAGGTAAAAAAAACGAGAAGAAACAAAGCAAGGAGAAGACTATTTACATGACTAAATCGTGTATCAGACGAATTCAGCCTCCGCTCAACCCATAGCGCTTGGTTTTAAACCCTCTGTCTCCGCCCTTAGCGAGGACCGCAACCAATAAGATAACAAACGACCCATCTCGCCAATCAGTGGTCAGGGAAAGAAAAATAAGGTTTCCGCCAACTAATCACAGATTGGGGAAAGACTGCTGATTAAACATTTGGGAAAAGAGAGGTTGCAATCAAATACACAAACAGCACAAACGCGACCACCCTCTCCCACGGCACCCACGGCCCAGCCGTTACCACTTTCCTATCTCTTTCGCACACGCGACAAAACGATCCCTAAACTGTTTACAGAATACACCGCGCGAGACGAACACAGTCGTTACGGGAATAGTGGGCTTCCGGTCACTCGGCTAATATTCAGCGGTATCTCGTGCGCCCCCGAAACCTCGTCAACCCCTTAACAACCACATGTCGTCAGCTGTACATGGTTAGCGTTTTTCCCGGCGGGTCATCCCCGTGACGGCGCGGCGTAAACGAGGACGTCCACCGCACGAAGGGGAAGCAGGGACGGGACGGGCCCCTTTGTTGGGGACTTCCGACCCCACTGGAGCGGCCTTCCTTGCGAACACAAGGCCAACGAGTTCGCGGAAAGGTCAGCGAACTCCACACCTCCCAACCAAGAATGTCACGCGGACACTTGCTGTCAGTGTGACATTAAAGTCCGGCCACAAGGTTCCAAGCAGCACTGCGCACACACATACACAGCCTCATTTCGTTCCGTGCACACAAGGTTAGGACACCAATCTGCACGTTCCAGAACCACCATGTCAGATCGGTGCACCAAATTGGCAGAATGAGTTCTAGCCACCTACATCTCGAAAAAGAAGATGTTTCCTTTTAGCTTTGTCCATAAGATTGGACCAAAATTCCAATTTATCCGGCACGGCGCCGGTTGTGAAGGCTACCGCCGCTATCGGATCTCCCTTGTCGCTTTTCTGAAAATGAATAGAGCTTACAGACTCCCCACGGGCCACGAAGGCTGCTGTTGGTATTGCGTCTGCATTCGCCCTTACTTTGAATTTTAGAATAAGGGTTGGGCCTGTCATCGGCAACTTGACCTACACTTTGACATGCAGTTTCCAGCAGTGCTAGCTGTTTCCAGCGTTGACAGCCGGCGTTCTCCTCAAAGAAAAGCATGCGCTCATTCGTTATCGTTTTACGATCACCTTCGCCGCCTTGCTTCCACACTTCTGCTAGTGGGGCAGGTTGCTCCATGTGGAAACCTACAGGAATGGAGGCATTGCCCGCATCCACCAGTTTCCTATGTGCTGCGAAACTCTTTGCAGCTGCCCCTGTCAGCTCCCAATCTGATGCAGAAACATTTGTAGCTTCCGGATTTGCCTGAAGCTCCACTGAAGCCTCGAGTCTGTCTCGAACAGATTCGTGCGAGATTCTGAAACGCTCATCGAAATCTGAGCTCTGATGTTCTTCATCTGGCTGGTTCCTTTCTGGCTGCTCTAGTACCGAGTGTGTTTCCGATGTTACTAGCTGCCCTACACCTTCAGCTAGATCTGTCAGCGCGCACAGTGTCAGCACCGACTGGCAAGACAACTCATCTTTGGCAGCTGGATTACTATCTACAGCGAAGAGCGTTCTCACTATCAGATCCGCCTTCTCCCCGTCCTCGACCCTTAATGCTGCGTCGGAGTTAGCGCACACTGGCTGGGGTACGATGCTGAGCTCTTGTTCGCGAGCAATACACTCATGTGTCTCCTGGGTCTGGTCTATATTGGGTTGCTCTGACATGTTCGTCACAGGAGTGACTAACGCTCCTATGCCTATCTCTTCTGGTGCGACACACAAGATTAGGCCCTGCTGTCTGACCGCTTCAGCTTTCAAAGCTGTAGTCATCGGCACACATGACAGATCAGCGTCCGCTACCTGGAGAACCGCATCTTCCTGTTTCGTTTCTTCAGAGCACTCACCCCTAGAACGTAACTGAATCTGGTCTCCTGTTAATTTTATTTCAGTCCCTGAATCCACACAGGTTTCAGTACTCTGACCTTCGGTATGCAAGTCTCCGCATGCCGGATCATCCATCCCATCAGGTTGACTGACCTTATTAACAGTCATCTCCGACTGGGAATGTAGCTTATCAGGCGCCAGTATCTTTACCTGAGCTACTAGTTTGCACACATCTGCTCTCATCGCGGGAACATCTGGTTCTTGCCTTGAGTTCGGACAGTCAATCATCGAATGTCCAAATTTCATGCAGTTATAACATTGAACTGCTGCGAATAAGACCTCACTATCAACTTTCGTCCCTTGCCTTAATTTCAACTGCATCTGTGCAAGGTTTCTCTTTTCTAGCTCAATTTGGAGTTTCAAATTTTCAATTTCATTCAGCTGTTCAGCCTCCTCCTGCTCAACACGTCGCATCCTGCCCTCCTGATCATACCGTACGGCAGCCATCTCCGTTTTCCGTGCTATCGTTTCTAGCACTAAACACTACACCGACATGGTGAATTCGGAGAAAGCAGAAAGGTCTCCTACCTTACTGGTTGCTCTCTGCCCCGGTGATCTCGTCGTCCTCAGTGATGACGACAGGCTCCTCGATGCGGACGACTTGAGCTCTGGATCCCACAGCAGCTCGCTGACTTCTGCCTCGTTTGACTGGCCTGACTTGGTCGCCTGGTTACTTTTCAGCAGCTCGCTGACTCGAACCCGTTCGATGTGGACGCCTGGTTCTTTTCAGCAGCTCGCTGACTCGAACCCTCGAAGGCTTGTTGTTGCCCGGCTCCTTCAGCTCCTAGCTGACTTGAGCCTCGGACGTCCTCTCGAACTCGACCCGTGATCCCGAAGCTTTCGACGTCAGTCTTGCGACGCAGCTTCACGTTTTCTCCTTTAGGACAAACAGCTTGTCCACCGACTTGTTCTCACCTTCCGTCCAACGCCTTGAGTAGAAAGAATTTGCGATCCTTGTCGACTGTGCCAGTTGAGTTTCCCCTTCCGGTGGTGATGAGAGGAAACTACTTGATGATGAAATCGGGGTTTGTTGATGACCCGGTGGTTCTACTCGCAAACATTCACATTACTCAAGGAAAGGAGAAGGTTAACTATTTATTTACAACATAGGTAAAAAAAACGAGAAGAAACAAAGCAAGGAGAAGACTATTTACATGACTAAATTGTGGATAAGACGAATTCAGCCTCCGCTCAACCAAGAGCGCTTGGTTTTAAGCCCTCTGTCTCCGCCCTTAGCGAGGACAGCAACCAATAAGATAACAAACGACTCATCTCGCCAATCAGTGGTCAGGGAAAGGAAAATAAGGTTTCCGCCAACTAATCACAGATTGGGGAAAGACTGCTGATTAAACATTTGGGAAAGGAGAGGTTGCAATCAAATACACAAACAGCACAAACGCGACCACCCTCTCCCATGGCACCCACGGCCCAGCCGTTACCACTTTCCTATCTCTTTCGCACACGCGACAAAACGATCCCTAAACTGTTTACAGAATACACCGCGCGAGACGAACACAGTCGTTACGGGAATAGTGGGTTTCCGGTCACTCGGCTAATATTCAGCCGTATCTCGTGCACCCCCGAAACCTCGTCAACCCCTTAACCACATGTCGTCAGCTGTACATGGTTAGCGTTTTTCCCGGCGGGTCATCCCCGTGACGGCGCGGCGTAAACGAGGACGTCCACCGCACGAAGGGGAAGCAGGGACGGGACGGACCCCTTTTTTAGGGACTTCCGACCCCACTGGAGCGGCCTTCCTTGCGAACACAAGGCCAACGAGTTCGCGGAAAGGTCAGCGAACTCCACACACGGTCTAGTCATCATGCTTACTAGACTGTCGTCTCGCTGGAAGCAAGTCGTTGCCTACCACCTGACAGGTACGTCCAGTCATATTTTCGGCCCTTTTAAGCCGATCCGTTCATGCATTTGATGTCGCTGAAATCGAGCGAGCAATCTGTTGTTACAAGGAAGGATGAAAGATAGCGAACTCGGAGTGCAGCAGAGGATGAATGAGAGTTTTTGTGAAGAGAGTGCGAGCAAGAAAGCGGAGGAAGGTACAACAGAAGCATGCGGAGGAAGTGGAGGTTCAGGGTACCAAACGATGAAACAACGCTGCATGAGGGAAGGTCTGTCGGGAGTGGCTAGAGATGTCTCTCGTACCCTCCTTCCAGCTCTTCCTATGCCAGAGCTGATGGCTTGAAGGCTGTAACGAGGAGGGTGTGCACTGCAGTGGGAGGCTGGGAGAGGTTCGCTGATATGATAACGCAGAGTGTGAAAGCAGGCCAGCACGCCACAAAGGAATCGTCAGTAGTGTG
Organism: Amblyomma americanum; assembly: GCF_052857255.1. Lineage (NCBI taxonomy): Eukaryota > Metazoa > Arthropoda > Arachnida > Ixodida > Ixodidae > Amblyomma > Amblyomma americanum. The sequence goes on along the minus strand of NC_135499.1, from coordinate 143,582,375 downwards.
CTAGCAGGTGAGCGCCATAGATTCAGTCACCCTCAAGGGAAGGTGTCGAGGTGCAAGAATTTCTCTTCATAGGGCATTTCAGAACACGTTACTCGACAGCCTGTTCTAATTTGCATTGTGTTTTCGTTTTGCCGTCAGGTTGATTTCAAGGCATAATTGTCGCAGTAAGAGATATCTCTGCAACGAAGAATATTTCAACAGCTGAGCTCGAAATTTGCACTGCAAGAAGTGCAATTGTCAACCAGTTTTTTTAATATTTCTGTATATGGACAGTGGATGCCAAAGTAATCCAGCGTGACCTTGGCATTTGTGCCTGTTATGATGCCATCGGGTTATTTTTAACTAAGAGGTTTACTGAAAGATAAACCCTGAAACTGCCTGAGAAGGGCACAACTTTTTTAAAAGTTTGGTTGGTTTATTGTGTTTAATGTACCAAATCTACTCACGCTGTGAGGGACGGTTTTTCGAAAAGTAAAGGAATTTTCGCACTCCTCATCATGCATGAAAAAATTTCTCTTATCATTGAACTAGGACTTGTGTCACATAGTAGCTGCTCAACCATTTAAGGGCTTTCAGGACGCAATAAAGATTGCTGTACTTTCATTATGCTGAGGAGAAACAGCATGTGAGGGCCCGTATTGTCAGCGAGCACCTCAGTCACATGTCTTCCCTCCTCAGTACTGACAGGACTTGGGTTTGGGAGTGTCCTCCCCAGAACTAGAAAGGAGTGGCCGATTCTTAAGGAAGGCGCGCTTTGTTAGGGGCCCCCCTTCTGAAGAATTGCTACTAGCTGCTGCTGAGGGACTGGTCCTCTCCTTTTTCCTGCGGGTGCTTCGTTTCCTGTTCGGCCGGGCGCACGTGGCGTCCATGTCTTCTTCCACATGGTTTTCTTGCTGCTTCTTTTGGGTGGCCGGAACTTTGTCCACTGGATGTGCAGCATCAGCTGAGGTCTCCACTGGAGCGGATCCGACTTTTTCCGCTACTGGTTCCACGGACGTCTGCTCATCGGTTGCCACTGTGGGGGTTAATTGCGGCCTAGCTCACGGCGGGTTTTGGCTGCTGCCAGACCAGACCTTGTCTTGCGGCCAAGAAAAATTGCAGCCGACGGAAAACAGGCTGCCGCACGTGCCGCCTAAAGTGCAACTGAAGCAGGACGGAGTGGGCACAAACATGGCACAGCAGAGGGATCGCACGCATCGAGGCGACTTAGCTTTCAGAGTAAGCTGCCTCCATACATCCTAAATTCTCGGAAAGTAGGCTTCGCTTTAGTCAAGGAAGAGTGCGAAGCAAGGCAAGCATTCAAAGTTGGGTGAATGCGCGAGCGAAAAGCTTCTCTGACTGGAAACAAGTTTTGGGGAGCCTCTCCTCTCTGAGGTGGCTACACAATACCCCCTCAGAGGGATAACAAAGCAGGCCATGCTGAAGCACGGCCAGTCTCGAGGCGGGCGCGCGCGCTCTTTCATACGGCCTTCGCATTCGCCCCAGAAGCAATGCGAGTTATGGCGCGTTCACACTTTGACATTCGGCGGCGAGAGGAAGCGGAATCCGCTGCCGCGGCAGAGATTCCCGATCGGTCCAGGACCGAATTCTGCCGCCGGAAAAAAATCATCCGCCGAATCTCGTCAGCCAATAGGATGGCGAGGAAGCTGCTTCTGCCGGTAGAGCAAGATGGCGTCCGTGCACTCGCAGGACTGTCAGCAACTCATCGTCACAATGACTGCGTCACCGACATCGCAGCAAACAACGGATATGTTGATCGATGCCGTCAAGAATTATCGCGTGCTTTATGACAAGCGGAACCCACAACAAAAAGATAACCTTTTAAAAGACGACCTTTGGAGTAAGATTGGAGCAGCCCTTGGCATGAGCAGTTTGTATGCAATATTGCCCGCATGCACGTCTTGTTTACATCTAGTCTGTCACAGCTTGCATTGAATGAGTTACTTAGTACTGGCGTTGGAAATTATCTTGATACAAGCGCGCCTTTACCCGTGCATAAAAGTGAGACCTGTGCACGGCTGAATGCTGTCTGATAGCATATATAGCTTTGATCGAGGCGTCAGCATAGGGGCTCATGAAATTGTAATGAACCGCGATATGCATTTACCCCTTAACAAACAGGCTCTGAAAAGCTTTTTGACGGCCGAAACGTGCTTTTCCGAAATGAACCGCTAGTTAAAACCGAATGTATGTACCTGTGATTAGCACCCAGCTGACTATTTAGGAAAATTAACGGTGCTCTTGTTTGGCGCGAGGCCGTTTTACCAGTGCGCGCCGATTGTCCAAAGGCGCGGAAACGATCACTGCATAAAGTCTAGTGCAGTCAATTCGGAAAGTTTTGGACCGCAAACAATAGCATCTGTTGCTGAATGCCCAGAAAACGCATTTGAGTACTTAGGTACTCGTCAGTGTTGCATGCTATCTAAGAATAACTATGCAGTATGTGCTGCATGTTATTTGTGCAGTGATGCACAGCTGAATAAAGGTGTGTGTAAAAATGTATCCTTTGCTGCAGGTATAGCTTGCCAGAAGAAATTTGAGAACCTGAAGGATACGTTCATAAAGCAGCGCAATCTCATTAAAAGCAAAATGAAGAGTGGTGCGGGGACATCAGATATCCCCATCATAAAGTGGCGGTATTTTGACTCCATGATGGCTATTATGGAGCCCGTTTCGCCGTAACCAATGTAAGTTCAAAAATTGTGTTCCTTTTTAAACATTTATAGTGCATTTTGATGTAGAAAATAAGGCGAGAGACGCATGTCTCGGATAAGAGCCTACAAACTCGAATAGAGAACAAACACGCACCTGTATGTAACCGCTCTGAAAACGCTGTTATACGTACATGTTGACAGCACAGCAGAATGTTTTACATGACTATGTGCATAATGCCTTTGAATGTGAATTTGGCAACAGTGTTATGCAAATGCTACTTGTATGCGGGTATCATCGTAGTGAGAACTACAGTACCTGGGCACGCTCAACACAGCATGACCCCCTTTCAGGAAAATTATGTCATGTGCTATGCATTGTAGACTGTCTGGTGCATTGCTATCCATTCTTTTTTTTTCAGCCTCTGCAGCAATCTCACATTCAGCGCCGTAAAAGAGTGAGTCACACCACTTCAACTCTTAGCACTGCAAGAATATTAATAATAATGGCATTTTTAAACGAAGATCACAACAGAAACTATATTTTCAACAACACAAGCACATGCAGCTACCTTTCATATGCCTCAGAGCCCGTAGTCATTTATGAGGCTTTTCATGTTAAAGAGCACTCACTGTAAACAACTCGAGTAGGCCTACAGTAAGTACTTTTTCAAGCACACTCGAACCATTCTTCATTTTGAAGCAGCAGTTAACACGTGTGTGAACACACATTCATCAAGAAACTATGCATAATACAAGCCTTTATTCATTACCACACATCATATGAGAGTCCAAGCAGCCGTGCTTAAACACAGAGCTGAACTGTACACATAAGAGCACAGAGTTGAATCAAACACAAGTTGTAGGTTCAAAATTTCTTCCTATTGGCCGTACTAAAATGCGAGGCTTGTTTTAAAATGTTCGGTCGCAGCTGCAGCAGAATGATGGCATCCTTGTAGGCATTCATTACAGTAAATTAGTGTGCAGTCACTATTTTCATTAGTGAGTGCAAAAATAACCAGTATTCATTACAGAATGATGTCACAGCACGAAGGCTTTTGTCCGTTGTATCAGTTTATGAGTGCCACATGAAGTTTAAAACTGGTCGCTACACCAGTTGCGACTCACTGTAGGTGACCATCAATCAGACAATTTAACTGCAATAGAGCAACAGATGAGAGATAATTGGCAGGCAGTAATTTACAAAGTGGCGCCAGACAAACCTTGGTCATGACTTTGCTCTGCATTGCTCTTAACATGGTTGATGCCACGGTGTTGGCGATACGGGCATCAAAACAGCTTTCTATTCATCCAATAAACTGCGTGTATGTCTATTATCACACTCGGATATTTATTGAAGCACAAAGTCTATGGTAAGTAGCGATCAGTGCACTGCTGTGCACTGGAGAGCAAATACAGCAGCATAGAATGGTGACAGTAGTCGTTGCCAAAAACCACAGATTTGCTACTATTGTTGCTCCCAAATGATTTGGATGCTCTGATACATGCATACCGAGATATGTACTGTGATCAGCAAGTCGTGTTCTGGCCTGCTTTGAGAACCATTAGAAGCCTGCAGTTATGTCAAAATGATTTTTCAGTGAAGAAATACTTCATTCATTCATATTTATTGCAATGTGTGGTACATTCAGTACATGGGGTTATTAGTGCTACCGACGGAGGTCCCAAAGTAATACGGTCCGAGGGACCTCCTGTTCGGAAATAAAAAAAATTGCAGTAGTTCAGGTGCAAGGCAAAGAAGGTGTATAGAAAGCACACAGATGAAAAGCAAGGAACTATTATGATACAACGCTAACAAGCAAACAAAAATGCACAAATTGTGAAAATACAACAACACCGCAAAGTATAAACTGCAAGTAATACAGGAAAGATATGTATACAATACACAATAATTAAAGGAATGTTCTTTTTCAACTTGGCCTACACAATCTACCATTTTACCAGACCTAACACCAAGAGGTCATTATGTATTTAGACCCGTCGAATAGGTATCATGTGTCGAGAAGCTCTGAAATGAAGCGAAATACGCTGAGCATGCGTTTTCATGGAGCCAGTCAGAAGAAGGGAGCTCCTAGTTGAATTCAAGCATTTGTGAACTGGTGGCACATGGGGACTGAACGTAGTGGGTACTTCGTTGAAGAGTGATGACATGTATTTACCCACAATTTCGAATATTTCACTCATAAAATAAAATTGATGTCACTTGTTACCATGTGATTTGCTAATGCACTACGCATGTTGCTGCAGAACTGCATATACAGAGGATGACGCAGAAGACCACACAAGTGATCCGCAACTAGCCTACATTGGCATGGCTTCCCAAGAAATTTGCGGCACACCAGCTCATTCACCAAGTCCACCTGGGACGCCTGGACTTCCGAGACCTGCAGAACCTGAAAATACACGAGATGACAGGTGAAGAAAAACTAGTCATCTCTGCATTACACAATTTTGACGCAGAAAACTGATTTATTTTAGGTTCCTGAGCACAGATGTGGACTCAGACACTGAAAGGTATACGTGCCTTTATAATAGCTTCCTTTGGCACAGGCAATGTGCTTATGATGCAAATTTGTTAAACTAATTCTCTTTCTTATCCGCTTTCAGGCTTCCTAGGCCACCAAAAGCTCGTAAGCTTGCAAGAAATTCAATAGGAGAAAGGTAAAATAAACAATGCTTTCTCTATGTAAATGACTGCAGTTAACAAGGAAAATTTTACTTCCAGCTCTTCAGAGGACCCACACTTGGAAGTAGCTTCAGAATGTTTGAAACGCCTAGTACAAATGAAGTCTCCAAAACAGGAGACGGACGATCTGGCGCACCATTTCTGTGCGACACTCGCCAACAAGCTGCGATCACTGAGCCGATCACAGCAGATTGATGCTATGCATGAGATTGATGTTTTAATGTATGCGAAAATGAAGCAAGCATTGGCGGACCAGAGCAGCTGATGATGATGTTTATGTTCAAATAAAACTGAAATATCTTGCCTATTCAATCTATGTTCCCTTTTATCATGTTCACTTGCCATGGTACCTTGCCATCGCTGATAAGGTATCTGCACAGTCTATCCCTCACGTCATAGGCAAGTCTGGAACAGGAATGTAATACAAATTTATACCAAAAGCAAAAAGCTCACTTTGCATGTCCACCACATCTATGCGATGTACAACATGTAAACGACAGAGAACTGAAAAATTGCTAAGCACAAGCTTCCAGGAGACGTACAACCAGCTACAGGCACCCAATACCTGGCTGAGTTGCCGCCTGTGTTTGGCAGGGCACACAGTGCAGAGCTTCCGTCGTCTTCTGCTCTCCAACTTCCATCAACAATCCTGCCTTCCCAGTCAATGTGGTCAGCTGTTCCAGGAGGACAGTATGTAGACCGGGAGCTGGAAGATTCTTTAAGAAATTTTGCAATGTGAGGCACGCCAAGATTATGTAACGGGTGTTTCCTTCTTTTGCTTTGAAGGGACGGCGCAGAATGCGCCATCTCTGGGCCATAATGCCAAAAGCGTGCTCTACTACCCTACGGGCTCTGCTGAGGCGGTAATTGAAAATTGTTCTTTGATGCAATTCTTCAAAATGGCTTGGTTCAGTGATAGCAAACAGTGGTGGTAGACCTGCAGTATGAAACATGAGTAGAAAACAATAAAAGTGCAGATTAACAAGACATCAACAGCAGTGTTGAATGCAACATCAGCTTCTGTAATGCCACTTTTTTCTACGCTTGTTTTGATATACCGGCACCTGGTGCGAGTGACTGGAACTGCAAGCACCCCCTTATGCTAGCCAATCGACACGTTTGCTGGGCATGGCTAATGGGTATCTAATTTCAAATATAGCCAAATCGCGGGTGTGGGAACCTTTCGGGAGTCCTTCTATACTGGGTCTTTGCATGTGTGCGCATCTATGTGTGCGTTTGTGTCATAGACTTGCATGATTCTGGTGGGACAAATCAAGTTGCCTGCTGTAGTAGTACCTGAATGCAAGAAGTTAGCTACAACATAGGTGCGAACACGTTGAGCATGCAGAGAATGTGCGCCAAATTTATGGCGGCTACCATATTGCAGGTCAATCTGAACATAACAAATATCTAGACTGATTCCTGAATTAAATACATGCGCTACAGTTAGAAAACAACCTGAGTGAAGCATGAGATTGATCTTACACTACAATTCTATCACAAAATGCTAGCTCATGTGATTCATGCTACAATGCTTGTCAGAAGGAAAGGCCAGTCACACTTATAAACAATAGTTCTTTCTGCTACTGCCACAAAGCACTTGCACAAACAAAACAATTAAACATACTTTTCCTTGAGTATGGACGCATCATATATGCATTTAGGGGAAAAGCCTCGTCCCCAACAAGAAAGTATGGCATGTGTCCAACTGCTCCAAGATGTTTGCCAGGGGGAAATCCTCTTTGGTTCTGCTCAATTGATTCCTGGAGTGTGCTTCGGCCAAACACCCCGCTATCCGTCTCACTCCCAAAGTGGCCAACCTCCACATAAACGAACCTGAGAAATGAAACAACAGGCAGAGAATATTTTGCCAATTCAAAATGAATCAGCAGACTGAAAACAGTGCCCTCTTTATCGCTGCTCTCATATGTGCAACAAGTCAGGTTCACACCCAAGTAATACTTGTGCATGAATTCTACACCTCCTCAGAAAGGACACTGCAGGTAGCATATATCCACAGCATTGCAACATTTCGTGTTGCTAAGCTATTGTGAGCATTCACTGCATACCACGAAGAATGCAGCTCTGTATGGTTATATTTTTGCCTGACGACCAGTTTATGCAAGAAAATATTTGCACCGGTGAAAATCAAGTTAGCTCTTCGCTTAGGAGGAACTGTGATTTCTTGCTACAAAAACATAGGAATATTCTAATCAATCTAGCTAGCTGCCTGCACAAGATGCAAAGAGGAAAACAATCCACTATCAAGGAGTTATATCTGTAATATACCTCAAGATAAAAGTATACAACAGCTTGATCTTGCTGGTACTCACCTACGGGACAGAAATGTGGAGGCTAACGGAAAGGGTTCAGCTTAAGTTAAGGACAGCGCAGCGAGTTATGGAAAGAAAAATGAGAGATGTAACGTTAAGAGACCGGAAGCGGGCAGAGTGGGTGAGGGTTCAAATGCGGGTTAATGACATCCTAGTCAAAATAAAGAGGAAGAAGTGGGCTTGGGCAGGGCATAACCGGTGGTACTGAAGGTAACAGAGCGGATCCCAAGAGACGGCAATCGTAGCAAGGTGTGGCAGAAAGTTCAGTGGGCGGATGAGATTAAAAAGTTTGCAGGCATACGGTGGGTGCAGCTGGCAAAAGGAAAGGGTTAATTGGAGAGACATGGCTGAGGCCTTTGCCCTGCAGTGGGCATATTAAGGCTGCTGCTGATGATGATACCTGTAGTAAGCATCACTGATGGCAAGCAGCGATTTACTGAAGAAATTTTTGTAGTTTCTATCCACGCTCCCTGAATTTGCAGGGCATTCCACGGCAACATGTTTGCCGTCAATTGCGCCTAAACAGTGTGGCAAATTCCAACGCTGCTCAAAGTCGCTTGCGATCTGAAGAATGAGAAAAATAATTAATGTGCATATGTAAAGCAATCAGGAAGCACATCAGAGACACTTGAAAAATAAGTGCGCGCAGGGGCAATCTGTTTCCTAGTATCACAGCAAGAATAAACAAGCTTTACAGGGTGATCCCCGTGAGTTTGCGTATATATTTACCTGCAGCCACTCCTCGGGTTCCGTTGGGCATGCGACATATATAGGGCCAACGACCTCCCAAATCGCCCGGCATGTTGATGAAATGATTCCATAGGCGGTTGAACGTCCATTCAAAGAACAAAATGACGACGATCGCAGTGTGTCGCCGGCAGCTAAGAACCTGAATAAAAGAGATTTCCAGTGAGAAATGAGGCCGCGTGGGAGTTAAGAAATCAACAGTCTTCAATCAATCAGCGTTTGTTGAAGCGTGGCCATTACCTCACAGTTTGGGCAAGGCGGTGCTCTGGCGGGATCGCTCTGCGAAACTTTGTGTCCTTTTTAAGGATTCGTGGCCTGACCAGCTCCAAGATAGTTTCGAATGCTTGAGGAGGCATTCTTAAGTAACTACAAAAAAGAAAGTAGCCATTCGCCATTCACTCTTTCAGCACCGCCACTGCTACGATGAACATCACAGAACTTTGACAGAAAGCACATAATTCTATCTGAACTTACTCCCGATAATATTCCTCGTCGCGGGAACGTAGAAGGGGCAGCAGTTTGTAGGCGTGGCCGAGTTCCTCACGCTGCTGAAGGGCAGGTCGCACCCACCAACGTCGCTAATGCCGTTTCTTCTTCGCTGCGTCCCGCATACGCTGTCGCTGCCGCGCGGCCAGCAACGAGTTTGCCAGAAGAATCAAGATTATTTCCTCCTCTTCTGAATCGCTCATTATTATTCACGGTTCGCGCGCCGAACGCGAATGAAACAACGCGCGCGTCAGCACAAACGAAGCACATTGAAAAGGCGCGTACGAGACACGGGAGAACTGGAGAAGGCGGCACCTTAGCTACCCTAGCGGCGCGCGCCGCCGTTCGAGTCAGGCCACGCGAAGTCTCGTTCCTATCGGTGGTCGGCGAGAGCTCCTTGTCGCGCCGGCGGCGCGGTTGCCAACAAATGTGAACGAGACAGCATATCTGCGGCCGCGGATTCCACTTCCTCTCGCCGCCGAATGTCCAAGTGTGAACGCGCCTGTAGGCCGCCCGCCGCCGCTAGAGGCGCGACGACCCCACCACTCCTAGGGAGCCTACATGTCGCGCCCCCTCCCGGCTTAGGGTGGTGACTTCCTTTGACACAGCACATGCCGCCTCCCGCTAAGACCCATGTTGCCAGCGCGTGTGTTGTCATGGTTACGGGAAGACGCCGCGCCATCTTGTTCCCCGCCGTGCATAGGCGCGCATTAGCTGCTGCAGCAGTTGCGTCTTCATCGCCGTTCATCGTTGAGTGGGACAGTCATATGTTGTCGGTTGTTGCACTAAGTGCGCCAGGAAGCTTACGCAGCAGCAATGCCCGGGTGTTGCGTTCCGCAGTGCTCGAACCACTGCAGGAAGGGCACACGGATGTTTCGTTTCCCGGCTGACTCCAACCGAAGAAAACGTTGGCTGGCACAAGTAAAGCGAGACTGCTGGGAACCCACTGCTGCTTCTCGCATATGTTCTGTGAGTACCGTACCTTTTTCTCTTTTGTTACCTGCTCGCTTGTTATGTTTGGTGTACTGTGCTTCACGTTTACGATAATTAAACCACGGCCGCCTCGAACGGCGTGCGCGGCGTGGGTTTGATAACAGGCTACGCATTGCGGGCGTGGGTGCAATCTTCTCGTTAGTTTTTAGATGCGCTGGCGGCGTGTCTCGAGCACCAAGGGCGAGAAGCAACGGTTCGCATTCGCCCTCGCTGACTGTAATTCTCACGCGAGTGCACTCACGATATATTGGCGCCCGCTTCCTTGTTTGCGCTGTAATACATCCGCCAAGACTCATGTCAGAGAACATGACTGAGGTAGTGAAAATAAATTTCTACATCTCTCTGACATTGTACGCGTTCGCTGTTTCGTGAGCGCTGTGGTCGGAGGAAGTTATTTTCAGTCAGGTCTGGTTATCTAGGCACCGTTCTGCTGTACGACGCTATTCGGTAGAAAAAGATTGGAAACCCAAGATCAGACTAAAAGAACACATTTTGTATATGCCCGGTTACTGGCATGCATATGAAGCCTTTAGGAAGCCCTTATCCAGTTTTTTTAGCTTGGCACTATAGCCTGGTAAAAGACTGCATGTGAAAACATTACAGCAGGTAGAAACAGCTCTGTAGTTGTAACGCTAGTCATGTTCCGGTTTGCAGCATTTGTCACAGTTATGTGCAGGTATGAATATACTTCTTGATGCTTATGAAGTACTTGCTGCCATTCATTTCAGGCACATTTTGAAGAAACAAGTTTCGAGCAAAACAGACAGGATGGCTTAAAGAAGCTAAGGCCAGATGCGGTTCCCACACTTTTTACTTATCGAGGTAAGCTTCTAATTTTGATCCATCTCTTAAATACAACTCTGCCTCATTCATATGAAATGTTTGCAAAGAAATTTGTCTACACGTATACGGTAGTGCTCTGGTTGCTTTGTGCAAGCTCAAAAATGTGCGCTCATCTGCTTTTAGAAGGCTGCAAAGAAAGGTTCATCACCATCAGCATTTCAAGGTCCATAGCAGGACGAAGCCTATCCTACTGACTTCCCTTTAACCGGTTCCTGTGCCATCTGTGGCCACATTATCCACACAAACTTCTTGGTCTATTGATATGGCTTTTATATCCAAGCATTCCTACAGCGCATGTTTGCATCAGCATCTAGATCCCTAGCTAGAAATTTGTTGGGATCCATGCAATTCATTTCTTGTAAAACTAAATCGCGGGCATAAAAAAATATGTATATTGCACGTTATTGTAGGATCATGCATTCGAACAGCACCTTCAAACATAAAATCACCTTAAGCCGTGTTTTAACGGCTTCTGCATTACCTCTGGCTCATTTTTCACTGTAGATTGAAAAAAAAATGAATGAATGACAATTGAAATCTTCCGTGTAAGCCATAAAGGTATAAAGTATGGCACTAAACAAAACTTTTGCCACCTAACTCTCTGCCTACCCCTACTATATTTGCTTTTCTTGAACACCCACTGCTTCCCTAAGGGACTACTGTTTATCTTCTCTACACATTGAATGCACTCATATATATGATACTAAGATCCAAAACGTAACACACAGATATAGCCTTGTATTCAAAGAGCACAAGGCCACCTATAGTGTGTTTATACTTTGTATAGCATCGTTTTTTCTTTATAATTCACCCGACGCCTGCGAGAAAGGGGGCGTCTAGAATCAAACAAATATCCTAAAGCAGACTGCATACTGTGCTGTCTCATTTGTTCTATGTCACCTGGCACAGAAGCTAAAATGGCAAAATTCAGGACGATTAGTAATTCTAGTTGCATCAATGGTACCTCAGCTGCTAACACAACCTGCTGTTGAGCACAATTTTGCACGACTGAATCATTGCCAGTTGTAGCATGCTTTCCGACGCTGTTAAATATGCACTGGCGGTAAGAAATCTAAAGCCCCCCAGTACAGCTTTGGGATCTTAAAACCCAACTGATATTACTACTCCTGAAGTTTATTTGGAAGTTTTATGCAGGTACTAGGTTGCGCTTCTGTAAATGCAGAATTTCTGCAGTTCTTGAGTGTAGGGCTACCCTATTGACTGAATTTTTTATTTCAGCCATCCCGAAACACCGGAAGCCTCCGAAGAAGCGGTCTTGCTTTCATCCGGCCACGCCAACGCAAAGCCCAGTACTTGACCCCACCGGAAATGAACCATGTGGTAGTGCTGCTCTAGAGCCTGTCTTCGCATCAACAGCCGAACAAACACAAGACTCGGCTGTGAGTGACAGCATGAGTTCCCAGGACACTGTCAGTCCACTACAATGTGCTCAGGTACCAGGGTATGATCTACCTTTAACAACCACCTTGCTGCCGCCCAAAGCTGTCGACACTGTTATCTATGCAGACAGCGTTGCCCATTCCTTTCTGAGAACAGATAAAGCCAGTGGGGAAGATTCCACTGATGCAAGTCGACTTCCTCTGCCCGCAGCTTCACCCATGGAGGCCGAATCCTTAAGCGCTGAAAGGTCACAGCATAGTAATGAGCGATCAAGTAAAGAAATACCTCAAGCTGCATTCACACTTGGTTCAAGTACGGCTTCAACTGACTTGTCTCTTCAAAGACAGAATGCTGAGCTGAGAAAGAGAAATAAGGACTTGGCCCAAAAGTACAGAAACCTACAGAGGCTTCACGAGCAAACAAAGAGAAAACTGCGCAGTCTTGTAAAGAAGTCACAGTCGCCACAACAAAAAATGATAACCTTGGAACAATTACCGTTCCTCAAACACGACCAGAGAAGGGCTTTGACGGTGAAAACTACGAAGGGCCTTAAGTGGTCTGAGAAGACTATTCGAGAGGCCCTTCAAATAAAGCACGCATGTGGAACAGCAGGCTATGAATTATTAAGATCATTATCATATCCACTGCCATGCAATAGGACATTAATACGAAGGCTTCAAAATATTAAATTTTTGCCTGGAGTTCTTCATGAAGTTTTTAATGTCCTGAAATCCAAAGTAGCCACAATGCAAGACATAGAAAAAGACTGTGTGCTCTTCATGGATGAGATGGAAATCTCCCAAGGATTTGACCACGATCGCTCGCTTGATTGCTTTTTTGGGAGCACTACATTGCCGGAGTCCGCTACAGATGTTGCCAACCATGCTCTTGTGTTCATGGTTGGTGGCGTGAACACGAGATGGAAACAGGTTATCGCCTATCACTTCACTGGAAGGTCGATAGATGGCTCTATTTTGAAGGACATTGTGTTCCACTTGATTGAGCTTTGTTTTCAAATCTCGCTTAGAGTGCTTGTTGTCACAAGTGACATGGGAGCTGCCAACCGTGCAGTTTGGCGCCTGCTTGGCTTGTCCAACCACAGAAACTCACAGACTGTCTGCTGTATTCCGCACCCGCACCTCCGTGGCAGGCAACTATTCTTTATGGCTGACCCCGCCCACGTCTTGAAGAACATCCGTGCCCAACTACTCCGAGTGGGAGAATTCACTCTGGGTGAAGAAACTGTTAAGGAACAAAGTCTTCCTTCTGGCATTGTCAAGGTGGAGCATGTTGAAGCAGTGTTGAAGTACGACTGTCAAAGTGAGCTGAAGATTGCAAATAGGCTGTCGGAAATCCACAGCAGTGGACATTTCACTACCATGAAAGTGAACATTGCTGTGCAATTGTTCCGTGAGGCTCCTGCTGCTATCCGATATTTAATCCAACAAAAAATTTTGCCCCCCGAAGCAGAGGCTACAGCGTGGTTTTTTAACCTCGTGAGCAGGTGGTACACCCTTATGTCGGCCAGACATCCGGTTGTTGCTCTGAGCGATATAGATCCTTCAGAGCATAAAGAGGCCACTGCGCTTTTGGAACTGACGTGCAGCACTTTCCGTCAAATGAAAATGGGAGCAACGGCACATTGGAAGCCTTCACAAGCTGGCCTTCTGGCATCGACCACTGTTGCTCTCAGCCTGTCGCAAGACCTCTTGGACAACCAAAGCTACAAGTATGTGCTTCTTGGCCGGCTCGTACAAGATTGTCTCGAAAACATATTCTCTGTGTTGAGACTCAAGAAGCCGGTCCCTAGTGCATACGACGTTAAGTGTGCACTGAAGCTGATTTGTGTTGGACAGTTCATGCACACACCTACAAATTCTAGCTACGAGGTTGATGACAGCTTGCATCTAGCTGACCTCCTTGACCCAACTATCCAGAGACATGAAGGACAAAACCAAGAGCCTGAAGAGCTAGAAAACCTGTTTGTGTGTGCTCTCACAGAAGCAGAATGTGACATTCTTGCTTATCTAGGAGGATTCCTGGTCAAGTCTGTCATGAAGTCCATTGGTAACTGTAGTGACTGCAAAAATGCCCTTGTTGGAGATGCTACAAATCAGTATAGCAATCTTATTAAGCTTAAAGAGTACGTGAAAAATTCTGAGAACCTCATTTATCCAACGCAAGCAGTGATTAATGTCCTTATAGAATGTGAGGAGCAGTTTAAGACTTTTGCAGATATGAAGGAAATCATGGTGCTCAAAACCCCATTTGCTAGCATTCTGAATGCCCTGTGCAAGGCTGTCAAGTTGAACTTAGGTTGCTGTGAAACACATCATGCTCAGGCAGGGAAGGTCCTCCTGACAAAATATGTGAGGACAAGACTGAGGATCCATCTACGACAGCAGCATGCACAGAGGGTGGATGGAATGTCTAGCAAAACATGTGCCGCAACAAACCTGGTCTGAACTCTGAGAAGGATGGTAACATCATATGCTTAGATGCTTGCAGTCAGCTAGTTAATGATTTGGCCTTGCTTTCGTTGTTTTTCTATAGTTTGACACAACTCAAGAAAATAGGGGAGATGTCCTTAAAGAATTCTATCCAGCCAATGGCGCCAACAGATTTTCATGACACCATGTTTAATGCTGGGAAGTTGCATCGCTGGGAGTGGCAGATGAACGGCAGTTAACCGTGGCTTAATCGGATTGACCGCGTTGTCATGAAAATCGGTCACTGCTATTGGCTGGAGGGAAACGGTCGGGGGGCATCTGCCACTACTTCCTTGGGTTGTACCCGAATATAGCACTCTGACACTTTCACTGTGTATGTCGTGTGTACTTTGCTCGCCTGTAAATTGTTGACGTCTTTCAGCATATTTTTATGTCACCTCTCTGTAGCAAGCTGTTGCTTGCAGATTGTGTGCACTAACCAATGAAGCTGCTTTGCTTCAGTCAGCATTTGGAAATAGCAAACTGATTTACAGTGCGTGCCACTAGTGTGTTCATCAAAGGTGAAGTTTTTAGGAGCAAGTGTTGGAACTAGATGCAAATGTGTAAACCACTGTTTCAAGTCTTTTGTGAAGTGCGTAACAGTCTTATTTTTGTGGCTGGAGCATCACTACCATGCCTTGCATTATTTAGGGGCTGTAAAACATACGCTCCCACAGAGTTGCCGTGGTGTTTCTCATTATCATTTGAGTTGTTTGCATTACTAGTCCTGCTAATTTAGCCCATTTATTGTGTCCTCTGTACTGCACTCATGCAATTTGTTCATGGCTATCAGTATATTTTGTTTTATGTAGAAGTGTTCATTGAGCAACGAAGCTGCTTTACTTCGGTCAATGTTTAAAAATAATAAGCCTGTTTGCAATTACACCATCAGTGTGCGCACCAGATATGTTTTACAGGAGTGACTGATATGTGTACAAAAATTTCACTGGTTTCACAGATGCTGATAATGGAAGAATGTAATTTCATATGCACTTTAGCTGGCTGCGGATGCTTATATATTCTGTCAGTTTGCTTGAGAAAGAATATGAGCACCTCCCCTTTAATTGACAGTTGCCAGAAGTGTGTCGGCAATAAAAGAAGCTTCTTGAATGTTTACACGAAGGCGTCTGAAAATGTCATTTGGTTTCTTGATTTTAGGTTTTCTCACTTGTCCCATTGTTTGTATTGCTCCTCTTTCTCTGATTCCATTCCAGCAAGTCTCATGTTACACTCTGAACATTTGAGCCTCCTACTGAACACCCTGTGTAAGTTAGTTTCTCAGCACACGTGGAAAAATGGTAGGCAATGTGAAATGAAGCACTGCTTTAATGTTAACTCAATGGCAATCTGTACAAAACTAAGACGCTTACAACACTCGATCTTAATTTGTTAACATCAGCCTCAAGATTCCCTAAATTTTTTAAGTATGTTTATATCTTTTGCTGAAGCTACAGTGTGCTAGTATGGGGTTGCATAGCTCATTGCGTAGAGCATGTGTAATTGCTCACAGAAGAGCAAAATGCACAAACTAATGGTACATTGCACACGCAAATGCCATTGTGATGTCGGTAATAGAACTACTGGGGCACTTAAGTCTCTTCCCGTGCTGTGAATGCATAAGCATTAGGTGCTACTGTTTTGCTTCTGTTGCGTGGTTTTATTTTGAACCTACATAGACCAGCGTTAGCTCGGTTTACCGTTACATTTTCGATTCTACTCATCGAGACCTTTCAACGATATATGACGATGCTATAGCATTAGGTTCAATTTTAAATCAAATAAATAATTAATGGTAATTAAGACCTGCGATTACTCCGGTGGAATTATACTCGACATAAGCTATCCAACGATATATAGCTTGATGATGGAGCATAACGATTGATTTTTAATCACGGTTATCTAATTAATGGTCGGTAAGACAAGATTAGTTCAGTGCAATTGTACTCAACATAAGCTATCCAGCGACTTAGTGATGTAGCGTAAATTTCAATTACATTACAATTAACTAATTACCGGTAATTAATTGAGACCTACAATTAGTCCGGTGCAATTATACTCGACATAAGCTATCCAACGATAGAACACTTGCGGCGATTATGCCCGACATAAGCTACACAGCCACTACGGCCACATTCTGTACAGGCCGCGCATGAACCAAGTAATTGATAAGCATTAAAAAGTGGGCCTGCGTAATCTTTTGATTACCGTCATAACATTAAATTCTGAACGCCCAACACCTAAGCTCGGTTAGTGCTCATCGTGAGGAGGAACCCTTTTTACGTAATTGATAAGCGCTGCCTTTTGGCGCGATGACGCGCGCAGAGGAGAGACCCGTTCGGAGTGTAATGCACCGTCGCTGAGAACTGCTCTATGTCGTCGGAACGGCGTCATCTGTTGGTACTAACTTCGAAAGAAACGCCGATAAACTAGAATATAAACTAATGTTGTAGATCGCCCCAGCGACCACGCCACTGAAAGCCGGGGATGCTCTCTTCAAGGGGAACAACATGGCTGCCCGTCATGTTTAGCGGCCGTTTTCGGCAACACTGGGAGAGATGTCACCACCCTAAGCCAGGCGGCAGGCGGCATGTATGTAGGCTCCCTAACCACTCCCTCCCCGCCTGCGTCTGCGGCGGCGGGTGGCTTTTGCCTGGTTTCGCACTGTAGCCCGCTGGTTCACGGTGAGCGCAGCACCGAAATCAAAGAGACACAAAATGCAGATGCTTAAACTGTCTATCTGCAGCACAGTCCACATGGCGCACAGATTCTTCGTCGCAAACTTTGCTGGATGAAAACATTGAAAATGAGGAATCACTCTTCCATTCCTCAGAACTATGTCGAGCATCTGTGGTATTAAGTCCAGAAGGAAACACTCTGATCATTTCCTCTCGTATATGTGATGGTCCGTGATTAAGTGACAAGTCAATATATTCTAAGGGGAAGATCCATAATGAAGTCTCAGAGAACGAAAGTTTTGTGCTCGTCCCATAAAAATGTACTATATCGCGGAAAAAATTCTGTACGAGGCTTGAACCGTAAATCTGATAGCACCGTAGCGGGTGGTTTGAGACGGTACTTGAGTCGCTAAGCGGTCAAAATTGCAAGATTGCTGGGAGGTGTATATAGTACTTAATTACGTAGATATCGTTTTTCGCACGTCCTCAATGAACATATTTTCACCCTCATATACATCATAACTTCCTTAAACGAGAGGCCTGTATCAATATCACAAAAGAATGCTAATTACTAGTGCGCGAGCAAGGGTCAAGAAGCATTGTAATGAATTCTTCTCTGCTCGAAGCCAATGGCCCGCGGCCTTCCCACTTTTGTTGTCAAACAAGAGGCCACCAGATTTCTCTGGAATTACTGTAGCCACGTGCAAGTCTCTCTTCATGTTCAAAACTGTCGTAAGCGCATTAGGCGTCTAATGGTTAAAGTTCCTGGTAACCTTTCAATTTTGCAAGGCCGAGAGCGCCCGTCATTCTTACCTTCGTTGACTGAGAACTTGTTTTGTCGCTGCGCCAGCGAACTCTATGCTTTCTGTTTGAGGACACGAGTTAGCCCCAATAAACAATTTTCTAGTTGGACGCAAGCTTCCTTGTCGTCATTCTGGCCTGACTAACGTTAACAGAACGTAACAGAAGCAACCAGTACAAGCTGCGTATGCTGCCACAGATATTCACATGCACTGAGTATTGCAATTTCAGAAAGTATGTATGTCCAATGAGTGACTTCAGCTACCATATAGAGCGCCATTTTTTGTTCTTCACGTATATTCAAAAAGTGGCGCGTCCTGAAACTTCCTAAAATATTTGGTTTAAATATCATTGTAGAAGACATCAGATTATGGACTTGAATGCCCAATGCCGTCTATTCTCTCAAATTCAGGGGATTTTACTAATATGTAAGCATTGCAAATGTTCATTTTTGGTTCCTTGCATTGTAAGCTAAGCCAGCTGGTATAACGCGCATTGCTGTGAGGCTTAGTGGAGCTCCGTTAAGTTGCGGAAAACTTCTTTTTGTGGTGCTACTTTGTTTCCTGAATGACGTGAGGAAAGTTCATGCTCACGAGAGGTTTATCGAATGCGATGACGAGGCTACAGATATGCAGGAGAATAATGCAAAGCTGGTAGTCATCGCCTCTCAGATAAGTTTGCTCGCTCGTAAAGGCCGATTTTATTCAGGCAGAGCGCAGTTCCTAATATTGCTTTGCTGGCAGTTAGTTCATGCTTGCAGTTACTGTAAACAAGTGACTTAATTTTCGCGTTGTCATGGGGTGGGACGGGCAGTCGTGAGACGGCGCCAAACTTCAAAATGCCTTTCCAAAAGGATATCTTGGACGTCGCGTACTTGCAACGTGCTCTGCTCCAGCAGCCAGGGTTGGGTTTCGCGTTTTCCTGGGTAGCACCGTGAATTCTTGCTAATGCCGCTGTTGTGCAAACTTAAAGAAGCTGCGCTTGAAATTTCAGCACCTATATTCGATCTGCAGAATCCTTTACTCCTTGAAACTCGCCACCCAAGTATTACATGCCGCATATCATTCTACGCACTCAAAGAACCTGCCGGAAGACGAACTATAGAAGCTGAAAGCCTTGCTTTTTAGCCAAATATAAGGGTAGAACGTGTTGACGTCTGTGCTCGAAGCATACGTTCGACCATACAAAGTCCGGCTCAAGGAGTGAGCGCGCAAACGTTAATCCGTTGTTTCAGATTTCGCCCATGGGAAAGGGGCTGACTACGCGGTCTTTGCGTAAAGCGTAAGGGGCAAAATATAAAGGCTTGACAGTTACCACTGACGCGGGCCGAATCCGCCTTTTTCATTTTCCTGTGCTGCCACCTCGCGTAAAACGATGGAAGCTCACTGGTAGGGTACTGCGCGCCCAGCCCTGCCGGACTGAGTGCCGCTCCGGAGCACGTTTTGTTGGAATCTGTCGACGATGGCGTGTTCTGGGCAGCACCTGGTACCTGGAGGACTTCTAGGATTGATTGATGGCTGGGTGCGAAGTCCGAGGCAGGCTGCAGTGCCCACCGAAGAGCAAACTCTTCAGTATCTCCGATCATCCGGCATGCGATGCGAACACCAGCTGAGCAAGGGCCGCCGCTTCAGAGATGAAGGCTACATTCGGAACATAATGTTCAATGAAATATCCTCGATCAGTAAGGTTGGCGTTTTCCGCTGTATATGCCAAAGCAGCTCTGCTAGCATTTCACTGTATTTTCCCACAGCACACCGCTGCATAGGTTAAACAAGCATGCGCGTCCATAAAGACGAGCGCGAGAGGCGCACATTGATCCATTCCGGCGATACCACGCAGAGGTCTTCATCATGGATATGATTCGTACACATGCATAAGGCACCTTCTTCTTCTTCTGCCTCTTAATACATGGCACATACCCTCACGGGGGGATTGGCCAGGGTGTAGTAGCATAAACAAGGAAATTTCCGTAGGAGATTATGACAAAATTTTAGCACCATGCGTGAATGCTCTCGTAGCTACTTTTTCGTTGCCCGCTCCATCGCGCGTTGAAAGCTGCTCACAGCACTTGCCCATTCGGCCTTCTTGCTTGAGAAAGCAAAAAGCGTCGGAACGAAGTCTAAATGCCGCGGTGACATTCGAGGCCTTCCTGGCCACGAATAAAACCTTTTGTGATAGACTGCACACGCATTTAACCGCAGTACCTCGTCCGTACCTGTCACAAAGTGATTCCCGCACAGTCTTGATGTGCTTGACGGTGCCCTTTTCACTACGAAAGCCTGTCTCTGAACGCTCTGAGAGCACTTTTGGCATAAAAACACTAATGGCTGCAGATAATCTTACCGGCCTGGCATTACCAGGAGAAAGTCCTGGACTGAAACAGCGCTCGCCGAAGCGTTTGACACGTACCACAAGGTCCAGTCTGCTCGGTTTTATTCGTTTATTCTTTGTTGTGAGCCGCGGAAGGACTTAAGCAGAAGTCATATTGACTGCCTAATGTTCAGCGAGGTACCCAACTTGAAATAAGCAACGAAAGGTGATGCTTTGGCCGCATTACATTGTTGTGATTGAACGATCGAGTATGGTCCGGACTCATTATTGTTACATGGAAACTTCCGATCAATATTTTATTCGACTAGGGGCCAGTCAGAATCAGAGTCATGTTTATACAAGAAGGAAATACAGCCTGGATAAATGTATACAGAAGTAGGTCCCGTAGTCAGCGACAGTACTGGGACCTCCTATATTGTTTATCAAAATGCTAAAATAAATGCAAACATAGCAGTAGTAATAAGAAGCTGATGAAACAATCTTGTCGTTACATATTTCCGCGGCGACACACATATTATATACAGGGGTGAGTAGGCATATAGAACAACCAAGCAGAATAATGAAAATAGAAGTTATACAATGTTTATAGTTATACAGTTATTCAGTACTACTTACAAATTACAATATTACTAAAAAAGCGAAAAACTGAACAGCAAATTGGCGATAGGAAAAATAGTGCACATATTAAAAGCTTGTGGTGTACATCTGATGTAACACCTTATAATTCTAAAATGCGGTAGCTTGTCTAACAGCTATTGTGAACTATTAACGCTTTTAGTTAATAATAATAATTGTTTTTTGGGGGAAAGGAAATGGCGCAATATCTGTCTCATATATTCGTTGGACACCTGAACCGCGCCGTAAGGGAAGGGATAAAGGAGGGAGTGAAAGATGAAAGGAAGAGGTGCCGTAGTGGAGGGCTCCGGAATAATTTCGACCTCCTGGGGATCTTTAACGTGCACTGACATCGCACAGCACACGAGCACCTTAGCGTTTTTCCTCCATAAAAACGCAGCCGCCGCGGTCGGGTTCGAACCTGAGAACTCCGGATCAGTAGTCGAGCGCCCTAACCACTGAGCCACCGCGGCGGGGCTTTTAGTTCATTTTTAAATTTACATACAGGTTTAGTGTTTTTTTAATTCCACCGGTAGGTATTCCATAAGGAGAATGATGAAAAATAAACTTTTTGCTTCCCATAATTGGTGCGTACTTGAGGCAGAATTAGGTTCCAGTTAATCGCAAATCTCGTGGTGCTGGTGTTGGTGAGCTCTGGCCTTGGGATGGATTGAAATGAAATATGTTCATTAATTACTTTGTATATGAAGATACCAAGGTTAAGTTGGACAGGTTGAGGTACGGAGAGAATTCGCAGTGAAGTGAGTAAAGATTGAGCATTAAAATCGAAGGGGATGTGTGTTAGTATTCGGACTGCTTGATTCTGAACTACTTGTAACGATGTCAAATGACTACTGTAGGTGTCACCCCAGCATGTTATACAATAAGAGAAATGGGAATGTATGAATGAGTTATACAAGGTTAAAAGTACAGACTGATTAAAGTAAGGGCGAGTTCTGATGAGAATTCTTAAGCCATATGCTATCTTCCATTTAATGCTAGAAATATGGGAACAAAATTTTAAATGGCGATCTAATTCTTCTGCTAAAAACAATGATGATTCGTTGACTGGAATGACGTGCGGGCCTATAGGCAAATGGGGGGAACACAAGTAGTTGCGATCCACACATCGCGATCGCGGGCGAAGGATATCGTATACACCTTCATGCGGAGTGAGCGCTCGGCTACCTCTGTCCAGGTGGAAAGACCGAGTCGTGGCCCCCATTAATTCTCAATGGCGAGCAGAACATCAAACCCGGAATGGCGTCGCATATAGGTAAAAGAAAAGCAGGGCACTCTCGCTCTTTCCCACCACGAGGTCCGTTTTCAAAAATCGCATGCGACGATCAACACAAGCAGTTGGAATAGGTCTCACTACTGATGTGTTTTATTTGCAAATCACAGCTTGCTTCATGCAACTTATGCAGGTGTGTATGAGCTTGAGCTTCCCTTTTGTAATGGAACAAAAGAAAATGGTAATTGTACCATTGATTCTTACTTACAAATCTGGAATACAGTAAAACAGATAAAAAACAGAGCTTGTTGTAAGCACGCGCTTGCTTTGTTCTTTTCCGAGAAAATACACTGTAGCGACCACAAGGCTGCGTTCTGGCATCAAGCTTCCAAATGTTACCATTCTTTCTATATACAAAGCGGCAAAGTTGTTTTTTTCCGCTCCATAAAGTGCGTAGGCTACAGAGCCAGCAGGTGCTTCAGATATTTTGGTCCAGGTTGCAGGAATACAAATTGAGTCCAACGGATGCTGATCTTCAATAGCAATACAATCCATCTGCCGCTGCGGGCATCACTGGGCTGCTCTGTTGCTGCCGGCCCGTCGGAAACATCGTCGAGCGTGATTGGCGGTCCTCCACCGGCACTGCGCATTTGCCGTTTAGTGACAGGTTGGTCACACAGGTTCCTCACTTTTCTTTTCGATGTCTTCTTAGGCAGAAGGTATTTCTGATAGCTGTCGAATACTGCTGGCATGCCATCGGGCGCGAGACGTCGTCTACCTGGCGAGCTCGTTGACGACACCATTCACCGTCTCTAGATGTCGCAGTCTCCAAAATGTTTCTCGCAGAAAGCACACGCTGGAGTCAAGTTGCGGTCCTGTCTTTTGATCAGCCGCTCCCACTCCGCAAGCCGTGTTGGGTCCGAGGACACACAGAACATGGAAGCCTTGCTCGGATTCGACCGGTAGCCACTCCGACGGAGCGGCACGAAACATGTTTTTTCCCGGCCTTGATGCTTCGATTTTACCATCATTAGTCGCTGTGGTTCTCCATCACATGGAACAGCACGGACAAAACAACAGAAAAAAGCGCAGATGCGACCAAAATGTTATTCCACACCGCGCACGACCAACGCAACTGCAGCGACTGCGGCATGTCCGGTAGCGACGGTACCTTTACGACGAGCAGTGCCCCTCGCGGCCAAAGTTGGCCGGCATCGCGCGCGCTGCCACCCTCTCCGATTGGGAGAGCGCTCCGCTCGACACACTAGTAGGATATTCTAGGCACTATATCTATACTATGGAGGTGGAACAGTATTGCAAGACGCACGTGTCCATCGAAAACACCTGTGGTCCTTGCATCACCGCAGGCCTCAACTGCGGCTAGCTCTCTCTGGTCGGGCGGGCTCCTGTCGGACACGCTTAATTACTTGACGTGCCATACTTTTATTCCCCCGTCATCTGTTCGTCTTCGGTTGCTGCCCCAGGCGCCCTTCTCCGGGAACCAGTCAAAGGGAATGTCATTCCCGCCGAGCCAAGTGTCGAAAAATTCCACAGGCTCCTTCTCAGCTAGGCATTCTTTTTTTGCGCGGTCGTCGGCCACCTGCCTCCGTCGAAATTGCCGCTGCTGTAACCGCCACCGTGGTCATCCCGGTCGATGGAGTCTGCGCCTCAATCTGCTTGAGCTGGAGTGCATCCCGTTCATAACAGTGTGTAGTGAACTTGGGCACAATAGTGGAACCGGAGGTTAGTGATCCGTCTAAAAAGATGGTCAGTCCTCGCACGTATTCTTCAAACTTTTCTGCTGCCCATATTACAGCTAGCGACAACTTTTAAACGCGAAAGTACTTCTCTTACTTGTTAGGGAATGGGAAGCATATAGGCCACTGCTCTTCTTTCCCCACGGCTGCTGCTTCAGCAGTTATGTGTCTCCTTGTTAGGAGCATGACCAAAAATGAGCGAAACTTGCGCTGAAATATCTCTGGCTCACTGATGGAAGTTAAATCTGGTAAAAACCAGAGTTGGCGTTCGTTGCGAGAGCACTGTTGCATCCCCTAGGCTTCCTAGCACTTCGACCACGGCTGACAAAACATGTAGTTGTCGTCTGACAACTTTGTTAAGGCTTGTAAGGTCGACACAGATGCGCACATCATGTGATCGCTTCTGGACTATCTACGAGAGGTGCACGGTGGTAGCAGGCGCCTTACTGCGTTGGCTTTGATGAAGAGGAATCTCAAGTCTATTTAGAGTGGGGACCACAGACTTTGTACAACTATATACAAGTCGTAAATACAGGTGATGAAGATTTGGTACCAACACCGGCCAGCGTGCCGAACCCCTCAAACACTGAAAACTTCCTTACCTCAGAAAGGAAGCTTAATACACGCAATGTTCTAACCGCGCTTGTGAAAGTGAGTTCGATGAAGCGTATCTGTATCCTCCAACAGCTAGGTCGCTTGGTGACACGGTGAATGCTGTGGAAGTGTACTCAGGGGAAATATTTGCGTTCAGATTCCGCTTCAGCAAGGCGCCCGTGTTGACAGTCACGAAAGAGCTGCTGCTGAAAAGCAACACGGACTTAAGACGAGCGCCGCTTCCATCCCTGTTGAAGATGCTTCTACGCCACCGGTGCGGCTCGTTCACACTTGGGCATTCGGCACCGAGAGCGAGCGGAATCCGCCGCGACCGAAATGCTGCCTCGTCCACACCTCCTGGCCACCCAGTTGCCGCTCGTGGCGTACAGAGATATGGTTAGAAAAGAGCATAAATCGACGCTGTCTATGTACCAAAAATGTATGCATGCTTACGTACCCTATCGGCGGGTATTTTTAGGGCTGTAGTCAGAAAAGAATCGGGATAAGTTCCGTTAAAACTGTAGTAAGTCGGCCGCCGTCTTTTGCTGCCGACAAGGAATGCACGCATAATCTCGGCAAAAGCACTCAGCTGACAGAACGTTCATCTAGAACACGCGGTTGTACTGTACAAATTTAGATGCGTATCGTACCTCTAATGCCACCGCCTTAGTGCAGAGGACTGGCACTCGGATGAAAGGCGCTACTAGTCGACCTTGCGTGCCAGCGCCTCACACTCCGCGTGTGCATGCATGATGACCTGCGCTTGGAAATTTTTTTTATCCCTTTGATGAGCCAAACGTGAAGAGATGCATGCGTACGGTTCTTCGAAGTTTTTTAACCTTTTTTGGCAGAAGGCCCGAGCATCAAGCTGTACGACAGTTTGCAATGACAGAATCAGCGGTCGCCTCGATCGGCTGCCGTAAGTGAACTGTTTGGCCACATATATGCCAGCAGAGATGCATCGAGCAGTGTGCTCGGGGGGCCTTTTAGCAAAAGGCCATGTTTCAATCAATCAATCAATCAATCAATCAATCAATCAATCAATCAATCAATCAATCGATCGATCAATCAATCAATCGTTTCTCAAAACATATCCGCCTTTCCACTCTGCAGAACGCAATGAGGACAATCCCAACCATACGCTCTTGTATCGCGCTCAGCTAGCACTTCACCAACACGTTCAGCACATGCATATATGCGCTCATCTGAGCGCGTACTCGGAGCTGGAATCTGCGGCCGCTCTCATGAGAAGCCTCGAACGCCATCACAATATCAGCCGGACGCACGAAATTAGCGGCCGAAATGTTTTGTGAGTGAGAACTATGCGGTCGTAATATGAAGCGAGCATTTGTGCTTGCGAGGTGGTGAGACGATCGGACTGCGATAGATAAACATCATGCAAGAGCAACCGCAAAAGGCGCCATTGCAGGGGACACATACGATATGCACCGTTGCCTAGTTAAAACAAGTGCCGGCATCTGACAAAAGATCGTATGAAAAACCGCGGTCGTTCAAGTTCATATAAAAATGGCCGCGCGCTCTTTCCGCTACTTCCCTTCCTCTCCAAGTTGCCCGAGAGCTACAAGCACAAAATCATCCTGGCGAGTTTGGCTGCTCGCTGGCGTCCCGAAACCGCCCAGCCAGAGAAAAACGAACACGTTCTGGGAAGCCACCGAAAGCGCCCGGAGCAGCGCGAAAAAAATCGAGTGACAGGCCGCTGGCTGCGCGCTCTGGCAGGCCGCAGGCAGCCAGAAACGGGTAATCGAAGAGGACCAGCGTGACGCGCCTGCGATTAGTTTCACACAGGACGCTCCGTGCGCGCGGTTATGTATGCTTACATAAAGTATATTTGTTTTGTAGCGAGAGCTACATTGGGCTACCAGTCGAGCATGCCATTCATGACCGCAACTCCGCGTCATGAAGTTTACATCCCGGAATGCACGATTCCGCAGTATATGTTGGCATAAACGATCTTACTCAGTATCATGCGTGAAATAAAAATGCCTACAAAAATTCTAACGGCGTTTTCAGCCCACACGTTGAGTATTATTTTAAAGCAGTACAAGTAACAATTTCAAGTGTCAAGGAAATGAAACTCTGCATAGGCGTGAAATGTTGGTCGCCTGCCACTTGTCATGTTTCACCCTTACAGCCCACAGGAGCCTCTTTTTCGAATGTGTGGAAAATGTAAACATTTTTCCAGCCATTTCGGGAGAGATTCGTGCACGCAGCACCTCGATACCTTGCCTTTTCAGATGGGAGGGGAGACAGCGCTATAGTTGCCGTCCCCCATTGAGAATACAGATCTCAGCCAACGATCATCACTCAAGCGCAACCTCAGGCAAGGCCCCCCACACAACATGGGTCAGGGCAGTTTTGTGTTGGGGTTGCAGGCGGTTTCCCTGCCAAAGGGCTCTAGCAATCGAGGGCGCCGCCATCGCAAGGGGGAGACGGTACACTTGGGCGGCGCTTATTCCACAGCGGTGGATCGAAGCCCGATGTGAGCAGGTCTCCTAATACCTTATGCTTATTCTTGCGCCGCATTCTTTGAAGATAACCATCGGCCATCCTGATCCTTTGCAGAACATTTTCCGTCCCAGATGCTTTCTTTCTCGCTGGTGGTGAAACCAAAGCTCCTTCCTCATCTTATTCTTGACTTCCATCAGGTTGAGGATGCGTCCGCTGTAGGCCGTGTGGCATCGGGCCACCCAAACTTGGTAGCTGATCTCCGCGAGCGCCAGCGCGAACTGGTTTCGTGCCTCGCAGGACACCTGGTTAAAGTATCGGATGGTGTGAAATGGGATTCCCAGGAGGCCGAACAGAACGCGGAGACGCTCGAGAAGCGCTGCTGGTATCACGCAGTCCTGGAAAATTTGCGTCGATGTTTCCGCTGTTCTACAGTAGGGGCACGCGTCCACGAGTCCGGAAGTTCGCGAAACGAAGGTGTGGCGTTTAATTGCCAGGATTCCCAGCGCGAAGCGCCACATGATTGAAGCATAGCGCGCGTCCAGGAAATGCGCTGTCAGGTACTTTCACGTTGGTCTCTCGGCCGTCATCAGCTCCTGATGAAGATGGATTGGAGGCGCAGGGTTGAGGAGGCTCAACATCGTGTTGAGGGCAATCTCGCGTGGGGGCTCAGTGAATGCTGCTCTTAACAGGTTCATGTCGGCAGCCGCAGCGCTGTGAAATGCGAGCGGTGTCCCCGCGCGGGTTGCGGTTTGCTGCAGCTGCTTGAATTCACTTAGCCGCATTGATAGAAAGAAGGATGACAGTGTCTTCTTAGCGGCATGTCACACTCGACCGCGCTGAACGTCCACTGCACATGCAGCGCTCTGGCTATAGGGCATCTCTAGGTCAGGAGTCCCAAGTCCTCCCTTCAGTCTGGGTTGCTTGACGACCGCGCGCCTAATCTTGCCGGGTGCTTCTTGCCAACGAAATGTGTAAATTAACTTCTCTTCTCTCCTTTTCACTCCTGTGGGAATCTCCAGGATGCCGGCACTGAAGCTTATTTTGGCGATCAGCAGGGTCCGAATGATTGTAGCTTGCGCTATGATCGGGCACCGCAGTGGACCAAGATCCGCCGTTTTCGTCTCTAGTTTTTCTACCAGCTGCTCCCAGTTACGCGCCGAAGGCCCCTCCCCGTTAAATAAAAAGCCCAACATCCGCGTCTCGCGCACCGCAGGTACCTCAGCCATGTTTGGCGGTCGATCATCGCGTAGCGGCATGACGGCGCTTTTGCGCTTGTTAAGCCGCGCCCCGCTTGCCGCGCAATATTGCTCGGTTATCTCTAGAGCGCGCGCTGCTGATTCTGCGTCCGGCACGACGATGGTGATATCGTCGGCGTATCCGAACATACGGTACATACAGCAGGTGGGCCCACCGGCATGCAGGACAATACGTTTAACGCGCGTGTCGGCTGCCAGGCGCTGCAGCAGAGGTTCGATGGCTGTGACATACAGAAGCGGCGAGAGCGGGCAGCCTTGTCTAACAACTCGCGCAACCGGAAACCACCCAGAGATGCGTCCCTGGACGATCACTGCCGTGCGTGGCGCTGCACAGAGAATCCGAGCCATGTTTATGAAGCCTTTGCCTATGCGTGCGTGTTCTAGCTGCTTTATTAAGTAGCTACGGTTGAGGGGATCGAACGCTTTCTCCTGATAGAAGGAGAGCAATAGGCATCCAAGATCACGAGGCCTCAACCACGTAAACAAGTCTTTTAACGCCAGTCCGTGCAGCTCTACCGAACACCCTGGGACACAGCAAGCTTGCTGCGGCCCGACGATGGTATACAGAGACCTGGTGTTAGCCGCAAAGAAAAGATATTGGCTAGCAGCTTATAATCACTGCTTAACAGCGTTATAGGCCGCCATGCTCTCAAGTCGGCAGACTTGCTGCTATCCGTGCACAGCATCTCGGCCAGCGCGCCTTGCTCCAACAGCTTGTTGAGGAGGTTCGTAAAAGGGCGCTTCAGTAGAGGTCACAATTTCTTATAGAAGGCTGGCGGAAGTCCGTCAGCACCCGGGCTGCGGTTAAGCTTCATTAATTGCAGCGCCGCGTAAAGCTCGTCCTCGGATATCCAAGTCGCGTCTACTTCGGGCTCGTCGCGCGGACTTTCGAGAGGGAACTCATCCGAAGCACAAGGCGCGGCTGTGTATAAATCCTCGTAAAAATTCCACGCGGAATTAAGCACCCCGTCTGCGCTGGTTGTTAATGCGCCTGTGACAGGGTCCTCTATCGCGGTGAGCGTGTTGCTCTTCGTAGCGAGACGGCGGCGCAACAAATGCCTGGCACACCACGCCTCGCACTGCCATCGCTCGATCATCTGCGCGCGCAGTTGCGCGTAGCCGGTTCCAGCGGCGCTTGAGCAGCTGGGGATAATAATAAATAATGATTGGTTTTTTGGGGAAAGGAAATGGCGCAGTATCTGTCTCATATATCTTTGAACACCTGGGGATGTTTCCGCCTTTTTCACGACGCGACTGCGCATGCGCCCATCCCCTGGCGGTGGTGTCGCGAAACATATGGGAAGGGTCGCGCGCTCTACTCGAGACCGGCCGTGGAAGTGTAAACAAACCGGCTTCGTACGCGGTGTGCGTTGCTGCAGCCGTCGGGCGTTCAGCGCGACGCATTTGGCGATGCATACGACATGTGTTACATACGGCTGCAATGCCCAATATGTAAATGGAAGCAAACTCCGATTTTTTCGCTTTCCGAACGCTTCCCGGGACCGCGTTCGACGCGAAGCGTGGATAAAAGCAGTTCGCCTGCTCGACGATCGTGGCCGCCCTTGGGCACAGTCAAACACGTCAAGACTATGCGAGAATCACTTTGTGACAGGTACGGACGAGGTACTGCGTTTAAATGCATGTGCAGTCTATCACGGAGCCGCCGCGGTGGCTGAGTGGTTACGGCGCTCGGCTGCCGGCCCGAAAGATGCGGGTTCGATCCTGGCCGCGGCGGTCGAATTTCGATGGAGGCGAAATTCTAGAGGCCCTTGTGCTGTGCGATGTCAGTGCACGTTAAAGAACCCCAGGTGGTCAAAATTTCCGGAGCCTTTCACTACGGCGTCTCTCATAGCCTAGGTCGCTTTGGGACGTTAAACCCCCCATAAACCAAACCAGTCTATCACGAAAAGTTTTATTCGTGGTCAGGAAGGCCTCGAATGTCACCGCGGCATTTAGACTTCGTTCCGACGCTTTTTGCTTTCTCAAGCAAGAAGGCCGAATGGGCAAGTGCTGTGAGCCGCTTTCAACGCGCGATGGAGCGGACAACGAAAAAGAAGCTACGAGAGCATTCACGCATGGTGCCAGAATTTTAATAATAATAATAATTGGTTTTTTGGGGAAAGGAAATGGCGCAGTATATGTCTCTCCTATTGAAATTTCCTTGTTTATGCCACTACACCCTGGCCAATCCCCCGGTGTGGGTATGTGCCATGTATTAAGAGGCAGAAGAAGAAGAAGAAGAAGAAGGTGCGTTATGCGTGTGTTCGCATCATATGCATGATGAGCGCTGCGTGGTATCGCCGGAATGACTCAATGTGCGCCCCTCGCGCTCGTCTTTATGGACGCGCATGCTTGTTTAACCTATGCAGTGGTGTGCTGTGGGAAAATAAAGTGAAATTCTAGCAGAGTTGCCATGTTGCGAGTGCGCTTGTGCTTTTGTAGTTCGTGTAGCTATTCGGCAGCGCTTGAGCACAACGACTGCTTGTGAAAACTGTTGTCCCCAGTGGCTTTCTGTGGTACGGCGTGCACGATGTAGTATTCATGTTTCATGGATGGCAGGCATATACAGCGGAAAACGCCAACCTCACTGATCGGGGATATTTCATTGAACATTATGTTCCGAATGTAGCCTTCATCTCTGAAGCGGCGGCCCTTGCTCAGCTGGCGATCGCATCGCATGCCGGATGATCGGAGATACTGAAGAATTTGCTCTTCGGTGGGCACAGCAGCCTGCTTCGGACTTCGCACCCAGCCATCAGTCAATCCTAGAAATCCTCCAGGTACCAGGTGCTGCCCAGGACACGCCATCGTTGACAGATTCCAACAAAACGTGCTCCGCAGCGGCACTCAGTCCGGCCGGGTTGGGCGCGCAGTACCCTTCCAGTGAGCTTCCAGCGTTGTACGCGAGGTGGCAGCACAGGAATATGAAAAAGGCGCATTCCCTGCGCAGAGCCGTCAGGGTTGGAGCGATTCTTGGTCCTTGCGAGAGGGGGGCGGATAATGCTATCGGACACTATTCTGATCTCCTCTCCCTCTTCCCGCACTAGCTTTTTCCCCCATTCTTTAAGAGTTTCCTTGACGCGTTGCGTTATCTCACCCCAAGATTGCAATGTCATGGATGGGGTGACGTGCTGTTTTATCACACGTGCGACATCTTGGGCTACGCTGTCGTCATTCAGGAGCCTGACATTCAAGGTCTCTTCGATTTGGCTTGCACTGGCTGCACTTGTTCTGAAAAGCGGCGCAGCGGTGCCGAGCGTGTGCAGCGCCGGTTCAGCAATAGCGGCTGGAGCCGCACTAGTGCGCGACTGCAAAACGAAGACGGAAATGCAGGCCTAGCAGACGCATAGCTTTCTTTACGTGTTTTACGTGCATGTTGTGTATCGCTGACACCGTTTGGTGCATGAAATGGCCCTGTTTGAAATTGCCATGGAGCTATTGGACTCGGAAAGCGACGACGACCGCGACTACATTGACATTCACGTTGACTCCGATGACGATTTCGACGATGCGTGTGCTCTAGTAGCCTGTGCGCTGGTACGAGGAGATGCAAATCGTGTGCCGGGGTACAAAAACGTGATATCCAGGTACCATGCGCATGAGTTCAAAAGATTGTTCAGGCTCTCTAGAGAAAAATTTGACTGGCTAAGTGGTCAATTCAGAGCTTCGACCTTCCACCCAAACGCGTTTCAAGGGCGTCAGAAAATATCGGCGGAAAATACATGCCTAATTGCTCTTGTGTATATCGATAACGGCTCCCAGATGCCGATGTACGCCATAGGAGACAAGTTTGATTGATTATGGATTTTTATGGCGCAAGGGCATCTAAGGCCAAAGAGCGCCATGACACAAGGTACTTTTCTTTTTCTCAAGGTGGGGTCAAAGACCCGTTTTCCAAGCATTTCACCCTAAATAAGCCGAGCACCAGACCAGGGGAAAGCTTGTACCCAAGTTTGACGTGGCAGAGTCTTCAGTGCACGAATGCGTGGCGCGGTTCATCCACTTTTTGCACACACTAAGCGGTGATGTTATATGCTGGCCCAGCAGAGCAGAAATGAATCGCATCAAGGCAGGTTTCCTCGCCAAGAGAATGCCATCGGCTGCATCGGCGGTTCGCACATCCAGATCCTGACTCCGAGCGAATCGACGCAGTTATATTTCAATCAGAAGAAGTGGCCATCTATCATTTTACAAGAGATCTGCGATGATAGGAATCGGTTTCTGAATGTTTTCATTGGGTTCCCTAGATCTGTCCACGATGCCAGCGTTTTGAAGGAGAGCCCTTTCTTCACATGTGCAGCATTGGAACGTGGTAATAATAATAATTGGCTTCCGGGGAAAGGAAATGGCGCAAAGTCTCTCATATATCGTTGGACACCTGAACCGCGCCGTAAGGGAAGGGATAAAGGAGGGAGTGAAAGAAGAAAGGAAGAAAGAGATGCCGTAGGGGAGGGCTCCGGAATAATTTCGACCACCTGGGGATCTTCAACGTGCACTGACATCGCACTGCACACGGGCGCCTTAGCGTTTTTCCTCCATAAAAACGCAGCCGCCGCGGTCGGGTTCGAACCCGGAAACTCCGGATCAGTAGTCGAGCGCCCTAACCACTGAGCCACCGCGGCGGGTTTGGAATGTGGTGAAAACTACATTCTGGTTGATAGTGAGTATCCTCTGATGCCTTGGCTCATGACTCCATTCAGGGACAATGAAGCCTTCTTTCCATCTTGGAAAAAACAGTTTAATAAGCGACACAGACAGCAGAGGGTGTCCATCGAGAACACCTTCAGCATGCTTAAACAGCGTTTCAGGAGGTTGTATCTTGTGGATGCCAAAACTGTTGTGCAGTCCTGCTATATAGTCATGGCAGCGTTTGTACTCCACAACCTGTGCAACCACGAGAGGGACTTCTTCCAGGAGCTGACATCTTTACCACAAGAGGAAGATGTGGGTAATGACGACACTAAAGGAGATTTTGACTGCAGTCTCCCAAGCTACAGTCCCTGGGAGAGTTCATTGCAAAGGAGCAGTGCTAGGAACATGTCGCATCTCTGTGAATGTGGAAAAGGGCTTTGTAAAACTATTTATCTCATATATGAGGAATGTTTACATTTGAAATAAATTGAACATGCAGTGGTAGCGAAAGACAACTTTATTCTCCCTGTTGTGACCCTTGTTGCTATGCAATCAGTCTAGCAGGCGATCAAATCTCTCCATGCGGTCTGCATGCCGCTTTGCCCTCTCTTTTTCCCACTTTTTTTTCATTTCTTTCCTCAGCTCTCGCTTCGGCTTGATTCTCTCCTGCTTGCCCCATTTTTTCCAGCACCTCCAAAAGGGGAGTAAGCTGTGACTTGCTGTGACGTTTCCTTTTAGAGGCCGGGCTGTCCTCAACCGCAGTCTGTCCTCGACTGGCACAGGCAAAATCTCGGTGGATACTTCTGTGGTGCTTGTCCTGTATAAAATATACACACAGATGCCACATCATTTTCAGGTTTTTCCACAAAAACTGTCTTTCGCTTACCCTGAGCATCCGCTAGGGAGGATGGCCTTTCCAGGCTCAAAGAGCAATTGTGGGTTAAGACTGTGCTCCTTTGCAAGCATCTCCGCCAATTCTCTGTGTAATGCGTGATGCACAAATGATCAACATCATAGAATAACCTAGTAAATAAGCACACTTACTCGTCATATTCGCAGGTCATGCGGTGGTGACCAGGTGAACTGTTGTCCTTCTTGATCCTCTTATACGCTTGGTCAAATGAGTTCCACTTATTTTAAATCTGTGTGGTAGTCATATTGCACATAAACTCTTTGTTGATAAGCTCGGTAATTTTCACCCACAGAAGCTTTCTTGTGCTAAAATAAAAGCCTAGCATAGTTAAATATAAAACACTCTGCTACATGTGACTGAAATTTCGCGGTACCACTTCAAAAGGTTCTTTTAGTACTTAATTAAGTGTGATGCTTTCTGGTACTTTGAAATCACAATATTTGCACAGTGGCTGCCCCAAAGTTCACACACTCTTGAGATGAGAATTGATGTACTAAGCTTAAACAAATCCTGCGAAGTATGAATGAAAAACATTCCACTAACATTGCTGGAAGTATAAATTCGAGAAACGACAGTACACTTCATTGTTGCTCAAAATATTGGTGGCAACATAAAATGAAACGCAAAAGACAACGTACCGGAGTTATCTGGTCTTTCGCACAGAGTCGTTCATCTCCGTGTACTTGGAGATGGAGAACTTGGTTTTTCAAGTGCTCCATATTTCTGCTGCTTCATCAGCGGACGCGGATGCCGCTGGAAAGGCGCCTGGCCCCATTCCATCGAAGCCGTCACTGGCGCAGACCGGTGCCGGTGGTTGTGTCACAGGAGGAATATTTTCAGCCCGTGTATCTTGGGCCACGAACTGGAGTGTCAAGCGCTGCCCGTCTGCGAAGACAAAACCTAACATTTGGAATGTGCACACAGCACAGCATGATATCTTATAAATGCTAAATGGACCTAAATCAATGCCGCAATTTGACAGGGACCTATGCGTTGACCGTGGCCAACCGCTACCCATGGCCATGCGTACGAATAAAGCGCAAACTGTCCGCTAACCACGCTTTCATCGAGAACATGCAGCACCACATTCCTGATGCCTCGTATATATATATATATATATATATATATATATACATATATATATATATATATATATATATATATATATATATATATATATATATATATATATATATATATATCCATTTGTGTCTGCGTCCTTCAGTGCTGAGCCGTCGGGGCCAAACTTCTTTTTGGACGCCGTGGACGAGAACATGCATCATCGTCTGCTCTTGCCTGAGCGGCAAGTACGCCATGCTGCACTTTTCTCTGCACTGGCTCTCGAGTGAGTGCAGGCCGGCCGAGACCTCGTGCAGCACTTCGCCAGCACCTTGACAAAACGAGAAGAAAAGTGCAGAGGGCGTGCGCTGCACCAGAAAAACGAGGACGGCGGTGCTGCACCCACTGAACTAGTGCAGCCGGTGCAGCCAAATAGAAGAGACCATCAGTCTCCAGCACCCCTTGACGCGCGGTGCAATGTCTGGGGCACACAGATGGGGGATAAGCAACCTGTGGTCGCTTAAGGCGGTTGGAAAAACCCATGCGGACTGAAGGCTGCTCGAGAGACTCGGCGAGACATACACCCTGTCGATTCTTCTCTCGCCGGCCCGCCCGGGTCAGTCCCGCACGACCTGGCTGCAGCGCGCGCCAGCAGTCCGTCACATCCAACTCGTCCACGAGAGAATGCAGTGCCCGTGTCCTAGTTTGCTCGCGATAAGGACGCAGCGTTGCGCAACGATGGGATCGCCTATCCTCTGGGTTCAGAACACAATTAAAATCGCCAAGGAGAATGACACGCGCAGGTCCCCCAGCTTACCATCTAACCCCTCGAAGCACTGATTTATCAGTGCTTCGAGGGGCCGTGCGACAAGGTGCGTAAATGCTTAGCACACGCATGCCGTTGTTTAAATCAACGGAAATGATACGGCCTTCAAGGCCCCAATCATGACGCAGCACCTTGAGTTCGATGTCACGAAGGAACATTAGCGCGACACCCTCCGAACCCCTCTTGACAAAACTATAGTAGGATTTACGAACGACGTGTCAAATGTAGCAATTTGCTCCTCTATGTATCTTGCAAGGCTAACACGCCGATGCCCTTGCTTCGCGCCTTGTGAGGCCTCTGCAGTTGAGTGCCTAATACAAGGGAGAAGGCCATGCTGGTGTAGCGCGAGCGGAAGAAGGGAGGGGGTGGGTGGGTTCTATTATTCAGCAGACTTGAAGCGGATTCCCTCCTCATCCACGGTAGGCGAGCCGAGAGGGGAGTCAGGTGTTGACTCACAAGTATTGTCAGAGAGCACCTCACAGTCACGTCTTCCCCCACAGTACTGACAGGGATTGGGCTTGGGAGTGTCCTCCTCACTCTCAGACTCGCTTTCCCCAGAACTAGAAAGGAGTAGCGAATTCTTGAGGAAGGCGCGGTTTGTTAGGGGACCCCCTTCTGAAGAATTGCTACTAGCTGCTGCTGAGGTGCTCGTCTTCTCTTTTTTCCTGCGGGCGCTTCGTTTCCTCTTCGGCCGGGCGCACATGGCGTCCATGTCTTCTTCGACATGGTTTTCCGTCTGCTTCTCTTGGGTGGCCGCAACTTCGTCCACTGGACCTGCAGCATCAGCTGAGGTCTCCAGCGGAGCGGATCCGACTTTTTCCGCTATTGGTTCCACAGACGTATGCTCCTCGGTTGCCATTGTGGGAGTTGCTGCCTGGCTCACGGCGGGCTTGGGCTGCTGCCAGACTGTGTTGCGGCCAAGAAAAATTGCAGTCGACGGAAACAGGCTGTCGCACGTGTCGCCGAACGTGCAACTGACGCAGGCGGGAGTGGGCACAAACATGGCGGAGCGGAGGGGTCGCGCGCATCGAGGTGCCTTAGCTTTCAGGGTAACCTGCCTCTATTAATCCTATATTCTCGGAAAGTAGGCTTCGCTTTAGTCAAGGAAGTGTGCGAAGCAAAGCAAGCATTCAGCGTTGGGTGAATGCGCGAGCAAGGAGCTGTGCCGACCGGAAACAAGTATGGGGGAGCCTCTCCTCCCTTCCCTGAGGTGGGTACACAATACCCCCTCAGAGGGATAACAAAGTAGGCCATGCTCAAGTTGTTACCACCTGGCCCTCTCCACAGCCTACACTGGGGGAGGATTCACCCTCGCGCGATACTTGTCGTACACCTGAACAGTGACGTGTGCCTATGTGAGAGAGTCATCTCGACACGAGCCAATCAACCATCAGCAGAAGCAAGGCGGTTCCTGCTTCGTTCCTCCCCTGCAAGAACTACTTCCCCGGCCCAGAGCGAAACAGCAGTCGTTTTCCAAAAGTCTAGGAGTGTGTAGCTAAGTTCTCTTGTCTGCGGTCCGTGGAAGAGAAAAGCTGTGAACTGTTGAGGCTTGCCACCTTGCCGCTGGGCACCTCAGTTGTTTCGACGCGTGCCTGGCCCGTGCGAGTGCTTTACGCTTCCTTGCTACGACGCCCGGTTCGGCCTCGCGAAACAGGATCCCAGCTTCTTGGGGAATCTCAGGTGAGAGTTAGAACAAGGTATGCTTTGCTGCGCTTCCAAATCATGCGACCTCAGAGGTCACTCATGCTCGCTGGAATCTGTGCCGGGCAGGACACGACTACAGTGCCTTTCTTCTTGAGGACTGATCAGGTGGTCCTGCTAGAATGAGATAACGGATAACCTTTAATCAAGGACGCCACCATCTTGGTGAGGTGACGGCATGTACAGTCTAGGCTGGCAACAACCGCCATGATAATATGCGCAGTCACATTCGCGGATTGGACCAGTCAGAATTTCGAAGCTTCCGCATTTACTTTTTTGCGCCTGGTAGGTTCCCGAGACAAAAACCTTTGCAAGCAGCAATGAAGCCATTTCCCAGAAAAATGACTGGAACTTCGGGGGATTACATGGCCAGATGTACTTGCCAAGGACTGACAGGAGTTGTGTGTATAGCCTAGATATGCTGTACAAAGCGAGGATGGCGTATACCCAGGGCTGCGACGGAGGTGAAGCAAGAGATGCAGAGA
This sequence comes from Amblyomma americanum, assembly GCF_052857255.1. Taxonomy (NCBI): domain Eukaryota; kingdom Metazoa; phylum Arthropoda; class Arachnida; order Ixodida; family Ixodidae; genus Amblyomma; species Amblyomma americanum. The sequence continues at coordinate 143,544,377 of NC_135499.1, read as the reverse complement.
TGATTGAGCACTAAAATACATGCCCTTTAGAGAGGCTTGCAGCCAAAGCAACCTCTGCAGAGCACGCTGCCTCACGCGAATGTGGGCGCGAAGGCACGAATCCTGGCGCGCAATAACCATCGCTTCTTATGTACCTAGATAAGCCGATCTAGGCGCCTTCATCGCTAGAGAGGCAGGCAGGCCGGAGGATCACGCCTCTTGCAGCGGCAGGGAGCCCAACTCGAATTGTTTGTCGCCACCTCCGCCAGTCGAGTCCGGCCGTGGCTGCACTTCGCCTGGCAGTCGCTAGAGGGTTGCACTACTGGAAAATGGTCCTTACGAAAATTTACGTGCCCGTGTCGCGATCAAAACGATTTTTCTTTGCTCTTGGAAGAAACAACTTAGGGATTGAGCTACTTATGCTTTACAACCTCACTGATTAGCAGGCCAGCTGGTTGACCAGGATCCAATATGAATGTTTAGAGAGTTGCAAGTTGGACAGGCTCGATAGTTTAATCGCCACCGCAGGCAGTTAGGACAGAAAACGCCCGTGCGACAGTGTTTTTACATGTGTCAGATAATGAGTGTGGTTTCAGCAGCCGCACTCCTTGAGAGCTTTGCCACTGTGCGGCTACGCGGTCCCGACCTTTCGGGTGCCACACTGGAGTGCTCCGCTACCACTCACTGCAAGAAACAGCTGTCCAATTTTTTCTTGATTTTTGCTTGTGTGTGCGAGCGTACGCAGATATGAGCCAAGGAATTCTCGGACAGCCATCCAGCATAGTGCGTTTCTCCCGCGCCGTCTTCTTTGATGTTCGGCGGTTGAGGTATTGCGGCCAGAAATCTTTGTCCTGGTGCTCCAGAGGCACAATGGATAAGCGTTGCTTTCTTAGTGCGTAGAGTGCCAACTTCATGGGTTCTTCCTGGCCGTACGAGCCTAGCGACGGCGCTCTTGGCGTCCGCCAGAACTGGTCTGCGCATGCGCGCTGCAGAAGACGCCAGCGAACCTCAGCGAAGCGCCGATATCTGAACGTGCTAGATATCGGCGCCAGCGCATGGGCGCTTGCGTACGCGTCGGAAGCCGGTTCTGGTTTACAACAATCGGGACGGAAAATTCTGCGTGGCATGGCTTTTTCACAAGATGTGACACATTCCGGAAGTAGCGAAAATTCGTCTGCTACTGGTTAAAAACAAACGCAGCGGGGAGACGCAGTCGCGATCTGGTTCGACGAGGAGACAGCTGCCGGCATCTGTCGCATACGTTTGTCACCAACGGCTGGCGGTTTTATATTTAGCCAGTGGACCTGGCCGTAAATTTTCTCACTGTGCACTAGATGGAAAGCTGGTGGCTTTCACTTCATCCACTATTGACGCTCGAGACACTCCGGGAAGACAGCGCTCTAGATTGACGTCTATTGGCTTCTGGACTGTGCTACTGTATAGGAGGTATTCACTGAGGCCGCGCTACCAGACGGCGAAAGCGTCGCCGCGGCAAACGCGCCATGTTTGTGGTCGTTTCGCGAAAGCTCGCGCAGTGTCACGGTGCGCCGTGAGGTATCCGGCCTGAATTGTTGGTGATCCGCAACACCTTTGCACGTTGTTAAGTGCGACAACGTTCAATTTTCTTTGTAGAATGCTTATTGTGCATAAAGTTTGCAGCAGAATTCTGTGCCGTGATTTAACTGAGCTGCGTGCCGCAACTCGGCAGCAAAACTGGCCGGCTGCACTGCACGCAAGAATGTAAACGACTTGCAGCTTTTAATATCAGTTCATAACTGTCAGCTACTCATGCAGCACACATAGTGCATAACACAGCACATGATTAATTACCCATATTCCTAAGCGGACGCTGCTGAAACTCATATTTCCAGCGGCTGTAGTCCGCGAACCGTCGAATACTCATTGTTTCAGCATAAAGGCATATTGTGTCATATCTGCTTTGTTTACGCGACAAAATGGTCGAGCAAATACTGTCATGCACTCGCAGCACGAATGGCAGACAGCAAGAATGTTTTGCAGGTTTGACTGTAGAAACGTAGCGTTGCTTCCAGTGCACAAGACCTGGAATCTGTAGGCCGGTTCGCAGCAACGCGATGTGCAGCAATTCCGCTACATTCAGTAGTAACACGTCACTTTCAGCAGACAGAGATGTCAAGTTAAGCTAGCTAAACGAACATACACGTTTAACTACTCACCTAGGTGAAAAACGGCACTTCGGCCGTCGGCACCCTCACCACGGATGTTCGGCTCGACCGCATGTGAAGGAATTGCGCCCTCTCATAGATTTGCATACTTTAATTCCTCGGCCTGTCGGCAAACTTACGCCGTGCACAAGGCAGACCTCAATATCGGTGAATTCAACGCACGGCAGCCGTCTTGTAGTACGTCGCACACCACGCCGGCACCTGCACATTCCTACGGGTCGACGTTTTCACAAAATGTAACATTTTCAGCGTGCCTGCTCTTTCTGCTTCGCGCACTTCACGGAGTATCCACTCAGTCACACGGTGTTACGGGTCGGACAGAAATGATCTGCGGCGAGACGCTAAATACACTCACATTTCACACATCACAAGCCAGGTAAATGCTGCGGCTGTCGCGCGCGCGACCACCAACATGGCGAATGCCGCGCCGGCCACTAGCGCCCCTTGCGGATGACGTCATGTGAATACCTCCTATAGATTTGTTTGGTTGTTCAGTTACGTTTTCACCACTGCAGTTGTTACTGATGTTTCGTGCGCTTTGTGGTTGTGTAGTGCAGCTACGCACGCTGTTCATTTGAGACCGGAAGCATCCGACGGCGCTTGACTCGAAATGAGCTGAGCTCAGTGTTTGGTGATTGCTATAGGTCTAAAGTCAGTTTCGCGCTCGCTGTGTGCCATTTACGTAGGAAGCTGGGGTTTGCCCTGCATGAACCTGTGCCACTTTTGCATTGAAATGTGGAAGTAAAAAACAGGGTTTAACTGAGAACTCAGTAATGTGGTGCCGTTACCAGTCTGCACATTTCTCGTAGGAGTCTCGGAGACACCTTAAAAGCACAAAATACTTCGACAAGCGCTACTTATGTCAACCGTACTCGCCGAGGATTCCGTTTGGTTCATTTTGAAGACTTCCGGTGGCTGCGCATTGTACGCAGGAACGATTCTCACTTGATGAATTAATTAACAGAAATACCCGCATGTTGCACTGAACCCGGCCGTCACTTACTTGTGGTAGGACAGCCCTGCGCTACTTAATTCATGTTTTTCGTGGCAAAACTTGCAAGGGCAGTTCCGGGAAATGCCGTGAACCGGCACTTAGTTCGCACAAACTAGTTTCTCATAGAGAAGCGGAGGCCTGGGTAAACTGCTCGTGACACGAATATAGGCTATGCACGAAGAGAGACAAAACTATTGTCCACTCGTGTGGGCTGCTAGCCCGGGCCAGGCACAGCCTCACTGCCCTAGATGCCTTACAGTCCATGTCGCTGCAGCACATTTGAGGCCCGCGTGGTGGCGGTCTTCTGCCAGTGCGGGTCTGTCGCGCACAGTGAGGTCCCCTTTCCTCCCAAGTGGAGTGCTCCGAGTCCGGCGGGGGACGACACGGCCGGTTCGAGGTAGGCGCGTGCGCTCTTTCATACGGCCTTCGCATTCGCCGCGGAAGCAATGCGAGATTTTCTCCGAGAGTTACACCGCCCGCCGCCGCTAGAGGCGCGACGGCCCTACCTCTGGCTCCACGCCTGCATCTGCGGCGGCGAATGGCTTTTGCCTGGTTTCGCGTTGGAGCCCTGTTGGTTCATGGTGAGCGCAGCACCGAAATCAAAGAAAGCAAAACGCAGATGCTTAAACTGCGTATCTTCAACACAATCCACTTGTGCACAGATTTTTCGTCACAAACTTTCCTCGATGAAAACATTTAAAATAAGGAATCACTCTCACATTTCTCAGAACTATGTCGAGCATTTGTGGTTTTAAATACAGAAGGAAATACTCTGATCACTTCTTCGCGTATGTCTCATGGTGTGTGATTAAATGACAAGTTAATGCTAAGAGGAAAAGAATGAAATCTTGGAGAACGAAACTGTCGCACTCGTCCCATAAAAATGTACTATATCGAGGAAAATATTCTCTACCACTCGTCAGCCGTAAATCCGAGAGCGCCGTAGCTGGTTGAACCTTGAACTGTCAAATAAACTGATTGCTCGGAGATGTATATAGTACTCGATTTCGTCGATATCGCTTTTCGCACGTCCTGAATGTACTTATTTTCACCCTCATATAGATCACAACTTCCTTGAACGAGAGGCCTGTATCGATAGCTCAAAAGAATGCTAATTACTAATGTGCGAGCAAGTGTCAAGAAAAACTGTAATGCATTGTTCCGTGCTCGAAGCCAATGGCACGCGGCCTTTCGGCTTTTATTGTATAACGAGAGGCCACCAGATTTCTTTGGAATGACTATAACCGCGCGCAAGTCTCTCTTCATGTTCAAAATTGTTGTAAGCGTATTAGGCGTCTAATGTTTCAAGTTCCTTGTCAGCTTTAAATTTTGTTTTGTCGCTGCGCCGCCTGTTTGAGGACACGAGTTCGCCCAATAAACAATTTCTGTCTTAGACGCAAGCTTCCTTGTCGTCATTCTGGCCTGACTAACGTTAACATAACGTAACAGAAGCAACCAGTACAAGCTGCGTATGCTGCCACAGATATTGACGCGTACTAAGTATTGCAATTTCAGAGAGTATGTATGTCCAGTGATTGACCTCAGCTACCATAAAGAGCGCCATTTTTTGTTGTCCACGTATATGCAAATTGCGGCGTGTCCTGAAGCTGCCTAAAAAAATTGGTTTAAATATCTTTGCGAAAGATCTCCGATTATGCAGTTGAATGCCCAGTGCCCTTTATTCTCTTAACTTCGGGGACTTTTATTAAGATGTAAGCATCGCAAATGTTAATTTTTATTTCCTTGCATTGTAATAAGCTAAGCCAGCTGGTATAACGCGCATTGCTGTGAGTTTTAGTGGAGATCCGTTCGGTTGCTTAAAACTTCTTTTTGGGGTGCTACTTTGTTTCCTGAGTGACGTGAGGAAAGTTCGTGCCCTCAAGAGTTTTATCGAAAGCGATGACGAGGCTACAGAAATGCAAGAGTATATGCAAAGCTTTTATAGTCATCGCCTCTCAGATAAGTCTGTTCGCTCGTAAAGGCCGATTTTATTGACAGAACGCAGTTCCGAACTAATTTTGCTTTGCTGGCAGTTAGTTCATGCTTGCAGTTACTGTCAACTACTGACAATTTTTGCGCCAAACTTCAAAATGCTGTTCCAAGAGGAGATCTTGGACGTCACGTGCGTGCAACGTGCTCTGCTCCTGCGTCCAGGGTTGGGTTCCGTCTATACCCGTTCGTTTCGTGAATGACATGATGCGTTTTCCTGGGGAGCACCATGAATTCTTGCTAACGCCGCTGTTGTGCAAAATTAAAGCAGCTGCGCTTGAAATTTCAGGAGCTATATTTACGCTGCAGAATCATTTACTCTTTGAAACTTGCCATCCACGTATTACATGCCGCATATCATTCTACACACTCATAAAGAACCTGCCGGAAGACGAACTATGTAAGCCGATAGCCTTGCTTTTTAGCCAAATATAAGGGTAGAACGCGTTAACGTCCGTGCTCGAAGCAGTACGTTCGACCATACACAGTCGGGCTAAACGAGAGAGCGCGCAATCGTTAATCCGTTGTTTCAGATTTCTCCCATGGCAAAGGGGCTGACTACGCGGTATTTGCGTAAAGAGGTAAAATATAAAGGCTTGACGGTTACCACTGACGCAGGCCGAACTGGGAGCGAGCGCGCGTTATTCTCCTTCCGCGTGAACGGCAGTCGCAGCGGCGGAGCGGTGGGGCAGTGGCGACCCCACCGAGGTGCGGCGCGAGGTGGAAACAGACCCTATTGCGAAGGCCGTAAGAAGAGAAGCGCGCGCTCCTCTCGAGACCGGCCGTGGGGAGGATGAGCGCGGCACTCCATAAATATATGTGTTAGGATAGCAGTGAGGTAGAAGCAGAAGGGACAGGATAGGGGGAAAGCACCCGAGTGCTTGCGGGATAATAGGTAGAGGTAGGGTCTTCCGATGACACCACAAGATTTGGTGGGGGGGGGTGGTAAGGGATAAATAGGCTGGAGGGTAGAGCTGCGTCAGCTCGCTGAATGTGTGCATGCGCTGTCTCGAGTCGCCGTGGCCCGAGTCTGCCACCGCACGGTTTATGAGTCCCCGGGCGTGGACACTAGCGGCCTCGTTACCAGGATTTCCCGTGTGCGCAGGAACCCAGATCAGCTCCGCTTGGCGGGATGATCCAGGAGAAATTGACTGTAACATGCGGTAGTCGGTTTCGTCGATCCTGTTTCTAGCGAACTTTAGTATTGTAGTTTTTGAGTCGGAAAAAACGCACGGAGCTTCAGTGTGAGCAACCGCAGCACCTATTGTAGCCTCCTCTGCTGATTCCGGAGTGGAGGTGGTTTGAGGTACGTGTGTGTCCTGGTGGATTTCATGGATGCGCTGAAGCATCTTCCTTCGAAGGTTTCTTCGGGTGACGATTCAGTTTGCCATAAACATCAGTTAGTTACACAGTCAATGAACCCTCTGAGGCCAATATGGGCTGAAATGAGCCGGCAGTCATTGGTTTTGTGCAAACTATGCCCAAGTGTCTTGAACACCGCCGGCACTCAGGATCTCTTTCTTGATGTTGACTCAACTTTAATAACATACCGTCCGACGATGGTAGACATTGCACGTCACCGACATCAAAGGCCAAAACCTCTCTCTCCGACGGCAGTCGTTGTGAAAATGAGTCTTCTGCAGGCGAAGTACACAGTGGCAATGTGACAGATGTTGCAATACTTTTGCCTTGTTCATAAATAATGCTGTAAGGGGGACCTCAACAGTCCTCTCCTGAAGCGCTGCGCTTATTTCTTGGCGACAGGGTGTTGTGACATTTCGGGTAGCAGCATTCCACCTCTGAAACCGGTTGTCGTGATGCAGAGTAGCGTGGTTGGGCCGGAGATGGGACGAGGAAGAATGGAAGCTTTAACATTGGGGAAACAAAAACAAGCGGGCTTAATGTGGCACTTTGAAGAAACATATTTGCGTATGAAAGGAAAAACAAAAAGTCACGCGTCGAGCGACTGGATGAGGCAGGGCACAAATCGTCCTTTCTCACTCAGCACGCTCCTTAAATCTCCTAAGGTTCCGCCCCTTCACCAGGCAGTGGCCAATCCAACACTTGGGCATTTGTCCAAGATGGGAAAAGCTGCACAGCACATAGCAAGCGGAGTTACTCGTTGCAGAGTCCACCCGTCGGAACGGGCGAGGAGGAATTGCAAGTCTGGTGCTTTTTTTACGGAGGTGCAATAGCATTGCAAGCCGCACGTGTCCATCGAAGACACCTGGGCCCCTTGCATCGCCGCAGGACTCAACTGAGGAGAGCTCTCTATGGTCGGGCGGGCTCCTGTGGGACATGCTTAATTTCTTGACCTCCCCTCTGTTTATTCCCCTGTCGTCTGTTCGTTGTGGGTTGTTCCCCTGGCGTCCTTTTCCGGGAACCAGTCAAAGGGAAAGGTCATTGCTACTGTCATTGCCAGAAGGGACGATGAGATTTGGAGTCGTGCTTACGAAGGGAAATGCAAGGAAAACTTTGTACAAAGACTACATACTGTACAGGTGAGAGCAACTGAGAGTGCCTTTCAGAACAGAGAGCTTCTTAGCGGTCGGAAGTCTCTCCCAGCAAAGCGTCTCTCAAGAGGGGGCTCTCCGGTGTCAAACCAGCAGCTCGTTAAATACCCTTCGTATTCCCCAGATCCCTGGCTGGGTAATACAGTTCGAAGAATAATTTCCAATCAAACATGCAGACAATGACACTGGTGGGGCCACCCACGGCAGGGCGGTCCTGATGCTCTCTCGCAGTTCGCTCGATGGAAAGGGAACAGGACACGGTCATATTGTCGCCAACACACTTTCCACGTGGGCGCGCACGTGGGTCCGGACTACGCCCGCGTGGCCCAGGAAGGCGCCTGCGTGACACAGGAATGCGAGCCCATGTGGCACAGGAATGGCAGGCTGTTTCTCCCCTGGGGTTGAAAGACCTTGCACATGTCTGATGACCGGAACGCGGAACCTCTATCGAAGGCGCAGCTCTCAGTCAATTTTCAAGCCTAGCGTGACTAATGAGGACAACGCTGGGTTCGTCGACCCGATGCCATGCTCTATCACGTGGGGACGCCATTGTCGTTGCTGCTTCCAACATCCTTGCAGCTAAGTTACCTCCAGAAGGCGCAATAGCCTTTCCGTTGGTTTTCTGGAAATCCGGGTCGGGGAGTTCGCGTCTTTTTACATTTGGACTGGAAGGTAGGCTAGGCATAACACCTCCCAGCCAAGCATGAAAAAAATTCCACAGTCTCATTCTCAGCTAGGCATTCTTTTTTTTGTCTGGTAGTGGGCCACCTGCCGCCGTCGAAATTGCCGCTGCTGTAGGCGCCACCGTGGTCATCCCGGTCGATGGAATTTGTGTCTTAACCTACTTTGGCTGGATTGCATCCCGTCCATAACAGTGTATAGTGAACTCCGGCCCAATAGTGGCACCGGAGGTTAGTCATCCGTCTAAAAATTGAACGTCAGTCCTCGCACGTATTTTTCGAACTTTCCTTCCTGCAATACTATAGCTAGAGACTACTTTTAAATCCGGAAGTACTTTTCTTACTTCACTAGTAAAGTGTAAGCATATAGGCCACTGCTCCTCGTTCGCCACGTCTGCTGCTTCAGTCGTTATCATGTGTCTCTTTGCTAGGACCATGATCAAAAATGAGCTAAACTTGCACTGAAATATCTCTGGCTCACTGATTGAAGTTAAATCTGGCGTCCGTTGCACGAACACTGTTGCATCAAATAGGCTTCCTATCACTTCGACCACGGCTGACAGAACATGTCGTTCTCGTCTGACAACTTTTTTCTGGTTTGTAAGGTCGACACGTATGCACACATCTCGTGATCGCTTCGTTGCTGTGCTGGCTTTATTGTAGAGAAAGCGCAAGACTCTTCGCAGTGCTGACTTCAGACTTCGTACGACTTTGTAGGACCACGGCCGGTCTCGAGGAGAGCGCGCGCTTTAGCGCGCGCGCCCCATTCGAGACCGGCCGTGGTAGGACGAAGGGGGAAGCAGAATAGATGTCCGAAAGGTAGGGAGATAAGAGGAAAGAAACCTATACTTCGTCTCACAAGATGTTTGCAGCACTACGGAAGGTAGAGCTCTCTCGTCCAATCAGGGCTGCAAAAACGCAGAAAATAGTCCCTCGAATATTTGAGGAGTGTATGACTATTAATCAAAACAATAAGCATTGCAACTAAAAACATGATTTGGACAGGTATATTTAAATGGTAGGGAGTGTTTCAATCACTGGTGAAATTACCAGACAAAGCCCGTACGGACACAGCTCTGCGGAGGCCTGCTGCGAGGTAGTGATGCGTCGCCACTTTCCAACATGGCGTCGGACGAGTCTGTTGTGTCTCCTGTGTGCTCTACACCGACAGTGCGCTGTTTCCCCAAGCAGGCGAAGCAGGTGGCTTTAAATGTTCTTGAAGCGCTTCGCGTCGAGTGCGGGGGCAGTTGGAGTACAAATGCGCTCATCAAGAGGACGGCAAAACTCACGCAGGTGAGCGAGCGAACGCTTTACAAGTGGACAACGGAGACGTTGAACGCGGGCCGTGTGTTGTCACCGAAGAAGCGTGCTGGCGGAAGAGGCCGCGAGCGGACGAAGAAGCTGGACGATTTTGACCTGAGCGTGTTGCGAAGGGTGGTACACACCTTTTTCCAGAGAGGGGAAATTCCAACTATCGCGAAGGTGGTTGCGCATTTCGAAGAGGACGAAACGCTACCGACCGTGTCCGCAGCGACAATGCAGAGGATGTTGAATAAACTTGGCTTCCGATATAAGAAGCGCTCTCGGAATGCGATGTTAATCGAAGCGACGCACATTGTGCAGTGTCGCCGCCGGTACCTGCGCCAGATAGCGGAGCTGCGACGCCAGGGTAGGCCTATTTTCTTCACCGACGAAACGTGGGTTAACGCCGGCCACACGCGAAGTCGAGTGTGGACTGACTGCACCATCCAATCTGCACACCAAGCGCATCAATCCGGACTGTCGACTGGTCTACAAAACCCCAGTGGCAAAGGTGACAGGCTTATTGTGACGCATTGCGGTAGTGAGCAAGGTTTTGTCGAAGGCGCAGCGGAAGTTTTCCGAGCGAAGAAAAACTCGGGCGATTACCACGAGGAAATGAACGGGGAACACTACGAAAACTGGTTCTCCAGGAGACTTCTCCCACTACTACCACCCGGCAGCGTTATAGTGATGGACAACGCGCCATATCATTCTGTGAAGCAGGATAAAGTGCCGCGGATGAGTAGCCTCAAAAAGGACATACAGGCTTGGCTGTCCGGAAAAGGTGTCGCGTGGAGCAGCGGCATGGTGAAGGCCGAGCTCATGCAGCTTGTCAGCAATGTGAACACAGGTGGGGAGCAATACCGTGTCGACTGCATTGCTAAAGCTGCTGGCCATCTCGTTGTGCGCCTGCCACCGTACCACTGCCAACTGAACCCGATAGAGCTTGTCTGGAGCGACGTCAAGGGTTTCGTGGCCAGCCAAAACAAGACGTTTAAGCTCCAAGACGTCGAGCCTCTGGTTTGGCAAGGCATCACGCAAGTGACTGTTGAGAAATGGAAGAATTACGTGCATCATATTATCAGTGAGGAAGATGTGATGAGAAAACTGGACCACATCATCGACGATGTTGTTGACCAGGGACCGGCCATTGTTGTCAACCTGGAGGACGACACAACCAGCAGTGCTGAATTCAGTTGTTATGAGGACGATGAGATGATCGAACCCGTTTAACGTGCGTTGCCTCTCGCGCAGCAAATGGGCTTGTTTTGCATTTCGCCACCATCGACACTCGGCTGCCTCGGCACGCTGGAGTAAATAAATTTATATGCACATGACACGATTACTGAAATTTACTGCGACGCGACCACAGAGGAACTGATGAGAACAGTACCCTGGTTGTCTCACATATATCGGTGGACACCCGAACCGCGCAGTAAAGGAAGGGATAAAGGAGGGAGGGAAAGAAGACAGACAATATCTCGGTGGAAACCCGAACCGCATCGTAAAGGAAGAGATAAAGGAGGGAAAGAAGCGAGAGAAAACTGAAAATTGAAAGTTGGATTTTGAGGAAAGGCGCGGCGCTGCGCGGTGGAACACCTGTGGCTCGGTGCTACTATAAATAGAGGTAGAAAGAAGCCACCTGGACATCAGGTGGATCGAGCCACAGGCGCGTAGGAACACACTAATGTAGTGCGCGCCATCCTGATTGGACGAGAGAGCTGTACCTTTCGTAGTGCTGCAAACATCTTGTGAGACGGAGTATAGAGGGGGAACATCCAAAAAAAGAAAGAGGGCAGCGGGCTGCACCTGGCTGCAGCGCATGCATGCCGCCGAAGGCCACATCTCCCAGGGAGACAAGGACTGAATGTACCGGCCGCCTCGTATTCGCATCCGCCTCCCATTCAGGAGGCACTGGGTTCGATCCCCAGTGCCGCCGGGTGCCGATCGGTTTTCTAATGGGTACAAGTTTTCCCGACCTGCCGCGGCGGCTCAGTGGTTAGGATGCTCCGCTACTGGTGCGGAGTTCCCGGGTTCGAGCCCGACCGCGGAGGCTGCGTTTCGATGGAGGCGAAACACTAAGGCGCCCGTGTGTTGGGCGATGTCAGGGCATGTTAAAGATCCCGGGGTGGTCGAAATTATTCCGGATCCGTCAACTACTTTCTTCCTTTCTTCTTTCACTTCCTCCTTTAGCCCTTTCCTTCCGGCCCGGTTCATGTGTCCGCCGATATGTGCGACAGTTATTGCGCCATTTTCTATCCCCAAAAACCAATTTACCAATTTTTCAAGTTTTCTTCGGCCTGGTGCTCCGCTCTGGTAGGGTGAGATGCTTGAGAAAAGGGTCTTAGACCAAACCGTTGCCTTGATGGATCAGAGATAAGTTCCCCCTTCAAGCAACCCTAAAATCCGCCCCGTGCGGTAGAAGACAATTTTAGGCCTTTTATATTAACCGAAGAGTGGCCTTGTGGTAGAACATCCGCTTTGCATTCGGTAGGTGTCGGGTTCGATCCTCAGTGCCGCTGGTTAACCACAGGTTTTTTAAGCGGTATACGTTTTCGTCCGGCCTGGTGCTCGGCTCTTCTATGGTGCGATGCTTGAGAAAAAGGTCCTGGACCAAACCATTAATTGCCTTGACGGATCAGAGATAGGTTTCGCCATTAAGCAACCATAAATCTGCCTCGTGCGGTAAATCCCAACTTGTGGCCCTTGTCGCCGCCTCGATGTGAATACCCGGTATTCACACGGGCGATGTAATCCCTCTAAGTGACGGCGGCTGCGTACACGTCTCGCCTTCGAGAGTGCGCGCGACGACGCAGCCTCCAGTTTTGCTCCGGCGGCCGCCGCCGATAGAGGAGGGGACCGTTCGTTCGGCCGGTACATTCAGTTCGGGTCCCTAGAAATGCTTGCTAGTCTGGCGTCCACCGGCTGCGGCGGGGGCTGCTGCTGAAGGATCGCCGTGGTCGGTGGCGCTGCGAGCAACCGGTGTGCCTTGCCAGCGATGGCGTCTGCTGTAGACGCGCTTGTTTCGCCCCGCGAAACGATTTCACTGCGCGTTTTCAGATGCCTTGAGCATGCGACTGCACTGATTTTTTTCTTTGATTCCCCTATGCACCTTGGTTTCGGGGACTGTTGACTCCCTTCCTAAGTTTATCAAACGAGCTCCCCATTTCCTAAACTTTGTCTGCTAAGAGCTTAACGAGGGTCTCGGTTCTGGCAGTCTTGATGCCATAGGTAGCATAAGAGGGCTCTCGCACAGTTTCCGCCCTCGCCGTTAGATGACGTTCCACGTCACATTCGCCGTAATACAGGACGTGCTACGTCCGCCGCTATAGACGAGGGTGGCGCTGGTTAACGCTCTCAAGGTTCGCTTACACCCAGTAAACATAAATACCCACGAGAGCAGCAGATTGGACAGCCGTCGCCGTAGCTTAGTTGGTAGAGCACCGGACGCGATATTCGGAGGTCGTGGGTTCGGATCCCACTGGCGGAGTGGTTGTTTTTTGTGCTGCTTTATAAGTAAATTTCTTTAAGCGATAGATTAATCCAAGTATTATCCCACTGATCAGCACTACACATTAATAAAACTAGAGCATTCCCCTATGCACCTTGGTTTCGGTGACTGTTGGCTCGCTTCATAAGCGCGCGCACACACACACACACACACACACACACACACACACACACACACACACACACACACACACACACACATTATATATATATATATATATATATATATATATATATATATATATATATATATATATATATATATATATATATATATATACACCCCGCGAGGCGATACCTTCTCTCTCTCTATCCCAGCGGAGCATATCTGGTGAGCGACCGGCGACGGCATGCAGTAAATTTAAGGCAGCGCTGTCGACGGAAGCGCCATTTGTTGGAGCGCGGCTGCGGCGTTGCTATCAGCGGCGGCTCAAGGTCGTTCGTGGGCCCGCGCATGCGGCTGAAGTGCGCGACGAGCCGAAATGGCTCGCTGGCTGGAGTAGTAAAGCTTTCGCTTAAAAAAAAAAACCAGCATTCTGCGCTCGCGGCCAAGAAGCAGCGCGCAACACTTCCGCAGCGACGGCAGGTACGCTCTGTATGTGAGCAGTGCCCCCTGCGCATTTATCCGAGGCGCAGCGAACCGGTTCTGTAGGGAGCTCCGCGCGAGCAGCAGACCAGCAAGTATTTCTAGGGACCCCGGTTCGGTCCCTGTGTCCCAGGAGATGTGGCCTTTTGTTAGGGTCCCTAGATATACTTGCTAGTCTGGCGTCCGCCGGCTGCGGCGCGGGCTGCTGCTGAATGACCGCCGCGGTGGCGCTGCGAGCAACCGGCGTGCCTTGCCAGCCACGGCGTCTACGGTAGAAGCGCGCGTTTCGACCCTTGAAACGAATTCCCTGCGCGTTTTCAGATGCCTTGCGCATGAGATAGCGCTGATTTTTTTCTTTGATGTTAGCTTAGCCGTGGTTTTTCAAAGCGTACTTCAGTCATCAGCGTAGCGACGCAAACGATTTATTATTTTTTTTTTTGCGAACAAATTTTGTGCGCGTAGTCAGGAGTCAGAGGCGAAACGGAGCTGCTTAATTATTTCAACGCCTATTCTCCTTTCTGAATACTGCGACCATGCGGTATTATAATACCGTCTTCTGAGGAATGTAAATGAAAATATCCTTGCATCAAGAACATTACCCACGATTCTAAACCCCATGACCGTGTGTGCGCGGAACAGAGCGCTATTGACAGCGGCGTTTTCATTCATGCTATTGATCCGATCTCAACTTCTACGGACTCTGAAGTTAGAAGACAGACTGAGCACTGGAGACTTCTAGATGCACGCGCAATTAAAACATGTAAGATGAGAGCCTGAGCCCTGTAAATCACGTGCTTTAGGCAAACTGCAGGAACGCTTTGCTTAGTGCTTAGGCAACCGGGTTACAGAAGTAATGAACACAAGCATGCATTCTAAGTAGTTCCTTCGAATCCCTTGCTTGTTAAAATTTATTAGCCCATGCTATGTAGGTCACACGTACTGTCAGGGAAAAGATGCACAAGGATAAGTAATGTATGGAAAAAAATAAAAATCGTAAATAAACACATTTATTTCCATCAGTTTGCAGGCAGGCTGCGCACATTTTTGTTTACACCACCTACTGGCATCTTCTCATCCTTAACAGCTTCGGCTGCTCTTTCTTGGCCGCCCTTTCAACATTGATTGACTTCTTGTAGAAGCGCAGGCGAAGCAGAATATAGAATTTGATTACGCCATTAACAATGTCACGTTCATGTTTCACACAGGCCAGAGACTAAAAATGTACATGTGCTAAAAAATCAGCGAAGTGAACACAGCTCTTCTCGTGGAACTTATTCAGACTAAAATGAGTGGTGAAGCTCTCTTTAAGGACGGTGATAATTATGTTCTTCAAGGGGCCAGACGGATACAGTAAGCCACCATTATGAAATTTTGCAGTGAAACTGCAGCCCGACCATTTTCTGTAGCCACTGCTTTTTCAACCTTCAAGGCTGACGCGCAGTGTATGCCCTGGTTTCTTTTCAGTGCCTTTCGAGCTATGCAGGACGAGATATAATAAATTAATTTCTCGTGGCTTTTTCCCGTCACACAGGCACTGCTGTCAGAAGTAATACTTGTACGTGGAGCACAAGAAACCAATGCAGTTTCTGCATCATTGAGCGCTCCTTTATCCGTTAGGCTTGCGACTGTAGCCAGCATATTGTTGCTGCACCGCTGTTTCTTAGGCACCGAAACTAATGAAGTGACCACTTCTGGCGCACAGTTTCCCGATGGCGGTAGTTTCGCAAGATAGTAGAATGTGAGCGCATTAACAGTGACCAAGAACTGATTGGCATTCTGATGGTCATAGATCCTGACGATTGCCGAACAATGCTAAATACGCTTTCAAGTCTGTCTCGGCTCAAGTTTGCAGTCATCAGATACTTAAAACCAAGTGTGCTGAGATATGCAACTAAACTAAGCGTGCTCTGAATTGAAACATGGAGACCCTCTTCTGTGCTGTTGCTAAAAAACCCGACGATTGTGGCCTTTGCACGATTTTTTCCACTTTGAGAGGTGCTCGAGGAACTCCTTTAAAAATGCAGTTTGGTGACTGCGGGTATAACGCTGCTTTTGGCACACGTGCAGTGATTATCCTAATAAGCTTATTCATTCTTTTTACAAAAGACTCAGTTGCTTCCACGAAGTCATAAGAGCGTCATAACTGGGTGCGATAAATAAAAAGACCTCAAATTATATCATCACCAAATAGCCGTAATGCTGGATCAGCTCTAATTTTCTCAAAAGAATTGGGATTGAGGTGCATGCTGGTGATCTTCGGCATGGCTTTAAGCGAAACACTCTGGCTGTCCATTTTCCAAGCTTCTCGGATCGGTTGAACGTGTATATGACCCTCAGGTGTGATAAACCCTTTGCCTACACATACATTTCGCACAATTTTAACTACATGGAGGACGTTCCAGAGAAACTGCAGATGGCGCGTTGAGCTGGCAGGATGCGGCGCTTGTAACGTTGTCTAGACATGACGGGATCAGTCATACATAAGAACATGCACACCAATACACACGCTAGTCAGCCTTTATGGGTTCTGCAAAAAAAAAACGCCAGTATTCTGGGCTCGCGACGAAGAAGCAGCGCGCACCACTTCCGCAGCCACGGCACGACCGGCCCTGCAGGCCCCACATTCCGAATGAGTGCAGCGCCCCCTACGCATTCATCCGAGGCGCGGCCAACCGGTTCCGTAGGGAGCTCCGCGCCAACCGCAGACTAGCAAGTATTTCTATACTCCGTCTCACAAGATGTTTGCAGCACTACGAAAGGTACAGCTCTCTCGTCCAATCAGGATGGCGCGCACTACATTAGTGTGTTCCTACGCGCCTGTGGCTCGATCCACCTGATGTCCTGGTGGCTTCTTTCTACCTCTATTTATAGTAGCACCGAGCCACAGGTGTTCCACCGCGCAGCGCCGCGCCTTTCCTCAAAATCCAACTCAATTTTCAGTTTTCTCTCGCTTCTTTCCCTCCATTATCTCTTCCTTTACGATGCGGTTCGACCCGCCGCGGTGGCTCAGGGGTTAGGGCGCTCGACTACTGATCCGGAGTTCCCGGGTTCGAACCCGACCGTGGCGGCGGCGTTTTTATGGAGGAAAAACGCTAAGGCGCCCGTGTGCTGTGCGATGTCAGTGCACGTTAAAGATCCCCAGGTGGTCGAAATTATTCCGGAGCCCTCCACTACGGCATCTCATTCTTCCTTTCTTCTTTCACTCCCTTCCTCATCCCTTCCCTTACGGCGCGGTTCAGGTGTCCAACGATATATGAGACAGATACTGCGCCATTTCCTTTCCCCCAAAAAAACCCATTATATGCGGTTCGGGTGTCCACAGAGATATTGTCTTTCTTCTTTCCCTCCCTCCTTTATCCCTTCCTTTACTGCGCGGTTCGGGTGTCCACCGATATATGTGAGACAACCAGGGTACTGTTCTCATCAGTTCCTCTGTTGTCGCGTCGCAGTAAATTTCAGTAATCGTGTCATGTGCATATAAATTTATTTACTCCAGCGTGCCGAGGCAGCCGAGTGTCGATGGTGGCGAAATGCAAAACAAGCCCATGTGCTGCGCGAGAGGCAACGCACGTTAAACGGGTTCGATCATCTCATCGTCCTCATAACTGAATTCAGCACTGCTGGTTGTGTCGTCCTCCAGGTTGACAACAATGGCCGGTCCCTGGTCAACAACATCGTCGATGATGTGGTCCAGTTTTCTCATCACATCTTCCTCACTGATAATATGCTGCACGTAATTCTTCCATTTTTCAACAGTCACTTGCGTGATGCCTTGCCAAACCAGAGGCTCGACGTCTTGGAGCTTAAACGTCTTGTTTTGGATGGCCACGAAACCCTTGACGTCGCTCCAGACAAGCTCTATCGGGTTCAGTTGGCAGTGGTACGGTGGCAGGCGCACAACGAGATGACCAGCAGCTTTAGCAATGCAGTCGACACGGTATTGCTCCCCACCTGTGTTCACATTGCTGACAAGCTGCATGAGCTCGGCCTTCACCATGCCGCTGCTCCACGCGACACCTTTTCCGGACAGCCAAGCCTGTATGTCCTTTTTGAGGCTACTCATCCGCGGCACTTTATCCTGCTTCACAGAATGATATGGCGCGTTGTCCATCACTATAACGCTGCCGGGTGGTAGTAGTGGGAGAAGTCTCCTGGAGAACCAGTTTTCGTAGTGTTCCCCGTTCATTTCCTCGTGGTAATCGCCCGAGTTTTTCTTCGCTCGGAAAACTTCCGCTGCGCCTTCGACAAAACCTTGCTCACTACCGCAATGCGTCACAATAAGCCTGCCACCTTTGCCACTGGGGTTTTGTAGACCAGTCGACAGTCCGGATCGATGCGCTTGGTGTGCAGAATGGATGGTGCAGTCAGTCCACACTCGACTTCGCGTGTGGCCGGCGTTAACCCACGTTTCGTCGGTGAAGAAAATAGGCCTACCCTGGCGTCGCAGCTCCGCTATCTGGCGCTGGTACCGGCGGCGACACTGCACAATGTGCGTCGCTTCGATTAACATCGCATTCCGAGAGCGCTTCTTATATCGGAAGCCAAGTTTCTTCAACATCCTCTGCATTGTCGCTGCGGACACGGTCGGTAGCGTTTCGACCTCTTCGAAATGCGCAACCACCTTCGCGATAGTTGGAATTTCCCCTCTCTGGAAAAAGGTGTGTACCACCCTTCGCAACACGCTCAGGTCAAAATCGTCCAGCTTCTTCGTCCGCTCGCGGCCTCTTCCGCCAGCACGCTTCTTCGGTGACAACACTCGGCCCGCGTTCAACGTCTCCGTTGTCCACTTGTAAAGCGTTCGCTCGCTCACCTGCGTGAGTTTTGCCGTCCTCTTGATGAGCGCATTTGTACTCCAACTGCCCCCGCACTCGACGCGAAGCGCTTCAAGAACATTTAAAGCCACCTGCTTCGCCTGCTTGGGGAAACAGCGCACTGTCGGTGTAGAGCACACAGGAGACACAACAGACTCGTCCGACGCCATGTTGGAAAGTGGCGACGCATCACAACCTCGCAGCAGGCCTCCGCAGAGCTGTGTCCGTACGGGCTTTGTCTGGTAATTTCACCAGTGATTGAAACACTCCCTACCATTTAAATATACCTGTCCAAATCATGTTTTTAGTTGCAATGCTTATTGTTTTGATTAATAGTCATACACTCCTCAAATATTCGAGGGACTATTTTCTGCGTTTCTGCAGCCCTGATTGGACGAGAGAGCTCTACCTTCCGTAGTGCTGCAAACATCTTGTGAGACGAAGTATAGGGGACCCTACTTTTGTGGCATGCATAGTGTGCAGCCAGGTGCAGCCTGCTGCAGTCTTTCTTTTTTTGGATGTTTCCCCTCTAGGTTTCGTTCATCTCTTATCTCCCTACCTTTTGGGAATCTATCCTGGTTCCTCCTTCGTTTTTTTTTTGCCTCCATTGTCCCCACTCCAACATAACACCCCAAAGGAGGTGTTGCATTGGCCCCTTAGTTCTTTTTCGACCCTCGCCCACTGCTTCTGTAGCCCGGCCGCTTCGCTCGCCCATCTCGGTTGCTCCCTGCTGCCCATGTGTATCGTGAATCCAAGAGCAGGGCCGGACTTCGGCGGTACGGTGATGTCACTCACCTCCTAACCACAACCATCCACGTCGATGTCCTCTTGTGAATACCGCTTTACCGCCATTGGAGTGTGGAGGGCCTCGCTTTGGCCAACGTGACGTCGCCGTGCCGCGCGCGCGCTAGGACAGAGTATAAACGCTCCTGAAGCGTGTTCTTTGACAGGGAGAAGCCGTTGCGTTCTTAAGTATCATCCGACTACAGCAAGGGTTTGGGGGAACGAAAGCACGAAGCGCATAATCTTTTACCGGGGAAGGTAGAGAATCCTATTCTGAGCAGATATTTAGAAGAAAAGGCCTGACTCGTCCTCGACTCTGTTCTCACATTTTTTCACATTCCCTGAAAAAGTGGGCTGGAGTCGACTTCTGTCGCATTCATGCAAACGCGGCTAGTGACACTGTTTTCTTGTTGCTGTGGCCTGCGTGTTTCACCCACACAGCCGAGTAGAGTAAAGGAAACTGGTTTTGAGAAAAGAAAACGGGCGCATTATGGTCGGAGAACAAAGCCAGAAATGTTTCTTGGAAGAGTCATGACGTCCTGACTTTTGCCTTAGACACGCAATGGGGAATCCAGCAGAATGATTTTCCCCCAAACACGCTATGAAGAAAGGAAAGAAATAGATCCAGAGGATTCCACCTAAAAAAAAAGTATTCTAGCTAAACTCGTTTCCGGTGCAAGTGGGCGGCCGTGTTTTCGTAGCTTATGCATTGTGCGAGTGCGCACCCTTCTGCAGGGGGAGAAAGGAGGTTCCACCAGAGAGAAATTGTCACGTGGCAAGTGTCATATGCGCCAAAAGTTGTCTTCGGGTAACTTGTCACAGAGAGGAGCGTCAGTTTACGTCTCGAGATAACCGCAAGAGCCTCGTCAGCTACCCGCCCCTAGAACGAGCCGAAGGCCTTGAGGATATTTTGCGCCACCGATTTGGTCCTAACTGCAGTTGTGAGGGCTGGAAATTACGTAAGTAACCTTTTATTGTATCAGGCGCTGTATTGTGTAAGTTGGCAGTGTGCGCAGAAAAATGAAATAACTAAAGTGAAATCCTGCGCGGTGTTTACAGAACAGCCCTTTGAAATCCATACTCTACGATGAGGCACTGGTTCAGCCGGTACTATTGAAAGGTGAAGAATTCAGTCAAGCGGGTGTACTTTTCGTACTCTTGCGAATGAATTTACTCGACAATCATTTGTTGGCAGCAAGCGGAAGCTGACTGACAAGTACATCGGTGTGCAGACTAGCAGCGGCTAGCTTACGCGCTCAAGCATAGGCTCAGCGTACAACTGCGAACAGTGTCATGTAACCATACAGATGCATGCTGAAATCTCGTTACGTGCGCTTTTACAGACCCGGATAAATTAATCGCAGACATTCCTGCCGGAGACAGCAGCAGACAGGCGGCAATGCCCACCCCACCTGGAGTGCCGCGGAAGAAGGGCCGGCGTAGGCAAGTGCCTCCTGCCTCGCCGGGCGCAGCTGGTTACCACGCCAGGCCGGATCCGTCGCGTGACTTGTTGAACCCAGCGTCAGTGAATGCAGGTAAGGCTCATGATTACTTTGCGTTAAGCACAATTTCTTGGATTTTTTTTCGTGCATCTGGCAGGTGCATGCGCGTACACTATATGTGACATCTGTAATGTGAGTTCACTCGTATTTTGGTGAACTCGCTTTGTTTGAATGCGTAGTAATAAAATGTTCCATGCCGGTGTCGCAATGGGCGTTTTGGTTTGGATTGGACTCGTCGAAGCTTTTCTGTTACGACACGCCCAATTTCAATTGCGATTGATCCTGGTCCTGTTTGCCGTCAAGCCACGGATTGGTAGGAATTTTTTATTCGGATCAAG
Organism: Amblyomma americanum; assembly: GCF_052857255.1. Classification (NCBI taxonomy): domain Eukaryota; kingdom Metazoa; phylum Arthropoda; class Arachnida; order Ixodida; family Ixodidae; genus Amblyomma; species Amblyomma americanum. The sequence continues at coordinate 143,523,186 of NC_135499.1, read as the reverse complement.
GAGACGCGTCTGCTACCCTAGTGTCCGGAAGACATTAAGAATAATTCCAAAGTACGAGGTCAATATGCCCAGGCCTCCCGTCCGCCATTTTTGCCGGATATGTCGGGTAGGAAATAGATGCCTTCACTGCGCGTGTTCTTCAAAGAACGCCATCTGCTCAATGCACGGGTGGTCCCCTCATGCACCCGCATCAAGAATGAAGACAGCACAGGTTGCCAGGATTTCTTTAGTAAGTGATTAAACAGGTCAAGTGCAGCGTTCAAGTTGTGAGTAACGTATCTCACTTCCGGTTATACAATGCCAGGACTGCTGTTAACCACCGCCCGCGAAATATGCCAACGCCACCATTCCAGAAAGGAGTTTTCACGGAAGCGATAAACGCCATGTGACGTCCCATTTCCGGTCCGTCTGGTTTCTTTAGGGCGAGCTGCCTGGAAGTCGTCTCCACTGCGGCTTTTCACACGGGCAAGCAAAGAATTCTGCGAAAGTGAGGAGAGAGCCTTGCATTAGAAAAGCGAGGCACAGCGGGCACTGGGGAAAGAAAGGTACCGTTGTCCCTTTTCGACAACTGCGATTTCGAAAACTCGTGGCAACTGCTCCCCCTTCAAAACTGTTAAGTGAAAACCAAAAGCCGCGGTGGCTTCGGTGTTTGGCTCCGAAGTTTGCAGATCTGATTCCCTCCTGGCCAACAATATCGATAAGCTAGCATGGCAAATGGCCCTGGGTTCAATATTAGAGGACGATTCAAACGGCAGCCCCTTAGCCCGCGGAGAAGGCGTCACATGACGTCCTATTTCCGGTCTGTCTTCTTCACTCCTGGCCAACAATACCAGGAAAAAGGGGATTGCAGTCAACCTTGTGTAGCACCTGCAGTAGAGTAGCACCTGCAGTAGAGGAAAGGTAGCAAATAGAAGGAAATGGACCTTTGTTCCTGTTCCAGCTATAGTAAGCTAACTCATGCCAAACATTCTAAGTTTTCTGCTGAACAATACGTTCACTCCAACTCCCCCCCAACCAGCACGCCAACCCAGTGTCTAGACTCTGCTGAAGGCAGTGTGGGGCCATCCGGAGTTTTCATTCGCTCGAAGAATGTGGGTGCGTCGTCTGGGTTCGTGATATTTTGGCTGGAAACCAGCCTTGCAGAAAAGACGGCTTACAGGTTTCCGGAACTGGTCAATTTTCTGCCAGTTTGAAAGCGCTATTCGGCCATCTGTTAAACGTGGACGTTCGGGCTGCGACGCGAGGCGCAAGACACAGGGCGCATATGGGAGAAGCGGCTCAACACCACTATACATGCGGTGCACGACGCCGTAAAATAAGCCATAATTGGCAGTGATCGAGTTTATTAACCTTGCGATGCTCGGCGAGGCCGCTATGTCCACTATAGATGCGTTTTGCAGACTCGTTGTCCACCACTAGGGTACGTGCCTCCGGTGAGTGCAAAAACTTCGCCTGCGATTTCCGCAAATGATGTGTATCTAGAAGACCGCGAAGCGACAAGATAGGGTCCAGTAGTGCAGCGAGCCTTGCTAAAAAGCATGCCTGCCCTTTGCCCGCTAATGCGAGAAGTACTGGTACAGATAGCAGGTCTGATATAGTTTTGTCGACCACTTTCTTGAACCTTCCGAAGCTGGCCCTTCTTGCGTACAACGAATTACAAAGCCGCCACGACACAAATTCCGGGATTCATAGCGGGTCGCCCCAGTCGACCAAATTCATTGCCTTCTATCAGTGAGGCTGTAAGCCACCGCGATATTTAAGCGCGAACACATAGATCGATGCAGCTAAGCGTAAACAAAGAAAAACAACGCTGAGGCTTCGGGCTGCCCTTGTCCATCTTGCGTGGCCGAGCAATAGCATTGGCGTATGGTTTCACTCGGTTGGTGTTGTGGTAATAACAGGTACAGACCATCATACACTGTGGGTTCGAACTTCGTAAGTGTTGCGTGTACCGCAGTGCACCACCGCACCGCAGTTCGTTGCGTGCACCGCAGCGGAGCACGCAACGAACTTCCAAGTTACGCGTACGGTGCCGCCGCCATATAGCCGCCCGAGAACCGCTGGAGAGATGACACCAGCGGAAAAACGTCGTCTTGGGCAGCTGTGTCCCGCCAGAGTTCTGTCCTTTTAGATTGGTGGCGCAGTGCTTTTAGCATATTATCACGTTCTGAGTAGCGCTTCTCACACAATCTCGGCAACATAAAAATATAGCGCCCATGAGAGCCCGTAAAGAGCATAGTTTGAACAGAAAAGAATATGTCAATCGCATTTTCTTTCTTTTGCAGAGCTCAAACTGTGCGGTCAGAACCGAGATATTATGCACTGGTTACCTCTACGTTCTAAGCTGGAGAAGCAGTGCACAGTCAAGTTAATTTGAGTCTCGGTGTGGGCATGCTGGTTGCTCATCATGAAAATTTATCGCAGCACGATGAAACGTAGTTTTACCAAAATTGCTTTACATTTGCAACTTACTCAATGTTCGTAGTGAAAATCCTGTGACCAAAGCTGTGAGAGTTTCCAGTATGCATTTTTGTCTAAATGATCTATTTTATAAAGCACCACCTGTGAGTGGTGATCTTGACTGACGTAAATCATGCATCGCCCGTTAGGAGGAGGAGGAGGAAAGGCAGGGAAGTTAACCGGAAGAATATACCATTTGCAACTGCCCTTCAGGGCAACAGTTTTCAGCGGCAGTCACTTGACCGCAGAGGTATTCTGTAAGAAATAAAACAAAACTAATTTTCTGCATGGTTCAATGTGTTCAGCGCTTGCAATTTGTAGACGCCGGATGCGCATTAATTTTGGAGTCTACAGAGAACTTTACGGTGACGTAGAGCAACATCAGCAACCGATAGTAGCATTTTAGGCACCTGGTTGCTATATAGCTCCTCCTAAAGGGGCTCTAATAAAGTTGCTATGTGCCTGTGATATTAAAGCATGTCCGGGAATCCGCGGCGCAGCTTGGTTCCAGCCGTATTCTCCTGGTCGACCGTCTGCCGGCATCTCCCGTAGCTCAGCAGCGGCCAGCGCGAGGCAGATCCCTTCAGGTGAGTTAATTTGGCTCCTTTCTGTCTGAGAAGCAGTGCCTCCCAGGACTGACTTGTTCTGTCGGGTTCTCCAAAGCTAGGACACGTTCATATCATATGGATCATGTCCGCTATATCAATATATTTATATGTATGCCATTACGCTTATACGGTACACGCTTGCACCTGGGGCTTATAATCTGGTGCTATAAAGCTGGGAGTTTGGGAATTCCCCGGTTTGTAGCTTAATTGCGCCACACAACCAGCTAACCAAGAGCGAAGAGATTATCCGTCCGCGAGAACATTTTTTCTTGCGCTTTGTATCTGCGTTATATGGAGTGATATTTTGAATTTCAACGTTTTCGCGCCTTTCCCTCTCCTTTCCGCACTTTTTGCATGCTGAAAGGTCGGCGCCGTTCGACGGCCCCATTGCCGGAGACGGCGGTGGGAGTGGTGATGACACCAGTTATTAGGAAGGGACAGGAGGTATGCTTGGATCAGCCCGTAAGGGACCGATCCTTACAAGCACTAGGTGCAGGTCCCTAGTTTGGGATGCCAGTGGCGGTGACCACCGCCCGGGGCGCGCCCGAATAATGCTTGTTGGGCCTGTAAGTCGCGGCAGCCGAGCAAAGTCGCCTGCCAGTCCTCCCTGGTTAGGTTGGGGATGGGGGGAATAGCTTGGTTGGAGGTTCCGGCCCACACCATTGATGTGATATATATATGTGTGTCAGAAGACAACGCTTCACAGTGTGGGCAGCTGCCGTTAAAGGAGGGGCCAAAATGTTGTAGTGCTGCCGGGCACAGCAATGCATTGGTGAGAAGGAGGAGGAAGGAGCCGCTCATCGACCTTCTTGAGGCCGTTACATGAGCGAGGGTAAAGGCGATATCTGTCTTGATAGTAGGTTGTAACATCTTTGAAGGCATAGACCGGTTTAAATTGGGTTTCTGAAAGGCGGGGATGAGAAAACCGCCCGGTGAGAGAGTGCGCGGGCGGCTGCGTCTGCTGCCTGGTTTCCTGCTAACCCCTGATGACCAGGGGTCCAATAAGGTAACGGTGTACGGGGTCCGTATCCCGTAGGCAATTTTCGTAGATTCGATAGGCTTCCGAAAGGCCCCTCGCGGGCCGGTGACTATGTATTTTCAATCGGAATGTGAGGCCACGAGAGCAATTGCGGCCTCTTCTTGTGTCGATATGTGGGCTCTGAAGGTTAGGCTGTTAACGCTGTTGCTGTCGTGAACTACCGCGACCGTGCACCATCCCCCGTTGTGAGGTCCGGAGGCGTCCACGTAGTATACGCCTTTCCTGTTGCCATAGTGTCAGGCTAAGGTTTCCGCTCGTGCCAGGCGCCGACTATTGTGGTCTTCGTGTGACATGTTGGCTGGGAGAGGTCACACATACAGGGCGCGTCTCCACAGTTCTGGGATGCGAAACCTGTCTTCCATAGGAGTGGTGTGTCGGCTATGTAGTCGAGCAACAAGGCGGTGACTCGACACCGTTTGCGACAAGCGCGTGTACTTATTTGTAAGCTCTTCTTCTCGGAGCTCCCGGAAAGTATTCACCACCTCAAGACCATAAGCCGGCCGTTTGAAGTAGTGAATTAAAGAGACGCCAAGGGAACGTGTTATAATTTTGCGAAGGATGACCTCAAGGGCATCCTCCTCTTCTTTCTGTAGGTGGAGATTAGGAGTCCTATAGAGAATTCGACTGGCTACGGAGGCGTTTGCCAGCCGCAAGGCATAGATTCTTGACCCGGCGGAGCTATGCCACATATTGGATGCGCCCGTGGAAACTGCCTTATGTCTGAGAGAACCTAACCAATAGCCATGTCTGGACTCGTACACACAGAAGTGGTGCGAGAATGCAAAAGCCCCCGTAAAAGGCACGCCACCTTCCGCGTGTTGTTGCGGGCTCTCTGCTGCCTGTAAAAGTTTATTGTTTGGCTGACATGTTCATGACGACACAATGCAGTGACCGCATTGTGCTCTATGCGCTCTCGTCAGAACATGTTTCAGAGGCCATTTAAAAGCCGAGCAGTAATAACTTGTCCAGAATAAACTGATCGCGCTTAAAGATACTTTTTTTCAGAGCTTGTTCATGGTTTACGTGAGTCAAAATCGCTGCCTACCAGTGCTGCTCTAAAAGAAATTAGAGTGGCTGAAATGCGCCTTGCAGGCCAACGTTGCTACTTTGTGTGCTTGTTTCTTGGTGGACCCAGACCATGATTAGCGTTTTGCTTGTCAAGACAGCCAGATGCGCCGGAGTATGTGCTGCAGTGAGGTGGAAAACGAGGCCACTGACTGAACTCGGCGTACACGTACCACGTGTGTGAACGTGCATTTCAGCCAGAAATTCTCGAGTCACCGAGCTTTCATGAGTACGATCAGTCAGAAACGTCCTCGGAATGAGTTCGTCTCCACCGCCTTTCTTGCTGCGATTAGAACCTTTTCGGCGCACGCCGCTAATGCCACTCCACGCCGTCGAACGCCACACGTTTTGCATACCAGAACAGCTGCACACATGATGCGTGCAAACAAAAGGCTTGTAGGTTGACATACAATTTCGTGCATATCGTCGAGCCACAACACACAACAGGGCCTGCATTTGGAGCTTCGTCGCCTAATGGCCGACCTACATGGGACGAATTTTATTGAGAAATTCTCGCTGCGAAAAATTATGCGCAGTGCGGCTTTCTCACAAGATGTTCCGCCCTCTGGGGAGTGGGGAAAATTCGTCTGCTACTGGTTGAAAACAAATGCAGGTGGCAGACCCAGGCGCGATCTGGTTCTACGAGGAGACAGCTGCTGCCATCTGTCGCGTGCGCATGTCACCAGCGGATGGCGGTTTTCTATTCAACCAGTGGAACTGGCCTTAGGGTTTTTTACTGTACACCAGAGAAAAAGCTGGCGGCTTTTCACTTCACGCACCATGGACGCCCGGCGCACGCCAGGAATACAGTACACCGGATTGACGCCTAGTGGCTGGTTGACTGTGCTGCGGATTAGATTTTTTTTTGTTCTTCAGTTTCGTTTTCAGCACTTTAGTTTTTACTCCTGTTTTTTGCGCTTTCTGGCTGTGCAGTGTAGCTACGCACGCAGTTCATTTGAGATCCGAAGCATGCGAAGGCGCTTGACTCTCACTTGACGAGCATTGCATTTGGTTCATTTCGAAGACTCGCCGTGGTCGCACATTGCATGCAGGCACGACTCCCATTTCATGAACTAACACAAATACTCGCATGTGGCACTTGTCAGCACGAACACAGCCGCCACTTACTTGTGGTAGGAGAGCTTCGTGCTTCCTAATTCATGTTTTGCATAGCAAAATCTGTAAGCTCAGCAGCAGGACATGCCGAGAGCCGGCACTTAGTTCCCGCAAACTATAGTTTCTCATAGAAAAGCGGAAACTTAGGTAAGTTTCTCGCGGCACGAACAAATATCCTGTGGATGAAAAGAGAGAGGGAGATTACTTTCTTGTCCACTGGTGTGGGCTGCTTGACCGGGCCTGGCACAGCCTCACTGCACTAGATGCCTGACAGTCAATGTCGCTGCAGCACATTTGAGGCCTGCGTTGTGGCGGTCTTCTGCCGGTGCGGGTTTGTCGCGCGCAGTGAGGTTGCCATTGCTCCCATGTGAAGAGCTCCGAGCCCGGCGGCGGAGGATCAGCCGGGCGCTCTATGAGTATATGTGTTAGGGTAGCAGTGTGTTAGGGTAACAGGGTGGGGGAAAGCACCCGGGTGCATGCGGGATAGTAGGAAGAGGGTGAGGAGGCGGGTTCGTGTCTTCAGACGGCTCCACAAGACTTGGTGGTGGATGGTAAGGGATAAGTGGGCTGGAGGGCGGAGCTGGTGCTCGACTCGATAGGCCTGCATCAGCTCGCTGAATGGTGCATGCGCTGTCTCGAGTCGCCCTGGCCTGAGTCCGTCACCGTACGGTTTATGAGTCCCCAGGCGTGGACACTATGGCCTCTTTACCAAGACTGCCCGTGTGCGCCGGCAATCAGCTCAGCTCCACTTTGCGGGACTGCCCAGGAGAAATTGGTTGTAACATGCGGTAGGCGGTTTCGTGGATCCTGTCTCTAACGAACTTTAGTATTGCAGTTTTTGAGTCGGAAAAAATGTACGGAGCTTCAGTATGAACAATCGCAGCAGCTATTGTAGCCTCCTCTGCTGATTCTGGAGTGGAGGTGGTTTTGAGGTAAGCGTCTCTCCTGGTGGATTTCATGGATACGCTGAAGCGTGTTCCTTCTAAGGTTTCTTCGAATGACAATTCAGTTTGTCATCAACAGCAGTTAGTTACACAGTAAATGAACCATCTGAGAAAAATATGGGCTGAAATTAACCGGCAGTCTTTGCTTTTGTGCAAGCCATGCCCAAATGTCTTGAACATCGTCGGCACTCAGGATCTCTTTACAATGTGACAGATGTTGCAATATTTTCGTCTCGCTCATAACTGTAAGAGGAGGCGTCAATAGTCCCCTCCTGAAGCGCTGCGCTGATTTCTTGGCGAATGAGTGTTGTTACGATTCGGGTAGCAGCTTCCCACCGCTGAAAACAGTTGCGATGCAGGGTAGAGTGGTTGGGCGAGAGAAGGGACGACGAAGAATGGGAGCTTTAACATTGCGTAAACAAAAACAAGCGGACTTAATGGCACTTTTACGAAACCTATTTACGTATGAAGGAAAAAGCAAACAGTCAAAAATTAAGAGTTCATGCGTCGAGCGACTGGAAGGGCCAGGACACAGAGCATCCTTTCTCACTCAGCATGCTCCTTAAATAACCTAAGGTTCCGCCCCTTCATGGGGCGGTGGCCAATCCAACGCGAGTTACATTTCTCCAAAATAGGAAAAGTTGCACAGCATGTAGCAAGCGGACTCATTCGTTGCAGAGTCCACCCATAGGAATGGGCGAGGAGGAATCGCAAGTCAGGTGCTATTTCCTGGTGGAGCTCTCTCTGGTGGGGCGGGCTACTGTAGGACACGCTTATTTAGTTGAAGGGCTGTCCTTTTATTCCCCCTTGTCTGCTCGTCCTCGCTTGCCCCCCCCCCCCCCCGCGTCCTTTTCCAGGAACCAGTCAAAGGGGAAGGTCATTGCCACAGAGCCAAGCATGAGAAAAATTCCACAGGCTCTTTCCCAGCAACCGCGGAACCGAAACAAATTACCACAAAAGGCACCTTCTGGAATCCTGGCACAAACAAACCACCCCGATTAGCATCACGCGCACAAAAGGAAACCTGCCCCCAGTAAATGCCCAGGGACTTCCTTCTTTAACTAAATAAAAAAAGTCCCCATTTATGGACTCCCCACAGTGGGACAGCGTGACTAACAAGCTTAACCACCCCTTCCTCTCCCTCTCCCATGCCTTTGGAATCACAGCTTTCATTCCTCTGACCCCCTCCTCCCCTCCATACTAAAAGACCCTAGCTGCTGCCCTTGGACACCCCTGATGAAAGAGCCGAGTCGGCTTCGAAATGTTGGGTTAAATTAAATTTTGGGTTGGAGATGTGCAGTTTAATGTAAGTCTTCAAACCCAAGTAAACACAGGCAAATCTGTCAAAATGTTTAGTTTTCAAGGGACGATCCAGCAGCAGTCGCGACTGGAAATAAGTTTAGGGAGGCTTTCCTATATGGGGTGGCTACACAATACCCCCTCAGAAGGATAACAAAGCAGGCCATGCTCAAGCTGGTATGCCTGGCCCTCTACACAGCCAAGGATGGGAGAGTATCCTCCCCCGCGCGTTACTTGTGATAGGCGTGAACAGTAACTGTCCCCTATGCGGGAGTCATGACCCAACCTACTCTCAGCAGAAGCAAGGCGGTTCATGCTTCAGTCCTTCAGTGCAAAAACTGCTTCCTCCCTAGAGTGAAAAACCAGTCATTCTTCAAAAGTCCTGAAGTGTATAGCTGGGCTGTTTTGTCGCGTGCCTGGCCCGCGCGAGTGTGTTCAGCTCCCCTGCTACGACGCCTGGTTAGGCCTCGCGCAGCAGGATCCCAACTTGGTGCATCTCAGGTGAGAGCCAATTGAATGAACGCTTTGCTGCGTTTCCAAATCATGCGACCTCAGATATCACTCATGCGCGTTGGAATCGGTGGCAGGGAGGGCACGATTACAGTGAATTTCTTCTTGAGGATTGTTCACGTGGTACTACTAGAATGAGATAATGTAGAACGTTTAATCGAGGACGCCTCCGTCTTGGCGAGGTGACGGCATGTACTCTATAGGCTGGCAACAACCGCCATGCTGGTATGCGCAGTCCCATTCGCTGATTGGACCAGTTGGAATTTCGAAGCTCCTGCATTCACATTTTTGCGTTCGGAAAATTCCTGACTCAGAGAAAAGCTTTACAAGCATCAATGAAGCCATTTCATAGAAAAATGATTGGAACCTCGGCGGATTATATGGCCAAATGTCCTTGCCAATGACTGACAGGAGCTGTGTGTATTGCCTAGATATGCTGTACAAAGCGGCGATGGCGTATTCCCCAGGGCCGCGACGAAGGTGAAGCAAGAAATGCAGAGATGATTAAGCACTGAAATACATACGCTTTCGAGAAGCTTGCAGGCAAAGCAACCTCTGCAGAGTACGCTGCCTCTCGCGAGCGTGGGTGTGAAGGCACGAATCCAGGCGCGCAATAACCATCGCTATAATGTCTTTAGATAAGCAGATCTAGGGACTTTCGTCCCTACACACGCAAGCAGGCGAGAGGTTCGCGCCTCTAGCAGCGGCAGGGAACACAAGTCGAATTGTGTTTGTCGCCACCGCCGCTACTCGAGTCCGGCCGTGACTCGACAAAAGCACTTCGCCTGGCAGCCGCCAGAGGGCTGCGCTACTGAAAAATGGTCCATTCGAAAAATTACATGCCCGTGTCACGATCAAAACGATTTTTTTTACTTTTGGATTGAGCTACTTTTGCTTTAAAAACTCACTGGTTAGCAAAGAATGGAAAGACAGGGAGATTAACAAGGCGTTGTCTAGTAGGCGTTGTCAACCAGCTGGTTGACCAGGATTCAATCTGAATGTTTAGAGAGTCCGAACGGTTAGGGAGACCGAACCAAGGTGTCCTGCTTTAAAGGGCGCCGCCATGCCATATTGTTAGCCGCCGGAATGCAACTCAGCAGAATTTTTCCGGCGGCAGAAATTGGTCCTGGACCGATCGGTGCTCCTGTATAATAATAATCAATTAAAAAATTGTGGGAATGTTCTAATTGAGTAACGGTGTTAACGTAAAGCTTGCGACTGAACCCTGAAACTCAGATGCGCGGCGTGCGCTGCTTGCTTGAAAGATGTGGAGAGCGGCCAGCAGGGAACCTCGACGCCAGCGCCCTCTCCGCCGCTCCGTGGAGGGCGGGGAAAACCGCGTAGTCTGCTGCGGCGTGCGACATTTTTGTGCCCACTCTATTCAACGCACTTCCTTCAAAGTCAGCTACATCGCTCACGGAGCGACACGTATCAATATAAATAGAAGGCGTATGACTGTAATGATTAAATGTCATACTTGTGGCGATGTCAAGGACCTCTGTGGCTATTAAGGGAGCCATGTCATGGTCGTCCTTCATATTTCAGTTTCGTGCTTCAGTAACTAATACTAGATCTTATGATTCAGTTTCCTAAATTTGGCTGCCTAAGACGCGCTCTATATTAAAAAATGCGATCGCAATTGAGAACGGGCAAGCGACCGCCATATTCAATGCTATCGTGACGTCACCAGGGCATACACGGAGCAACGTCATCTGCTCTCGTCGCTGCAGTGTGCGAAGCGAGGTGTCTTGTCCCCTGTTCTTCCGCGGGCGATCGTAGTAGCAGTCGTAGCATATATGAGTGACTAGTGCCGCAAAAGCATTAAAAATAGCAACGCAGTTATTCTTCGGTATGTAAATGCCATCGCTGACGCAGTGGTCTCTCAAGCTAGACCGACGACGACGCCAGCACGATCATCGACACGGTATCGCAATAGTGTAGAGTGAACTTAATGGTAACTGGCAGAGTGTGGTGGGGGACTAGTTGGTATGACATTCTATAAACTTAAGAATTTTAAAACTTATGGCACCTGATGCGAGCCACGGCTACATATGCGATGTGCGTACACCAGCGTAGATGTGCTTTCATTCGGTGCTACGCATAGAACCTATCAGAGAGGCAATTGAGAGACACGGGCAGAAAACGCCGCACGACGGTGCCGTTCGTCGCGGTCGCCTGGCCGCTTGTGCGGCTTAGCGAAAGCTTCACGCCCGGTGAATAGACGGCCCGAAAAACTGCGCTCGTGTACCTTATCCTTATCGAAAAAAGCGAAACGAGCGGCTGCATTTCATATCTTCGCACTTTCTTACTAATCAGCGGGGAACTCCTCCCAGATGCTTGAATTTCGGCCGACGGTGGACCGCCGGCCCCTTTCGTGACGAGGCCTAGCGAGTACGCAGGACATGTGTGCGCGATTTCGGCGATTGTGGAGAGCTAATTCACAAGTTATAGCGCGTGAAAATAGCTGTCGAGCGTTGTTTTGGCCACAGTGCCCTCAAAGCGACGACTGCGTACATCGCAGGGTGTGAGTACAATAAGAGGGAAGTTGCGATATGGGACCCGGTCTGCACAGCATGTGCTGAAGGCAGCCAGCAACAGTTGTCGGCATCGAAGGTGGATAAAAAATCTGGTTGTTTTCATTAATTCAAGTAATGTTCGAACATATTTTTAGCTGCAGCGCTTTAAAATCACATACCGATGACAAGCAGATACAAATAGCGGGAAGCGCCGGTCCTACGCGAAGCGTTTCCCAAGCAGGCGATATAGCACCAGCGGCGCTTATTGCAGTATTATTATAGTGTGCCAACGAGTAAAACTACAATCTGTGGGCAATACTACATAATATTAAAGATACGGAGAGCCCACCTTGCGTTCTATGTCAATCAAACGAGCAATGTCTGCGCACAGCTATGTAAACAACCCCTGGGCTGGGCTGCAGTTGTCGTGATAGTCGCATTCCTAGGCCACAATGCGTACGCACAGTAAACGCTAAGTGATGTACTATTATTTTCAAGCACTTATTTAGACGGCGGTGACTACTCATCGGCGCGTGCAGTGAAAGCATTCGAGTCGCATAGGGTTTTGCAAACGGCTTGGTTCCCGCAAAAGGGTTCTACGAGCCGAATGGAATGTATGTTCGGCTTACAAATGCACACATGCAGCGGGGAAGTCATCTCATTCGGTACTTTTCACTGCTCATTTCGTGCCTCAGTGTTGCTATAGTGCTACCTTGTGATAATATAGTTTAATTATCGAGCCGATGAATAGCGGACAGGAAATTGGTAGCCAACTAAAAAACGCCGAGGCTTTCACGGCGCACATCGGCGAAGGCATACACGTTACGCGCCGCTTTTCACATAGGGAAGCACTTGACGGCTCAAAAGAAACCACAACAATAACATAAAAATAACATGTTTATGAGCCTTAATGATAAAGCAGGGGTCCATCGATTTCTGTTTCCTCAACAATCAGAAAAGGGGTGCCACTAGCAAGGCCGCTTTCTTAAGGATCACTCAAGTCGCGTAATAAGCTGACGGCTTCCGAAAAGAAAACACTAAAAATGCATTTTATTTCGGTACATAAAAAAAGAACTTTTCAAGCGACCGCCGTCTACGGTGTGCATGCAAGCACCTCAACAGCGCGCAGCAGGCGACGCGGGGTGGTTATGCCCCTCTGACGTCGCGATCAAAGGATGCCAGACCAGCAAGCAGTTCGCAGAAGAAACGAAAAAGTTGGTTTTAAAAATATTTACCGCACAGAATCAACTGAAATTGTGGGGAATTCTAAATTAACAAGTTGACAATTAAATGCAAAAACAAGGTTATGCGTGAAAATAGGCAGTCATGGTCCTTTTAAAAGGCAGTTAATCTTCAGGAGCACACAATAGCTTATGCATTGTGAGAGGGCGCACCCTTCTCCATTGCAGAAAGGAGGGTGCACCAGAGAGCGAGCGTAATTGTCACGTGGCAAGTGTCCTATGCGCCAAATTTTGTCTTCGGGTCACTTGTTCGACACAGTGCCCTCAGTTCACCCGTCGAGGTATCCAGAAGAGCGCCGTGCGCTAAGCGCTGGTAGAAGGACACGACTGTCTTGAGGAAATTCTGCACCACTGATTTGTTCCCAACTGCTGTTGTCAGGAGGGCTGAAACTTACGCAAGTATCCTTTTATTATATCAGGCGCTGTACTGTGTACGTTGGCAGTTTGCGCAGAGAAATAAAGTAACTAAAATGAAATCCTGCGCGGTGTTTACGGAACAACTATTCGAAATCCCGACGATACTATCAGGCACTGGTTCAGCCGGTACTATTGAAAGGTAAAAATTCAGTCATGGAGGTGTGGTTTTCATACTCTTGTGAATGAATTTAATCGAGTAGCATTTGTTGACAGCTAGCGGAAGCTGACTGACAAGTGCGTCTCTGTGAAGACTAGCAGAAGCTAGTTTACGCGCTCTAGGATTGGCTCAGCGTACAAATGGGAACAGTGTCATGTTACCTTACAGGTACATGCTGAAATCTGGTTAATGTACAGACCCGGATAACTTATTCACAGGCGTACCTGCCAGGGACAACTGCGGACCGGCGGCAATACCCGCTCCACCTGGAGCGCTGCGGAACAACCGCAGGCGAATGGAAGTGCCTCCTGCCCCGGCCGGCGCAGGCGTTTTCCACGCTAGGCCTGTACCAACCCATGAATTGTGGAACCCAGCGTCAGTGAATGCAGGTAAGGTTCCTGATTCGTTTGCGTTAAACCCAATTTTTCTTAGTTCTGCGGCTGCTCTCGTGAAAGGCCTCGAAAAGCATCGCAATTTCAGCTAGCGAACGAAATTAACAGCCGAAATATTTTGTGAATAAGAACTATGAGATCGTAATATTAAGCGAGTATTTGTGCTTGCGAGGTGGTGAGATGATCGGAGCCAGAGAGAAACGAGCGCCTTCTGGGCAGACACCGGAAGTGCGCAGAGCAGCGTGAAAAAAGTCGAGCGAGTGGTGGCAGGCTCCACGCTCTGGCAGCCCGCGGGCAGCCAGACGCGGACAATCGAAGAGGCCCAGTGTGCCGCTCCCTGCGATTAGTTGCAGACAGGGCACTCCATGCGGTCAGTTATGTATTGTTATGCCCGGTGTGCCTTCCAGTCCAAATGAATAAAGACACAAACTCCCCCACCACCAGGATTTCCAGAAAACTAAGGTGAAGGCTATTGAGACTTGTGAAGAAACGTGTCTGCAATGGCTAGCGTTCGCCGAAGGCATGGCCAAAGCAGTGAAGACAATGGCGTCCCCATGCGGTCGAGCATGCCATTGGGGTTGTCCTCATCAGTAACCTTGGAATTGACAATTGATGGAGAGCTGCGCCTTCGACAGAGGTACGGCGTTTCGGACATTAGGCGAGGAAGTCCAAGGTGTTTAACACCCTGCTGGGAAACGGCTTGACATGCCGACGCTACGAGGGCGCATGCAGGTGCCACGAGGGCGCATGCTGGTGACACGGGGGCGCATGCAGGTGCCACGAGGGCGCATGCAGGTGCCACGAGGGCGCATGCAGGTGCCACGAGGGCGCATGCAGGTGCCACGAGGGCGCATGCAGGTGCCACGAGTGTGCATGCCGGACTCACGTGGCGCCCTCCTGGCAGCTGTGTTGACGACAACGTGACCGTGTCTTGTACCCTGTTCATCAACGAGCTTAGAGAGCATCAGCACCACCCCTGCCATGGGCGGCGCCATCAATGTCATCGTCTCCAAATTTGATTGGACATCATTCTTCGAACTGTATTCCCCAGCCAAGGATCTGAGGAATATGAAGGACATTTAACGAGCTGCTGGTTTGGGTACCGCGGGACTCGCGACCGCTAGGAAGCTCTGTTTACTGAGAGGCACTCTTTCTTTTCTTTGTTGTCTCGCTACGTTTCGTGCATCTATTCTGGTTCCTCCTTCGTATTTTTTGACTCTGTTCTCCCCACTCGAAGGTAACACCCCACAGGGGGTATTGTATTGGCCCCTTTGTTCTTTTCCGACCCCTGTCCCCTGCTTCTGTAGCCCGGCCGCTTCGTCCATCTTGGCTGCTCCCTGCTGCCCATGTGAATCATGAATCCAAGAGCAGGGGCAGACTTCGGCAGGACGGTGAAGTCACTCACCTCCTAACCATAACCATCCCTGCCGACGTCCCCTTTTGAATACCGCTTTACCGCCCTTGGAGTGTAGAGGGCGTCTCACTTTGGCCAACGTGACGTCGCCGGGCCGCGCGCGTGCTACGAAGGAGTATAAAAGCTCCTGAAGGGGGTCCTATGACAGGAAGAAGCCGCCGCGTTGTTAAGTTCCATCCGACTAAAGCTAGGGTTCGCTCAAACGAAAGCACGAAGAACATCATCTTTCACCGAGGAAGGTGGAGAATCCTGTTCTGAGCAGATATTTAGAAGAAAAGGCCTGACTCGTCCTCGACTCTGTTCCCATATTTCTGAACGTTCCCTGAAAAAGGGTGGTGCAGTCGACTTCTGTCGCATTCATGCAAACGCGGCTAGTGACACTCTTTTCTTGTTGCTGTGGCCTGCATATTTCACCCACATAGCCGAGTGGAGCAATATGAAGCTGGTTTTGAGAAAAGAAAATGGGCGTACTATGGTCGATGAACCAAGCCAAAAATGCTCCTTCAAACAGTCATGATGTCCTCACTTTTACCTTGGACCCGCGATGGTGAAATCCTGCAGAATGATTTTTCCTCAAACTTGCCGTGAAGGAAGGAAAGAAAGAGATCCAGTGGTTTCCACCTAAAAAATGTATTTTAGCTTAAATCGTTTCTGGTGCAAGTGCGCGCTCGTTTATTTAGGTTAGTCATTTTGCGAGGACGCACCCTTCTGCAGGGGGAGAAAGGAGGTTCCACCAGAGAGAGAGAAATTGTCACGTGGCAAGTGTCCTATGCCACAAAATTTGTCTTCGGGTTACTTGTTCGGCAGACTACGGTCAGTTCACTCGTCGAGATATCCAGAAGAGCGCCGTGAGCTAAGCGCTGCTAGAAGGACACGAAGGTATTGAGAAAATTCTGCACCACCGATTTGTTCCCAACTGCTGTTGTCAGGACGGCTGCAACTTACGCGAGTAACTTTTTGTTATATCAGGCGCTGTATTGTGTATGTTGCAAGTTTACGCGGGAAGGTAAAGTAACTAAAATGAAATCCTGCGCGGTGTTCACGGAACAACTCTTCGAAATCCAGACTATACGATCAGGCACTGGCTCAGCCGGTACTATTGAAAGGTAAAAAATTAATTCATGGGGGCGTGGTTTTCATACTTTTTAGAATGAATTTACTCGACCACCTTTTTTTGGCAGCAAGCGGAACCTGACTGACAAGTACGTCGCTGTGCAGACTAGCAGAAGCTACTTTACGCGCTCAAGGATTGGCTCAGCGTACAAATGGGAACAGTGTCATGTAACATACAGATACATGCTGAAATCTGGTTAATCTACAGAGCCGGATAACTTATTCGCAGGCATTCCTGCCAGGATCAACAGCGGACCGGTGGCAAAACCCACTCCACCTGGAGTGCCGCGTGACAACCGCAGGCCAAGGGAAGTGCTTCATGACCCGGCCGGCGCAGGTGTTTACCACGCCATGCCTGATCCAACCCGTGAATTGTGGAACTCAGCCTCAGTGAATGCAGGTAAGGTTCCTGATTACTTTGCTTTAAACCAATTTTTTTGTTTGTCTTTTTGCGAGCATCTGCCAGGTGCATGCACGTACACTGTACGTAGCATCTGTAATTTGAGTTCGCTCGTATTTTGGTGAACTCGCTTTGTTTGGATGCGCAGTAATAAACTTGCATGCCGGTGTCGCAATGGGCGATTTCGGCTATTATTCAACTCGCCAAAGCTTTTCCAATACGGGACACTCAATTTCAATCGCGATTGATCCTGGTCCTGCTTGCCGTCAAGCCGCGGTTCGGTAGGAATTTTTTTTCGAATTAAGGAGACTCCTCTGCTACCCTAGTGTTCGGAAGGCATTAAGAATCATTCCAAAGTACGAGGTCAATCTGCCAAGGCCTCCCGTCCGCCATTTTTGCCGGCTATGTCCGGAAGAAACTACATGCGTTCACTGCGCGTGTTCTTCCACGAACGACGTTTCCTCAATGCACGGGTGGTCCCCTCGTGCACCCGCATCAAGATTGAAGACAGCACAGGTTGCCAGGATTTGTTTAGCAGGTGATTAAACGGGTTGTGAGTAACGTATATCACTTCCGGTTATACGATGCCAGGACTGCTGTCAACTGCTGCCGATTTTAGCAAACATGTGCATTTAGAAGACCGCGAAGCGACAAGACAGGGTCCAGTACTGCAGCGAGCCTTGCTAAAAAGCATGCCTGCCCTTTCCGTGCTAATGCGAGGAGTATGGGTACGGTTAGCAGGTCTGATATGGTTTTGTCAAGTCACTTTCTTTAACCTTCCGAAGCTGGCTCTTCTTGCGTACCACGAATTACGAACGTGCGTAGCCGCCTCGGCACAAATTCCGGGATTGATAGCAGTTCGCCCCAGCCGACCAAATTCAATGCCTTCTATCGGTCATGCTCTAACCCACCGAGGTATTTAAGCGCGAGCACAAAGATCGATGCAGCTAAGCGTAAACACAGAAAAACAACGCTGAGGCTTCGGGGCTGCACTTGTCCATTTTGCATGGCCGACCAATAGCATTGGTGTATGCTTTCACAAGGTTGGTGTTGTGGTAATGACAGGTATGGACCATCATGCACCGTGGCTTCCAGCTTCGTGCGAGTCGAAGGCCCCAACCAGCCATGACCACACCTACACAGTGGGGCATCGCAGCGGAGGACGCAGCGAACTTCAAGTTACGCGTACGCCGCCGCCTCCATACAGCCGCCCGGGAACCGCTGGAGAGGTGACACCAGCGGAAAAGCGTCGTCTTGGGCCAGTGTCTCAAGGTAATGTTCTGTGCTTTGATTGGTGGCGCAGTGCAATTAGCATAGTATTGCGTTCTGAGCGCCCTTGAGAGCCCGTAAGACACACAATACGTACAGAAAAGGATATAGAAATCTGATATTCTTTCATTCGCAGTGCTCAAACTGTGCGGTCAAAAGCGAGGCATCATGCATTGTTTCCCTCTACATTTTAAGCTGGAGAAGGAGTGCATAGTCAAGCTAATTTGAATCTCGGTGTGGACAAGCCGTATTCTAACCATGAAAATTTATTGCAGCACGATGAAACTGAGTCTTTTGACATTGCTTTAAATTTGCGACATAATCAAGGTTAGCAGTGAAAATCCTGTGACCAAACCTGTGAGAATTTTCAGTATGCATTTTTGCCTAAATGATCTATTTTATACTACACCATCGGTGAGTGATGATCTATACTGGCGTAAATCATGAACCGCCCTTGAGGATAACACCATCTGCCCGGCTGGTTGTGGCCCTTAAGGAGGAGAAGGAAAGGCAATGTTAGTTAACCGGAAGAATATATCGATTTGCAACCGCCATTGAGTGCAAGAGATTTCATTGGCAATCACTTGACCGCAGATGTACTCTGTAAGAAATGAAAAACTTATTTGCTGCAGGGTTCAATGTGCGGAAAGCTTGTAACCTGTAGACGCGGGGTACGCACTAATTTTGGGGTCTACAGTGAACTCTACGGCGACGTAGAGCTACATCCTCAACCGTTAGTAGCATTTTAGGCACCTGGTTGCTATATGGTTTCCCTTAAATGGGCTCTAATAAAGTTGCTATATGTCTGTGATATTAAACGACGTCCGGGAATCCACGGCGCACCTCGGTTCCAGCCATGCCCTCCTCATCGGCCGTCGACCGGCATCTCCTGGATCTCAGATTCGGTCAGCGCGAGACGGATTACTTCACGTTGATTTTCCTTCTTCCCGTTTGAGAAGCAATCCCTCCCAGGACTCATTTGTTCTGTCAGATTCTCCAAAGCTAGGACACGTTCATATATGGATCATGTCCGCTATATGCCATCAAAATTACATGTATGCCATTACGCCTATGCGGTGTTTGCACTTGGCGCTAAAAATCTCGCGGTGCGATGAAGCTGGGGGTTTGGAGATACCCCGATTTGTAGCTTGCGCCACACAACCAGCTAACCTAGAGCGAAGAGGTTATGCTTCCGCGAGAATTTTTTTTGTGCGCTTTGTAGCTGCGTTATGTGCAGTCCAAATTTGAATTTAAGTGTCTTCGTGCCTTTCCCTCTCCTCTCGTCACTTGTTGCATTCTGAAAGTCAGGCGCCCTGCGCCGGCACCATTGACCGAGGCGGAGATTCCTGACCCGCCGGAGCAACGCCACATGTTGGCCGCGCCCGCGGAAACTGCCTGATGTCTCAAAAACCCTAACCAATAGTCATCTTTGGACAGGCACACACAGGAGTGGTGCGAGCATGAAAAAGCCTCCGGAAAGAGCTCGTCACCTTTCACGCGTGATTACGGGCTCTCTGCTGAGTGTAGAAGTGTTTTGTTTGGCTGACATGTTCATGACGACACAATGCAGTGACTGAGCGAGTTTATGTGCTCTCGTCGGAACATGTTTCAAAGACGCTTTAAAGATCAAGCAGTAAAAACTGGTTCAGGATAAACTGATCGCGCTTAAAAATATTTTCTTCGGAGCTTATTCACGATTTTCGTGAGTCAATATCGCTGCCTACTGGTGCTGCTCTAAAAGAAGTCAGAGGAGCTGAAATGCGCCTTGCGGGCCATCACTGGTACTTTGTGTGCTTGTTTCTTGGTGGACCCAGACCATGATTACTGTTTCGATTATCAAGAGAGGCAGATGCGCCGGAGTATGTGCTTCAATGCGGTCACTCACTGTGAACTCGGCGTACACGTACCACGTGTGTGAACGTGCATTTCAACCAGAAATTCTCGCGTCACCGAGCTTCCATGAGTACGATCAGTCAGAAATGTCCTCGGAATCCGTGTTTGCTCTCGACAGACCTGTACCCCCCCCCCCCCCCCGCCTTTCTTGCTGGGATTAGAACCGTTTCGGTACAAGCCGCACTCGCCGCTCCGCACCGTCAGAAGCCCCACGCGCGATGTGTGCCGACAAAAATTGGAGGAGACACTCAACCTCCCCCTTGAGGGTACACTCTTAACAAAAAAAAAACACCCAAATGGGAGTAAACGACTTGTCCTCTAGCGCACACCCAAAAGACGGATTTATTTACTCCATATAAATGGAGTATTTCACATACTACCTTATACAAAGGAGGTATTGGGAGTACAAGGCAGTAATTTTTTTACTACCTACGAAAATGAAGCTCAAAAATTGCGTGATTTTTATTTATCCTCACTCAGGCTCATTCTTACAGCAGTGCCAGTGGCGGGAACGGGCAATAGCTGCGGAGGCCGCCGGTAATCAAACTTGGGAAACAGCGCCGCCGTATTGTGACCCCGCGTCACGCGTTCTTTTCGCGGTCTGCAAGCCCAGCAGCGGCGTTGGCTGAGGCGGCATGTGTCGTCTGCTTTTGCTGTACGAGCTCGTTTGGTTTGCTCTGTTCGTAGAAAAAGGCATGTAACATTGCAATAAATAGTTGAAATCTGATAAGGAGTTGCGTGGTAGTTTTCACGGTCTGAACCACGCTGTATTTCCCTAAACATCAGAGCAGAATAAGTTGAAAATGAAAACACCAATAAAGGTAGTTTAGTATGGCAGTGTTTGGTTTCATATTCATTTGTTTAATGCTTGGCTTTTCAATATGACTAAGAAAAGATGTAGCCTCATCAGCTCAATCAAGAGCGCAGTGTTGAAACTGATCAGTTCCATGTTCATGCAACGCAATATAACCTGCTGCACCACAACGCCAGAACCACAATGAAAAAAGAGAGAATTAGGGTTAAGCGGAGGCTCTAACGGGGTGGCGACGCTAACAAAACAAGGTCAGGTATGGTTAGAGCACTGAAGGCTTCTCAAGAGGAATTAAATTATGTAGCTTACTGTAACAAAAAACGTCGACAAGCCGATACCTTGTACCGCGGCAGGCGCCCGTGAAGGCGCAGAAGTGAGCAGAGGTCAAGCGACGATGGTAACCAGGGGGTCGTCACTCACCGCCATTATCAGACGACCGACCAGAAGCAGACGAGACGCTAGGTGGCGGGTCGGATGGCGAAAAATGGTGTTTTTTTTTTTACTCAATTTGGGACTTCTGGCGCATTGACACCAAGAAACTGCATTTAAAATGGTAGTTATAAGCAGGAGAATCCTCATTTATACCCCATTATTAAGTGCAGGGAGTAAAGTAGGCTATTGAGCACATTTGACTTCATACTGATGGAGTAAAGGTTTCTGAATATGGCGTATAAAGGGTAGCGCCAACCACTTAAACTCCCATTTGGGTTGATTCTTGTTTGCAATGTGTATGAGGCGATAGCGTAATGGTTAATTACCATATACGCAGAAGGTCATTCTCTACATTCATAGATCCTTACCTAGACCCACTTGCTACTGTTTTTATGTATTAATCGTTCCGCAATTTTTCGCTCACGTCCGACGCCTTCGACGCCGCTTGGGCCTGATGCTGCTGATGGTACGTACAGTGAAACGGACGCGCGGAGCGGCAAACCACGCAAAAGCGCTGCCAGGCGCCTTGCCGAAACGCGCGGGACTCAAGTTACCGCCGTAGTTCATCGGCACATCGTTCTCGGCCACGAACGCCAGCATAGCTTCCGCGCCGAACGAACGGGCAGCAAGCCGCAAGCTTCGTGGTGAACACGCATTGGATGTGCGCGTGTTGTTCGCAGCTCACCGCGTGATTCATGCGTGCCCGCACAGCCCTATTGGGCCCGAGCGAGACGAGCGGGAGGCGCTGTCGTCGCGCGCTATCTGTTAGGGCAGCGATGCATTGCGAGGAGGAGGGAGTGGTTTTAGGGGGCGCCACCTGATGGCACTACGTGCGCGCCAAGCGAAGGGGACAAGAAGCAAATATACTTTGCACCTCGCTTAACTGTAAGTTCTGTATTTTCCATGCTCAGAATTATTAATATCAACCTCATTACATGCCTCAACCGCCGCGGTGGCTGAGTGTTTACGGCGCATGGCTGCTGGCCCGAAAGACGCGGGTTCGGTCCCGGCCGCGGTGGTCGAATTTCGACGGAAGCAAAATTCTAGAGGCCCGTGTACTGTGCGATGTCAGAGCACGGTAAAGAACCCCAGGTGGTCGGAATTTCCGGACACCTTCACTACGGCGTCCCTTATAGCCAGAGTCGCTTTGGGACGTTAAACTTC
Organism: Amblyomma americanum; assembly: GCF_052857255.1. NCBI lineage: Eukaryota > Metazoa > Arthropoda > Arachnida > Ixodida > Ixodidae > Amblyomma > Amblyomma americanum. The sequence continues at coordinate 143,500,926 of NC_135499.1, read as the reverse complement.
CGTAAACCTAAACCAAATCATTACATGTCTCTATACCACCCTACTAAGACAACACCGTATTCACTAGACGCGCCATTGTTGATTCCGGACAATCGAGCTGGCATGGCGGAGTGGTTAGCGTGCCCGTTTCGAACTCCTAAGGCCCTGGCTCGATTCCCCAACTCGACAATCTTTTTACTCGGTTTTGTTTACTAATGCCTAGGGGATTTTTCGCTTACGGCCAACGCCACCTACGACGACACCGGCTTTTCTGCGACACGGGGCCCTTAACGCTCTCGCGTTAAAGAGGTTGGCATGGTGACATACGATATCCTAGAGCCACAGCACAAAACAGGGCCTCGATTGAAAGCTCCGTCGCGTAATGGCCGACCTACAAGTGACGAAATTTCATTGAAAAATTCCCGCTGCGAAAAATTCGGCGCAGCGCGGCTCTCACAAGATGTGGCGCCCCCTGGGGAGTGGCGAAAGTTCATCTGCTACTGGTTGAAAACAAATGCAGGTGGTAGACGCAGGTCCGATCTGGCTCCACAAGGTGACAGCTGCAGCCATCTGTCGCATGCGCTTGTCATCAGCGGCTGGCAGTTCTCTATTCAACGAGTGGAGCTGGCCGTAGGGCTTCTTATACCCCTGTCACCGATATATCGACTCAAAGGCGATCGAGCGCTGCTACACGGGCAGCTTCAATGGCAATCGAGTCATAGTCTATCGAGTCAATGGAGCTGCGCGGAACGCCATCGAGATTTCGAGGGCCTTCGAGCGCTGCCCAAGGTTGCTAGCTTTGCTTCGAGCGGCGCGAAGCGCACTTTCGTACACTGTACAAAAGCATGAACAAACGTTATTCTCATAAACTTTCATGCAAGAGGTCTGTACTATAATTTTAAAATGGTATCAGTCTTGTTTTAAGCTCAATAAGCGCATTATTTTGTGTTGCTGTGTCTGCGTTGCTTGCGTACTTAGCGTTGACAATATGGCGGCACCCAGCCCCGTGTTGTGCTCGCGCTCCCTTCCTGCTGTTGAGTTCGGCGAATTTGGACTTGGGGAGGATTTCCTGAAAACCACCGCGAAGGGGAATGAGCCCTCTGGAAGAAATGTGGCTGCAGGAATGCCGGAAGCAGGGACAATAATAGCGTCCCCACGTGTTCGAACATGCCTTCGGGTCGACGAACCGAGTGCTGTCCTCTTAAGTCACGCTGGGGTTGAACAATTGCCCGAGAGCTGCACCTTCGACAGAGGTTCCGCATTCCGGTCATCAGACGACGAAGTACAAGATCTTTCAACCCCTGCTGGGAGACAGCCCGCATTCCTGTGTCACGCAGGCGCCTTCCTGTTCCACATGGGTGCACCCGTACCCACGTGCGCGTCACCTGGAGGCCGTGTGGACGACAACGTGACCGGGTTCTATTCCCTTTCCCTCGACCGAGCTGCGAGAGACCAGGACCACCCTGCCGTGGGTGGTACCATCAGTGCCATCGTTTGATTTGACATCATTCTTCGAACTGTATTCCCCAGCTAGGGATCTGGGGAATACGAAGAGTATTTAACGAGCTGCTAGTTTGGCACCAGAAGACAGCCCCTCGTGAGAGATACAATTTGCTGGGAGACACACCCGACTGCTAAGAAGCTCTCTTTACTGAGAAGCACTCACAGTTGCTCTCACCTGTATAGTATGCAAATAGTCGTTGCATAAAGTTTTCCAAGTTTTCTTCCTCCGATCGTCCTCGTCTCCTCTCTGGCCCAGCCACGCAACCTGAATCCCAACACCGCCCGCTTCACAGCGATAAAACCTTCGTCGCTAATACCTCAAAGCATAATCGTGTTCTAAACTGTTGCATTCGCCTTCGATTTGCCCACTCTTACCCTCGCATGAAGTTTCAAGAGACAAAAAGCTTTTCCTTTTCAGATATCAAGGTGATTTTCCAGGCGTTAGGCCTGACGAAGCAGTGCTCCGACGCAGTTGGACTGGCTTGGTTTTGGCTCGTCTTGTATTAGAGTGGCTACAGCAGTGTCTGCATCTGTCCGTCGCGTACGTGCAATTAAAAGGGTCTTAAACGACTTGCGCATATGGGTGTATTTCAGCATTTAGTATACATTTATCAAATATTTTCGTTATTTTTACAAAATCTAAGCCAGCGATTGTGGCGCCACACAAGCTTCGCGTAAGACACAAGAACCATTTCAACGGCCATTGGGATTTGCCGTGTAGCAGCGACACAACTCCTTCGAATTCGATGGCGATTGAGAATTTCGAAGGCCCTCGACTCGATGGCCATTGAAACTGGCCGTGTGACAGTGGTGATTGTGTACACTAGAGGCAAAGCCGGCGGCTTTTCACTTCATCCACCATGGACGCCCGAGGAATGCCGCAAATACAGAACACCGGATTGACGCCTAGTGGCTTATTGACTGTTCTATGGATTAGATTTTTTTTTGTTAAGTTTCGTATTCATCACTCCAGTTTTTACTGATTTTTTGTGTTCTTTGTGGTTGTGTAGTGAAGCTACGCACGCAGTTCATTTGAGATCCGAAGCATCCGAAGACGCTTGACTCTCACATGCCGGGATTGCGTTTGGTTCATTTCGAAGACTGGCGGTGGCCGCGCATTGCATGCAGGAACGATGTGTACTTCACAATCGGTCACGTTCTTCAAAAAAAGCGACATTTCATGCCTGATGACGGTTTTATTTGCACTATAATATATTTCCGTGCGAAAATCACTCTGACAACATCACTTGAAAATTCTAATCTCGATGCTTGATGGGTGCCTATTTATTTACGTTCACTGTAAAGGGTTTTATGGTTTATGGGGGTCTAACATCCCATAGCGACTCAGGCTGTGAAGGATGCCGCAGTGAAGGGGTATGAAAATTTCAAGAGCCTGGGGTTCTTTAACTTGCACTGATATCGCACAGTACACGGGCGCCCGGAATTCAGCCTCCATCGAAATTCGACCCCCGCGCCCTGGATCGATCCCGAGACTTTCGGGTCAGCAGTCGAGCGCCATAACCTGTGTGCCACAGCGGCGGCCTTCACTCAAAAGGGAGCAGCGTCACAATGGAGAGAGGGGTCTATCCCCTACCATAGCTAATTTAGGGGGAAAAGATTATCCCCTTTCTTTTACCACTGCCTGCTTTGTGACACTAGTAGGGTCGTGAGAATCGGCCGACGCCATTGACTGGAAAGCCGCGCTTTTACTCCGACGTCCTCGGGGCGCGGGCGAGCGACGCCGGTGTTAAGGCACGTCAGGTTGGCGACGCCACGCAAGCGCGAATTCGGCCCTCCTACAGACCGGCCACTCTGACGCGGTGCAGCGACTGCGCCAGGAGGAGCGCATGGGCAGATGATGCGCAGAACGTTCGACGCGCCATCTGTCGTAGTGTGCGAACATTCATCGCACCGGCGAGAGGCGGAACCGGTGTGGCCGGGCCGGCGGAGGCTGACGCGCTAGGCGCGAAATAAGACACATGCTCCAAATTGCCGCCGATGTGGTAGGGGCACGCCGAAGCCGCCGAACGCGTCGTAGGTCAAGCGCCGGTGGTGTGTAGATATTCTCGCTTTGTCCAATGTGACGTCGCCTTGCCGCGCGCGCGCTACGACGGCGTACAAACGCGCCTGAAGGAGGTCCTTTGACGAGGAGAAGCCGCTGCGTTTTTAAGCTGCATCCGACTAGAGCAATGGTTTCTCCGAATTAAAGCACGAAGAGCACCATCTTTCACCAGGGAAGGCGGGAGAAACCTATTCTGAGGACGTATTTAGTAGAAACAGCGTGACTCGTCCTCGACTCTCTTCCGACATTTTTGCACGTTCCCTAAAAAAGTGGGCTCGAGTCGACTTCGGTCGCATTCATATCAACGAGGCTTGTGACAATGTTTTCCTTTTGCTGTGGCCTGCATATTTCACCCACATAGCACAGTGGAATAAAGGAAACCGGTTTTGAAGACAAAAAAAAATACATGCGCATATGGTCGGAGAACGAAGCGACAAATGCCCCTCGAAGGAGTCATGACCTGGGGACTATTGCCTTGGACCTGCAAGGGTGAAATCCAGCAGATGGCGTTTCCTCTAACCACGCCGTGAAGAAAGGGAAGAAAGAGAGAATACAAGAAGGAAGGGGTTCACTCCCCACATGCGAGAGAGAAATACCCTCCCAGGCTCAAACCCTTCCACGTAAAAAAAAAAAATTCTAGCTAAACTCATTTCTCGTCAAAGTACGCGCCCATGATTTCGACATTTGGTAGCTTACGCATTGTGTGTTGACACACCCTTCTCCAGGGCAGAAAAGAGGGTCCACCACTGGGGGATAAATTGTCACGTGGCAAGTGGCACAGGCGCCAAAATTTGTCTCCGGGTCACTTGTCAGAGTGTCGTGAGTTTACTTGTCGAGATGTCGGCAAGAGCCTCCTGAAGTAACAGACGCTAGAAGGACTCGAAGGTCTTGACGATATTTTTTGCAGCACCGATCCGTTCGTAACTGCTGTTGCCAGGGCTGCAAATCATGTAAATAACCTCATGCGATGCGTCGGGTATGCTGGCAGTTTGCGCAGAAATATGAAGTAACTAAAATTAAATCTTGCGACGTGTTTACACAGCAGCCTTCCGAAATTCAGACTCTACGAGCACGCACTGGTTCAGCCGGTACTATTCAAAAGGTTAAAAATTCACTCAAGAAGGTGTGCTTTTCATAGTTTTGTGTATGAATTTACTCGAGAAGCATTTGTTGGCAGCAAGTGGACGCTGACTGACAAGTACGTCTCTGTGCAAACTAGCAGCGGCTAGCTTACGCACTGAAGTATAGGCTCAACGTGCAAGTGCGAACAGAGCTAATCATGTAAACTTGCAGCTACATGCTGAAATCTGGTTACATGTGCTTTTACAGGCCCGGATTACTTATTCGGACACATTCCTGCCAGAGACAACAGCGGACCGGCGGTAATGCCCGCTCCACCCAGAGCGCCGGTGAACAAAGGCTGGCCAAGTCAGGTGAACCTCGGCACTTCGCCGTTGTTCGCCCAGGGTGCAACCGGCGCAGCTGTTTTTGACGGCAGCCCCGATATATCCCGTGACTTGTGGAACCAAGCGTTAAAGAATGCAGGTAAGGTTCTTGATTATTTTGCGTTAGGAACAATTTCTTTTAGTTTGTTTTTTTTGCGTGCATCTGCCATGCGCTGCACGAACGCTGTACGTGGCATCTGTAATGAGAACTCACTCGTATTTTTGGGAACTCGCTTGGTTTTAATGCGCACTAGTAATCTGTTTCTTGCTGGTGTCGCGATAGGGGCTTTTGATTATGATTGAACTCGCCGAAGATTTGGCGCTACGACACGTCAATTTCAATCGCGATCGATCCTGCTTGCCGTCAAGCTGCGGTTGAGTAGTAATTTTTTATTCTAATCATGGAGACGCCTCTGCTGCCCTAGTGTTCGGAGGACATTAAGAAGCATTCCAAAATACGAGGTGAATCCGCCAAGGCCTCCCATCCGCCATTTTTGCCGGATTTGCCAGGAAGAAATTAGATGGGTTCACTGCGCGTGTTCTTCCACGAACGGCGTCTCCTCAATGCACGGGTGGTCCTCACATGCCCCGGCATCACGCATAAAGACAGGGCAGGTTCCCCATGCTCCTCCACAACCCAGCTTCTTCTTTTCTCTTGGCTATTAATGCATGCGGATTCAGCGCTGTCATGTAATTCTAGGAGGATGGCATGGACGTGCTAGAGCACTGTGACAGATTGCAAAGCTGTCTTGTTGTGCATGGCTCAAAGGAACTTCATAGCGTTTTGGCAGACCGGCGGAAGATGGCGCCTCATGTGTGGGTGTGAGAGTGCACGTGAATCGGCCCTTGTGCGAGAGTGTCGTATTCTGGTCTATAAATCCGTCATTATCTGTGGCGCCATCCGGGGAGAGGGTGAAAACTGGTAGAAAATAATCCACGTGGCGCATACTCAGTGCGCAACCATCATCATCGGCCTGACTGCGCCCACTGCCGGACAAAGGCCTCTCCCATATCTCTGGGGAGCATAAAGGCTGGGACGCGGAGAGCAGCATCTAATCTGTAGAAGAAAGGCGGCGGGGCAGCGCTTGGCATGAGCAAAACCGGTTCGAGTGCGGGCGCTTTTGCCCTTCGCATGCTCAGTAGGAGGTCGCAGTTTTCAACCAGTGGAGCCGGAGGACTAAGCTCGCGCATGCGCAGAACGGCCTTGCGAAAAAGGCCGATTAAAATAGCAGCGTCGGTGTTCTCGGTCTAACCACTGGGAGCGCCGACACGGTTTGCGACGTGTGGTCACGTGAGAGGAGACGCCGCGGCGGAAGCAAAACTGTTTATTCTATAAGTGCTCTGATTATAACAACATCACATTCTGTGATGTCCTACTGTCGCGCATGTTCATGAGTGGCCTATGCAAACAGCGAGCAACCCTGCGTGTCGCTCCGACCGGATTCGCTGGTTATGCGCAGCATGTGAAAGTGCTGACCGGAAATAGCACTTCTACATCACCGACCGCGTCGAATGTTTTCATCAACGCCAGTCGCTGGAGGGCCGACTTTCAGGGGCGCGTCGCACCCCGCGGATTCTGCGAAATGCTGTCCCATCGCAACAAATCGGTTAGCAAGCGGCTGCCTTGTGTGGAAACGCGATCCAGCAGGGCAAGTCGCGACTTCAGTCCTGACTGGAAACAGGTTTGGGGGCCCCCCTACTCCCCTTGGGGTGGCTACACAATAGACAATTTCAGCTGTGCATATGCAAGTGCCTCGGTACACAAAGCACTACAGCCCTGCGGGCGGTACGCTGTCCGCACCGAAGTATACATTTATGGTGTCTTCGACTGGTCGCTTTAGATCGCTCTAGAACGCTCTGAGATGCGACCGCACATTCGGCTGGTCGAAACCGGCCGCTCTGACTACATTCGGCTGGTTCTTCCTGAGCGCTCGCCTCCAGCTCGGAGCGCTCTGAGGCGCTCCGAGAAAAAAGTGGGAGCGGCTCCGAGGTGAGTCCAAGTGACAGAGCCACTTCCGCCATTTCGCGAAAGCGGTGCGAGGCCTCGGCGTCCCCTGCGCGTAGGCAGAAGCAAGTGTAGGCTTTTGACGCAGTCGTAGCGTCCTTGCTGTGTTGTGTTTTGTGGGTGCCGCGCTGTGTGAGGCAAAATGTCCAAGAGACGCCGGATAACTGCGCTAGGAACCCGGTCTGTGTTGCTGTCGCATGACAACAGCGATTCCAGCAGCAGCTCAGACGAGCACGACAGTGCTATCCACAAGGCGATGTTCGAAAATTGAGCGTCCCGTGGGACGGAAAGCCGGGGTAGCGATCGATACAGGCTAAGCGGCGACCGCGATGCAAACTGTGCGGCTATAGGTAATCAAGGGACCTTACATGCGGCTACTGTTGACATCAGCAGCGGTGCCGCGTAGTGGTTCCGGAAGTTACGTCCCCTTTATGCCCCCTGCGCTTCCGCTCTAAAAACTCGCTGACCATTCGCTTGACTTGTCTCGTTATGCGCTCGGAGCGAGAGTGGCTCCCACTCTGCCAGATCCTAACCGGATCGCGGGAGCGACCAGTCGAAGACACCATTAGTTGCCCGTGCCGTAGCGTCTCTCAAACGCACGAGTAAACAGTAGCGCCATCTAGTGACAAGACGTCAAAGCGCACCAAAGCTCAGTTGATGAAAATTTCATCCGTGATTACGGGTAACTAGAGCGAGTGCATTGCAAGCCAATTTTGTTTGTTCCAAGAATAAAAACTATGCAAACCGAAGAAAATGTAAGAACTGACTAAAAGCTAGAAAATTGCTTCGCCAGGTGTCGTTGCTACAAGGAAAACACGCTGCATTTAGTTACGCCTAGGAGCTTGAAAGTCACTAAAATATCTGAAAAACAGGGGCTAGTGATTCCTTATACCGCTACGTGCGGGCAAGACTATAAGTGCAATAAAAGCGAACCTCTACCATTTGAGTGAGCTATTGCGTCGGAGAATCCAGCGGCGGCATGTATTTATTGCGAATCGGGCGAGCAGGGCGCCGCCATCTTGTCAACGTTAACCAGACAAGCCACGCAAGCGCCGCAACGCAAAGCACGCTGGCTAGCGTACGTACGCAAGATGCAGGGCTTGCGTTCTGCGCATGCACACTACCGTCACCGCAAACTCCTTGCGTACGCTAAGCCGCTGCGTACGCACAGCTAAAACTGTCTAATACCCCATCAGACGGAATACAACGCAGGCCACACTCAAGATGGTACTTGAAAACCGGTTGCCCGCTTCTTTCCTCTCCTGCATGAAATTGTGGAAAATGCTTCCCTCAGGGATGAAACAGCTCAACACTATGAATGGAAGCCCATGACCTTCTTACCTTTTTTACGTCATTTTCCGAAGTCCCGAAGCGTAGCTCGGTCCTCGTCATTGGGTCCGTGAAATATGAAAACTGGGGACGCTTGCGGCTTCCCACGGTGCGGCGTGGACACTTCCGTTGCTTCGTCGCGTGCTTGGACCGTGCGAGTGCTTCCAGCGCTCTTGCTACGACGCCCGGTTAGTCGGCTAGGCCTCGCTCAACAGGATCCCAACTTCTGACGCCATCGCAGGTGGGAGCCAAAACAAAGAATGCTTTGCTGAGCTCCTCGAGCTTCCAAATCACGTGATCTTACGCGTCACATTACGCTCATTAGAATCCCTGGCGGGCAGCCCACGATCGCACTGCCTTTCTTCTTGAGGACTGATCAGGTTGTGCTACTTGAATGAGATAATATAGAACGCTATATCAAGGACGCCACTATCTTGGCACAGGTGGCGCCATGTAGTGTCTAGGCTGGCAACAAGTGCCATGCTTGTATGCGCTTTCGCGGATTGGACGCGCCCCTCTCCAGGGCAGAAAGGAGGGTCCACCACAGAGGGAGAAATTGTCACCTGGCAAGCGTCATGTGCGCCAAAATTTGTCTCCAGGTCACTTCTCAGAGAGAGCGCCAGCAGTTTAGTTGTCGAGATATCCGCAAGAGCCTCCTGAGCTAACCGACGCTTGGAGGACCCGAAGGTCCTGAGGATATTTTGCACCACCGATTTGTTCCTAACTGCTGTTGTCAGGGCTGCAAATTATGTAGGTAACCTCTTAATATATCACGCGGTGCGTTGTGTATGTTGGCAGTTTACGCAGAAAAATAAAGCAACAAAAATGAAATCTTGCGCGGCGTTCACACAACAGCCTTTCGAAGGCCAGTCTCCACGAGCACGCAGTACTTCAGTCGGAGCTCTTGAGAGGTAAAAAATTCAGTCAAGTAGGCGTTCACCGTGCGTCAAGCAGACGTCACTGTGCAAACTAAGGGCGGCTGTTTTACTAGTTTAAGCACGCAAGGCGATACAGGATGTCAAAGTGCTCAGCTTACAAGTGCAAACAGTATCATGTAAAATTGTATATAGACATGTTTGGCAACATGTTTTGCTTTGACAGGCCTGGATTGCACAGTCGTACAAACTCGTGCCGTAGACAACAGTGGACCGGCGGCATTGGCCGCTTCACGAGGAGCGCCGGTTAACAACGGCCGGCCAAGGAACGTGAACCTCGGCACTGCGCCGTTCTTCGCCCAGCGATACGCCGCTGTCTTGGACGCAAAACCCGATCCATCCTGGGGCTTGTTGGACCGAGCGTCAATTAGTGCACGTAAGTTTCTAGATTGTTTTGCGTTTATCACAAATTTTTTTAGTTTGTTTTTTTTGCGTGCATCTGCCAGGTGCATGCCCGTCCACTGTGCGTGGCATCTGTAATCTGTGTTCACTCCTATTATAAGGCGAAAGCCTTTAGTGGCTCGTACTCGCGGTCATGGATCTGTCCGTCGTCCGTTACATGCAGCAACTAATTATCTAGCGGTAGCTAATACTAATCTTTACTAAACAGTCACTTGAAATGATTAAACAACCATTAATTAATTATCAATTCATCAGTAAGCAGTTAACAATTCATTAGCAGCTGATGATTACTTCACGGTTCATTAGTTGCTGGCAGGTAATTCGCCATTAATCATTAATTAGTAGTTAAATTAGTTGTTAACAGTTAATTTACATTAATTAGTAGTTAGTATATAGTCAACCGTTAATTGGAAGTTAATTGTTAGTCACCAGTTAATTAACAGTTGGTAGTTTTCCTTCCTTTACGGCGCGGTTCGGGTGTCCGCCGAGATACGTGAGACAGGTGTAATTTCCTTCACTTCAATTATCCAATGGGCAAGGCCTCGCGCTGAACGGGCGATGGCGTTCCGTGGACACCTTGGCAACGCTGCAACACGCTGTCGCGTCCCAATCCAGACGCTGACTGAACGCCGACCGGGAAGGGTGCGGCCTAAACGCTCTTTGTATTCTTCAATCGACATCTTCACTACACTTCAGGGAAAGAAGCAGCAACATCGCGCTAAAGGCTTTCGCCTCCCCGTACTTTAGGTCAACAAATCCCCCCCCCCCCCCGAATTTTATTTGTGAGATCGTTTGGTTTAAATCAAGGTGTAAGGACATTTAGGTGTTGACACCGACCGCCTCGCGGAGAGCGCGCACAGATCATGTTCATCCTCTAGTAGATGCGCCGACCGCAGTGGCGCGGGGGCGCTGCAGAGAAGGGGTCAATCGCTTGCGTAGCGGCGGACGCGGCTAAGTGGTTTACGCGGCTTTCGGGGCCGAAGGCCCCAACCAGCCGTCCCCAAACCTATGCAGTGGGGCGCCGCTGCGGAGCAAGCAACCTCCGCAGGGAAGAGAGCGGCAGAACGGCTCGTAGAAAGGAAACAGGCTCCCGAGTTCTAAAAGGAGACGTTTATTCACCCTGTCCCGAATTCTCCGAGCATGCCTGCATGTTACCTTAACAACGTCAATGAGCGCTAAACGTACTGCGATGGCCACGCTTTTAGGTCAATAGTTTCAAACTCTGTACTTACTTCTGTCGTACTGGTCTTGTATTGCGTGCTATGCATCGCAGCAAATGATATCTGACGGTGGTAGGCATATTTTACGCCTCATTGGAAACAATGCCAGCTCAACATTCCGCAACGGCAAAGCTCTCGACACACAACGCGCACATCGCACACAGACCTTCACAACCAAGCTGCTGCTTTTAATCCTGGTATGAATGCATCCGTAGACATCGAATTGGCGTCCAGATGATTTTCTGTACTTCCACGAGGATGGCACGGGCATGCATGAGTCCTCTGACAGATTACAATGCTCTCTTGTTGTGCATAGCTCAAAGGCACTTCGTAGAGTTTTGGCAGACCGGCGGCAGATGCCTGGGTGTGAAACTGCGCGCGAGCCGGCCTCGGTGCGAGGGTGTCGTATTCTGGTCTAATTGTTCGCCATTCTTTGTGACGCCATCCGGGGAGTGGGTGAAAACTGGTAGAAAATTATGCACGTGCCGTGTACCTAGTGGGCAACCATCATCATCGGCCTGACTACGCCCACTGCAGGACAAAGGCCTCAACCGTATCTCTCGCGTACAGCAACGCGTACAGTCGCGTACAGCAGCGGCTAATCGGGAGACGAAAGGCGGCGGGGTAGCGCTTGTCCCAAGCAAAACCGGTTGAGAAGCGAAAGTGGACGAGTTGGCCCAACGCATGCGCAGAGCGGCCTTGCGAAAAAGGCGGATTAAATCGAAGCGTCGGTGTGCTCGCTCTGACCTCTGGGGAACGCCGTCGACGTGCGGTTACGTACGAGGAGATGTCGCGGCGAAAGCAAAACTTTATTCCAACCCCTGCAAATAAATATTTCCTTGGATCTAAAAATACTCCCATTATAAAAAACATCAACACATTCTCTGATGCGCTACTGTCGGGCTGGATCATGGGTTGCCTATGCGAACAGCAAGCAACCATGCGTGTCTCTCCGACCGGAATCGCTGGTTATGCGCTGCATGTGAAAGCACTGACCGGAAATCGCCCTGTGACATACCGACTGCGTCGAATATTTCCGTCGACGCCAGTGACTGGAGGGCCACTTTTGAGGAAATCTGTCGCTTCATTCCTGAGTTGCATCAGAATATAGCGCGAGGTGCACACGACGATGCAACGAACTCCAAATTTCACGTACGGTGTCGCCGCCACGCTGCCGATGCCGGAACCTTCACAGACATGGCACCTGCGGAAAGCGTTCGTTCTGTGCTTAGTTTGGTGGCGCAGCGGTTTTACCATAATATTGCGTTGCGAGTATAGTTTTCTCACAATCACTGCATCGAGTTAATGTAACACCCATGAGCGCCTGTAAGCCACACAGTATGAACAGACAAGAATATGGCAGTCGCACTTTCTTTCTGTCGCAGTGCTCTAACTGTGCGGTCAAAACCGAGATATCACGCATACATTCCATCTACACTCTAAGCTCAAGAAGGAGTGCACAGTGCAGTTAATTTAAATCTCAATGTGAGTAAGCCAGTTAGTCATCGTGAAAATTTATAGCCGCTTGATGAAATGTTATTCCACATTGCTTTAAATTTGCAACATAATAAAGTTTCTCAATCAAAATCATATGGCCAAGGTTGGGACAGTTTTTGGTATGCATTTCTACCTAAATGATTTATTTTGTACAGCATCACCTGCGAACAGCGATCTTGGCTTACGTAAATTATGAAACGCCCTTGAGGGCAACAGTTTTCAGCGGCAATCACTTGACCGCACAGTAACTTTATAAGAATTGAAAAACTTATTTGCTGCACGGGTCCATGTGTGCAGCGCTTGAAATCTGTAGACGCCGGATACGCCTTAAATTTACAGTCTGTAGTGAGCTTAACGGAGGCGTGGAGATACATGCGCAACCGAGTGTAGAAATTTAGGCGCCTAGTTGTTATATGGCTTCTCTTAAAGGGGCTCTAATAAAAGTTCCTATATGCCGGTGGTGTTAAAGGACGCCGCTTCAGGAGCATGCATCCGCTCGCGCGAGAGAGATATAACATTTATTAGCACCCGTCATAAGGTTGTCCGGGATGAGAGGCGCATCTCGGTCCCAACCATGACCTCCCCTCCCTTGGCCATCGATCGGGATCTCAGCAGCGGCCTGGGCGCAAGGGATGTCTTCGTGTTGTCCCTTTTCTTACTGTTTGCGAAACAGTGCCTCCCAGCTAGGACTAATTTATTCTGTCAGGTTCTCGAAAGGAAGGACACGTCAGTATCATATTGATCACGTGCGCAATGACCGCGCGACGTTTTCACCCCGGACTGAAAATGGAATGGTCGATTGCAAGCTGTAGGTTTGGGAATAATCCGGTTTGTAGCTTGCGCCACATAATCAGCACACCAAAAGCAAAGAGGTTATCTTTCCGCGAGAATTTTTTGTTGTATTGATCTATTTCCCAGAAAACTGATATCTCTTTCCACTTTTCTGGCTTTTTTTTTAAGGAGCGTTAGCTCTTATTCATCACCTTTCTCAATTTCTTGGGTTCTTCTACCACCTCCCTTCGGAGCGAAATTTTGTAAGTCCGAGGAATTCGAGATAACGGCCCCCATAGTAAATCGGTATAGCAACCCTATAGGTGATTGGTGATGTCACACCTAATCACGTGACTATGCTTAAACGCATATAAGTAAGTAATTAAGGAGGTCTTCATAAAAGGAATTAAATACTTTGAATACTCTAGATGAGCAGGACACGTTAGACACCAATATTAACTAATAAAGTGAATAAGTTGTTAAAGGTAGGCTTAAATTTGATCGCTTAAAAATAACCTGTGAAGTCATGATCTAACATGTTAGACACCAATATCGCCTAATTACGGTAATATTTAGTTATTGTTAGGCTTAACATGGCGGCCGTAAAATCAGCACTCGGCAGATCACAAGGCGGTAGGCGTCCTCTCGCCGTGAATTTTGGAAAACTAACCTAATCGCGTGGTAATATATCGCATGGACGATAGATTGCGCTTCCAAGCAGCTAATCCATGTTACTTAAGCGTCTTCGAGCGGTGGCGGCATAATTTTTTTCCCCACTTGTTACAGAGAGTGTCGTCAGTTTACTTGTCGAGATATCCGCAACAGCCTAATGTGCCAACGGACGATAGAAGGACCCGAAGGTCTTGAGGATATTTTGCACCACCGATTTGTTCCTAACTGCTGTTGTGCGGGCTGCAAATTATGTAGGTAACCTCTTAATATATCACGCGGTGCGTCGTGTATGTTGGCAGTTTGCGCAGAAAAATAATCCAATTAAAATGAAAATTTTCGCGGCGTTCACACAACAGTCTTTCGAAGGCCAGTCTCCACGAGTGCGCACTACTTCAGTCGTTACTCTTGAAAGGTAAAAAATGTGTCAAGCAGGCATGTTTTTCGGACTCTTGCGAATGAATTTTCTCGACAAGCATTTGTTGGCTAGAAGCGGACGCTGACCGACAATTACGTTAGTGTGCAAACTAGCGACGGCTAGTTTACTAGTTAACGCACGCAAGACGATACAGGACATCGAAGTGCTCAGCGTACAAGTGCAAACAGTATCATGTCGGCTTACAGATATATACTGAAATCCGGTCACATGTTTTGCTTTGACACGTGGAAATTACTTAGGCTCACAAATTCGCATCACAGACAGCAGCGGACCGGCGGCAATGCCCGCTCCACCGCCGGGCAACAGCGGCCGGCCAAGAGGAGTGTCCCTCAGTACAGAGCCCGCCATCGCCCAGCCTGGAACCGGCGCCGCTGATTTGCACGGCAGACCCGATCATGTGCCCAGTGATTTCCTGGTCGGAGAGGTCACAGATTACGGTAAGTTTCCTGTTTATTTTACGTTGAATGCCATTTCCTTTAGTTTGTTTTTTGGGCGCATCTACCAGGTGTTTGTATGTATACGGTACGTGACATGCGTACTGAGAGTTCACTCGTAATTTGGGGAGATTGCTCGTTTTGAATGCGCAGTAGTAGAGTGTTCCATGTCGGTGTTGCAATGGGCGCTTTCGATAAGGACTCATCGAATATTTGGTGCTACGTCACGGCCAATTTCAATCGCTATTGATCCTGATCCTGCTTGCCGTCAAGCCGCGGTTGAGTATGATTATTTTATTTGAATCCAGTTGCGCCGTCTGCTACCCTAGTGCTCGGAAAACATTAAAATTCATACCAAAGTACGTGGTGAAACTGCTAAGGCCTCCCGTCCGCCATTTTTGCCGGGTATGTTAGGTATAAAAATAGATGAGTTCGCTGCGCGTGCTCTTGCACGAAGGACGTTCCCTCAATGCACGGGTGGTCCCCTCATGCACCGGCATCAAGCATATAGATGGGGCGAAAGGTTCCCCAGATTCCTTTAGTATCGTTATTAAACAGGTCAAGTGCAAAGTGTGAGCAACGCATTTCAGTTCCGGTTATACGATGCCAGCACTGCTCTCAGGCCTGCGAAAAAAATCCCGCCCTACGAATTCGCAAAACGATCGTCGCAGAAGCGATAAACTCCGCGTGTCACGCGATGTCCCATTTCCAGTCCGTCTAGTTTTGATTGCGGCGACCAGCCTGGAAACCATCTCTACAGCGGCTTTTCACACTGGCAAGCACATACTTCTGACAACCACCACCTACAAGCAATTAAAGAGCTTTACTTTAGAGAAGCGAGGCAAAGCAGGTACTGGGAGAAAAAAAAAGCAACTGTCCCCTTTCCACAATCGCTATTTCGAAAGGTCATGAAAACTGCCCCCAGCTGAAAACTGAAAATTGTATTTGAGGAAAGAAAATGACCCGCCGCGATGGCTCAGTGGTTAGGGCGCTAGACAACTGATCCGGAGTTCCCGGGTTCGAACACGACCGCGGCGGTGCGTTTTTATGGAGGAAAAACGCTAAGGCGTTCGTGTGCTGTGCGATGTCAGTGCACGTTAAAGATCCCCAAGTGCTCGAAATTATTCCGGAGCCCTCCACTACGGCCCCTCTTTCTTCCTTTCTTCTCTAATTCCCTCCTTTATCCCTTCCCTTACGGCGCGGTTCAGGTGTCCGCCGAGATGTGAGACAGATACTGCGCCATTTCCTTTCACGAGTACGCTCACCTCCCAAAAGTAACCGGCACCTCTGACTTGGCTGTTTCTGCTAATCAGCAGCCCAATCCGTCAGATATGTCAGAACGCGCTCCCCATCTGCTTATTTTTGTGTGGCCGCTCACTTTTGGGCGATTGAAATCTCATAAGAAGCGCTGGAGAAGGGCCTTCGTTCGACAGTCGACGGGGCAAGTGTCGTCTGTTCGAAGACAATCTTTGACTCTCTTCTTTCCCTTCGCCTCCCAAAACCACCTCTCTACGCTACGAGAAACGCCTTAGAGAAGAGCACATTGGTTTACGGAACGTCGGGTATACAAGCTCGCACTACCAAATAAAATAGGCGGCAGATGTGCGCCCAATGAGGCCATAATTCAAACCAAGCAATCGTGCTCATTAAAAAAGAAAATATCATTGCTACGGCGTAACTTTGAACATGCTTTAATATTTAGACATCGCGGGCAGTTAAAAATGACTGATTAATAATACAGACGTTACACGAAGTTTATTGCGCACTTATGCAACATTTACTATCCGACTTTCGGATATTCGTGGCTATTCACAGACGAAATCTCTGTTGAAAGAGCCAAGCGGGGAACCCGGCTTATGTTCTCTTTTTGCATTTGCAAAGCCAAATTTTTTTTTCGGTGTTACTTGAGGTATGAATGCCTTTACCGGCCACTTGTTTACTTGCAAAGCATGAGAACAGAGAGGTTTAGCACCGTACGCGGCAACTAAGTAACTGCTACCGTACGGCAAATGTGGCTGGACAAACTTTGCAACAGTAGCAACGTCGATGCGTTGCCGTATTTACCGGACGGCTGTCCTGCTCCGCTAAAACTGTCTACAATTTGCACTCGGTGAACAATTTACCACCTAAGCTGCTGCGGGTAGGGGCCCAGGCCGGAACGGGCCGCACATCGGGCCTGGTGGGCCGGGTTCGGGTCTGATGGCAAAGGCATGAGCCCGGCTTTGTGTCTCGGGTCATGCTCGGGCCTCAGAATTTGGCCCATGCAAGTGCTCTACTTCACACTACAAAACTGTCATGCAGCAAAACCAACCAAGCAGTCGTTAGCGCTACGCTGTCAACACAAAAGCCTATGTGCGATGTCAGTTGTCCGTTCTTCACATGACACTCTTATGTTGCGGCAAAGCCCACTTAGCAGGTGACTGCGCAACCAAGGCGAAATACATGGAAGGTTGCACCTTGATGTTCAGTGCTACGTTCGTTAAAAAAACGCCTCATCGCATTGTTGTTCACTGGAGTCTCTTGATATCACATTTTTACTCTGAACCGTTGCAGCTGCCCACCACCTTCTCTCCGGACGCTCAAAGCTGTTGGTTGCTGCTTTCCTTGTATGCGGAGAGCCAACATGTTCAATGTTTAAAATGAACCTTGAAACTTAGATGCTTGTGAAGCGTTTTACTGCGAAAGTAGTACATATCGGGGTCTAACCGGCTCACCTGCTTTGTGTGAAGTTCGACCTTGAAGGTGACCTTCGCGGAACCCAGTATAATAACTGCCCATGCAGAATAAAAATAAATATTGCCGCGACTTTGTTCCGAATCCGCGGTGGCGCGAAAAGATCAGCTTCACTGACCACTGAACGAGGGAACTATGCTATCGCTGCTACCGATCGCGCCTGGTGTTAAACTGCAACACACTCTCCCGCTGTGCATTGCACATCGTCGTCTTCCTCTACTTCCATCTGCGGCGCGAAGAGATCAGATCAGCTTAATCTCGATGAGAGCTTAACCTGCGTCTAATACCGTCGCCAGACGTGCCGACAACCCGACAAAGCAAAATCATGGGCTTTTTGTGATTTGTGTTGGACTGCTGCTGCCTTAGAAATCTCCACGGCAGATGAAGTCAAGGGTTTGCTGAGCTGAGACACATTGTTTTAACTGAATCTAACCTGCTTTCCCTGAAGAAAAACTGATTGTCTGTTTATTTACAGTGCTTTCCTTGGAACGCGAATTAGGCATTGAAAACCCACCTGTGCGACCGGTGCCGGGCCCGGCTGCCACAGCACCGCTAGCAAACAGCGCTGCAACTGCAGCACAGAGGCCCACAGCAGGCCAGGTGGCCCAGAATCCGCAGCGAGAGACCATGCTTGACTTCATACTCAGCGACGAGTCGGTGACTAAAATATTCACTGCGGACTGTAAGTCGCCCTTTTTTTCACATATTGATCATTACGTTTCCGCAACACAGTATGTGACTGAATGCGATATGTGACTGAGGGCAGTACCGCTTCAGCCGTTCTCATTACGTCTGCGACGCAGGAAATTGTTTTAACGGACCCAGGCTAAACGGAAGCCGCGTACTTTTTTCGAGGTTGCCATATTCTAATTAACCTTATAAAGGATTGAGGCTTTCCTCTCGTTCCTGATTACTTACACCAAACCTGGGAGTGGCGCGACTTTAATTCCTGCGCAAATGAATTTCAAAATTTATTGTTTCTGTGGCACCAGTTTAGATTAATTTGACTGGTAATACTGCACTTTTGTCGTCACAAACGTTCACCGCGCATTAATACCCGCTCGTCGCTTCACTGACGGAATTTTGAGGCTTGCGTTAGGACATCGCAGTCATTTTAGGAAATGATTCGCAGTTGCCTGTCGCCACTGTATTAATTCAAAGCGCGCACGGGTGTTTTTCTAGTATTGATCGTGATGCCACCGCTGCGTCAAAGGAAGCATGGTCCGTGGCCATGGACTGAGCTCCGCTTTCAGTGTGCTATTTTAGCTGTTTTAAAATGGTTCCAATCGGTATTTAAAAAAAAATGCGCCGAAAACGGAGCGGAGAGGGGCGCAACTGCAAGGAGGCAGCGCATAGGCGCGCATGCTGCCCCAGAGAGGCCTCCCGTGTCCAATCCCCCCTACCACCGCTCTGGCGCCGTCTATTAGCGAGCGGCGGTACTTTCGTTCGCTCGCCCACGGCCGGTCTCGTGGAGAGCGCGCTCGCGCTCCTCTCGCTCTTTCCCCCTCCCCTCGCGCTCGGCTACACCGACGGCGCAGTATATGCAACAAGGGGAAACAGCGGGAGCGAGAAGGCCTCTTCTCTTCCACAGAATGGCTCAGCAGAATCAGACATGCAAAAAATAAAGCTGTCATAATTAGGGACTACCAACAAATGACGTGCCATGATTGCGTGTGATTGCTTCTACTGTTAATTCAAGTCACTGGTTTTCTCCATTTGAGTTAATATTTTATTGAGGCAGATGTTAAAGGGTACTCCTGCGCTTTCGAGGGTCGGCACCGCAAAAACTCTCGAAACTTTTTTCCGGGTTTTTCTCTTGGTCGCATCTGGTGAGCGTTGTAATAGTGCACTATTAAAGCGCTGACAGACGCGACCTCTCGCCTTGGAGGCATGCATGAAACTGCTCCATATCAGCTAGCCATCTCTATTTAAAAAACAAAAATAAGCAAATGAGGAAAACATTGAGCAATGTCTACCACCGTCACTCCGTTTCTTAAAAATGCCGGCACGATTAGAAAATTGCGAATTTTCCTTCCACGAGGTCGGGCCTAGACCTCCTATGCGTCAAAAATAAAGCATGGAGGCTGCGTTTATGGGGATGGAATGCGATAGAAATAGCTGTAGAAAATGCTGTAGAAATAGCACAAATTGGAATGCTTAGACGGCCCAACGAAGGCTTTAGATTCGAGGAAAGCTACGAAACATAAGTTTACACTCGGTGCTAGAGGTCTGCACAGGCCGGTATATAGAATGGGTCAGGCCCAACTCGCTGGTACGTCGATGCTGACTGCCAACCTGGCAGCGGCCCGCGACAAATTTCTAACGTCTGGCCGGTGTGCGCCTACTGTTAGAGCATACTCTGCACAAGTTCTGCACGTCTATCTCGACGGCGTTGGCAACACCGTCCGCAACGAACGCGACGAGCGAACAAGCAAAGGAAAAAATTAACTGCATTTCACTCCTGCGGAGCCCCATCACGCACCCTATAGGGTAAAATTTACAACTGCGAGTAGCGTTTTGGATGCGTTTAAGGTGATCGCGCAATTTCACCTCGGTTCAAACTCCTATTTATACGAGCAAATTTTCTGCCCTTTTAGTTCGAATTATTGCTGTTCTACTGCACAAACAAACCGCAAGCTCGGACGGTGGCGGCGCAATTTCACGAACCAAATTTGCGCTCGCTGGAATTGCGCCGCCAACGTCCGAGCTTTATGTTTGTTTCTGAAGTAGAACAGCAATAATTCGAACAAAAAGGGCAGAAAATTAGCTCGTATAAATAGTTGTTTGAACCGAGTGATTCAGCCAACGAAGTTAGTATACTACCTCGGATATTACGAACCTTAGTATGCCAACTCGGATAGAACGAACTTTTGTGCGTTAACCTCGGATACAATGAACTTCTGTGGGTTCATCTCGGATATCACATACTTTCGTGTGTTACGTCAGGTACAACGAAATTTTGTGTGTTAACGATGATTTGAATTAAGTGCGTAATTATCTCGGATAGAAGGAATTTTTGGGCTGCTAACGCATTCAAACGATCCCCGATCGTCGCGTAATAGTTTTTTAAAGACATTTTAGTGCGTAACGAGCATGAATTGAAGTTGAGTGTTTTTTATCAAAGTGAGAAAAATTCAGAAACCAAAACGAACACAATTTTCTTCTGTAATTGAAAGCTCATCCTCAGCTTTTATTTTTGCAAAAGATGTGAGAACGAAAGGTGGCTAGAAACGCTTAGAAAACCTGGCACAAATCCTAAGTCGAATAAAAAGTGTCAGATCCTACTGATGCGCACGGATGTAAATGAGCCAAATCCGCTCATAGGATAGGACTAACTTTATTAATATCCAATAATGAAATCTACCCTTGAGAGCACTCTTCGTCAGCTTGAGCCTCAGAAGTCGGACTGGTTTCATTCCTTCCTTCCTTCCGCGACGCTATGTTATCATCGATAATTAAGATATGAAGAGATCCGAAGAGACCAACGACAAAGATGGGATTACTATCCAATATCCCTCAAGACAAAAGTGTACAACAGCTGTATCTTACCGGTACTCATCTACGGGGCAGAAACGTGGAGGCTAACGTAAAGGGTTCAGCTTAAGTTAAGGACAGCACAGCGAGCCATGGAAAGGAAAATGATAGGTGTAACGTTAAGAGTTCGGAAGCGGGCAGAATGGGTAAGGGAACAAATGCGTGTTAATGACATCCTAGTCGAAATAAAGAGGAAGAAATGGGATTGGGCAGGGCATGTACTGCGAAGGCAAGATAACCGCTGGTGCTGAAGGGTAACGGAGTGGCCTTCAAGAGAAGGCAAGCGTAGCAGGGGGCGGCAGGAGGCTAGGTGGCGGATGAGATTAGGAAGTTTGCAGGCATAGGGTCGGCGCAGCTGGCAAAGGACAGGGTTAATTGGAGATACATGAGAGACGCATTTGCCCTGCAGTGGGTGTAGTGAGGCTGATGATGATGAAACATTTATTGCCACATTTTGCACACAACCACTCTGGTATTACGGTCACTGGTCTTTCATACTATGGTAGGTACCTCACCTTGCTCATCAGGCATGGTGTCCAAGTATTCGTGTATTGTTTTCCCGGACAAGTGCACCTACCAAAAGAGTGCTGTCAGAGTTACTATTTCAAAGATGTAGAAAATCAGTAAACTCTATAGCGTAATACTTACTTGTTTCCACCTCTACTTCCATTCCCAGTGGAGATGACACCCTCGCGTAACCAACCACTGCAGTGGTGCATGGCAGTGCTAATAAGCAGAAATACATCTTTACCGCAACTGTTTACATTATTATCACTCAGCAAAGCAGCTTTGATCCGATTGATTCGATTAACATTCGATTGCACTTAAACACACTGTAGCAGAGCTGAGTCACTCTGACGTTACGTTGACAGTGACTTAGCATCGTGACCTATTACGTCACCCTCCTGTCCCTTCATAAACCCGTTTCCTATCGGCAATAAACGCTGTCCTTCACTGACTGCCGGCGTGCACACACACACACCTAAAATGTAAATATCACGTGGTCGAATAAGGAAATGCTTCCTATACAATCAAGAAGTTACACTAATAGAATGACAGGTTCGAAGACAAATACAACGTAATTATTTTGTTATGCGGGCTTCGGGAAAGCTCGAACGCTTTGAAATTTTTTACATTAAATATCTTTTACACAACTCTCGGCCAAATTTTGTTGACAACTATACACTTCACGTACGCTGCTCAAAAACATTGCTGTCATGAAAAATTGCCGTCATGAAATCTATCAAGCAATTCCAAAGTCCCCAAAACAAAGGGTAAAGGCCCACACTGAATGCACCAGCGTTAATCAGAGTTCCTTGCGAGTTTAGACGTCCGCACAACTGCTTGCAAACGCGGAGAAAAATTTAAACAGCATGCGGTAATTAAATTTTAAACAAAGATTATTTCAACCATAAATGCACCACAAACAGCCTCACCTCTGAAATCGTGGAGTACGGAGTGGGCTCGAAGTCATCGCGGATCACGGGTTGCAGCCATGCGCGTAGTCGAGCACCGTCCTTTTTCCCCAACGGAAAGCGCATGAAGCGTTTTCCGTCATTTTGCGAGTTGAAACAGCCAACAACGCAGCAAAAAGGCATACTCGTATGCTCATGTGCATCTGAAATGCTGCGAAGCGCGGGATCTCTGGTGAATGCGTCGGTCACTGACAGCACTCGCAGCGTCGCAGCACTAGGACTACCACAGTTGGCCGACTGAAAGCGCATAATCCACAACATGGCAGCCCCCATGAACCGTCGCAGTGTAAACAAACATCACGTGAGGCAAACTCACCAATGATCGTTGCGGCGTCACATAACAATAAAAGAAAAGTGTGCCGGTGCTCTATATTTTTATTTAGTGACTCTAGGTCAAGGCTTCCCAGAAGTTGAGAGGCTGGTTAGTTAAGCCTCTGTCAACACTTTCTAGAGAATTTCCTCTGTGCGATGTGTGTCTAGAGCCTGGGTAGTTCCTGGAAAGATTAAATTGGGAGAGGCGCTTACTCCTCTCTCTCTTCCCTGCATATTCTGTCCCCCTTGGGAGAGGCGCTTACTCCTCTCTCTCTTCCCTGCATATTCTGTCCCCCTCCAACTCGCGCGCGTTCCGTGGCCGTGCGCCCTTCTGTGTAGCACATCGCAATTGCCACGTTTCGAATCCTAGGGCAATAGTCCCACAGTGGAACAGGTGGCTTTCGCCCTGCATGCACCTGATGAGTCAGCTGGGCTTTATGCGAACGCTTAGGCACCGTGGGAATAACTGCAGGGTGCCATAGGGATAAACAGACCTCAAACTCACTCTCCCTATGACCCGTGCTTTTTTCTTGCTGCGACACCACATGATTTGGCTATCTTGCGACATCTGCGAACTCTTGAGGGCCGCGGTGACAGCTTCGGGCAGGCACGCGGCTGGCTGGCCCGTAAACGTACAAGCTTCTCGTCGTGTACTCTTTCCCCTTTAGCGCAACTCTTGAAATTACTTTGGTTTGCGCGCCGCCGCCTTTTTGAAGCTGCCCTAGCGCGTCTCTTCAGCGCGCTGTGTGTGGCTTCCGGACCTCGTCTCAGCATCAACAGCTGACCAAGAATTTCGCAAAGGCTTCTCGCGTTCGCGAATTTTCTCGCGTAACGACATCATTTGCGCCTGGCTCTCAGTGCCAGGCGACGGCTTACCTGACGAACCGGCCGCTGCCATTTCTTACGATCATGGTGGCTCATTTTCCCGCGGCCTGTCCCCAGCCGCAATGAATTTCCTTTTTCTGGGATTCTTTTTGTTGCGAGGCAGCGCTGAGCCGCATTCCGCGCTTACTATAGACCTGCCAGCGGGAGCTGTCGGTGGGCCACTGCCCGCCGGAAACTAAAAAAAATCTGCCTGCATTCGAACGTCCGCAGAGCATAACAGTTCGCTGCTCTGAATTCTGGATTTCGGAGCAGCGTCATTGCCATTCCAGGCAACACCAATCTGAGCACCATCGCCCCTTTCAGCCAACGCTTCACTCTGACTTGGCGCTTCAACGTTGCTGTCATGTGACTTTCCGCGACGCCCTTTCCCAGAAGGCTGTCTTTCGGTGCGGTGGCACACAAGCTCACTGCAGTCTTTCTGGCGCGGAACCTCTGCCTCATTTGCCATAGAGGCGTCTTTGTCGGCTAGAACCGGCCTTGTCTCTCTTCTTCTGGGCAACAACTGTTTCCCTGTGCTTGTCGCTGACACACTGAATGGAGCGCTGCCCGCTGCCATCATTTAGACCTTTAGGGTCTGCCTTAATACGTATCCCCAGGAAGCAGAAGAGGGCACTTTTCGCTTTCTCATAGTTGTCGGCGTCCTCGTCGGAGAGCCGCGCTAATTCGGCGTCGACATCACAAAGGGGGATAGCAACCAACATCACTGCCCATTCGCCCTATTCTAGCTCCTCTTCCGTACAGATCCGCTCGAAATTTCTCAGGTAAGTTCTGAAGCTCTCGCCTCTTCGGACAGACCGCAACGGTCTCGAGCTCTACGCCACTGAACTAGAAGCGTGAGCTCCTACTGCTCTCGTCTGCGTTGTTCTTCTAGCTTAGCCAGTCTCTCGAGATACTCCGCCTCCCTGTGCTTTTCTTGCTGCTCGCGAAGTTTTCGGCTTTCGTGTTTTTCAAGGAGCTCTCGCTTCTCTTTCTCCAACGCAGAGCCTTCGCTTTTCTAACTAATCTTTTCGTTCCAAAATAGTCTCCCATGCCTCGTCTGCCTCCTCGACTGTCACCTCCTTCGTCCGTATACCATCCATGATCGCTTCTCTCGTTTTAGTGGGGTCTACTGAAGCCCCCAATTCCTCTAGAATTTCAAGCAGGTTTTTACCGTGAACGTCTCCATCGCGGATTACACCTCGTGCCGCTAACCCCGCTAAAACACAAGCTTCACCTTGAAGCAAACAAAACACAAAACTGCCTAAATGTCATCTCACCGATCACCAAAATCCCACTACTAACATCTGCCTGTGGGCACGCGCGTTAGTCCGGCATACGTCCTCGTGGCACAGGCACGCGTCCTCGTGGCACAGGCATGTGTCCTCGTGGCACCGGCATGCGTCCTCGTGGCACCGGCACGCGTCCTCGTGGCACCGGCATGCGTACTCGTGGCACCGGCATGCGTCCTCGTGACACCGGCATATCAAGCCGTTTCCAAACAGGGAGTGAAAGACATTGCACTTCCACGCCTGTTGTCCGAAACGCGGAACCTCTGTCGAAGGTGCGGCTCTCCATCAATTGTCAACCCCAGCTTGACTCGACCACATAGAGACGCCATTGTCGTCGCTGCTTCCGCCATGCCTTCGGCCAACCCCAGTCCTTGCAGACACGTTTCTTCAGAAGTCTCAATAGCCTTCACGTTGGTTTGCTGGAAATCCTGGTGGTGGGGGAGTCCGTGTCTTTATTCATTTGGACTGGAAGGCACACCGGGCATAACAGAACTCAGTCTAAACGCAACGTTCCCATCTTGCTGCGAACCCAACCGAGCAGGCGACAGCGCTCTCTACACAAAAACCTCTCGGAGGTTATGTACCAAAGCTCTACACGACACTATTATTGCAGCGAAGCCAACTCCGCAGGTTACACTGCTATCGAGGTGAAAAGCTTGGGGAAACTGCAACATGATGTTTCCATTAAAAGGACAAAACACTGAACTTTAAGGGCCCTTTTTTTCGGCCCAGCGGACAGCTTCCTGTCAAACGGATTTTACTCAACTGTTTTATTTGGAATGCAGTAGGAACTTTTTAACGAGAATCTTTAAATCAGTGAATTCGACCATCATTATGTATCCCGATGCCGGGAACAATGATCAGCGAGCGCGATGCCGAATGGATGTTGGCAAAAGCTCTGTAACAAAAACTAATAGAAATTTTAGTCGCCAACCAGTGATGAGTTATCTTTAGTATATGGAGTAGCGCCCATTTCGGTTTCCATACCAAAAGGTGCTACATCAGAGGGAGGTACGGCTGTTCCAACGAAAGGTTTAGCATACCGAGATTGCCGATCCATCCAAGAAATTCAAGACACTGTCGAGCCATCTACTTACACAAGCTAAAAGCGCATGGCCAACGATTCGAAGGGAGCGTTGATTTTCATCGAATAATGCAATGGACAGTGTAAACAACGATGAAACATGACGAGCACTCCTGAAAGAAAAAAGACACTGCACTTAAAACAAATAAGCGATATTTTACCGAGATGTGCTCACGTGGTGGACTGCTGTGATAATGGCTGGTTTCGCCGCTAGATGGCTTTTTGTGAGACTTTCAATGTCAAATTAAACTTACAACTCCTCGTTTCAAAGCTATTGCAGTGCTCAATTGTTATAGTTTCAGGCAGGATCTTTTCAGTTCTTCTATAATCTCAAGACATGTTTTGGTCAGTTTTCGGTCCCTTCAATATAGATCCGAGCACATGTCTTCATAATAAATGTGTACTATGAATCTCTGGCGCAGACTACCACCACAAGATCTCTGGTCTAGTCAAACTTTTTAAAGTATTTGAAAAGATGTAAAATGGTTCTCGTAATTTATGTTGCATTGCTCTTGCCTCAAATAACCTCGATGGCAGAGAAGATTTTGGGTTTTATCAGCTACAAGGAATGTTCTTTAAATGGTGCATAAGCAGCGAAAAGCTACAGTTGCAAAATGCATTGTTCCTGCCGATTCGAAGCTGGCTTCAACTGCACCAGAACTTATTCGCTGTTTATCTTCAGGGTGCCGTCGCTGCGGCCCGGAATTCGATGGCAACAGCTGCATTCCGCCATCCTCAGAGCCAGGGACAAATGGCACAAGAGGACCATTTTATTCCACCACGGGAGTTGCACAAAATCCGCAGCTTCCGCAGCGGCGGACATCCATGCCAGAATCCACCAACCGGTTTCCATCCGAATGGGGGTTAACTGCAGAGTGCCCACCGCAGGGCCCAACCCAGAAGACCTCAACTGGTAAGCTGTCGGTCCTCTTCATAAATTCTCCGTTTCGTTTTCGTAACACAGTGCATGACTGAATACGCCAAGCGAGAGCAGCATTGCTACAGCCGTCCTCGTTGCAACTTGCACACAGGTCCTCTTTTAACGGGGATCACTGCTGTTGCCTACCACCTCTAGCGCTCTGCTCACATCAATATGTTTTAGTGAGAAAGCACTTTTCCTGTAGATAAACCCTGAGCAAGTTCTTTGGATGTTTGTAGGTTTGTACCAAGTGAGCCATAAATAAACATTAACCAAATAAGTATCCACAGCTCGAAGTCCGCGACGGAGCGAACATAATTGCTGGCCACTGCGCGAGGGCACTATAGGCTATCGCCGCAGCCGAACACGCATTGTGTTAACCTGCAACACACTCTCGCGCTATGCGTTGCAGACCGTCGTCTTCATCAACTAATACCATACCATCAAACCAATATTTCCGCTTTGAGCAATGTGGTTCTAGTGAGAGAGATGTGCGCTGCATGCGCTGGCGTGGACAACGTTGTGGCAGAAACGCGGAACTGGGGCATAGGCCGCCGGAGTACATCGGGCAAATTGGAACTTGTGGTAAAAAATTGAACAGACTGCTCAGTGGTTACCTGGTCGTTAGACACGAGGCGGTAGAGTTCCCCTTCAAAAAAACAAAATAACGATACTTTCGCCAAACAAGTAGTGCTAAGCAATTCTGAAACTCCAGCATTTTTTTATCTTAAAATTTACTTTGACACTTGAAAAGATGCAGAATGATTTTTCTGATTGCTGCTGCCTCAAAGAAGTTGGACGGGAGGTGAAATTGAGGGTTCTCTAAGCTGCACAAATGTTCTGCGACGGCGCATAAGCGAAGAAAAACGATAGTTCCAAAATGCATTGTTCTTACTCAATCGAACCTGGTTTCAGCTGCAGCAAAATTATTTGCGGTTTATTTACAGGGGTCCTTCGCTGCGGCCCATTATCCGAAGGTAATATCCGAACGCTGTCGGCACCGAACCCGCCATCGACAGCGGCAATAGCGAATACCACTAGAGTAGGATCATTTTCTTCCTCCATAGGAGTCTTGCGAGGGGCACAGTGGCCGCAGCACCAGGCATTAACACCAGAATTCCTCGGCAGGAGTGGCGCTCAGAAGTGGCGCGGACGGGGCTTAATTGAGCCCCCACCACCGTACCCAAGATTGGACAACTAAGGCGGTAAGCTGCGGGTCCTCTTCATCAATTCCCCATTTCGTTTTCGCAACGCTGTAAATAGACACTTTTAGTTTGGCGCAAGAGTAGAGTTGATACAGTGGCTGTAGAGGAAAACCTTCGCGTTGGGGCCCATACAAGCCATTAAGTGTGCAACGCACGAACGCCGCCATGATCCAACGATTTCTGTTTTTGTTGCCAGATGTTTAGACTCTTGCTAAGTATGGGCAATGAACTGAGTTGCGTCCTGACTACGTAGCTCTTGGGAAGATGGCGGCATGCAATATAGCTCTCCACTGCTGTAAACAAAGATAAAATCATGGCGATTGAAGCATATACGTTGGTATGCAGCGTCGTGTACTTGTACAGCAACTTCATATGAATGCTTTGTTTCTTCTGAATGGTTGTATGGAGGCGCGTAGCTGCGACTGTGATGCGCTTGGTGTGTATTTCGTCTTTCGAAAGGGATTATGTATGTACCCTGTTGCCGATTGCAAATACACGTTGGAGATTTCCTTTGGCCCAAAGAGGACAAGCACAATACCCAAAGTAAATGACACCGATGTCCACAGGACAACTGCTCTGCCTGGTTTATTTTGAATAGTCAGGTTAATAATTGTTACACTAAAGGTTTCTTAAACTGCCGCGGGCCTCATGCATTGTTTTTAAATCTTTGTCCTTTCGCCGAGGACGACGGTGCCGTGTATTTCCTAGCGTGGCAAGAGCTGATATTGGGGATTTTTGTCCACAGCCGCGCTCACAGCTTCATCAGGACAGACTGAAACGGTACTTGGCCTGTTTGGGAAGGGGGTATGAAAGGATGTGAAATGATTGTTGTAATTTATATTGCATTGTTGTCGAAAGAAAAAAAAACTCGGTGGTAGTTGAAGTTGACGGTTTTCTGAGCTACAGGAATGTTCTTTGAGGCGGCACATTAGCCGCGAAAAGATACAGTTGCAAAATCCATTGGTCTTTCTGAACGGAAGCTGGTTTAAGCTTCAGCAAAATATTTGGCAGTTTATTTACAGCGGTCCTTCACTCCGGCCTAGTATACGAAGGTAACATCCGCACGCCATCGGCGCCGAAGCCGCCATCTGCAGCGGCAATGGCAAATACAACTGCAGTAGGAGCATGTGCTGGAGAAATGTGCCACGTGTTGTATGCACCGCCGCCGAATAAAGCGGCGGATTCTTAGGAGATTTAAGGGAGAAGGACGCTCTTGGCCCTGGCGACAAGATTTTTACAGTCGCACGATGCATGACCGCTTGAATTTTGACTGTTCGCTTTGTTTCCTAAATATGTAAATAAATTCGCCAAAGGGCCATTGAACCTGCTTGTTTTCGTCTTCCCAAACTTCAAGTTCCATTTTTCCTCAACCCGAAGGCTCGGCCGGCCGCGCTACCCCACGGAACCCGGGTTCAAGTGAACCCCTGCCCCACGACAAGTGGTGGCCAGCGCGGTAGGGTCGGAATCTGCAAGCGGCAACAACTTCGGCCAGCGAGAGAGCAGCTTTCTCGGGACAAGATCACATGTGTGGGTGAGTGCTTGGCTTCCCTCTGATGTCGACCAGAATCTAAACGGGGGTTAAAATTTAGGACTGGTAGAGACCTATGCTTAACTCCCCTATGTTTGGTATTTTTGGTGCACTCCACCTCATTCCTATCCTTCTAATTATTTCCCTCTCATGATCCGGATCAGCTGTCACTACTTGCCCTAAATAGACGTACTCCTTTGCCACTTCTAGCACCTCATTGCCAATTGTGAACTGCTGCTCTCTTGCTAGACTCTTGAGCATTACCTTGGTTTTCTGCATGTTAATTTTTAGACCCACCGTACTTCTCTTTCTGTCTAACTCATTGATCACGATTTTCAGTTCATCTTGTGAGTGACTCAGAAAAGCAATGTCATCAGCGAATCACAGATTGTTTACGTATTCTCCAATAACTGTTATCCCCAACTGTTTCCAATTAAGGCCTCGGAGTACCTCCTCTGAACATGCTCTGAATAGCATAGGCGAGATCGTGTCTCCTTGCCTGACGCCCTTCCTTATTTGAATTTTATTGCTAACTTTATGGAGGACTGTGGTAGCTGCACAGTTCCTATATTTATATATCTTGCCTGTATAACTGCTGAGATTTCCACTGAGTCGAATGCTTTCTCATAATAAATGAAGGTTATATATAGGGGTTGGTTATATTCTGCGCATTTCTCTATCATCTGATTGTTGCCATCGCGAAGGCTGTGTGGTTATGGCGCTCGGCTGCTGGCCCGAAAGACGCGGGTTCGATCCCATTCGCGGCGGTCGAATTTCGATGCAGGCGAAATTCTAGAGGCCCGTGTACTGTGCAATGTCAGTGCACGTTAAAGAACCCCAGGTGGTCGAAATTCCCGGAGCCCTTCACTACGGCGTCTCTCTTAGCCTGAGTCGCTTTGGGACATTAAACCTTTATAAACCAAACCTATCATCTGATTGATAGTGTGAATATGATATATTGTGGAATATCCTTTATGAAAGCCTGCCTGATCCTTTGGTTGATTAAAGCCTAAGGTTGCCCTGACTCTATTAGCGATTACATTAATAAATTACTTGTAGGCAACGGACAATAAGCTGATCGGTCTGTATTTTTTCACGTCCTTGGCGTCTACTTTCTTATGAATTAATATTATATTTGCGTTCTTCCAAACTTCTGGTACGGTCGGGGTCATAAGGAATTGCGTATACAGGGTGGCTAGTTCGTCTAGCAGAATATTCCCTCCGTGTTTCAACAGATCTCCTGTAACCTGATCCTCCCCAGCTGGTTTTCCCCTTTGCATTGCTTCTAAGGCTTTCTTTATTTCCTCTTTCGTTACTGGCGGGATGACGCATAGCTGCGCGCTACTGGGTCTATCATTAACGTTCTGATTATATTGGATACTGTATAGATTTTTGTAGAAATATTTGACTGTTTTAACTATCTTATCCATATTGCTAATAACATTGCCCTCCTTTTCTATTAACACATACATCTAGTTTTAACCTATGCCTAGTTTCCTCTTCACCGCTTTTAGGCTACATTCGTTCTTTAGAGCATGCTCCATTCTCTCCATATTTTCTTCCCTATTATGTCGGCCACCTTGCGCTTATTTATTAACTTCGATAGCAGAGTTCTATTCTGTCTGTAGGGTTTGACTCCCTCATGCTTTGACGTTTCTTAATCAGATCTTCCGTCTCCTGAGAAACCTTGCGGGTATCCTGTCAAGCCGTCCTATCGCCTACTTCTATTGCGCACTCCGCAATGATAGGTGTCAGATTATCGTTCATTGTATCAATATGAAGATCATCTTTCTCAGTTGAAGCTGAATTTCTGTTCTGCAGCCATATCCTGAATGCCTCTAAATGACTAAGGCCTGAAATTTGGTGTCATTGCTTCTGTATTGCATAGGTAAATTCCTGCCTCGAGCTATTGTACATGCAGTGTATACTTTCAGCGAGCGGAAGGCAGTGCAGCTGTGCCACAACTGAGAAGCAGCAGGCAGTCTTGAAGATGCACTAAGGCACCCAAACAGTAATAAAAACAAGCATGTTTGCAGACATAAAGTTCGTAACCGAATAATGTGATTGTTTTTTGCTGCCCTGGCAACTGGAAATTTCGTATTAATGCGAAAGGATTACTAGCCCCATTAAGCAAAATGTCTGAATGTGTGTCTGTGTGTGTGTCTGTCCGTGTGCGTGTGTATACTCGGAAATGGTACAAAAAATAGTTGCGAACAACCTGGGCTCCAACAATCCCTCGGAAAAAGCCGCCTGCCAGGGCAGTAGTGGATCGGTTAACCAGTGCGCTGGCAATTTGGTTGCGGCACTCCGTAACCGGTGTCTGCGTATACGCCACGGTGTCGAGACAGTATGCTAATGCTTTCGCATTCATACATGTAAGTAGCGTTAAGTTTCTCTGCCGATTTTTTTATTACTCATCTCGGCTGCTGTTGAGTGGGCCTCTTCATGACGCACACGGTTGGTTCTTGCGTGCGAGTGCCACGGATTTAGCTAAACTTTTTCAGCTAAAAAATAGCGCGGCCAGTATTAACAATCAAGAAGAGAGTACAAAAGCATGGAGAACATATCAGCGGCGACCTATGATTTGCGTTTCCTGAAAGCAGCAGAATTGATAAGGCAGTTGCAGAGCATGTGCTGCAAATACCTAGAGAACATGTACATCTCTTTGAAACAGGTCAGGGCTAAAAAAAAGACAAACACACGTCGAAAAACCTGTTTGAAACACTTGTTTCAAAGAAATGCTTAACCAACTAGCCCATACAATTTTTACTAAAATATGTGTATCGTGGAGCGCACTCTGCAGTCACTAAGAAAAAAGCTAAGTTCATTTTAACTGGTGGTTCGAGAGTTGCAGCATGTTGCTTGGCCTTTGGCACTGTGCCATAAATTCCGTGGGTGCACAGTGCCACTCCATTGTGATGATGCATTCTAAAAGTTCGGTATTGTGACTAGGATTTGTAATCCACTGGTTAAAACTGGGCTGTAAAAGATGTATGTTTATGCTTGCTGACTGGTTTCAAGCCATGTACATAGTTATTGACATCCTAGATATGTAAAAAAAAGCTATGCAGTATTAGGCATCTAAGTCCATTAAAGTGCTTTGAAACCCTGCTCAAATTCCAGGAAGCGGCGTGCAGTCTTCATCAGTGCATCCATCAGGACAGCGTTGAACACTTGAAGCGCTAAGTGGATTTGCTACAGAAGCATATCAGGAAGCTGGAAACACAGCTTGAATGTGTTGTTGGTGAGCATCTGATTTTAAACTCGATTTGGATCTTGGTCCGCGTGAGGCACTGACTGTAGCAGCGTGCTTGTAGAGCAGCTAGGAGGGCTGTAATTACAGTGCACAGTGATGCGATTTCCTCGAGTCGTTTTGGAGCAATAAAATTAGATTTTCTAGCGGCCAGAAAGCATAATCTGGAGCGAGAAAAACAGTCATTTGCACTATCGGCACACACGGTTTGGAGGGGTAAACTGGGCTTCAGCGAAGCAGCATTCTGTAGAGTCATTAAATAAAATGCCTCTATTTAGTTACTCTTGTATAGCCGATACAAGCTCAAACCATGATTTGCTGAAGCAGAGGAAAATTCATTGCCAAAATAGTGCATGTTATGCTCAAATAACAATCGGTTAGCGCTCCTTATCAATGTACAAAGTTAGAGGACAACCGCATCAAAGGAGATCATATAATTGGCGTGCGGGAACAAGCTCTCAAAGCTAGTGCCCTCACTTTACGAGGACTGTCTTCATAACACGCGATGCTTGGCTACATTTTTTTCTGAGACAATACGAACTGGACAACAGAGTGGGGAGACGGTATGTGCGCTCTGGTCGTCTGCCCTAGAGTCGCTAAACGCTACTGGTTCCACGGACGTCTGCTCCTCGGTTGCCACTGTGGGAATTAATTGCTGCAACTGACGAAGGCGGGAGTCGGTAGTAACATGACACAGCGGAGGGGTCGCGCGCATCGAGGCGCCTTAGCTTTCAGAGTAAGCTGCCTCCATACATCCTAAATTCTCGGAAAGTAGGCTTCGCATTAGTTAAGAAAGAGTGCGAAGCAAGGTAAGCATTCAGAGTTTGGTGAATGCGCGAGCGAGGAGCTGCTCCGACTAGAAACAAATTTGGGGTCGCCTCTCCTCCCTTCCCTGAGGTGGCTACACAATACCCCTTCAGAGGGATAACAAAGTAGGCCATGCTCAAGTTGTTACCACCTGGCCCTCTCCACAGCCTACACTGGGGGAGGATTCACCCTCGCGCGATACTTGTCGTACACCTGAACAGTGACGTGAGCCTATGTGAGAGAGTCATCTCGACACGAGCCAACCAACCATCAGCAGAAGCAAGGCGGTTCCTGCTTCGTTCCTCCCCTGCCAGAACTACTTCCCCGGCCCAGAGCGAAACAGCAGTCGTTTTCCAAAAGTCTTGGAGTGTGTAGTTAAGTTCTCTTGTCTGCGGTCCGTGGAACAGAAAAGCTGTGAACTTTTGAGGCTTGCCACCGTGCCGCTGGGCACCTCAGTTGTTTCGTCGCGTGCCTGGCCCGTGCGAGTGCTTTAAGGGCGGGATACATGCGATGATTTTGTTTGCGAAAAACGCGCGGCAGAAAGCACCGCGGTTGCGCGGCGCGGAGAGTTCGCTGGTTGCGGATACATGGAGCGAAGAACCAGCGGACGCCGCGTGAGTGTGGCCAGACGAGATAAAAATATTTTCGCAAAAAGAAATTATACAAATAAGCTTTAGAAACCATTCTTCTTTGCTTATTGCAATTAAATACAAAAGAAACGTTCTAAACATTCGTTTACGATATACTTTAGCAACTTTTAAGAATGTT
This sequence comes from Amblyomma americanum, assembly GCF_052857255.1. Taxonomy (NCBI): domain Eukaryota; kingdom Metazoa; phylum Arthropoda; class Arachnida; order Ixodida; family Ixodidae; genus Amblyomma; species Amblyomma americanum. The sequence continues at coordinate 143,466,465 of NC_135499.1, read as the reverse complement.
TCGGTATTTTTGTGCTTGTTTAAGCGGAGCGCGCACGCTGGATGGCTACACTGTGTGCAGACGAGGTAAACAAGGGACAGATGCGAGCAGCTCTTTTTGGCCGCATCCTTCGTCCCGTCGACTTCGTTTTTGTTTGTGCTGTGGTTGAGCCTTTCGCTACGCTTTTAGACTCGTCTCTCCATGGGGGTACTCCGTCGCCTACTTCTGCTGAAGAAGTTACTCCTCATGAAGATGAGAGAACTTGAAGAGAAGAGGAATAGAAAAAGGAGATTCTGGGTCCATCCAGTATGGGAGGCGCGAAAAAAGGAGGGCGAGTACCACACCTCGGTAAGTACGTTTTGGCTATTGCTAGCGATTGACCTCTCTTCTGCTTATTGTGTAATATGCTCCGGTGCAGGCGGAATCCTCAAGTAGCCGACATCTCCGCTTTAAAAAATTTACCTTTACCTGCTTGCGCGTGCCATGAGCATCAGATTTTCCACGGTTCGGAGAACATAGATCATGCAGCGCTTGCAGCATGTTTTCAATTAATTGCACGGTCAGGGTATCAGCTGGACGTCGTGAATATACGTTGATTACATTTAAGTAGGCGTAAAAAATGCGATTGTAGTCTCGTGTGGCCCGTGGTTGTGCTCGAAATAAGGAACGTTTAAGTTCATCACCGTGAGCGGTTCTATTCTGGTGTCGTCCCACGTATATCTAGAAATATTGCCGCGCGTCATAGTACCGTCAGTCACGTCAGCCTCCGTTCCGCATGGGCCATGAAACGCAGTCGGGAGCCCAGGATTCTCCGGGAAGGTGTTTATTATTTAACAAGCGGCACGTGTTTGCTGCGCACCGCTCCCGATACCGGGCTACTGACAACGAGAATAGTGAAGGAAATGTTTTGCTTGTAGTGGAGACTAACTGTACAACCCTTAGAAAAACGGGCATAAAAAAAAGCCGTAGGTCTTCGTGTGCTTTTCCTTGCCAAGAGCCCAGTGAAGTGGAATAAAAGAGTAGGACAGAAATCGTAACTTTTTCTTGAAATAGAGGTATACTGCTGACAGTTTACTTTTGTTTTCTGTCGTGATTTCAGTATAAACTCATGAGGAAGGAGCGCAGATGTTCTTCCAATACTACAGAATGACCCCGCAGCAGTTCGATGAGCTGCATAGGATCATCCAAAGGAATTTGGAACACTAGTTCCTTTGCAGGGAGCCTCTGTGTTCTGAAGAGAGGCTGGCCATCACCCTTAGGTACTTGCAGCGCTTGTGACAACTCCTATGTTCTCATGCATGTTATAATTTTTCATTGTATGCAGGTACCTTTCCTCAGGAATGGCCATCAAGCAGGTGGCCATGGTGTTTAGAGTTGCGCCATCGACATGCAGAAAAGTGATCCATGACACTTGCAGAATTATCTGGAAGTATTTGGAGCCACTGTATGTTGCGGTGAGTGCTTGCCTTGTTTTATTGGTGCCTGTTGTTGTGGAGCTTAAGTAGAAAATATTGCATATATGATCCATTCCGGAAAGCCATCAATTCAGTCTGCCATTCTTATCTTTGTAAAAATATGCAGAAAACAATTCCTTACACCTTGAGCTTGGCGCATGATAGCCTTAGTTGCTTATGCGCCATTAAACCCAATACGACACAGTCTGCCATTCTAAAGAGCCACGTGAAAAGTATTGTAGGGGCTGAAGTGAAGTAGTGTGAAAAGTAAAACGAGTTATTGCATTTCATTAGCATGCAAAACTAGATCCTCCACAAATCTCTTTTTTTTTCTCTCTGCTATCTAGGAGCCAGGGCCTGAGCAATGGCAAGAAACTGCGGATGATTTTGGAAGGCGCTGGAACTTTCCCAACTGTGTTGGTGCAGTTGACGGGAAGCACGTACAGATAACAGCACCACCGCTCTCCGGTAGCAATTTTTTCAACTATAAGGTACGGTTCATTCAGTGCAGTTATTATTATAACTTGTCCGAACTCTGTAAACCCATACAGGGTTTGTTGATGCGTATGTTGTGTTATGCATTTTTCAGGGCACCTTTTCCATCGTGCTTATGGCTATAGTTGACGCAAAGTACCGGTTTTTGATGGTTGACGTTGGCGCTCCTGGGCGACACAGCGATGGAGGCGTCTTCAAGGAGTGCACGTTCGGAAAAAAGCTTGCCCATAACGATGTCAACTTGCCAGCACCAGCACGCCTTCCAAAGACCGAAATAGTTGCGCCACACGTCTTCGTCGGGGATGAAGCTTTTCAGCTGAGGCAAGATTTCATTTCATTTCATTTCATTTTATTACCTTAAAGACCCCTCGCGGGGTATTCTTGCGTCCTTACCCCGGCAAGAACGTGGAGCCTACCAAGAGGGTTTTCAACTACAGGCTGAGCAGAGCAAGGTATTGAATGACATTCTGTAAGCTGGGCATGCCTTTATCTGTTACGAGAAAAGAAAACAAAATGCTCACCTGAACTAAGAACTACATAATTGCAGGCATTGTTTCATGAGGGATATTTGTCTCAATAGCTAAATTTACTCCAGTATTTTGCATAGTACTTGAGAGGAAAAAGAATTTGTCTCAAAGAAGAAGCAGATCGGTGAAGATAAAGGCCTTCACCAAGTCAGATATGCTACACCTGGCCTGTACAACTGGTGGCTGCAATATATAATGCTAGTTACTTTATCCAGTGAAATTTAGTAATGTTTGATACTTCTACCCGGAGCGCAATGACTATGCAAACCTCTATGGCAAGTTGACAGATGATTACCATGGATTTACCGTGTTTGTTGCAGACGCATTGTGGAAAACGCCTTTGGCATCTTGACTCCTCGGTGGAGAGTTCTTCTGGGCCCGTTGAACCTCCTGCCTCGTAATGCAACATTTGCTGTTTTAGCATGCTGTGCTCTGCATAACTTTCTGTCTGCGACAAAGAACGCACCATATTGTCCACCGGGCTATGCAGACGAAGAAGATGATTATGGAAATGTCCTAGGCCAGTGGAGGTCAGAAGGTGAATCTGGTGCCCTCCTCGACTTGGAACCCACACAGTCAAGGAACCATAAAGCAGCTGCTGCCGAAACCAGAAACATTTTTGCACAATACTTTATGAAAGAAGGCGCTGTACCATGGCAGTGGGCACACACCGGGCTTCGAGCACCTCGGAATATGTGAAGGTTTTCACACATTTTGGATCTCGGTATGCAACCGTGGCCATGCCTATCTTGTTCAATTCTGTCGTATTGCAGCGGGTAGACGACGACGACGACATTGAGCGAGTGAACGAGTGGACGAGGAAGAAGACGAGAACTCATCTCTGGCTGTGTTCTGAGTGCCGCCCGTAGCTGTTCATTCGTTTTTGTAAATAACTGTAAATATATTCTTTCCCGCAACATATTTGGTGGAGGTGCGGCTTTCCTCTACGCCTACCGAAGACGGAGCTCCGCAGCGGCCGCCAGCTGACTTCGCTCACCATGACCCAAGACGCCTCCCAGCAAACATCACAATCGGCAATGCCATCGCTCGTTCTTTCTTCCCCTCGTGACCCTGGGACATTTTCTGGCACCAACAACGTTGACGTGGACGACTGGATCATCATGTATGAATGCGTGAGTACGTACAACCGCTGGGATCCGACTCTTATGCTCGCGAATGTCAGCTTCTATCTCAAAGACACCGCCCGCGTCTGGTACGAGACTCACGAAGATGATTTGACCAGCTGGGACGTCTGCAAGCAGAAACTGCGCGAGCTGTTTGGACGGCCGCTCGGCCGAACACAAGCCGCTAAGAGGGAGCTTGCGTCCAGAGCACAAACGTCTACGGAATCCTATGTTTCCTACATTCAGGACGTGTTGGCCCTCTGCCACAAAGTTGACAATAACATGCCCGAATCTGACAAAGTGGGTCACGTGTTGAAGGGGATCGCCGACGACGCCTTCAACCTGCTCATTTGCAAGAACTGCACTATAGTCGACGGCATTATTAAGGAATGTCGCCGCTTCGAGGAAGCTAAAAGCAGACGTATTAGTCAGCCGTACACACGCCTCCCCAACACGGCAGCGACTTCCTCATGTGAAGACCTGCTGCACCGGCAAACCCCTGCGCCTCCAGAAAATGTGACCCGCATCATTCAACGCGAACTCGAAGCTATGTCCCCTGCCTCCCTGCCTCTACGTAATGGCGACAACCACTTGCCCACCATCTCGATGGTACAAGCCGTCGTCCGTCAAGAGCTTGCAAACCTTGGTCTCCAGGCCGTCAGCCCTGTGCGTCCTTCATCACCACCCGACATCACTGCGATTGCTCCTGAACGACCTTCCTACTTTGCTCCACGTCGCCGTAACCCTAACGACTGGCGGACACCCGACGACAGACCAATTTGTTTCCTCTGCCACCGCATTGGCCACATCTCCCGTCACTGTCGCAATTATTGGTCTCGTCGTAGCACATACAGTCATCTAAGCTCTCACCGCAACGATTACCAGCCCCGCCACTTTACGCCCCCTCCAGCCCAGCAGAGTGCTACCGTTGACGGCCAGATTTCCCGCTCCAGCCGCTCCCCGTCCCCCCTGCGTCGGCAGTCTCGTTCGCTTCTACGCCGTCGCTCCTCTCCTGGCCCCTACGGACGCTCGCAAGCGGAAAACTAGACGCTGCAGTGTCTGGAGGTGATGCTGCAGTACAGCCCCAGTCCCGAAATCCTCGCTTAGCCCTTCGCGCACACCAAAATTTGCTCGATATTCATGTCGATGGAGTCCCTGTGAGAGCCCTGATCGACACGGGGGCGCACGGGATCGACACGGGCGCGCATCTGTTCCCCCTGTCCCTGATGGCCCCTACGTAGTCACTCCGGACCTTGACGTTGCCCTCACGCGAAGTATTGCGCTTGCGCACACTGTCTTGACAATGTTGGAAAACCGTGCGTACCTTCCGGTTCTGAACTTTGGCTCGTCTATCCAACCGCTCCCGCAAGGCATCTCACTCGCCACGCTGTGCCCTGCTGCCGAATGTGTCATATCAGTGGTGGACAGCTGCTTACCTTCCACTCATCAATGCCTGTTGCCTGCGGCAACATCACCAGAGAAACCAACGGATGACTACGCCGACATGATCTGTTCTGACCTACCAGCGATGCAAGCTCACGATCTTAGGTGCCTCTTATCATCTTTTCGCGACATCTTCGACTTTGATGCCTGTGTTTTGACTCGTACCTCTGTGGTGACGCATCGGATAAACACCGGTGATGCCGCTCCTCTCCACAGACGTCCGTACCGCGTGTCCAGCGCTGAACGCACCGTCATAAATCAAGAGGTCGATAAGATGCTCGCAAAAGATATCATCGAGCCCTCGTCAAACCTTTGGGCTTCTCCAGTTGTCCTGGTAAAAAAGAAGGACGGCAGCTGGCGCTTCTGCGTTGATTACCGGCACCTAAACCGCATCACAAAACAGACGTATATCCTCTCCCGAGGATCGATGATGCATTAGATTGCCTCCACGGCGCCAAATATTTCTCTTCAATTGATCTTCGATCGGGGTACTGGCAAATTGCCGTAGATGAAAAAGACCGTGAAAAGACCGCCTTCGTGACGCCTGATGGCTTATACCAATTTAAAGTCGTGCCATTCGGACTCTTTAACGCGCCGGCTACCTTTGAACGAATGATGGACTCCCTTCTTCGCGGCTTTCAGTGGTCTACCTGCCTCTGCTACCTAGAAGATGTTGTGGCTTTCTCGCCTACTTTTGCCACGCACCTCGAACGCCTCTCCAGTATTTTGACAGTGTTTCGTAACGCCGGACTCCAGCTGAACTCATCGAAATGCAAATTCGGTCGCCGCCAACTCACTATTCTCGGACACCTGGTTGATGCTTCTGGCGTACGCCCAGATCCAGTCAAAATTCAAGCCGTGAAGGAGTTTCCTCTTCCTAGGTCGTCGAAAGATGTGCGCAGCTTTGTCGGCTTGTGCTCGTATTTTCGACGTTTTATCAAAGATTTCGCCAGCATTGCTCGCCCCCTCACCGACCTTCTTAAGAACGACACCCCCTTTATCTGGGGCCCTGCTCAAGAAAACTCATTTTCCTCCCTTGTTCATTTGCTAACCTCTCCGCCCATCTTAGCCCATTTTGACCCGTCGTCTCCCACAGAGATTCGCACCGACGCCTCCGGATATGGGATCGGTGCCGTGCTAGCCCAACGTCAAGAGGGCCAAGATCGCGTCATCGCTTATGACAGCCGCCTACTTTCCGCCGCAGAGCAAAATTACTCCATTACTGAGCGCGAGTGTCTCGCCCTTGTCTGGGCTGTCGCTAAATTCCGCCCGTACCTGTTCGGCCGCTCATTCACTGTCGTCACTGATCACCACGCTCTCTGTTGGCTGTCTTCACTAAAAGATCCCACCGGTCGCCTTGGTCGCTGGGCTTTGCGCCTTCAAGAGTATTCATACTCTGTCGTGTACAAGTCCGGTCGTCACCACCAGGATGCTGACTGTTTATCCCGATACCCTGTGGAGCCACCTGACCTCGAAGATGCTGAGACCCTACCCTGCCTCTTAGCTATCACTGCTCTCACCGATATCGCCAACGAACAGCGCAACGATTCATCTTTACAATCTATCTTTGATGGCCTCCGCTCTGCAAACCGATCTCCGTCTCTGCAACTTTGTGCTCCAGAATGACATTTTGTATCGCCGCAACCTACGCTCCGACGGTCCTCCGCTGCTCCTCGTCATACCCCAACATCTACGTTCTTCTGTCCTTGAGGAATTGCACGATCTGCCGACAGCCGGCCACCTTGGTGTGTCCCGCACGTACGCTCGAGTGCGGCACCGCTTCTTTTGGCCTGGTCTGTATCGTTCCGTCAAGCGTTACGTTGCCGCTTGCGACCTGTGTCAACGCCGGAAAAGGCCCTCCACTTTGCCTGCCGGTCTTCTACAACCCATCGACGTACCTTCGGAACCTTTTCACCGTGTTGGCCTCGACCTTCTTGGCCCTTTTCCCACGTCCCTCTCCGGTAACAAGTGGATCGCTGTCGCAACTGATTATACGACTCGGTACGCCATCACGCGTGCTTTGCCCACCAGCTGCGCTGCCGATGTCGCCGATTTTCTGCTCCAAGACGTAATTCTTCACCATGGCGACCCTCGTCAACTTCTCACCGACCGCGGTCGTTATTTTCTGTCCAGAGTGATTGATGACACTCTTCGTTCATGTGCCACGCAGCACCAGCTCGCGACAGCTTACCATCCACAAACCAACGGGCTTACGGAACGGTTCAACCGCACGCTCCCCGATATGTTAGCAATGTACGTCTCACCGGACCACCGCGATTGGGACGCAGCCTTGCCTTATGTGACATTTGCGTACAACTCTTCACGGCATGACACAACAGGCTATTCCCCTTTCTACCTTTTGTTTGGTAGGCACCCCCTATTGCCTTTGGACACACTCATGCCGCCTTCTTCAGTCCCCACCACTGCTTACGCTCAGGACGCCATCGCCCAGGCCACGCTGGCTCGCCAAATAGCCCGTAGTCGGCTCCGTGCCTCTCAAGCTTCCCAGAAGTCCGCCTACGACCGCCGGCACCGGGCCGTCGAATATCACCCCGGATCACTCGTCCTTCTCTGGACGCTGTCGTGCAGCGTCGGTCTCTCCGAGAAGCTCCTTTCTCACTACCGTGGCCCTTACCGTGTGGTGCGCAGAGTCACCGACGTGAACTATGAAATTGCTCCCCTTGCGTCCTCTCCATCGTCCTCTGGCCCCTCTACAGACGTCGTCCATGTATGCCGCCTTAAACCTTATCACGACGCTCCTACGCCACCACTCTAACGCCGAGACGGCGTTTCATCAGCCGGGGGTCCTGCAGCGGGTAGACGAAGACGACGACGACGACATTGAGCGAGTGAACGAGGAAGAAGACAACTCATCTCTGGCTGTGTTCTGAGTGCCGCCCGTAGCTGTTCATTCGTTTTTGTAAATAACTGTAAATATATTCTTTCCCGCAACAATATTTATTTAGCAGGTGCTACCATCAATTTACTTATAACTTGCTTGGGAGCCTTTGTACTCGATAATACTATTTGTTACTGTTTTCTTGAATTTTGTATGCTTCAAATACATTTCACTCTGGTTGCCACTCTATTTTATGCACTTTACTGTGTGCCCTTTGATTACCTGTGTTGTTGTTTGTATAAAATTTGTTTTGTATAGTAATATCCCTTAGAATTAAGTGTTCACTGTGCCAGGAGGCGAGGCCTTGTCAGGTGTGTCTGAAGTGCCTTTTGCCTCATCTACCTTGGTACAATATTCTTTTAATCTTTCTTGTTCATGATATGTACCCACTTTCTACTAAATACAAATACAGAATGCACCTACTGCTACACTGTCAGGCTTCGAAAGGGTTAGGTGGTGTACCATATCAAACTGAAACGCAAGACAATGAACCACAGTCGCTCTTTGCTGCCTGCTATTCTGTCCGCTCTGACAAAATGACAAAATGTGCTCGGTTCGACGAAATATTCATTTATTCAATGGCCGCCGTGGTGGCTGAGTGGTTATGGCGCTCAGCTGCTGGCCCGAAAGACGCGGGTTTGATCCCGGCCGCGGCGGACGAACTTCGATGAAGGAGAAATTCTAGAGGCCCGTGTACTGTGCGATGTCAGTTAAAGAACCCCACGTGGTCGAAATTTCCGGAGCCCTTCACTACGGCGTCTCCCATGGCCTTAGTCGCTTTGGGACGTTAAACCCCCATAAACCATCATTTATTGAATGAAACAAGCTATCTAAGTAATTGGTGTTGCATCATTTTCAGCAGCATGTAGTAGCACGAGGACAGAACCTGAAGACATGAAGACAAAACCAGCGCTGAACTTCAATTTTAATTCAGAGAACTGCCAAAACAATGCATATATACTCCCAGAAAAAACAAAATGCCTTCCAGGGTTACAAAATTTTTCTTCAAACCCTGGTGGGTGTTTTGTATGTTTCAGCGGGTGTATGTGCAGTGGCTTGGCAATTCTCCGAATTAAGTTGAAGTTCAATGCCTGTTTTGTCTTCACGTCTTAGTGCTCTGTGCTCGTGCTACTGTGTGCTACTGAAAATGTGTTTATTCAACTTCACTCCGTTTCATTGAACGTGTATTTGGCGATTAATTGCAGGAGCTCCAGTTCCATTTCTTGTTTGTGTTGTGTCGGGCAATTGCGCAGCTTGTGTGCCACAATTTGGCCATACAAAGAGGCCTGGTCTCTGTCGTCCTTGATTAGTTGGTCCACTTTTTCCATGTCGTCTTCTAGTCGTGCCCTCTCATCGTTCCGGCGCTTCCTTTTTGCAGCGCGTTGCACTCGCAGAGGGGTTGCTGGGGCGGTCTGTGGGCAGCCGTAAGATGTGCCTGGTTCTGGGCTTTCGACTCTGCCAAGGACGCAGCTCTCTTGTGTCGGTTCTACCAATGCGTATAGAAAAAAAAATAGAAATGTAGAACTGAATCATTGCAAAGCATTTTATATTATGCGACATAGTTAAGGAGAGCAAAATGTCTATAATGAACATGCATTCCAGACATGAACGCACATGAGCAAAGATAAAGTCCGACCCTGCTGACTGCACTACATGCAATGGTATTTTCCTCCTCTTAAAAGACCAGCTTGTGATGTTTCTGGATGATCCTTGTGAAAATCTCGAGCGCACTTTATGTCTCTGTATGGCTTTAGTACTTCCTGGATCTGCTGTATGTATGTACCTTTGGATGTTGTATATACCTTTGTAAACAGGCAGTAAGGAACTTGAATGCACGTTCTTACCGTCACAGTCGGTGAACATTGCATTTAGCACTGTCTCAGCTGTTGCTCCACACGCTGCTTCATTTGACTGGTGGCTGTTGGAGAAGGTGCTGAAAAAAGAAATGTATGTTACGTAAGGCTAATCAGTGCTTGCTGCTTTTTAACACCTTAGCTTTGCAAACATTCCTTCATGAATGTTTGGAAACAGCAGCTCCAGTACTGTGCGGTGTTTTGTTATTGTTTAGCCTAGTCATCATCCTCACAGTTTCACACAAGCATAAGTTCAATAACACGTTTCGCACCATTTTTCAATGCCATTCAAGCCTAAAAGGAGGGATTGCACTCACTACAGTGTAAAACCTCAAACTGGTGAATATATTTTTGCCTTATTACAGCAACTACTGTAACTTTGTATTTTTGAAACTCCTTTTACATCATCTGGTTGTTGCCATGTGAATCCCCCCTATGTAACACTCTCCTATGGGCCCCGATGAGAGAATAAATGGTTTTGAAAAGTGAACTGTAAGCATGAAGCAATGGAGACATACCTGCCGATATCCACCTGATCTTTCAAAAACATGAGCAGGTGGAAATACGGCCATCGCACCTGCTTCGCCGCGTCAGCTCCCGAGCCGCTCGGAGCGCCATCCTTCCAGGCGCGGTGTTTTTTTATGAATGTGTCTCTCAGACTCTTCCACCGCGCCTGGACATTGGAGCCTGCAAGTAGGGTTTAAGAATACCACACTGATTCACCTGAAAGGGTGAAGAGGGCTGAGGAAAAAAGCCTCAAGGGCTTGACCAGCCGTTGACACAAGTACACATACAACAGACGAGAATTAGTTACAGATACAATAAGGCGACATCACATTGATAGAAAACAAGTGCAGAGTGAGTGATACATTTCAACAAAATGAAATGCAGCCAAGCTCCTCGTGTAAATGCAGAAAATGATCGAAAAGCTAGTGGGTCGACACAGTCACTACACCAACATTATTTTCATGTAACATGTTTGTGTGGGTAGCCGATAAGCAACCATTTGGTGGCAATAATTGGTCCTAGCAGTTTTCATATGCCATGGTGGATTATGTCTAATATCAGTGTTCTGTTCGGTGTTCTATAGGCTAATGTTTCAAAACGTATGCGCTGAAAGAGCTGTTTATGGAAATGGGTCGAAAACTGTGACAAAAGAAATAGTGATTATGCGTGCATCATTAGAATGCTTCTTTTTGTACTTTGGTTGCAGAAAAACAAAACAATACTCAGTATAGCTCTCTTTCAAGCACATCAATTCTTTTTAGGTTGCTTGCAGTCCCATACAAGGTGACAATACGTTACATGTGAGAAGAGCAATTTGTATGCAAGTTTCACAGATTAAACCCAGCTGGTCACCACAATGCCATCAAAAGTGCAAATGCTATAGTGAATATTTCTCGCACCACTTTCAACAATAGCTGTCTCACTAACATGCGGCTAGCTGACCTTCGCCTCATCATGTTACAGTCTGAAATATAATGCATTTAGTGCAAATCTGGTGTACCAAATCGAATGCCTAGACGTTTGCGCGCAAACAACTACGTGCGGCCGAGTAGTGCACCTATGAGCTGGTCTGTTCAGACAGCGAGTGATGCGCCATGGAAGAAAAACCTTTTTGTAGCTGCTTTCCTTGCTGCACGATTCTCGGGCTTCATCTCTCGCATGTATTTGCGGCTTCGATCGAGTGCCAGCATTGTGTCTGAGAAGCACGGTACCTCAGATTCCATTCGCTAGCTTAAAAGATCCCCGCTTCAGCATTCTAAACAAACGTGCTCACCAGCGTATGTAAAAAAATATGTCATGAAAATAAGCGCCGTAGCGCGCAAGCATGTCGCTGTTGATTCATTGAACCGTCGAAGCGTTCCCTCTACAACGTGCTACTCACGTGCTCGCTCTGCGCTCGGCGGCGAGCTAGGTTTCCGACCACTGCCGGCACGAAATTCGTTTCTAGCGAGCATAACGAGCATTGAAATATGAACATTCATAGCAATGTAAACATACCGTCTGAGTCGCATCCTAGTTCGGTGACGACTTCGGCCCACGCCACGGCCTTTTTTCTGTGATCCTTGTAATCCATCCTCGATGAGTCCCACAATATGGGATGCTTTTGGACGGCGGTGATCAATCTGTCGTTATATTCGAGACGAGCTGCCTTTCAGAACGTGGCCATTTTGATGCAGGATGGTTGTGTAGAACTCGCGCGCGCGAAGCACAACACAAGCACACCGTGGAACACAAAACAGACCAAGCGGGCGGGAAGACGGAAGTGGCGGAGGCAGTCTGAGCGCCGATTGGCTGCTCCTGCTGGCCGCTTCCGGCGGCCGTCGGACGCCGCGCGTCAAAAATCTGGCTTGTACGGATCGACGGCGGCGGGCGCATTTTTTGACGCCGGGCATCGAGCGCGCGCCGTCGAGCGAAAATCGCCGACTTGCCGCCGTAAAAACGCTCCATGTATCCCGGCCTTTACGCTTCCTTGCTACGACGCCCGATTCAGCCTCGCGAGACAGAATCCCAGCTTTTTGGTGAATCTCAGGTGAGAGTTAGAACAAGGTATGCTTTGCTGCGGTTCCAAATCATGCGACCTCAGAGGTCACTCATGCTCGCTGGAATCTGTGGCGGGCAAGCCACGACTACAGTGCCTTTCTTCTCGAGGATTGATCAGGTGGTCCAGCTAGAATGAGATAACGGATAACCTTTAATCAAGGACGCCACCATCTTGGTGAGGTGACGGCATGTACAGTCTAGGCTGGCAACAACCGCCATGATGGTATGCGCAGTCACATTCGCGGATTGGACCAGTCGGAATTTTGAAGCTTCCGCATTCACTTTTTTGCGCCCGGTAAGTTCCCGAGACAAAAACCTTTGCAAGCAGCAATGAAGCCATTTCCCAGAAAAATGACTGGAACTTCGGGGGATTATATGGCCAGATGTACTTGCCAAGTACTGACAGGAGTTGTGTGTATAGCCTAGATATGCTGTACAAAGCGGGGATGGCGTATACCAAGGGCTGCGACGGAGGTGAAGCAAGAGATGCAGAGATGATTGAGCACTAAAATACATGCCCTTTAGAGAGGCTTGCAGCCAAAGCAACCTCTGCAGAGCACGCTGCCTCACGCGAATGTGGGCGCGAAGGCACGAATCCTGGCGCGCAATAACCATCGCTTCTTATGTACCTAGATAAGCCGATCTAGGCGCCTTCTGCGCTAGAGAGGCAGGCAGGCCGGAGGATCGCGCCTCTTGCAGCGGCAGAGAGCCCAACTCGAATTGTGTTTGTCGCCACCTCTGCCTCTCGAGTCCGGCCGTGGCTGGACAAAGGCACTTCGCCTGGCAGTCGCTAGAGGGTTGCACTACTGGAAAATGGTCCTTACGAAAATTTACGTGCCCGTGTCGCGATCAAAACGATTTTTCTTTGCTCTTGGAAGAAACAACTTTGGGATTGAGCTACTTATGCTTTACAAACTCACTGATTAGCAGGCCAGCTGGTTGACCAGGATCCAATATGAATAATTAGAGTTGCAAGTTGGACATGCTCGATAGTTTAATCGCCACCGCAGGCAGTTAGGACAGAAAACGCCCATGCGACAGTGTTTTTACATGTGTCAGAGAACGAGAGTGGTTTCAGCAGCGGCACTCCTTGAGAGCTTTGCTACTGTGCGGCTGCGCGGTCCCGACCTTTCGGGTGCAACACTGGAGTGCTCCGCTACCACTCGCTGCAAGAAACAGGTGTCGATTTTTTTCTTGGGTTTTGCTTGTGTGTGCAAGCGTACGCAGATATGAGCCAAGGAATTCTCGGACAGCCATCCAGCATAGTGCATCTCTCCCGCGCCGTCTTCTTTGATGTTCGGCGGTTGAGGTATTGCGGCCAGAAATCTTTGTCCTGGTGATTCAGCGGCACAATGGATAAGCGTTGGATAAGCGTTCCCAGTGCGTGGAGTGCCAACTCCATGGGTTCTTCATGGCCGTACGAGCCTAGCGGCGGCGCTCTTGGCGTCCGCCAGAACTGGTCTGCGCATGCGCGCTGCAGAAGACGCCAGCGAACCTCAGAGAAGCGCCGATATCTGAAGGTGCTAGATATCGGCGCCAGAGCATGGGCGCTTGCGTACGCGTCGGAAGCCGGTTCTGGTTTACAACAATCGGGACGGAAAATTCTGCGTGGCGCGGCTTTTTCACAAGATGTGACACATTCCGGAAGTAGCGAAAATTCGTCTGCTAGTGGTTAAAAACAAACGCAGCTGGGAGACGCAGGCGCGATCTGGTTCGACGAGGAGACAGCTGCCGGCATCTGTCGCACACGTTTGTCACCAATGGCTGGCGGTTTTCTATTTAGCCAGTGGAGCGGGCCGTAAACTTTCTTACTGTGCACTAGATGGAAAGCTGGTGGCTTTCACTTCATCCATTATTGACGCTCGAGACACTCCGGGAAGACAGCGCTCTAGATTGACGTCTAGTGGCTTCTGGACTGTGCTGCGGTATAGATTTGTTTGGTTGTTCAGTTACGTTTTCACCACTGCAGTTGGTACTGATGTTTCGTGCGCTTTGTGGTTGTGTAGTGCAGCTACGCACGCTGTTCATTTGAGACCGGAAGCATCCGACGGCGCTTGACTCGAAATGAGCTGAGCTCAGTGTTTGGTGCTTGCTATAGGTCTAAAGTCAGTTTCGCGCTCGCTGGGTGCCATTTACATAGGAAGCTGGGGTTTGGCCTGCATGAACCTCTGCCACTTGTGTATTGAAATGTGAAAGAGAAGAACAAGGTTTAACTGAGAACTCAGTAATGTGGTGCCGTTACCAGTCTGCACATTTCTCGTAGGAGTCTCGGAGACACCTTAAAAGCACAAAATACTTCGGCAAGCGCTACTTATATCAACCGTACTCGCCGAGGACTCCGTTTGGTTCATTTTGAAGACTGCCGGTGGCTGCGCATTGCATGCAGGAAGGATTCCCACTTTATGAAATAATTAACGGAAATACCCGCATGTTGCACTTAACCCAGCCGTCACTTACTTTTGGTAGGACAGCCCTGCGCTTGTAAGAGCAGTTCCGGGAAATGCCGTGAACCAGCACTTAGTTCGCACAAACTAGTTTCTCATAGAGAAGCGAATACTTGGGTAAACTCGTGACACGAATATAGCCTGTGCACGAAGAGCGAGAAAACTATTGTCCGCTGGTGTGGGCTGCTAGCCCGGGACAGGCACAGCCTCACTGCACTAGATGTCTTACAGTCCATGTCGCTGCAGCACATTTGAGGCCCGCGTTGTGGCGGTCTTCTGCCAGTGCGGGTCTGTCGCGCACAGTGAGGTCCCCTTTCCTCCCAAGTGGAGTGCTCCGAGTCCGGCGGGGGAGGACACGGCCGGTCTCGAGGTAGGCGCGTGCGCTCTTTCATACGGCCTTCGCAATCGCCGCGGAAGCAATGCGAGTTTCTCTCCGAGAGTTACACCGCCCGCCGCCGCTAGAGGCGCGACGGCCCTATCGCTGGCTCCACGCCTGCATCTGCGGCGGCGAATGGCTTTTGCCTGGTTTCGCGCTGCAGCCCGTTGGTTCACGGTGAGCGCAGCATCGAAATAAAAAAAAAAGCAAAACGCAGATGCTTAAACTGCGTATCTTCAACACAATCCACTTGTGCCCATATTCTTCGTCACAAACTTTCCTCGATGAAAACATTTAAAATAAGGAATCACTCACATTTCTCAGAACTATGTCGAGCATTTGTGGTTTTAAATACAGAAGGAAATACTCTGACCACTTCCTCGCTTATGTCTCATGGTCTGTGATTAAATGACAAGTTAATGCTAAGAGGAAAAGAATGAAATCTTGGAGAACGAAAGTGTCGCACTCCTCCCATAAAAATGTACTATATCGAGGAAAATATTCTCTACCACTCGTGAGCCGCAAATCCGAGAGCGCCGTAGCTGGTTGAACGTTGAACTGTCAAATAAACTGATTGTTGGGAGATGTATATAGTACTCGATTTCGTCGATATCGCTTTTCGCACGTCCTAAATGTACTTATTTTCACCCTCATATAGATCACAACTTCCTTGAACGAGAGGCCTGTATCGATAGCTCAAAAGAATGCTAATTACTAATGTGCGAGCAAGTGTCAAGAAAAACTGTAATGCATTGTTCCGTGCTCGAAGCCAATGGCACGCGGCCTTTCGGCTTTTATTGTAAAACGAGAGGCCACCAGATTTCTCTGGAATGACAGTAACCGCGCAGAAGTCTCTCTTTATGTTCAAAATTGTTGTAAGCATATTAGGCGTCTAATGTTTCAAGTGCCTTGTCACCTTTAAATTTTGTTTTGTCGCTGCGCCGCCTGTTTGAGGACACGAGTTCGCCCAATAAACAATTTTCGACTTGGACGCAAGCTTCCTTGTCGCCATTCTGGCCTGACTAACGCTACCAGAACGTAACAGAAGCAACCAGTACAAGCTGCGTATGCTGCCACAGATTTGGACGCGTACTAATATTGCAATTTCAGAGAGTATGTATGTCCAGTGATTGACTTGAGCCACCATAAAGAGCGCCATTTTTTGTTGTCCACGTATATTCAACCTGCGGCGTGTCCTGAAGCTGCCTAAAAAAATTGGTTTAAATATCTTTGCGAAAGATCTCAGATTATGCAGTTGAATGCCCAATGCCCTTTATTCTCTTAAATTCGGGTACTTGGGTGCACCCGTACCCACGTGCGCGCCCACCTGGAGGCCGTGTGGACGACAACGTGACCGGGTTCTGTTCCCTTTCCATCGACCGCGCTGCGAGAGATCAGGACCACCTTGCCGTGGGTGGTACCATCAGTGCCATCGTTTGATTGGACATCATTCTTCGAACTGTATTCCCCAGCTAGGGATCTGGGGAATACGAAGAGTATTTAACGAGCTGCTAGTTTGGTACCAGAAGAGAGCCCCCCTCTTGAGAGATACCCTTTGCTGGGAGACACTCCCGACTGCTAAGAAGCTCTCTTAACTGAGGAGCACTCTCAGTTGCTCTCACCTGTACATTACGTAAATAGTCTTTGCATAAAGTTTTCCAAGTTTTTTCTTCCGATCGTCCTCGTCTCCTCTCCGGCCCAGCCACGCTACCTGAATCCCAACACCGCCAGCTTCACAGCGATAACAGCTTCGTCGCTAATACCTCAAAGCAATATCGTGTTCTAAACTGTTGCATTCGCCTTCGATTTGCCCATTCTTACCCTCGCATGAAGTTTCAAGAGACAAAAAGCTTTTGCTTTTCAGATATCAAGGTGATTTTCCAGGTGTTAGGCCTGACGAGCAGTGCTCCGACGCAGTTGGACTGGCTTGGTTTTGGCTCGTCTTGTATTAGAGTGGCTACAGCAGTGTCTGCATCTGTCCGTCGCGTACGTGCAATTAAAAGGGTCTTAAACGACTTGCGCGTATGGGTGTATTTCAGCATTTAGTACACATTTATCAAATATTTTCGTTATTTTTACAAAATTCAAGCTAGCAATTGTGGCGCCACACAAGCTTGGCGTAAGACACGAGAACCATTTCAAGGGCCATTGGGATTTGCCGTGTAGCAGCGACACAACTCCTTCGAGTTCGATGGCGATTGAGAATTTCGAAGGCCCTCGACTCGATGGCCATTGAAACTGGCCGTGCGACAGGGGTGTTAGTGTACACTAGAGGTAAAGCTGGCGGCTTTTTACTTGATCCACCATGGACGCCCGAGGCATGCCGCGAATACAGAACACCGGATTGACGCCTAGTGGCTTATTGACTGTTCTATGGATTAGATTTTTTTGGTTGTTATGTTTCGTATTCACCACTCCAGTTTTTACCGATTTTTGGGCTCTTTGTGGTTGTGTAGTGAAGCTACGCACACAGTTCATTTGAGATCCGAAGCATCTGAAGACGCTTGACTCTCACTTGCGGGGATTGCGTTTGGTTCATTTCGAAGACTGGCGGTGGCCGCGCATTGCATGCAGGAACGATTTGTACTTCACAATCGGTCACGCTCTTAAAAAAAAAGCGACATTTCATGCCTGATGACGGTTTTATTTGTACGATATTATATTTCCGTGCGAAAATCACTCTGACAACATCACTTGAAAATTCTAATCTCGACGCTTGATGGGTGCCTATTTATTTACGTTCACCGTAAGGGGTTTTATGGTTAATGGGGGCCGGTTTAACATCCCAAAGCGACTCAGGCTATGAAAGATGCCATAGTGAAGGGGTATGAAAATTTCGACCGCCTGGCGTTCTTTAACTCGCATTGATATCGCACAGTACACGGGCGCCCGGAATTTAGCCTCTCTCGAAATTCGACCGCCGCAGCCGGGATCGAATCCAAGACTTTCGGGTCAGCAGTCGAGCGCCATAACCCGTGTGCCACAGCGGCGGCCTTCACTCTAAAGGGAGCAGCGTCAGAATGGAGAGAGGGGTCTATCCCCTACCATAGCTACTTTAGAGAAAAAGATTATCCTCTTTTACCACTGCCTGCTTTGTGACACTAGCAGGGTCGTGAGAATCGGCCGACGCCATTGACTGGAAAGCCGCGCTTTTACTCCGACGTCCTCGGGGCGCGGGCGAGCGACGCCGGTGTTAAGGCACGTCGGGTTCGACGCCACGCAGGCGCGAATTCGGCCCTCCTACAGACCGACCACTCTGATGCGGTGCAGCGACTGCGCCAGGATGAGCGCCAGGGCAGATGATGCGCAGAACGTTCGACGCGCCATCTGTCGTAGTTTGCGAAGCAGCACCGCACCGGCGAGAGGCGGAACCAGTGTGGCCGGGCCGGCGGAGGCTGACGCGCTAGGCGCGAAATAGACACATGCTCCAAATTGCCGCCGATGTGGTATGGGCACGCCGAAGCCGCCGAACGCGTCGTAGGTCAAGCGCCGGTGGAGTGTAGATATTCTCGCTTTGTCCAATGTGACGTCGCCGTGCCGCGCGCGCGCTGCGACGGAGTATAAACGCGCCTGAAGGGGGTCCTCTGACGAGGAGAAGCCGCGGCGTTCTTAAGTTGCATCCGACTAGAGCAATGGTTTCTCCGAATAAAAGCACTAAGAGCACCATCTTACACCAGGGAAGGCGGGAGAAACCTATTCTCAGCACGTATTTAGAAAAAAGGGGGTGACTCGACCTTGACTCTCTTCCGACATTTTTGCACGTTCCCTCAAAAAGTGGGCTCAAGTCGATTTCGGTCGCATTCATATCAACGAGGCTTGTGACAATGTTTTCCTTTTGCTGTGGCCTGCATATTTCACCCACATAGCACACTGGAATAAAGGAAACCGTTTTAGAAGACAAAAAAAAAAGAACACGCGCATATGGTGGGAGAACGAAGCGACAAATGCCCTTCGAAGGAGTCATGACTTGGGGACTATTGCCTTGGACCTGCAAGGGTGAAATCCAGCAGATGGCGTTTCCTCTAACCACGCCGTGAAGAAAGGGAAGAAAGAGAGAATACAAGAAGGAAGGGATTCACTGCCCCACATGCGAGAGAGAAATACTCTCCCAGGCTCAAACCCTTCCACGTAAAAAAAAAATTCTAGCTAAAATCATTTCCCGTGAAAGTACGCGCCCATGATTTCGAAATTTGCTAGCTTACGCATTGTGTGTGGACACACCCTTCTCCAGGGCAGAAAAGAGGGTCCACCACTGGGGGATAAATTGTCACGTGGCGAGTGGCACAGGCGCCAAAATTTGTCTCCGGGTCACTTGTCAGAGTGTCGTGAGTTTACTTGTCGAGATATCGGCAAGAGCCTCCTGACGTAACAGACGCTAGAAGGACTCGAAGGTCTTGACGATATTTTGCAGCACCGATCCGTTCGTAACTGCTGTTGCCAGGGCTGCAAATCATGTAAATAACCTCACGCGGTGCGTCGGGTATGCTGGCAGTTTGCGCAGAAATATAAAGTAACTAAAATGAAATCTTGCGACGTGTTTACACAGCAGCCTTTCGAAATTCAGACTCTACGAGCATGAACTGGTTCAGCCGGTACTATTCAAAAGGTTAAAAAATCACTCAAGGAGGTGTGCTTTTCATAGTTTTATGTTTGAATTTACTCGAGAAGCATTTGTTGGCAACAAGTGGACGCTGGCTGACAAGTACGTCGCTGTGCAAACTAGCAGCGGCTAGCTTACGCACTGAAGTGTAGGCTCAACGTGCAAGTACGAAGAGAGCCATGTAAACTTATAGCTACATGCTGAAATCTGGTTACATGTGCTTTTACAGGCCCGGATTACTTATTCGCAGACATTCCTGCCAGGGACAACAGCGGACCGGCGGCAATGCCCGCTCCACCCACAGCGCCGGTGAACAAAGGCTGACCAAGTCAGGTGAACCTCAGCACTGCCCCGTTGTTCGCCCAGGGTGCAACCGGCCCAGCTGTTTTTGACGGCAGCCCCGATTTATACCGGGACTTGTTGAACCAAGCGTTAAAGAAAGCAGGTAAGGTTCTTGATTATTTTGCGTTAGGCACAATATCTTTTAGTTTGTTTTTTGCGTGCTTCTGAAAGGCGCATGCACGCACGCTGTACGTCGCATCTGAAATGAGAGCTCACTCGTATTTTTGTGTACTCACACGATTTGCATGCGCACTAGTTCGAATGCGCACGGTTAGAATGCGCACTTTCGCCCTTCGCATGCGCAGTGAGATGTCGCAGTTTTCAACCAGTGGAGCTGGTGGAAGAAACTCGTGCATGCGCAAAACGGCCTTGCGAAAAAGGCCGATTAAAATAGCAGCGTAGGTGTTCTCGGTCTGACCACTGGGAGCGCCGATACGGTGTCCGACGTGTGGTCACGTGAGAGGAGATGCCCCGGCGGAAGCAAAACCGTTTATTCTATAAGTGCTCGAAATATAACATCAACACATTCTGTGCAGTCCTACTGTCGCGCATGTTCATGAGTTGCCTATGCAAACAGCAAGCAACCCTGCGTGTCGCTCCGACCGGATTCGCTGGTTATGCGCAGTATGTGAAAGTGCTAGCCGGAAATCGCACTTCGACATCACCGACCGGTTCGAATGTTTCCATCAACGCCACTGGCTGGAGGGCCTCCTTTCAGGGGCGCGTCGCACCCCGCGGTTTCTGCGAAATGCTGTCGCATCGCAACACATCGGTTAGCAAGCGGCTGCCAACGCACGCGTAAACAGTAGCGCCATATATCGACAAGACGTCAAAGCAAAGCTCGGTTAAAGAAAATTTCATCCCTGATTACGGGCAACTAGTGTGAGTGGATTGCGAGACTTTTTTGTTTGTTCCAGGAATAAAAACTATGCAAACCGATGACAATGTAAGAACTGACTAAAAGCTAGAAAACTGCGTCGCCAGGGGTCGTTGCTAGGAGGAAAACACACAGCATTTAGTAAGGGCTAGGAGCTTGAAAATCGCCAAAATATCCGAAAAACAGGGGCTACTTATCCCTTATACCGCTACGTGTGGGCAAGAGTAGGTTCAATAAAAGCGAACCGCTACCATCTGAGCGAGCTATTGCGTCGGAGTATCCAGCGGCGACATGTATTTTTTTATACGTCTTTATTTCTGCATAAAATAAGCCTAGCCTTGCGGCAGAAATGAGGGGCTTCATGGAGGTGGAGGTGGGGGAGGGGGAGGAGGGCCGGTCTCCACTTCTTCGAAGTGGGGTGGTCCTGTGGTCGGCTCTGCGAAGAAACGGCCAGGCCCTTCTTCCTTGAAGTATAGGAGAAAAGCCCGCCAGAGCCGGAGTGCGTCTGATGATCCGATGTGTAATGGTGGATCGACCCATTCCTGCAAGGTGCCAGGTCGGTGCCCGCCCAGGGACTGAAGTGCTCGCTCCCGCACCACGTCAAAAGCAGGGCAGCGCCACAAAAGGTGTTCGGCCGTGCCTCTGGCCAGGCATGCCGGGCATTGAGGGGTCGGGTATGAGTGCGGGTTGATGAGGTTGAGCTTTGCTGGCGACAGAAGCAGGCCAGTCTAGGCGCGGCGGAGGAGTACCGCCTCTACCCTTCGGAAAGTTATAGGTGGGCGGCGGTATAACTGCTCAGGGTTCGCCACGTGCTGGAGGATGCGGCGGCGATAGCATTGTGCGCGATGTCATGTCTCGGCCCTATCCATAGGAGGTGACGACGGATGTGCAACGTCATCACGGGCCCAAGAAGCGGAAACGAGTGTGCATCCAGGCAAAGGTGCGGAACGAGCTGCAGCGCGCGCTTCCTGGTGTGCCTCTTCGTTTCCAGTGATTCCTTCGTGTGCAGGAATCCATCTATTAACAATAGTGTAGCCCTCCTCTCGCAGGCGTCGGGCTTCCGTTCGAATTGGGCTAAGAACGGCATAGTCTGCTCCCCCCGCGCGGCATGCGGTGTACGCTGCTTGCGAATCAGTGTAAACATGGTAGGTGCATGGAGCCGGATCCTGTCGATCTACTATTCGAGTAATGGCAAGGCGTATGGCAATGAGTTCGATATTAGTGACAGTGTGTTCTTCGGAGAGCCGTTCAACTATTGTGGTATCTGACTCAGAGTCGTGACAAGCTATTGCGGCGCCAAGTTGAAACTGAGCGGCGTCTGTATATAGTTGGATAGCCCCTTCCTGGGCTAGCTTGTATGACATCTCGTGACGTTTAGCGGCAGCTTTGCGCCTTTGGGGATTAGCTGAACTCATGTTCTTTGGTAGTGGCACACCCTCTACTAAATCGATTAGTTCCCATGGTGGGGCAGGAGACGACAGCAGCTCTAATTTGTCAGTGTTGTAGCCTAATGCCCGCAGGATCTGACGGCCAGCCGCCGTTGTGGAGAGACGGACACGCTGGGCTTGCAAGTGCTGCTCTGCCACATCCTGTAGGGCATTGATTTCTCTGCATGCGTGTAGGTCCTCTACTGGGCAGAACTGTGGTAGGTCAGTAACAAGGCGCATCGCCTTCCGATTGATTCGCTCAAGCTGAAGGCGTTGGGTCGCGTTAAGCCGCATGTAGGAATATGCATACAGTATTTTTGATGTTATGAGTGCCAGGGCTATCTGACGGAGTCCCACCTCTTTGATTCCCCACCCACGAGCAGAGACGCGGCGCATAAGATGTAAAGCCTCATGGCAACTAAGCACCGTGTTATGAATCCAGCTTTTGGCTCCTCCATCCTCGTCAATAAGCATTCCGAGTATACGGATTGTTTGTTTCCGGCAAATAACCGAGTCCCCTAAATGAAGAGAGATAAGATTTCGTTCTGCCTCGGCTCGCAGCCGCGGACCGTTTATGACAGCCACGTACTCGGTTTTTTCCGGAGAGGTTTTCATGCCACATTTCTTGATGTAGTCGTGGACGGCATTAAGGCCTGTCTGCAAGGCTAATTCCTGCTCCGCAGGGGACCCAGAATTGGTCCAGAGCGATATTTCTACTCGATATGTCGTAGTACCGAAGGATCTGGCATAAACCGAAAAAATCAATGCTTGTTGGTCCCCTTCTAATGTAAGGCGCACTCCCGCTACCTCTTGCGTCTGCGTGCACCACGCGGACGTATCAAGCTCGGTGTGGGCAGCGCGAGAGAGAACAAGTACGCATGCCTGCCCATAGGCTACTGGATTCGCGGATCGCGATCCTGGCCCAGGACGTCGGTGCTCTATGGAAGGGGTGCAGTAAGGTTTGTACCCTATTAGATTGGGCCTATTAGTACCAGTCTCCTGAAGCAGGATAGCTAGAGGAAGCGTCGGCGTGATGGACAGTCTCCTTTGAAGTTCTGCTTGTTTGCGACGGATTCCCCGGCAGTTCCGTTGTAAGAACCATATAGGAGAGTCCGAAGCAAAAATGTCATGAGGTTTCGCGCTAGTGCCCGCCATTTTGAAACTGGAAGGTGCGCGGAAGAGAAGATGTGTGCCCAATTCCGGGCTCTTGATTCGGAGAAGCCTGCGACAGTCCTAAGAGTGGAAGCATGCGCTTGATCACCTCAGCAGTGACCATTTCGATAATGTGCTTGAGTTGGTCTTCATCTAAGTGCACCGTGCGTAAGCGACCTTGCGCCAGATGCGTTTCTGCACCGCGCTGTGTAGCACGGAGAGTTTCAGCATAAGCACGGTGTATGTGTGCTTGCTTTGGCGCCGTCGCGGAATGCTCAAGAGATCTCGTTAGGGATGGAGGTGTGGCATTCCTTAGACTATAGTGCTCTCAGTTTGTGTAGAGCGGCCGTGCGCATTTTTCCCTCTAGTTTTATGTTCACTGCCTCGTTCCTTTGGTAACGGCTGACTTTGTATTGGAGGGAAGTCCTCCTTAACAAGCACAATTTGCTCCGAGGGTGACCGCTGTGCGCTGGCAGGGCTCTTGTGCGCAGCCGTCGAAAACGTTTCGTTGCCATGTAGAAGCTCGGCTTGTTGCTTGCGCTCCTTTCGTCGCGATACTCGGATTCGGCGGACAATGCCGTTCCTCAGGGTTTTGGTAGCCTGTCGCCGAACAGGGCACTTCGGGTTTGTAGCTACGTGTTGACCTCCGCAATTACGGCATAGTGGCTCTGTCGGGCATACCTCGAGGTTGCCATGTGCGGGGCGACCGCAGAACGAGCATCGACGTTGGTCGACTAGTGGACACGAATTTGTCCTATGTCCGATTTTATGACAGGTCTCAGATATGACAGATTTCGGGTGATAAGGTATGACCGGCAGGAGTATACTGTATAGATGGATTTTGCGGGGAAGGCTGGAGCCCTAAAATGTTGTGAGAGCTGCTGCGTTCTTGCCCATTGGTCTGACACTGATTACCTTGCACGAGTAGCACGTGAGGTTGGCCATGAGCTGTTCGCTTGTTAGCCCGTTGGCCCGATATATGACCCCGCGGATCTGGCCGGAGCGAATGGTTTCATAGGCTTGTATAGATGTAGGCTTTCCAGAAATTAAGACAGACTGCAGTCCGAGAAGATGGTCCCTGGCATGCGTATGCGATATGTCGACCGCAAACTGATTGCATCTTTCAATAGGCCGTACTTGAAAGCCTGAGTGGAAATGGATTTTTTGAAGCTCATCGGCAATGGCTCTGTGCAGCCAGTGTGCGGGGAGTGAGCCTAGTTGTCCAGGTGAAGTTAGCTTCATTATCACAGTATGTTTAACTCAGGTTGGATCGGCAGCTGTAGCTTTGTTCTTTCGCCTAACAGGCTGCCAGTCATCCTCTTCAGAGTGGTCATTATCAGCCGAGTGATCGGTTCTGCCGAATGTGGTGACCATGGGGGCCGAGGAAGGGCCCCGCGATTGAAAATGCGTATCCGCGTAGCAACCATTTATTGCTGTCTGCGAGCGGCCAAATTTTACGCCGTGTCGTTTGTTCGCCAAGCGAGCGTTTTCTTGAGTTATCTTAGAAGTGCCTAACCCCATCCTAGGCTGCTTGGCAAATTTCGAAAATGGAAAAGTGCAAGATCCTACCTGAGAATGGTTATTTCCAGGCATATTTTCCGTGGAAAGAACAGAGAAGGGATTGGAGACAAGTATCACCGCAGTCACTTGTCTGGATTCGTCGTCCGTCATGCTTGCGTCGGCGTCAAGCACACCGACACATTGCGCCGCGTTATCTGTGCCGCTACGAAGCGATGTTGCCTCGGCGGCTTGCTGCGGCTCCCCGGGATCCATGTTGGCGGCATCGGCGGTGGGCGTATCGGATGTATCCGGATGGTTTCCTGTGATAGTCTTCGACATGGAAGCGTTGAAACTGTTGTCCACAGGTGACAAGAAACACGATGGCACTGGCCCATTCATTCTTGGGAGCCTAGCCCAAAAACGTCTGGGCCAAAAAGCTTCGAAAAGTCGGAGCGATGCGAACGTGCGTCAGTTCGAGACGGCTGCTTGCAGCGCCCCCTACATGTATTTATTCTGAAGCGGGCGAGCAGGGCGCCGCGATCTTGTCAACGTTAACCACACAAGCCCGCTGGGTAGCGTACGTACGCAAGACGCAGGGCTTGCGCTTGCGTTCTTCGCATGTGCACTACCGTTCCCGCAAACTCCTTCCGTACGCTAAGCCGTTGCGTTCGCACAGCTAAAACTGTCTAATACCCCCTCAGACGGAATACAACACAGGGCACACTCAAGTTGATACTTGCAACACGGTTGCCCGCTTCTTTCCTCTCCTGCAGAAAATTCTAGAAAATGCTTCCCTCAGGGATGAAACAGCTCAACACTATGAATGGAAGCCCATCACCTTATCACCTTTTTTTGCGTCATTTTCCAAAAGTCCCGAAGCGTAGCTCGGTCCTCGTCATTGGGGTCCGTGAAATAGGAAAACTGGGGACGCTTGCGGCTTGCGACGGTGCGGCGTGGACCCTTCCGTTGCTTCGTCGCGTGCTTGGCCCATGCGAGTGTTTCTAGCATCCTTGCTACAAGGCCCGGTTAGTAGGTTAGGCCCCGCTCAACAGGATCTCAACTTCTGACACCATCCCAAGTGGGAGCCAAAACAAAGAATGTTTTGCTGCGGTTCAGTGCGTCAAGCAGACGTCACTGTACAAACTAAGGGCGGCTATTTTACAGTATCATGTAAAATTATAGCTAGATGTTGAAATCTGGCAACATGTTTCGCTTTGACAGGCCTGGATTGCACAGTCATACAAACTCGTGCCGTCGACAACAGCGGACCGGCGGGATTGGCCGCTCCACGAGGAGCGCCGGTGAACAACGGCCGGCCAAGGCACGTGAACCTCGGCATAGCGCCGTTATCCGCCCAGCGATACACCGGCGCCGCTGCCTCGGACGCCAGACCCGATCCATCCTGGGACTTGTTGGACCGAGCGTCAATTAGTGCACGTAAGTTTCCAGATTATTTTGCGTTAAGGACAATTTCTTTTAATTTGTTTTTTGCGTGCATCTGCCAGGCGCATGCACGTACACTGTGCGTGGCATCTGTAATCTGAGTTCATTCGTATTTTAAACCGAAAGCCTTTAGTGGCTCGTACTCGCGGTTATGGATCTGGCCGGCGTGCGTTACATCCAGCAACTAACTTGTTAACTATCCGTAACTAATACTTATCTTTTTACTAAATAGTCACTTGAAATGATTAACCAACCACCAATGAATAGTTTGTAATTATTAATTAATTATTAAGCAGTTGATTAACAATTCATTAGTAGCTAATGGCTAGCTTACCGTTCATTAGTTGTTGGCAGGTAATTAGCCAATAATAATAATTAGTTAGCGGTTAAATTAGTTGTTAGCAGTTGATTGTCCGTTAATGAGTAGTTAGTATTTAATCAACTGAAAATTGGACGTTAGCACTTAATCAACTGTTAATTAGTAATTGGTAGTTCTCCTTGCTTTAGGGCGCGGTTTGGGTGTCTGCCGAGATACGCGAGACAGGCGTCATTTCCTTCGCTTATATTGTCCAACGGGCAAGGCCTCGTGCCGAACGGGCGATAGCGTTCCGTGGACCCCTTGGCAACGCTGCAACGCGCTGTCCCCATGCAGACGCCTCCTGAACGCCGACCGGGAAGGGTGTGGCCTAAACGCTCTTTGTAGTCTTCAGTCGACATCTTCACTACATTTCAGCTAAAGAAGCAACAACACCGCTCTAAAGGCTTTCGCCTCCCCGCACTTTAGGTCAACAAAGTGCCCCCCCCCCCTTTGAATTTTATTGGTGAGCTCGTTTGGTTTAAATCAAGGTCTAAGGACATTTAGGTGTTGACACCGCCCGCCCGACCGCCTCGCGGAGAGCGCGCATAGATCATGTTCATCCTCTAGTAGATGCGCAGACCGCAGTGGCGCGGGGGCGCTGCGGAGAAGGGGACATTCGCTTGCGGAGCAGCGGACGCGGCTAAGTGGTTACGCGGCTTTCTGGGCCGAAGGCCCCCAACCAGCCGTCACCACACCTATGCAGTGGGGCACCGCTGCGGCGCAAGCAGCCTCCGCAGGGAAGGGAGTGGCAGAACGGCTCGTAGAAAGGAAACAGGCTCCCGAGTCCTCAAAGGAGACGTTTATTCACCCTGTCCTGAATTCTCCGAGCATGCCTGCACGTTAACAAAACGTGAATGAGCGCTAAATGTACGGCGATGGCCACGCTTCTAGGTCGATAGTTTCCCACACGCACTTGTCCTGTCGTACTGACTTAGTATGGCGTGCTATGCATCACAGCAATTCTTATCTGACGCTGGTAGGCATATTTGCGCCTCATTGGAAACAAAAGAGCTACAACTGGGGCTAGTTGGAAATGCATCCTTGAAGGTATTGGTGAGCGCTACCAAAATACGTTAAGGGACGAACACACAAGACAAGCGCTTGTCTTGTGTGTTCGTCCCTTAACGTATTTTGGTAGCGCTCACCAATACCTTCAAGGATGCATTGGAAACAATGCCAGCTCAACATTCCGCAACGGCAAAGCTCTCGACACACTACACGCACATCGCACACAGGCCTTCACAACCCAGGTGCTGCTTTTAATCCTGGTATTAATGCATCCGTAGACATCGAATTGGCGTCCAGATGATTTTCTGTACTTCCACGAGGATGGCATGGGCATGCATGAGTCCTCTGACAGATTACAAAGCTCTCTTGTTGTGCATAGCTCAAAGGCACTTCGTATAGTTTTGGCAGACCGGCGCCAGATGCCTGGTTGTGAGAGTGCGTGCGAGCCGGCCTCGGTGCGAGGGTGTCGTATTCTGTCTAATTGTTCGCCATTCTTGGTGGCGCCATCCGAGGAGTGGGTGAAAACTGGTAGAAGATTATGCACGTGCCGTGTACCTAGTGGGCAACCATCATCATCGGCCTGACTACGCCCACTGCAGGACAAAGGCCTCCGCCGTATCTCTCGGGCTGAGTCGCGTACATCAGCGGCTAATCGGGAGACGAAAGGCGGCGGGGTAGCGCTTCTCCCATGCAAAACCGGTTCAGAAGCGAAAGTGGACGAGTTGGCGCAACGCATGCGCAGAGCGGCGTGGCGAAAAAGGCGGATTAAATCGCAGCGTCGGTGTGCTCGCTATGACCAATTGGGAAAGCCGAGACGGCGTGCGACGTGCGGTTATGTACAAGGAGATGCCGCGGCGAAAGCAAAACCTTATTCCAACCCCAGCAAAATAAATATTTCCTTGGATCTAAAAATACTCCCATTATAACAACATCAACACATTCCCTGAAGTCGCTACTGTCGCGCTAGATCATGGTTTGCCTATGCGAACAGCAAGCAACCCTGCTTGTCGCTCCGACCAGATTCGCTGGTTATACGCTGCATGTGAAAGCACTGACTGGAAATCGCCCTCCGACATCACCTACTGCGTCGAATGTTTCCGTCGACGCCACTGACTGGAGGGCCTCTTTTGAGGAAATCTGTCGCTTCATTCCTGAGTTGCATCAGAATATGGCGCGAGGTGCACACGACGATGCAACGAACTCCAAATTTCACGTACGGTGTCGCCGCCACACTGCCGATGCCGGAACCTTCACAGACATGGCACCTGCGGAAAGCGTTCGTTCTGTGCTTAGTTTGGTGGCGCAGCGGTTTTACCATAATACTGCGTTGCGAGTGTAGTTTTCTCACAATCACTGCGTCGAGTTATTGTAACACCCATGAGCGCCCGTAAGCCACACAGTATGAACAGACAAGAATATGGCAGTCGCACTTTCTTTCTGTCGCAGTGCTCAAACTGTGCGGTGAAAACCGAAATATCACGCTTACATTCTATCTACACTCTAAGCTCAAGAAGGAGTGCACAGTGCACTTAATTTAAATCTCAATGTGAGTAAGCCAGTTAGTCATCGTGAAAATTTATAGCCGCTAGATGAAATGTTATTCCACATTGCTTTAAATTTGCAACATAATAAATTTTCTCAATCAAAATCATATGGCTAAGGTTGGGACAGTTTTCGGTATGCATTTCTACCTAAATGATTTATTTTGTAAAGCATCACCTGCAAACAGCGATCTTGGCTTACGTAAATTATGAAACGCCCTTGAGGGCAACAGTTTTCAGCGGCAATCACTTGACCGCACAGTAAGTTTATACGAATTGAAAAACTGATTTGCTGCACGGGTCCTTGTGTGCAGCGCTTGAAATCTGTAGACGCCGGATACGCCTTAAATTTACAGTCTGTAGTGAGCTTAACGGAGGCGTGGTGACACATGCGCAACCGAGTGTAGGTATTTAGGCGCCTAGTTGTTATATGGCTTCTCTTAAAGGGGCTCTAATAAAAGTTCCTATATGCCTGTGGTGTTAAAGGACGCCCCTTCAGGAGCATGCATCCGCGCGCGCGAGAGAGATATAACATTTATTAGCACCCGTCAAAAGGTTGTCCGGGATGAGAGGCGCATCTCGGTCCCAACCATGACCTCCCCTCCCTTGGCCATCGATCGGGATCTCAGCAGCGGCCTGGGCGCGAGAGATGTCTTCGTGTTGTCCCAATTTTCTTACTGTTTGAAAAACAGTGCCTCCCAGGTAGGACCAATTTATTCTGTCAGGTTCTCAAAAGGAAGGACACGTCGGTATCATATTGATCACGTGCGCAATGACCGCGACGTTTTCACCCGGGACTGAAAATGGAATGGTCGATTGCAAGCTGAGGGTTTGGGAATAATCCGGTTTGTAGCTTACGCCACATAATCAGCACACCAAAAGCAAAGAGGTTATCTTTCCGCGAGAATTTTTTGTTGTATTGATCAATTTCCCAGAAAACTATGATATCTCTTTCCACTTTTCTGGCTTTTTCTTTAGGGAGCGTTAGCTCTTATTCATCACGTTTCTCAATTTCTTGGGTTCTTCTACCACCTCCCTTCGGAGCGAAATTTTGTAAGTCCGAGGAATTCGAGATGACGGCCCCCATAGTAAATCGGTATAGCAACCCTATAGGTGATTGGTGACGTCACACCTAATCACGTGACTATGCTTAAACGCATATAAGTAAGTAATTAAGGAGGTCATCATAAAAGGAATTAAATACTTTGAATACTCTAGATGAGCAGGACACGTTAGACACCAATATTAACTAATGAAGTGAATCAGTTGTTAAAGGTAGGCTTAAATTTGATCGCTTAAAAATAACCTGTGAAGTCATGATCTAACATGTTAGACACCAATATCGCCTAATTACGGTAATATTTAGTTATTGTTAGGCTTAACATGGCGGCCGTAAAATCAGCACTCGGCAGATCACAAGGCGGTAGGCGTCCTCTCGCCGTGAAGTTTGGAAAACTAGCCTAATCGCGTGGTAATATATCGCATGGACGATAGATTGCGCTTCCAAGCAGCTAATCCACGTTACTTAAGCGTCTTCGAGCCGTGGCGGCATAATTTTTTTCCCCACTTGTTACAGAGAGTGCCGTCAGTTTACTTGTCGAGACATCCGCAACAGCCTAATGCGCTAACGGACGATAGAAGGACCCGAAGGTCTTGAGGATATTTTGCACCACCGATTTGTTCCTAACTGCTGTTGTGCGGGCTGCAAATTATGTAGGTAACCTCTTAATATATCACGCGGTGCGTCGTGTATGTTGGCAGTTTGCGCAGAAAAATAATCCAATTAAAATGAAAATTTTCGCGGCGCTCACACAACAGCCTTTCGAAGGCCAGTCTCCACGAGCGCGCACTACTTCAGTCGTTACTCTTGAAAGGTAAAAAAATGTGTCAAGCAGGCGTGTTTTTCGGACTCTTGCGAATGAAATTTCTCGACAAGCATTTGTTGGCTAGAAGCGGACGCTGACCGACAAGTACGTTAGTGTGCAAACTAGCGACGGCTAGTTTACTAGTTAACGCACGCAATACGATACAGGACATCGAAGTGCTCAGCGTAGAAGTGCAAACAGTATCATGTCGGCTTACAGATATATACTGAAATCCGGTCACATGTTTTGCTTTGACAGGTGGGAATTACTTAGGCTCACAATTTCGCTGTCACAGACAGCAGCGGTCCGGCGGCAAAGCCCGCTCCACCGCCGGGGAACAGCGGCCGGCCAAGTGGAGTGCTCCTGAGTACAGAGCCCGCCATCGCCCAGCCAGGAACAGGCGAAACTGATTTGCACGGCAGACCCGATCGCGTGCCCAGTGATTTCATGGTCGGAGAGCTGACAGATTACAGTAAGTTTCCTGTTTATTTTACGTTGAGTGCAATTTCTTTTAGCTTGTTTTTTAGCGCCCATCTGATAGGTGTTTCCAGGTATACGGTACGTGACATGCGTAATGAGAGTTCACTTGTAATTTGGGGAGATTGCTAGTTTTGAATGCGCAGTAGTAAAGTGTTCCATGCCGGTGTCGCAATGCGTGCTTTCGATTAGAACTCATCGAATATTTGGCGTTACGTCACGACCAATTTCAATCGCTATTGATCCTGATCCTGCTTGCCGTCAAGCCGCGGATGAGTAGGATTTTTTTATTTGGATCCAGGTGCCGCGTCTGCTACCCTAGTGCTCGGAAAACATTAAAATGCATACCTAAGTACGGGGTGAAACTGCCAAGGCCTCCCGTCCGCCATTTTTGCCGGGTATGTTAGGTAGAAAAATAGATGAGTTCGCTGCGCGTGCTCTTGCACGAAGGACGTTTCCTCAATGCACGGCTGGTCCCCTCATGCACCGGCATCAAGCATATAGATGGGGCGAAAGGTTCCCCAGATTCCTTTAGTATCATTATTAAACAGGTCAAGTGCAAAGTGTGAGCAACGCATTTCAGTTCCGGTTATACGATGCCAGCACTGCTCTCATCTAATTCCTGCGAAAAAAATCCCGCCCTACCAATTCGCAAAATGATCCTCGCAGAAGCGATAAACTCCGCGTGTCACGTGATGTCCCATTTCCAGTCCGTCTAGTTTTGATTGCGGCGACCAGCCTGGAAACCATCTCTACAGCGGCTTTTCGCACTGGCAAGCACGTACTTCTGACAACCACCACCTACAAGCAATTAAAGAGCTTTACTTTATAGAAGCGAGGCAAAGCAGGTACTGGGAGAAAATAAAAGCAACTGTCCCCTTTCCACAATTGCTATTTCGAAAGGTCATGAAAACTGCCCCCAGCTGAAAATTGAAAATTGTATTTGAGGAAAGGAAATGACCCGCCGCGGTGGCTCAGTGGTTAGGGCGCTCGACTACTGATCCGGAGTTCCCGGGTTCGAACCCGACCGCGGCGGTGCGTTTTTATGGAGGAAAAACGCTAAGGCGTTCGTGTGCTGTGCGATGTCAGTGCACGTTAAAGATCCCCAAGTGCTCGAAATTATTCCGGAGCACTCCACTACGGCCCCTCTTTCTTCCTTTCTTCTCAATTCCCTCCTTTATCCCTCCCCTTACGGCGCGGTTCAGGTGTCCGCCGAGATGTGAGACAGATACTGCGCCATTTCCTTTCACGAGTACGCTCACCTCCCAAAAGTAACCGGCACCTGTGACTTGGCTGTTTCTGCTATCAGCAGCCCAATCCGTCAGATATGTCAGAACGCGCTCCCCATCTGCGTATTTTTGTGTGGCCGCTCACGATTGGGCGATTGAAATCTCATAAGAAGCGCTGGAGAAGGGCCTTCGTTCGACTGTTGACGGGCAAGTGTCGTCTGTTCCAAGACGATCTTTGACTCTCTTCTTTGCCTTCGCCTCCCAAAACCACCTCTCTACGCTACGAGAAACGCCTTAGAGAAGAGCACATTGGTTTACGGAACGTCGGGTATACAAGCTCGCACTACCAAATAAAATAGGCGCATAGATGTGCGCCCAATGAGGCCATAATTCAAACGAAGAAATCGTGCTCATTAAAAGAAGCTATAATTGCTACGGCGTAACTTTGAACATGCTTTATTATTTAGACATCGCGGGCAGTTAAAAATGACTGATTAATAATACAGACGTTACGCGAAGTTTATTGCGCACTTATGCAACATTTACTATCTGACTTTCGGTAGTTCGGGGCTATTCACAGACGAAATCACTGTTGAAAAAGCCAAGCGGGGAACCCGCGTTATGTTCTCTTTTTGCATTTGCAAAGCCAAATTTTTTTCGGTGTTACTTGAGGTATGAATGCCTTTACCGGCCACTTGTTTACTTGCAAAGCATGAGAACAGAGAGGTTTAGCACAGTACGCGGCAACTAAGGTAACTGCTACCGTACGGCAAATGTGGCTGGACAAACCTTGCAACAGTAGCAACGTCGACGCGTTGCCGTATTTACCGGACGGCTGTCCTGCTCCGCTAAAACTGTCTACAATTTGCACTCGGTGAACAATTTACCACCTAAGCTGCTGCGGGTAGGGGCCCAGGCTGGAACGGGCCGCACATCGAGCCTGGTGGGCCGGGTTCGGGCCTGATGGCAAAGGCATGAGCCCGGCTTTGTGTCTCGGGTCGTGCTCGGGCCTCAGAATGTGGCCCTTGCAGTGCTCTACTTCACACTACATTTCTGTTATGCAGCAAAGCCAACCAAGCTGTCGATAGCGTTATGCTGTCAACACAAAAGCCTGTGTGCGAGGTCACTTGTCCGTTCTTCACATGACACTCTTAAGTTGCGGCAAAGCCCACTCAGCAGGTGACTGCGCAACCAAGGCGAAAGACATGGAAGATTGCACCTTGATGTTCAGTGCTACGTTCGTTAAAAAAAACGCCTCAGCGCATTGTTGTTCACTGGAGTCTCTTGATATCACATTTTTATTCTGAACCGTTGCAGCTGCCCACCACCTCCTACCGGACACTCAAAGCTGTTGGTTACTGCTTTCCTTATACGCGGAGAGTCAACATATTCGATGTTTAAAATGAACCTTGAAACTTAGATGCTCGTGAAGCGTTTTACTGCGAAGTAGCACATCACGAGGTCTAACCGGCTCACCTGCTTTGTGTGAAGTTCGACCTTGAAGGTGGCCTTCGCGGAACCTAATATAATAACTGCCCATGCAGAATAAAAATAAATATTGCCGCGACTGGATTCCCAATCCGCGGCGGCGCGAAAAGGTCAGCTTCACTGACCACTGAACGAGGGAACTATGCTATCGCCGCTACCGATCGCGCCTCGTGTTAAACTGCAACACCCTCTCCCACTGTGCATTGCACATCGCCGTCTTCCTCTACTTCCATCTGCGGCGTGAAGAGATCAGATCAGCTTAATCTCGATGAGAGCTTAACCTGCGTCTAATGCCGTCGCCAGACGTGCCGACAACCCGACAAAGCAAAATCATGGGTTTTTTGTGATTTGTGTTGGACGGCTGCTGCCTTATAAATCTCCACGGCAGATGAAGTCAAGGGTTTTCTGAGCTGAGACACATTGTTTTAACTGATTCTAACCTGGTTTCCCTGAAGCAAAACTGATTGTCTGTTTATTTACAGTTCTTTTCCTGGAACGCGAATTAGCCATTGAAAACCCACCTGTGGGACCGGTGCCGGGCCTGGCTGCCACAGCACCGCTAGCAAATAGCGCTGCAACTGCAGCACACAGGCCCACTGCAGGCCAGGTAGCCCAAAATCCGCAGCGAGAGGAGACCATGCTGGATTTCATACTCAGCGACGAGTCGGTGACTAAAATATTCACTGCGGACTGTAAGTCGCCCTTTTTTTCACAAATTGGTCATTACGTTTCCGCAACACAGTATGTGACTGAATGCAATATGTGACTGAGAGCAGTACCACTTCAGCCGTTGTCGTTACGACTGCGACGCAGGAAATTATGTTTTAAAGTATCCAAGCTAAACGGATGCCGCGGACTTTTTTTCGAGGTTGCCATATTCTAATTAACCTTTTAATGGATTGAGGCTTTCCTCTCGTTCCTGATTACTTTCACCAAACCTGAGAGTGGCGCGACTTTTTTTCCGGCGCAAATGAATTTCAAAATTTATTGTTTCTGTGACACCAGTTTAGATTAATTTTACTGGTAATACTGTACTTTCTTCGTCAGAAACGTTCACCGCGCATTAATACCCGCTCGTCGCTTCACTGACGGAATTTTGAGGCTTGTGTGAGGACGTCGCAGTCATTTTAGGAAATGATTCGCAGTTGCCAGTCGCCACTGCAGTAATTCAAAGCGCGCACGGGTGTTTTTCTAGTATTGATCGTGATGCCACCGCTGCGTCAAAGGAAGCATGGTCCGTGGCCATGGACTGAGCTCCGGTTTCAGTGTGCTGTTTTAGCTGTTTTAAAATGGTTCCAATCGGCATTTAAAAAAAAATGTGCCGAAAACGGAGCGGAGAGGGGCGCAACTGCAAGGAGGCAGCGCATGGGCGCGCATGCTCCCAAGACAGGCCTCCCATGTCCTATCCCCCCTACCACCGCTCTGGCGCCGTCTATTAGCAAGCGGCGGTACTTTCGTTCGCTCGCCCACGGCCGGTCTCGTGGAGAGCGCGCTCGCGCTCCTCTCGCTCTTTCCCCCTCCCCTCGCGCTCGGCTACACCGACGGCGCAGTATATGCAACACGGGGAAGCAGCGGGTTCGAGAAGGCCTCTTCTCTTACACAAAATGGCTCAGCAGAATCAGACGTGCAAACAACAAAGCTGTCATAATCAGGGACTACCAACAATGAAAGGACGTGCCATGATGGCGTGGGATTGCTTCTACTGTTAATTCAAGTGACTGGATTTCTCCATTTGAGTTAATCTGCTTTTGAGGCAGATGTTAAAGGGTACTCCTGCGCGTTCAAGCGTCGGCACCGCGCAAACTCTCGAAACTTTCTTCCGGGTTTTTCTCTTGGTCGCACCTGGTGAACGTTTGAATAGTGCACCATTAAGGCGCTGACAGACGCGACCTCCCGCCTTGGCGGCATGCATGAAACTGCTGCATATCAGCTAGCCATCTCTATTTAAAAAAAGAAAATAAGCAAATGAGTAAAACACTGAGCAATGTCTACCACCGTCACTCTCAGTTTCTTAAAAA
The DNA here is from genome assembly GCF_052857255.1 of Amblyomma americanum. Taxonomy (NCBI): domain Eukaryota; kingdom Metazoa; phylum Arthropoda; class Arachnida; order Ixodida; family Ixodidae; genus Amblyomma; species Amblyomma americanum. The sequence continues at coordinate 143,429,999 of NC_135499.1, read as the reverse complement.
TGCCGGTACGTTTAGAAAATTGCGAACATTCCTTCCACGGGGTCAGGCCTAGACCTCCTATGGGTCAAAAATGAAGCATGTATTTTGCGTTTATAGAGATGGAATGCGATAGAAATAGCTGTAGAAAATGCTGTAGAAATAGCACAAATTGGAATGCTTAAACGGCAAAACGAATGCTTTAGATTTGAGGAAAGCTTCGAAACATCAGTTTATACTCGGCGCTAGAGGTCTGCACAGGCCGGTATCAAGAATGGGTCAGGCCCTACTCGCTGCTACGTCGATGCTGACTGCCAACCAGGCCGCGGCCTGCGACCAATTTCTAACGTCCGGCCCGGTCTGGTGCCCACTCGGTCGTGCGCCTACGGTTAGTGCATGCTCTGCACAAGTTCTGCACGTCTATCTTTACGGCGTCGGCAACACCATCCGCAACGAACGCGGCGAGTGCACAAGCAAAGGAAAAAATTACCTGCATTTCACTCCTGCGGAGCCCCGTCACGCACCCTATAGGGTAAAATTTACAACCGCGAGTAACGTTTTGGATGCGTTTATGGTGATCGCGCAATTTCACCTCGGTTCAAACTCCTATTTATAAGAACCAATTTTCTGCCATTTTAGTTCGAATTATTGCTGTTCTGCGGCCCAAACAAACCGTAAGCTCGGACGGTGGCAGCGCAATTGTGCGTTTACCTCGGATACAATGAACTTTTGTGTGTTCACCTCGGATATCACAAAGTTTCGCGTGTTACGTCGGGTACAAAGAATTTTCGGGTGTTAACGTTGATTTTAATTACCTGCGTAATTACCTCGGATATAAGGAATTTTTGGGCTTCTAACGCGTTCAGGCAATCACCCGATTGTCGCGTAAGAGTTTTTTAAAGACATTTTAGTGCGTAACGAGCAAGAATTCAAGTTGAGTTTTTTTATCAAAGTTGGAAAAATTCAGAAACTAAAACGAACACAATTTTCTTCTGTAATTGAAAGCTCAGCCTTAGCTCTTATTTTTGCAAAAGATGTGAGAACGACATGTGGCTAGAAACGCCTAGAAAACCTGGCACGAATCCTACGTCGAATAAAAAGAGCTAGATCCTACTGATGCACGGATGTAAATGAGCCAAATCCACTCATAGGATTGGACTAACTTTATTAATATCCACTAATTAAATCTACTCATGAGAGCACTCTTCGTCAGCTTGAGCCTCAGAAGTCGGACTGGTTTCATTCCTTCCTTCCCCGACGCTATGTTATCATCGATAATTAAGATATGAAGAGATCGGAATAAACCAACGACAAAGATAAGATTACTATCGAATATCCCTCAAGACAAAAGTGTACAACAGCCGTATCTTACCGGTACTCACCTACGGGGCAGAAACATGGAGGCTAACGAAAAGGGTTCAGCTTAAGTTAAGGACAGCACAGCGAGCCATGGAAAGGAAAATGATATGTGTAACGTTAAGAGATCGGAAGCGGGCAGAATGGGTAAGGGAACAAATGCGTGTTAATGACATCCTAATCGAACTCAAGAGGAAGAAATGGGCTTGAGCAGGGCATGTAATGCGAAGGCAAGATAACCGCTGGTCCTTAAGGGTAACGGAGAGGATTCCAAGAGAAGGCAAGCGTAGCAGGGGGCGGCAGGGGACTAGGTTGGCGGATGAGATTAGGAAGTTTGCAGGCATAGGGTCGGCGCAGCTGGCAAAGGACAGGGTTAATTGGAGATACAAGAGAGACGCATTTGCCCTGCAGTGGGTGTAGTCAGGCTGACGATGATGAAACATTTATTGCCACATTTTGCACACAACCACTCTGGTATCACGGCCACAGGTCTTTCATACTATGGTGGGTACCTCACCTTGCTCATCAGGCATGGTCCAAGCATTCGTGTATTGTTTTTCCGGACAAGTGCACCTGCCAAAAGAGTGCTGCCAGAGTTCCTATTTCTAAGATGTAGAAAATCAGTGAACTCTATAGCGTAATGCTTACTTGTTTCCACCTCTACTTCCATTCCTAGTGGAGATGACACCCTCGCGTAACCAACCACTTCAGTTTACATTATTATCACTCACCAAAGCAGCTTTGGTCCGATTGATTCGATTAACATTATTGGAGAGTTGCACTTACACTGTAGCAGAGCTGAGTCACTCTGACGTTACGCTGACAGTGACCTAGCATCGTGACCTATTACGTCACCCTCCTGTCTCTTCACAAACCCGTTTCATATCGGCAATAAACGCTCTTCTTCACCAACTGCCGGCCTGCTCAAACACACCTAAAATGTAAACATCACGTGGTCGAATAAGGAGATGCTTCCTATAATATCATGAAGTCACACTAATAGAATGACAGGTTCGAAGACATATGGAACGTAATTATTTTGTTATGCGGGCTTCGGGAAAGCTCAAACGCTTTCATATTTTTGATATTAAATACCTTTACCACAACTGTCGGCCAAATTTTGTTGACAACTATACACTTCACGTACACTGCACAAAAACATTGCCGTCATGAAAAGTTGCCGTCATGAAACCCATCAAGCAATTCCAAAGTCCCAAAAACAAAGGGGAAAACGTCCACCCTGAATGCACCAGTGTTAATCGGAGTTCCTTGCGAGTTTAGACGTCCGCACAACGGCTTGCAAACGCGGAGAAAAATTTAAACAGCGTGCGGTAATAAAATTTTAAACAAATCGATTATTTCAATCATAAATGCACTACAAACAGCCTCACCTCACAAATCCTGTTGTACGGAGTGGGCTCGAAATCAGCGCGGCTCACGAGTTGCAGCCATGCGCGTAGTCGAGCACCGTCCTTTTTCCCCAACGGAAAGCGCATGAAGCGTTTTCCGTCATTTTGCGAGTTGAAACAGCCAACAAAACAGCAAAAAGGCATCCTCGTATGCTCTTGTGCATCTGAAATGCTGCGAACCGCGGGATCTCTGGTCAATGCGTCGGTCACTGACAGCACTCGCAGCGTCGCAGTACTAGGACTACCACAGTTGGCCGACTGAAAGCGCATAATCCACAACATGGCTGCCCCCATGAAGCTTCGCAGTGTAAACAAATATCACGTGAGGCAAACTCACCAATGATCATGGCGGCGTCACATAACAATAAGAGAAAAGTGTGCCGGTGCTCTAAATTTTTATATAGTGACTCTAGGTCAAGGCTTCCCAAAAGTTTAGAGGCTCGTTAGTTAAGCCTCTGTCCACACTTTCTAGAGAATTTCCTCTGTGCGATGTGTGTCTAGAGCCTGGGTAGTCCCTGGAAAGCATAAATTGGGAGAGGCGCTTCCACCTCTCTCTCTCTCTTCCCTGCATATTGTGTCCCCCTCAAACTCGCGCGCGTTCCGTGGCTGCGCGCCCTTCTGTGTAGCACGCCGCACTTGTCACGTTTCCTAGGCCAATAGTCCCACAGTGGAACAGGTGGCTTTCGCCCTGCATGCGCCTGATGAGTCAGCTGGGCTTTATGTGAACGCTTAGGCACCGTGGGGATAACTGCAGGGTGTCATAGGGATGACCAGTCCTCAAACTCACTGTCCCTATGACCAGTGCTTTTTTCTTACTGCGACACCTCATGATTTGGATTTCTTGCTACATCTGCGAACTCTTGAGTGCTGCGGTGACAGCTTCGGGCAGGCACGCGGCTGGCTGGCCCGTAAACGTACAAGCTTCTCGACGTGTAACGTAATAAACTGAAGTGAAGTGTACTCTTTCCTTTTTAGCGCAAGTCGCGAAATTACTTTGGTTTGCGCGCCGCCGCCTTTTTGAAGCTGTTCTAGCGCATTTCTTCAGCGCGCTGTGTGTAACTTCCGGACCTTGTCTCAGCATCAATAGCTGACCTAGAATTTCGCAAAGGCTTGTCGCGTTCGCGAATTTTCTCGCGTAACGACATCATTTGCGCCTGGCTCTCAGTGCCAGGCGACATCTTAGCTGACGAACCGGCCGCTGACATTTCTTCCGACCACGGTGGCTCATTTTCCCGCTGCCTGTCCCTAGCCACTGTGATTTTTCTTTTTCTGGGCTTCTTTTTGTTGCGAGGCAGCAGTGAGCCGCACTCTGCGCTTACTATCCACCTGCCAGCGGGAGCTATCAGTGGGCCACTGCCCGCCGGAAACTCAAGACAATTTCCCTGCATTGGAACGTCCGCAGAGCATAACAGTTTGCAGCTCTGAATTCTGGATTTTGGAGCAGCGTCATTGCCATTCCAGGCAACAACAATCTTAGCGCCATCGCCCTTTTCAGCCAACGCTGCGCTCTGACTTGGAGCTTCAGCATTGCTGTCAAGTGACTCTCCGTGACGCTTTTTCCCAGAAGGCTGTCTTTCGGTGCGATGGCACACAAGCTCACGGCAGTTTTTCAGGCGCGGAACCTCTGCTCATTTGCCATAGCGGCGTCTTTGTCAGGGCTAGAACCGGCTTTGTCTCTCCTCTTCTGAGCAACAATTGTCTCCCTAGCTCACCAAGCGGGGTTTCTGGGCTGGTCGCTGACAAATTTAATGGAGGGCTGCCCGCTGCCATCACTTCGACCTTTAGGGTCTGCCTCAATACGTATCCCCAGGAAGCGGAAGAGGGCAGTTCTCGCTCTCTCATAGTTGTCGGCGTCCTCGTCGGATAGCCGCGCTAATTCGGCGCCGACATCACAAGGGGGGATAGCCGCCAACATCATTGCCCATTCGCTCTAATCTAGCTCCTCTTCCATACCGATCCGCTCGAAATTTCTCAGGTAAGTTCTGAAGCTCTCGCCTCTTCGGACAGTCCGCACAGATCTCGATCTCTACGCCACTGAACTAGACGCGTGAGCTCCTGCTTCTCACGTCTGCGTTGTTCCTCCAGCTCAGCTAGTCTCTCGAGATGCTCCACCTCCCTCTGCTTTTCTTGCTGCTCGCGAAGTTTTCGCCTTTCGTGTTTTTCAAGGAGCTCGCTTCTCTTTCTCCTCGCGGAGCCTTCGTTTTTCTAGCCAATCTTTTCGTTCTGAAATAGTCTCCCACGCCTCGTCTGCCTCCTCGACTGTCACCTCCTTCGTCCGTATACCATCCATGATCGCTTCTCTCGTTTTAGTGGGGTCTACTGAAGTGGGGTCTACTGAAGTCTACTGAAGTGGGGTCTACTGAAGAAAGGAGGTTTTTACCGTGAACTTCTCCATCGCGGATTACACCTCGTGCCGCTAACCCCGCTAAAACACAAGCTTCACCTTGAAGCAAACAAAACACAAAACTGCCTAAATGTCATCTCACCGATCACCAAAATCCCACTACTAACATCTGCCTGTGGGCACGCGCGTTAGTCCGGCATACGTCCTCGTGGCACAGGCACGCGTCCTCGTGGCACAGGCATGTGTCCTCGTGGCACCGGCATGCGTCCTCGTGGCACCGGCATGCGTCCTCGTGGCACCGGCACGCGTCCTCGTGGCACCGGCATGCGTCCTCGTGGCACCGGCATGCGTCCTCATGACACCGGCATATCAAGCCGTTTCCAAACAGGGAGTGAAAGACATTGCACTTCCACGCCTGTTGTCCGAAACGCGGAACCTCTGTCGAAGGCGCGGCTCTCCATCAATTGTCAACCCCAGCTTGACTCGACCACATAGAGACGCCATTGTCGTCGCTGCTTCCGCCATGCCTTCGGCCAACCCCAGTCCTTGCAGACACGTTTCTTCAGAAGTCTCAATAGCCTTCACGTTGGTTTGCTGGAAATCCTGGTGGTGGGGGAGTCCGTGTCTTTATTCATTTGGACTGGAAGGCACACCGGGCATAACAGTACTCAGTCTAAACGCAACGTTCCCATCTTGCTGCGAACCCAACCGAGCAGGCGACAGCGCTCTCTACACAAAAACCTCTCGGAGGTTATGTACCAAAGCTCTACACGACACTATTATTGCAGCGAAGCCAACTCCGCAGGTTACACTGCTATCGAGGTGAAAAGCTTGGGGAAACTGCAACATGATGTTTCCATTAAAAGGACAAAACACTGAACTTTAAGGGCCCTTTTTTTCGGCCCAGCGGACAGCTTCCTGTCAAACGGATTTTACTCAACGGTTTTATTTGGAATGCAGTAAGGAACTTTTTAACGAGAATCTTTAAATCAGTGAATTCGACCATCATTATGTATCCCGATGCCGGGAACAATGATCAGCGAGCGCGATGCCGATTGGACGTTGGCAAAAGCTCTAACAAAAAAGAAATATAAATTTTAGCCGCCAACCAGAAATGAGTTATTTTTAATATATGAAGTACCGCCCATTTCGGTTTCCATACCAATAGCTGCTACAGCAGAGGGAGTTACGGCTGTTCCAAGGAAAGTTTTAGCAGACCGTGATTGCCGATCCATCCAAGAAATTCAAGACACTGTCGAGCCATCTAGTTACACAAGCTAAAAGCGCATGGTCAACGATTCGAAGGGAACGTTCATTTTCATCTAATAATGCAATGGACAGTGTAAACAACGATGAAACATGGCGAGCACTCCTGAAAGAAAAAAAAACACTGCACTTAAAACAAATAAACGATATCTTACCGAGATGTGCTCACGTGATGGACTGCTGTGATAATGGCTGGTTTCGCCGCTAGATGGCTTTTTGTGCAATTTTCAATGCCAAATTAGAATTGCAACTCCTCGTTTCAATGCTATTGCAGTGCTCAATTGTTATAGTTTCAGGCAGGATCTTTTCAGTTCCTCCATAATCTCAAGACATGTTTTGGTCAGTGTTCGGTCCCTTCAAAATAGACCCGAGCACATCACTTCATAATAAATATGTACTATGAATCTCTGGCACAGCCTACCACCACAAGATCTCTGGTCAAGTCAAACTTTATAAAGTTTAAAATTAACTTCAGAATTTGGAAAGATGAAAAATGGTTCTCGTAATTTATGTTGCATTGCTGTTGCCTCAAAGAACCTCGATGGCAGAGAAGGTTTGGGGTTTTCTCAGCTACAAGGAATGTTCTTTAAATGGGGCATAAGCAGCGAAAAGCTACAGTTGCAAAATGCATTGTTCCTACTGATTCGAAGCTGGTTTAAACGGCACCAGAACTTATTCGCTGTTTATCTTCAGGGTTCCGTCGCTACGGCCCGGAATCCGATGGCAACAGCTGCATTCCGCCAGCCTCAGAGCCAGGGACAAATGGCAGAAGAGAACCATTTTATTCCATCACGGGAGTTGCACAAAATGCGCAGCTTCCGCAGCGGCGGACATCCATGCCAGAATCCACCAACCAGGAGCATATTCAGTTTCCATCCGAACGGGGGTTAACTGCAGAGTGCCCACCGCAGGGCCCAACCCAGAAGACCTCAACCGGTAAGCGGTCGGTCCTCTTCATGAATTCTCCGTTTCGTTTTCTTAACACTGTGCATGACTGAATACGCCAAGTGAGAGCAGCATTGCTGCAGCGGTCCTCGTTGCAACTGCGACACAGGTCCTCTTTTAACGGGGATCACTGCTGTAGCCTACCACCACTAGCGCTCTGCTCACGTCAAAATGTTTTAGTGAGAAAGCACTATTCCCGTATATAAACCCTGAGCAAGTTCTTTGTTCTTTGGATATTTCTAGGTTTGTGCCAAGTGAGCCATAAATAAAAATTAACCAAATAAGTATCGACAGCTCGAAGTCCGCGACGGAGCGAACAGATTTGCTGGCCACTGCGCGAGGGCCTTATAGGCTATCGCCGCAGCCAAACAGGCGTTGTGTTCACGTGCAACACACTCTCGCGCTATGCGTTGCAGACCGTCGTCTTCATCAACTAATACCATACCATCAAACCAATATTCCCGCTTTGAGCAAAATGGTGCTAGTGGCAAAGATGTGCGCTTCATGCGCTTGCGTGGACAACGCTGTGGCAGAAATGCGGAACTGGGGCATAGGCCGCCGGCGTACATCGGGCAAATTGGAACTTGTGGTAAAAATATTAAACAGGCTGTTCAGTGGTCACCCGGTCTTTAGACACCTCAATCGAGCTTCAAAGTACGAGGCGGTAGTGTTCCCCTTCAAAAAAACGATACTTTCGCCCAACATTTAGTGCTCAGCCATTCTGAAACTCCAGCCGTTTTTTTATCTTAAAATTTACTCTGACACTTGAAAAGATGCAGAATGATTCTTCTGATTGCTGCTGCCTCAAAGAAGTTGGACGGCAGAGGAAATTGAGGGTTTTCTATGCTGCACAAATGTTCAGCGACGGCGCATAAGCGAAGAAAATCGATAGTTCCAAAATGCATTGTTCTTACTCAATCGAACCTGGTTTCAGCTGCAGCAAAATTTTTTCCTGTTTATTTACAGGGGTCCTTCGCTCCGGCCCAGTATACGGAGGTAACATCCGCACGCTGCCGGCGCCGAAGCCGCCATCCGCAGCGGCAATGGCAAATACAACTGCAGTAGGAGCATTTTCTTCCCCCGTGGTAGTCTTGCGAGGGGCACAGGGGCCGCAGCACCAGGCATACACACCAGAATTCCTCGGCAGGAGTGGCGCGGACGGGGCTTAATTGAGCCCCCACCACCGTACCCAAGATTGGACAACTCAGGCGGTAAGCTGCGGGTCCTCTTCATCAATTCTACATTTCGTTTTCGCAACGCAGTAAATAGACACTTTTAGTTTGGCGCACGCATAGAGTTTGTACAGTGGCTGTAGAGGGAAACCTGCGCATTGGGGCCCATACAAGCCATTGAGTGGGCAAGGCACGAACGCCGCCACGATCCAACTGTTTTTGTGTTTGTTGCCAGATGTTTAGACTCTTGATAAGTACGGGCAAAGAACTGAGTTGAATCCTGGCTACGTAGCTCTTGGGAAGATGGCGGCATGCAGTTTAGCTCTCCACTGCTATAAACAATGAGAAAATCATAGCAATTGGAGCATTTACGTTGGGCTGCAGCGTCGTATACGTGTACCTTTGCCCACAAAAAGAGGCTACACTTACAGCACAACGGTAGCGGCGAACATGGTCGGCGATCGTCGAAAATCTGATCCGCGGGTCAAGCGCGTCGGCTATTATATAGCTGTCGTCGAATGTTCCAGACTAATCGTTGGGACCCGCGTGCCTTCCACAAAGTTCTACACCATTCGTGTCAGGCGATGAAATCAGATAACATAAGGTTCGGCTACAACAGACAGCGAATAGAAGCATCCATGACTGGCCAGAAACTTCGGATAGATGCAGGCGCGTCCCGCGCTGTGCGATAACACTTGTTAGGCGGCGAAACGTGGTCGCGCGATAAAGACGTGTCATTACCCCCCTCTTGAAAAGCATCGACACAATGCTGCAAACAAACTAAATAAAGAAAAGCACTCGTAGCAAAGAAAACAACTAAAATAAGGAAGTTTGTCAGCGTTCGTAAAGTGGTTTAAGGCGCACCACGTGGACCACTTCAGATCGTGCGCGGCGCCGCTGTGAATGCGAAATGCCGTCTGGCACGACCTCATAGTCCAGTGAGCCAATACGTCGAATGATCTTGTAAGGTCCGAAATAGCGTCGCAATAGTTTCTCACTGAGTCCTCGTCGGCGTATCGGAGTCCATACCCAAAAACGGTCGCCGGGCTGGTACTCGACGAAGCGTCGTCGCAGGTTGTAGTGTCGGCTGTCGGTACGCTACTGGTTATTGATCCGTAGGCGGGCGAGCTGTCGAGCTTCTTCGGCGCGCTGGAGATAGGTAGCGACGCCAAGATTTTCCTCGCCAGTGACGTTCGGCAGCATGGCATCGAGCGTCGTCGTCGGGTTCCTGCCGTAAACAAGCTTAAATGGCGCGATCTGTGTTGTTTCTTGCACCGCCGTGTTGTAAGCGAATGTAACGTACGGCAGGACCGCATCCCATGTCTTGTGCTCGACTTCGACGTACATTGCTAGCATGTCGGCGAGGGTCTTGTTCAGGCGCTCCGTGAGACAATTCGTCTGCGAATGGTAGGCAGTTGTCCTCCTGTGACTTGTATGGCTGTATTGCAGAATGACTTGCGTGAGCTCTGCTGTAAAAGCCGTTCCTCTGTCGGTGTTGAGGACTTATGGAGCACCATGTCGCAGCAGGATGTTCTCGACGAAACATTGAGGCTGCGCTGCCTTTCGGCAGAGGTTTAGTTTCAGCGAAGCGGGTGAGATAGTCCGTCGCCACGACGATCCACTTATTTCCGGAAGTTGATGTCGGAAACGGTCCCAACAAGTCCATCCCGATCTGCTGAAAAGGTCGATAAGGAGGCTTGATCGGCTGTAGTAATCCCGCTGGCCTTGTCGGTAGTGTCTTGCGTCGCTGACAGTCTCGGCATGTCTTGACGTAGCGGGCGACATCGTCGGTTAGGTGTGGCCAGTAATATCTTTCTTGTATCCTTGATAGGGGGAAACCGAGGTACCCAGCGGTCGGATCGTGATGTAGGGCGTGCAGTACTTCTGGACGCAGCGCCGACGGAACAGCAAGAATATAGTTGGCGTGGACTGGTGAGAAGTTCTTCACGAGTAGGTTGTTTTGAAGCGTGAACGAAGACAATCCACGCTTAAATGCCCTAGGGACAACGTCGGTGTGCCCTTCCAAATAATCGACTAGGGCTTTTAGCTCCGGGTCTCCTCGTTGCTGTTCGGCGAAGTCTTCCGCGCTTATTATTCCAAGGTAGGCGTCGTCATCCTCGTCATCTTGCGGCGGGTCAATGGGGGCGCGTGATAGGCAATCGGCATCTGAGTGTTTTCGTCCGGATTTGTAGGTTACAGTGATGTAATCTTGTAGTCTGAGGCTCCACCGTGCCAGCCGTCCTGAAGGGTCCTTTAAGTTAACTAGCCAACACAATGCGTGATGGTCGCTGACCACTTTGAATGGCCTGCCATATAGGCAAGGGCGAAATTTCGCTGTGGCCCAAACGATGGCGAGGCATTCCTTTTCGGTTGTAGAATAATTACCTCCCGCTTTTGATAACGACCGGCTAGCGTAAGCTATCACGCGTTGATGGCCATCTTTTCTCTGGACTAGGACAGCACCGAGGCCTAGGCTACTGGCGTCAGTGTGGATTTCGGTATCGGCGTGCTCGTCGAAGTGCGCAAGTACGGGCGGCGACTGCATGCATCGTTTGAGTTCTTGAAAAAAAAGTCACATTTAGTTAGCTGTGTCAGCGGCTCAGCGATGCGTGAAAAGTCCTTGACAAATCGCCTATAGTAGGCACAATGCCAAGAAATTTATGCACTGCCTTCTTGTCGATGGGCTTATTGGTCTCCACGAACTTGGGGCTTTGAGGGGCTCATCTGGCTTGGGGATGAGAACCACGTGCCCCAATGAAAAGGACGACGGCTTCACACCCTCCAGAAGCACTGAATTCACTATGGTTGTCTAGTGCTCGCAGAGAATCTCGAAGAATGTCGAGTAGAACCCGGCAAGAATTCCGTCTGGGCTGGGAGCTGCGGACGCCCTCATACGAGCGAGTGCCGCTCGCACTTCTTCCATACTGGCTGGGCCGCAGAGCGCTGCTCCATTTATTTCCGGGCACGTGTATCGCCCACACAAGTCCCGAACCCTGCTCCTTAAATCCGCATTTCTGCTGGCGTGCTCAGAGGAGAACAACGAGGCGTAGTGGGCCGTGAACACTTGATCAATATCTGCATGGGCACTGGAGTGCCGGCCGTCTGGCAAGATCACGCCTTCAATTCGTGAAAGTCCTTTGTTGTCGTGTTCCCCCTCTCGGGCGCGACGGAGTTCTTCTGCCGCTACTCGAGAGGACGTTGTTGGGTCGGGCGAATTACTCGAGCTCCGAGCTAGGAGCCTGTAATATCGCACGCGCTGCGATTCAAGGTACTCGCTCATGAAGAGCGTCAAAGTGCCTCCGGCCTCAACGATGCGAATGCGAGGCATCAAGTCGTTAAGTTCGGCAGTTATTCTAACGCGCCTGGCTTTGCCTTCCCTTACTAGAATCTCACGCCAACTGGTTTTTAGTTCGTCCCACTCGTCCGGAGTCAGGTCTTCGACCTTTGGGAGGGTCTCTGCTAGTGCTTGGCGAATGGAGGCCAAACTAACTTCATCGTGCAGAAGCGCGGGGTCCATTCTCCACCTACTCTGGTCGGCCGACCTTCCGGGCGATACGTTCAGGCGTACTGACACAAATGCGTGGTCGCTGATGCCCTGGACGCCTGGCGGCGGGTTTACAGTCTCGCATGCGCGGAGAAGTGGTACGAGGGCAGGAGGGAGATAAACTCGATCAAGACGGCTAGCAGAGCGGCCTCGCTTCCACGTGGCCACAAAGCCATCGTCATTAAGGGCAACCCACGCATCTGTTAGCTTAAAGCGTCTCACTAAACCCTCGAGTTCCCTGGCATTGTAGTTTGAGGAACCTTGGCCTGGCCCCGTAGATCTCGCCAAGAGTCTAGTACACAATTAAAGTCGCCGATGAGCACACACTGCACGTTCTGGTCAATATAGGTACCAATTGTTTTTAAAAAATCATTCGTCAGACTGCGTCTGGCCGGCGCGTATACGTTAATGAAACGAGTTTTCTGATTGTCCATGAATATATCAGTAATTATGGCGCGACCATCAATACCGAAAGTGCAATGTGCGCTCGTCCTGTAGGTGTTTGCAATAAAAACCACACCAACCCCACATGGTTGAGAGGTGGTCAACGAGAAAAAAGCGTCGACATGGAATCGCCTTCGAAATGCGGACACATCTGCTGGGGTACGAAAATTGCATTCTTGCAAGAAAAGTAAATCTGCGCCTACTAAGCGAGCATGGTGCATAACTTCTAGCTGCTTGGCTAGACCTCGAAAACCTCTGACATTGAAGGTAATGAAATGAATCTCGGCCATATCTTGCCAAAGAAACAAAACCATTAACACTTGGGAAATAGTACCACCAACAAAAGAGCAGCGTTGACCGACTCACAAGTCGTGTGGTGCGGCGGTGGTCGCAGAACGGGCGATGGACCTGGGTGGCTCGAGGATGCTGCCATAGTAGGGAAGTCCCTGTAGACGCTATAGCACAGGCTACGTGGTTGTGGTCCGCGAAGTGTCTTTCCCTGACTCTGCCCTAAAAGGCGTCCGTGGCACGCATGTTTCGTGTGGAGCGCAGGGCGCTCTGGTTCGTGGTGAACACACAACACATACCACTCACACCTGGGCTTGCCGCCACCAACAGTGCTTGCACCAACCGATGAACTTGTGGCGAAAACACATGCAGCAGGGACACATCGACACAGTCGTCTATGGCCCGCCGCGTGACACAGTACCGGCACCTTATCACGTCCATCGTCGAAGGCGCGTGGAATTTCTGCTGGTGTCGACGGGAGCAGGTCGCTATCGGCGCTGGCCGGGTGCGCGGCGCTAATTCGGCCGCCGCGATAAGGGCGGGGCCGAGGAAGGTAGGGCGGCCGAGGCTGCCGGGGAAATTCTTCGGTGAAGCCATGGCCGGTAATCGTCGAAATCGGAGAAATCCATATCCGCTCCATCCTCTGCCGTCTTTCTTACTTTTTCTTTGGGGCAGCGGTAACTGTCGCAGAGGGACCGTTGTCCGACGAGGAGCGCTGACGCTTCGGTTCATCGGGCTCTTGCCCCTTATGAGACAGGCAGGCGCTAGTCTTTCGGGGGCTCGGGCGTTGAGTCTTCGGGACACTGGTGCTTATCTGAGCCAGGGTTTCGGGGCTAGCGCTCTGGGGCTCATTGGTCACCCTCGGTATGTCCGCTACCTCAGGAGCCTCCAACTCGGACTCCGTAGCGCTCTGCTGTCTCTCAGATGGAGTTGGCTGCGCGTGCAACAAGGCAGCTTCCAGTTTTTCCAGGTCAGACAGGCCATCTGACGACGTAGAGTCCTTCGAACCCTCTTCGGTAGAAGTTTGGTCTGTCTCGTCAGTCAATGGAGTGCCAGGCGACCTGGGCTCTCCCGAGTCCTCAGCGAGGGTGGTTGTGGACCTGGTGTCGTCCACTTCGTCCCGGCGTGGAGCCGGGGTTGCCCCGAGCGGGACTTGCGGCGTACTCCTCGGAGCTGCGAGGGCGGCCGCAGCGAGGGGCGGTGCAGGCGGCAGCGAGGCGACCTTCCACGCCGCAACGGGCGCACACCTTCCTCATTCCACGGTATTCCAACATAGCGCGGTGACCCGCGACGGTGATGAAATTCGGTGGCGCCCGCTGCATGTCGAGCTTCACCAGACGAGCGCCGCTGCGAACGTGGCTCCTTGACTTGAAAACGGGTTCCGTGACTGCCCTGACCTTGCCAAAGGGGCTCAGGGCGGCTGCGAGCGCGTCGTCGCTCACGCTTGGTGGAAGTCGCCGGACCGTTACGAACACCACTGGCGGAGCAAGCTGAACCAGCGGCACTTGATGACCGGCCACGAGCAGAGAGCCCGCGGCCAACATTTTCGTGGCTTGCGCCATCGAACTGACAGCTGCCAGGAACTTAGTTCCGACGAGGTGCTGCAAATACTGCAGCCCCCCGACACCGACGACCTCCTCGATGGCATCGATCAGGTCGCCCGCCGGCACGGGTACCGGTACGTTAAAGTTGAAGCATTGCGCCTTTGTGGGGCGCGTCGCAGCGTAACGGGCGGCCACACAGGATTGTCGGCGATCGTCGGCGAGCACGATCGGCGATCGTCGAAAATCTTATCCGCGGGTCAAGCGCGTCGGCTGTTATACAGCAGTCGTCGAATGTTCCAGACTAATCGTTGGGACCCGCCTGCCTTCCACAAAGTTCTACACCATTCGCGTCAGGCGATGAAATCAGATAACATAAGGTTCGGCTACAACAGACAGCGAATAGAAGAATCGATGACTTGCCAGAAACTTCGGATAGACGCAGGCGCGTCCCGCGCTGTTCGGTAACACTTGTTAGGCGGCGAAACGTGGTCGCCCGATAAAGATACGTACACGCGTCAATGGGTCAAGCCCTACTTGCTGCTCCGTCGATGCTGACTGCCAACCTGGCCGCGGCCCGCGACCACTTTCTAACGTCCGCCCGTTCTGGTGCCCACTTGGTCGTGCGCCTACTGTTAGTGCATGCTCTGCACAAGTTCTGCACGTCTATCTCGACGGCGTTGGCAACACCGTCCGCAACGAACGCGGCGAGTGCACAAGAAAAAGAAAAAAATAACTGCACTTCACTCCTGATAGATTGATCATAATCACGCTTTGCTCTTACTTGGCGCTTCAACGTTGCTGTCATGTGACTCTCCGCGACGCCCTTTCCCAGAAGGCTGTCTTTCGGTGCGATGGCACACAAGCTCACCGCAGTCTTTCTGGTGCGGAACCTGTGCCTCATTTGCCATAGAGGCATCTTTGCCAGGGCTAGACCCGGCCTTGTCTCTCTTCTTCTGAGCAACAACTGTGTCCCTGGGCTTGTGGCTGACACACTGAATGGAGCGCTGCCCGCTGCCATCATTTCGACCTTTAGTGTCTGCCTCAATACGTATCCCCAGGAAGCGGAAGAGGGCAGTTCTCGCTCTCTCATAGTTGTCGGCGTCCTCGTCGGAGAGCCGCGCTAATTCGGCGCCGACATCACAAGGGGGGATAGCAACCAACATCACTGCCCATTCGCCCTGGTCTAGCTCCTCTTCCGTACAGATCCGCTCGAAATTTCTCAGGTAAGTTCTCAAGCTCTCGCCTCGTCGGAGAGTCCGCAACGATCTCGAGCTCTACGCCACTGAACTAGACGGGTGAGCTCCTGCTTCTCTCGTCTGCGTTGTTCCTCTAGCTCTGCCAGTCTCTCGAGATGCTCCACCTCCCTCTGCTTTTCTTGCTGCTCGCGAAGTTTTCGGCTTTCGTGTTTTTCAAGGAGCTCTCGCTTCCCTTTCTCCTCGCAGAGCCTTCGTTTTTCTAGCTCAGCTTTTCGTTCCAAAACAGTCTCCCACGCCTCGTCTGCCTCCTCGACTGTCACCTTCTCCGTCCGTATACCATCCATGATCGCTTCTCTCGTTTTAGTGGGGTCTACTGAAACCCCCAATTCCTCTAGAATTTCAAGGAGGTTTTTTACCGTGAACTTCTCCATAGCTGATCACACCTCGTGCCGCTAACCCCGCTAAAACACAAGCTTCACCTTGAAGCAAACAAACACAAAACTGTCTAAATTTCATCAACCGGATCACCATAATCCCATTACTAACATCTGCCCGTGGGCGCGCGCGTGAGTCCGGCATACGTCCTCGTGACACCGGCATGCGTCCTCGTGACACCGTCATATCAAGACGTTTCCAAACAGGGAGTGAAAGACATTGCACTTCCACGCCTGTTGTCCGAAACGCGGAACCTCTGTCGAAGGCGCAGGTCTCCATCAATTGTCAACCCCAGCTTGACTCGACCACATAGGGACGCCATTGTCGACGCTGCTTCCGCCATGCCTTCGGCCAACCCCAGTCCTTGCAGACACGTTTCTTCAGAAGTCTCAATAGCCTTCACGTTGGTTTGCTGGAAATCCTGGTGGTGGGGGAGTCAGTGTCTTTATTCATTTGGACTGGAAGGCACACCGGGCATAACAGTACTCGGTCTAAACGCAACGTTCCCATCTTGCTGCGAACCCAACCGAGCAGGCGACAGCGCTCTCTACACAAAAACCTCTCGGAGGTTATGTACCAAAGCTCAAAACGACACTATTATTGCAGCGAAGCCAACTCCGCAGGTGACACTGCTATCGAGTTGAAAAGCTTGGGGAAACTGCAACATGATGTTTCTATTAAAAGGACAAAACACTGAATTTAAGGGCCCTTTTTTCGGCCCAGCGGACAGCTTCCTGTCTAAGGGGTTTTACTCCTCGACGGTTTTATTGGGAATGCAGTAGGAACTTTTTAACGTGAATCTTTTAATCAGTGAATTCGCCCATCATTATGTATCCCGATGCCGGGAACAATGATCAGCCAGCGCGATGGCGATTGGACGTTGGCAAAAGCTCTGTAACAAAAACTAATTTATATTATAGCCGCCAACCAGTAATGAGTTATTTTTAGTATATGGAGTAGCCATCTTTTCGGTTTCCATACCAAAAGGTGCTACAGCAGAGGGAGTTACGGCTGTTCCAACGAAAGATTTAGCAGACCGTGATTTCCGATCCATCCAAGAAACTCAAGACACTGTCGAGCCATCTAGTAACACAAGCTAAAAGCGCATGGTCAACGATTCGAAGGGAGCGTTGATTTGCATCTAATAATGCAATGGACAGTGTAAACAAAGATGAAACATGGCGAGAACTCCTGAAAGGAAAAAAAACACTGCACTTAAAACAAATAAGCGATATTTTACCGAGATGTGCTCACGTGGTGGACTGCTGTGATAAAGGCTGGTTTAATAATAATTATAATTGGTTTTTTGGGGGAAAGGAAATCGCGCAGTATCTGTCTCATATATCGTTGGACACCTGAACCACGCCGTAAGGGAAGGGATAAAGGAGGGAGTGAAAGAAGAAAGGGGTGCCGTAGTGGAGGGCTCCGGAATAATTTCGATGACATGGGGATCTTCAACGTGCACTGACATCGCACAGCACACGGGCGCCTTAGCGTTTTTCCTCCATAAAAATGCAGCCGCTGCGGTCGGGTTCGAACCCGGGAACTCCAGATCAGTAGCCGAGCGCCCTAACCACTGAGCCAACGCGGCGGGTGCTAGTTTCGCCGCTAGATGGCTTTTTGTGCGATTTTCAATGTCAAATTAAAATTACATCTCCTCGTTTCAATGCTATTGCAGTGCCCAATAGTTATAGTTTCAGGCAGGATCTTTTCAGTTCCTCCATAATCTCATGACATGTTTTGGTCAGTGCTCGGTCCCTTCAAAATAGACCCGAGCACATGTCTTCATAATAAATGGGTACTATGAATCTCTGGCGCAGCCTACCACCACAAGATCTGGTCAAGTCAAACTTTTTAAAGTATTTGGAAAGATGTAAAATGGTTCTCGTAATTTATGTTGCATTGCTTTTGCGTCAAAGAACCTCGATGGCAGAGAAGGTTTGGGGTATTCTCAGCTACAAGGAATGTTCTTTAAATGGCGCATAAGCAGCGAAAAGCTACAGTTGCAAAATGCATTGTTCCTACTGATTCGAAGCTGGTTTAAACTGCACCAGAACTTATTCGCTGTTTATCTTCAGGGTGCCGTCACTACGGCCCGGAATCCGATGGCAACAGCTGCATTCCGCCAGCCTCAGAGCCAGGGACAAATGGCAGAAGAGAACCATTTTATTCCATCACGGGAGTTGCACAAAATGCGCAGCTTCCGCAGCGGCGGACATCCATGCCAGAATCCACCAACCAGGAGCATATTCAGTTTCCATCCGAACGGGGGTTAACTGCAGAGTGCCCACCGCAGGGCCCAACCCAGAAGACCTCAACCGGTAAGCGGTCGGTCCTCTTCATGAATTCTCCGTTTCGTTTTCTTAACACTGTGCATGACTGAATACGCCAAGTGAGAGCAGCATTGCTGCAGCGGTCCTCGTTGCAACTGCGACACAGGTCCTCTTTTAACGGGGATCACTGCTGAAGCCTACCACCACTGGCGCTCGGCTCACATCAATATGTTTTAGTGAGAAAGCACTTTTCCTGTAGATAAACCCTGAGCAAGTTCTTTGGATATTTGTAGGTTTGTGCCAAGGGAGCCATAAATAAAAATTAACCAAATAAGTATCGACAGCTCGAAGTCCGCGACGGAGCGAACAGATTTGCTGGCCACTGCGCGAGGGCCTTATAGGCTATCGCCGCAGCCAAACAGGCGTTGTGTTCACGTGCAACACACTCTCGCGCTATGCGTTGCAGACCGTCGTCTTCATCAACTAATACCACACCATCAAACCAATATTCCGGCTATGAGCAATGTGGTGCTAGTGGCATAGATGTGCGCTGCATGCGCTGGCGTGGACAACGCTGTGGCAGCGACGCGGAACTGGGGCATAGGCCACCGGCGTACATCGGGCAAATTGGAACTTGTCGTAAAAAAAAATAAACAGGCTGCTCAGTGGTCACCTGGTCTTTAGGCACCTCGATCGAGCTTCAAGGTAGGAGGCGGTAGTGTTCCCCTTCAAAAAAAAAACAAAAAACGATACTTTCGCCCAACATTTAGTGCTAAGCAATTCTGAAACTCCAGCCGTTTTTTATCTTAAAATTTACTTTGACACTTGAAAAGATGCAGAATGATTCTTCTGATTGCTGCTGCCTCAAAGAAGTTGGACGACAGGTGAAATTGAGGGTTTTCTAAGCTGCACAAATGTTCTACGAGGACACATAAGCGAAGAAAACGATAGTTCCAAAATGCACTGTTCTTACTCAAGCGAACCTGGTTTCAGCTGCAGCAAAATTATTTCCTGTTTATTTACAGGGGTCCTTCGCTCCGGTCCAGTACACGAAGGCAACATCCGCACGCCATCGGCGCCGAAGCCGCCATCCGCAGCGGCAATGGCAAATACAACTGCAGTAGGAGCATTTTCTTCCACCGTGGTAGTCTTGCGAGGGGCACAGTGGCCGCAGCACCAGGCATACACACCAGAATTCCTCGGCAGGAGTGGCGTTCAGTTAGATGGGCGCGGACGGGGCTTAATTTAGCCCCCACCACCGTACCCAAAATTGGACAACTCAGGCGGTAAGCTGCGGGTCCTCTTCATCAATTCTCCATTTCGTTTTCGCAACGCAGTAAATAGACACTTTTAGTTTGGCGCACACATAGAGTTGGTACAGTGGCTGTAGAGAGAAACCTGCGCATTGGGGCCCATACAAGCCATTGAGTGGGCAAGGCACGAACGCCGCCATGATCCAACGGTTTTTGTGTTTGTTGCCAGATGTTTAGACTCATGCTAAGTATGGGCAAAGAACTGAGTTGAATCCTGGCTACGTAGCTCTTGGGAAGATGGCGGCATGCAGTTTAGCTCTCCACTGCTATAAACAATGAGAAAATCTTAGCGATTGGAGCATTTACGTTGGTATGCAGTGTCGTATACGTGTATTTGTGCCCGCAAAAAGAGGCTACACTTACAGCACAACGGTAGCGGCGAACACGGTCGGCGATCGTCGAAAATCTGATCCGCGGGTCAAGCGCGTCGGCTGTTATATAGCTGTCGTCGAATGTTCCAGACTAATCGATGGCACCCGCGTGCCTTCCACAAAGTTCTACACCATTCGCGTGAGACGATGAAATCATATACCATAAGGTTCGGCTACAACAGACAGCCAATAGAAGCATCGATGACTTGCCAGAAACTTCGGATAGATGCAGGCGCGTCCCGCGCTGTGCGATAACACTTGTTAAGCGGCGAAACATGGTTGCCCGATAAAGATAAGTACGTACACGTGTCAATAGAATGAGTCAGGCCCTTCTCGCTGCTACGTCGATGCTGACTGCCAACCTGACCGCGGCCCGCGACCAATTTCTAACGTCCGCCCGGTCTTGTGCCCACTCGGTCGTGCGCCTACTGTTAGTGCATGCTCTGCACAAGTTCTGCACGTCTATCTCGACGGCGTTGGCAACATCGTCCGCAACGAACGCGGCGAGTGCACAAGCAAAGGAAAAATTAACGGCATTTCAGTCCTGCTAGATTGATCATATTTTGCGGAGCCCCGTCACGCACCCTATAGTGTAAAATTTACAAGCGCGAGTAACGTTCTGGATGCGTTTAATCTGATCGTGCAATTTCACCTTGGTTCAAACTCCCATTTATACGAGCCAATTTTCTGCCCTTTTAGTTCGAATTAATGCTGTTCTACTGCACAAACAAACCGCAAGCTCGGACGGTGGCGGCGCAATTTCACGAACCAAATTTGCGCTCGCTGGAATTGCGCCGGCAACGTCCGATCTTTCGGTTTGTTTGCACAGTAGAACAGCAATAATTCGAACTAAAAGGGCAGTAAATTGGCTCGTATAAATAGGGGTTTGAACCGAGTGATTCAGCCAATGAAGTTAGTATACTACCTCGGATATGACGGACCTTAGTACGCCACCTCGGATAGAACGAACTTTTGTGCGTTTACTTCGGATACAATGAACTTTTGTGTGTTCACCTCGGATGTCACAAACTTTCGTGTGTTTCGTCGGGTACAACAAAATTTTGTGTGTCCAAGGTGATTTTAATTAACTGCGTAATTATCTCGGATATAAGGAATTTTTGGGCTGCTAACGCATTCAAACGATCCCCCGATTGTCTCGTAAGAGTTTTTTAAAGACATTTTAGTGCGTAACGAGCATGAATTGAAGTTGAGATTTTTATTGTCAAAGTGAGAAAAATTCAAAAACCAAAACTAAGGCAATTTTTTTCTGTAATTGAAAGCTCATTCTTAGCTTTTATTTTTGCAAAAAATGTGAGAACGAAAGGTGGCTAGAAACGCCTAGAAAAGCTGACACAAGTCCTACGTCGAATATAAAAGAGCCAGATCCTACTGATGCACGGATGTAAATGAGCCAAATCCACTCATAGGATATTACTAACTTTATTAATATACACTCATGACATCTACTCATGAGAGCACTCTTCGTCAGCTTGAGCCTCAGAAGTCGGACTGGTTTCATCTTCCCCGACGCTATGTTATCATTGATAATTAAGATATGAAGTGATCGGAAGAAACTAACGACAAAGATGGGATTACTATCCAATATCCCTCAAGTGGAAAGTGTAAAGCAGCTGTATCTTACCGGTACTCACCTACTGGGCAGAAACGTGGAGGGTAACGAAAATAGTTCACTTAAGTTAAGGACAGCACAGCAGGCAATGGGAAGGAAATTGATAAGCGTAACGTTAAGAGACTAGAAGCGGGCCGAGTGGTTGAGGGAGCAAATGCGTGTTAATGACATCCTAGTCGAAATCAAGAGGACGAAATGGGATTGGGCAGGGCATGTACTGCGAAAGCAAGATAACCGCTGGTCCTTAAGGGTAACGGAGTGGATTCCAAGAGAAGGCAAGCGTAGCAGGAGGCGGCAGAAGGTTAGGTGGGCGTATGAGATTAGGAAGTTTGCAGGCATAGGGTCGGCGCCGCTGGCAAAGGGCAGGGTTAATTGGAGAGACATGAGAGACGCATTTGCCCTGCAGTGGGTATAGTCAGGCTGATGATGATGAAACATTTATTGCCACATTTTGCACACAACCACTCTGGTATTAGGGTCACTGGTCTTTCATACTATGGTGGGTACCTCACCTTGCTCATCAGGCATGGTCCAAGCATTCGTGTATTGTTTTCCCGGACAAGTGCACCTACCAAAAGAGTGCAGTCAGAGTTACTATTTCAAAGATGTAGAAAATCAGTAAACTCTATAGCGTAATACTTACTTGTTTCCACCTCTACTTCAATTCCCAGTGGAGATGACACCCTCGCGTAACCAACCACTGCAGTGGTGCATGGCAGTGCTAATAAGCAGAAATACATGTTAACCGCAACTGTTTACATTATTATCACTCAGCAAAGCAGCTTTGATCCGATTGTTTCGATTAACATTATTTGACAGTTGCACTTAAACACACTGTAGCAGAGCTGAGTCACTCTGACGTCACGCTGACAGTGACCTAGCATCGTGACCTATTACGTCACCCTCCTGTCTCTTCACAAACCCGTTTCCTATCGGCAATAAACGCTATCCTTCACTGACTGCCGGCGTGCTCACACACATCTGAAATGTAAATATCACGTGTTCGAATAAGGAAATGCTTCCTATACAATCAAGAAGTCACACTAATAGAATGACAGGTTCGAAGACAAATACAACGTAATTATTTTTTTTATGCGGGGTTCTGGAAAGCTCAAACGCTTTCAGATTTTTGATATTAAATATCTTTAACACAACTCTCGGCCAAATTCTTTAGACAACCATACACTTCACGTTCACTGCACAAAAACATTGCCGCCATGAAAAATTGCCGTCATGAAATCCATCAAGCAATTCCAAAGTCTCAAAAACAAAGGGGAAAAGGTCCACACTGAATGCACCAGTGTTAATCAGAGTTCCTTGCGAGTTTAGACATCCGCACAACGGCTTGCAAACGCGGAGAAAAATTCATACAGCGTGCGGTAATAAAATTTTAAACGAAGCGATTATTTAAATCATAAATGCACTACAAATAGCCTCACCTCACAAATCCTGAAGTACGGAGTGGGCCCGAAATCATCTCGGCTCACGAGTTGCAACCATGCGCGTAGTCGAGCACCGTCCTTTTTCCACAACGGAAAGCGCATGGAGCGTTTTTCGTCATTTTGCGAGTTGAAACAGCCAACAACGCTGCAAAAAGGTATCCTCGTATGCTCTTGTGCAGCTGAAATGCTGTGAAGCGCGGGATCTCTGGTCTGTGCGTCGGTCACAGACAGCACTCGCAGCGTCGCAGCACTAGGACTACCACAGTTGGCCGACTGAGAACGCATAAGCCACAAAATGGCAGCCCCCATGAACCGTCGCAGTGTAAACAAATATCACGTGATGCAAACTGACCAATGATCGTGGCGGCGGCACATAACAATAAGAGCAGAAAGTGCCGGTACTATAAATTTTCATTTAGTGACTCTATGTCAAGGCTTCCCAAAAGTGTAGAGGCTGGTTAGTTAAGCCTCTGTCAACACTTTCTAGAGAATTTACTCTGTGCGATGAGGGTTGTAGTCCTGTATGCTCCTACCATACAAAAGGAACGCCGCGGATTTTTTGAACAGTTAGGTTCGTTCCTTGAGTGCAGTCGAGTGCTCATAATATTGGGTGATTTCAATTGTGTTTTGGGCCCTAAAGATCGTTCAAATGGAAAGAATGCAAGAGACCTGAGTGCTGATTTGTTCTAAGCTGAACGAGTGCAGCTTAGAGGACGTAATGTACCTGGCGAAAAGTCATAAACATATGCATTTTATGCATTTTCAAGAAAGTAGCCACGCACGACTCGACAGAATATACGTGTAGCCAGAGTTGTCGCCTTCCTGTGAGCAGTATGAAGTGAAGCAAGGGTCCGTTAGTGACCACTGCCTAGTTACGGTAACTTTGGGAGGAAGGAAGCAGCGTAAAACAAAAATGAACTGGGATATGTGGAAGCTAAACTCAAGTCATATAGAAGACGACACATTTTAAAGAAAAGGAAAGCATGGATATCTTTATTAATAGTGAAGCAGGATGTATTGAATCTTGGGAACGCTTTAAGCAGGAGGTGAAAATTCATGTCATTGAGCGTTCAAGCATAATAAAGTATGAGGAAAAAAAGAAAAGCAACTGCGAGAGCTTCTGGAAAATTTAGGGAGCGAAGAGGAACAAACGCCGGGCATGTTCATGCATGATATAAAGGGCGTCAGAGTTAGGCTGGAAGCTTTAGATGCTCAGAAGTACAGAGGGGCAGCGATAAGAGCACGCACGGAAAAATGGCTTACTGGCGAAACGCCAACAAAACGCGCGCTCTCAGATGAAAAGCGATACGCGCACTCGAACGAGATATCAGTTATCGAATACAAAGGGCAAATCCTGAGTGATCAAACTGGAATTTAGAGTGCATTCATGGAACATTACCGTGAGCTGTTTGCAAGCAAAGCACCAAGTGAAGAAGGATTTCGGGAGAACTATTTTGCCACGTATGCCATTATTAGGAAATGTGATCGCTGAAGAACTACAGAACGAATTAAGTATTGTGTAAATAGTGACAGCAATTGATGAACTGAATGCCGGAAAGTCGCCGGGACCTGACGGTTTGAGTGCGGCCTTTTATAAGAGCTTTAAATATGACCTTGCCACAATGCTTTATAAGCTTTTCAAGGAGTGCTTAGAGGTCGGTAGGCTGCCACCTTCGTTTAACATTGCCCATACGGTCTTAATTCCTAAGACAGATGACCCAGCCAAGCTGGTAAATGTTGCAGGATATAGACCGATCACGTTAACAAACGTTGATTATAAAATTCTGATGAAAGTGTTAGCTAAGCGATTGCAATACGTCATAAAGTATATTGTAGGACCTCACCAAACGTGTGGAATAAAAACCAGAAGCATATTTAAAAATATTCACGTAGCACGCAGCGTGCTCGAGTGCTGCGATGCTCTAAATAAGAAAGTGCGCTATGGTTCAAATTGACTTTGAAAAAGCGTTCGATCGCGTGTCACGTGAAATACTCTGTTGGAACATATTGGTATTGGTTCAGTTGTTCTCAAAGGGATAAAAATGGCTTAGGCATGTTGCTCGACACGCCTTTTGATAAACAAACTGTTATCTTAAAAAATTGATTTAAGGACATCTGTTCGACAAGGATGTCCACTGTCCCCTCTCCTTTTTGCAATTTATCTGGAGCCTTTTTGTAGGATGATAACTGTGAGTGGGAACATCCGAGGTTTTAGGTTGGCAGCGTGTGAGGTGAGACAGCGCCTCCTTTATTTTTACAATGCCTCCCGAGTGCGGCCGATCCGACCGTCCAACACCCTCTCCTATCCTCTTTTCCTACTCCCCCCGGTCGGCTAGCCTTGGCGCGTGCTCTACATTTGTGAGGGAGAGTGGCCATCTGAGTGGCGCCTGACGACGGAAAACGGACGAAGACAGTTTTTGAAACGTTGCCTCTTTCTTCGTGAGGCGGCGCTCTGCATCCCTCATAGTAATCGGGCTGGCTGTCAGGTAGGCGACCGGTCTCGAGGAGCGCGCGCCGCCGCCGCCACTCGAGCCCGGCCGTGTCAGGAATTGACGCGTCATCGAGCGCGCCGTGCGTGGCGCTGCTCATCATAGAGCCACTGCAGGCGCTGGTTTTAAAAGGGGCCACAGAGAGTGGGGTACAGCAGTGTTAGCTACAAAAGATTGTGGCGACTTGCTCGAATCGTGTATCTATTTTAGCTACAGTGCTGAAACATTCCGGAAGAAGTACTGAAACTTCTTGGCGGAAAGGTGAAATCACAGGGCAAAGGTAGTTAGTAATAGGTTTGCTATATTGGTTTGTGTTTCAATCATGTTTAGTAACGAATATGAGAGAAGGAAAAAAACATGTTAAATGTCGTAAATCCTCACGAGAAGGCATTTTTCTAAACTAGAAAGTATCAACAGTTTCAAGCCGTCGCTCTAGTTTTTCCAGGGTAAGCTGTCATCGGTACGACGACATTATGTTTTTCTCTGTTCGTGGCATCTGTCCGCAACAGTTGTTTTAAGCAGCGAAACGCGCATTCTATTCTCAAATGCATCTCGCCGCAAGTGATGCCAAAGCACCTCATGGCTGCCAGGTTGCCGGCTTATCCTCAGTTTGATAATTATGTGATGATGAGATTTATTTGTCGTAGTATTCTGCTTAGCAGCGATTGCCTGTTCAACCCACGACCGTGGTGGCCTCATTTTGGTAAACAGTAAATGGAAAAACGCTCGTGTATTGACACTTAAGCACACGTTAATCTGGAGGCCTGCATTATGGCACGCCTCGAATACGGCATGCCCCAATTAATCAACCTATTATCGCCTAAAATGTTTAAATAAGGTTGTACACATGTAGTAAAGGCGTGTGTGCCATGGTGCTTCGGCAAATACAACACGCTGCTTCGACGAGAACACGACGCGCTACAGAAATTTTAATAGAGAAGGGCATTCTTGGCCAGCACCTCGCACTTTGTGTTATACTGTGCGAATTGTGAGTATTGTTGCTATAATAACATACGCGCGTCGTTGCTAAATAGTCGCTTATAAATTTTCACGAGAAATAAGATAACATGCAGCAGAGTGGATGTTTCATGCTTCAAAGGCGCGGTGCTTTCCGAAAAGATGTTTTTGCGTTGCTGATTTGATCTCGTTTGCAGCGTATGCAGTGGCTCAGGTTTTCGCGTCCGTTGAGGTTAGTGCACTCGTAGGCCATGTAACCAAGCTACTTAGGCATCAAAACAGGGGTTTGCTCTGTTTTCAACAGTTCAGTTCTTCACCGTTGCCGCTTCCAAACAGTCGGCTGAATTCCTTGCAGAAAGGTCATGGAGATTTGTGGGTCTTCCCCTGAAGCACTGCTAGATCAAGATTCACAATGGCAAACGTACTGAACTTCCTACCACGTGGAAGTCTTGGTTACTTTCACCACAAACCAGCTATGGACGATGTGTCCTTTCGGGTATCTGCTCTTCTTCCTGCGCTATTAAATAAAATTTCTCGTCGGGTGTAAAAACATATTGGCGACTTAGGGAGGCAAGAGGGGGGGAGCGGAGCTTCGGAAAAACCATCGCCTCCTCTATTTTTAGAAATTGAGGGCGGGCTGGGAAAAACAGTTAAGGGGTGCGTACGTAGGAAACTCACTTTCGGCGACTCACCGTACGGACGTTCTGCTCGGTGCTGACGGCAACAAACGGCTGAGAAAGCGATACAAAAATGAAAAAGCGCTGGTAGAAGAAGAGGCAAATAAAACAGAAGTCCTGTCCGCTTCAGCACGTGCTCAGACGCAGTCATCGTAACGTCGATGAGTGAGCGTGACCAAAGCGAATTTTCATACCGACCGGGTTCAGTAACTGCTCGAGATAAGATACGTGTTCGCGTCTTCAGCTTCAAAGCTTGGAAGCTAGCTTTTACCTCGTATTCCTTGCTTCTTTTCCTAAGGTGATACAGTGCAGTCTGCGGGATTCCATTTTTTGGTGCACGATGCGTTACTGCTATATGCCATAGTGCAGGTCGAGGACAGACAGCATCGATGCTAATGTCTCGTTTCACGAGATTCCCGGTTACGATGTGCTGCGTGCGAAATGGCTGAAAGTGATCGGACGCAATGACTGGCCACCCAACTACGCGCCGTCTCGCTCCACCGTCTGCAGCAAGCATTTTCTACCTGAGGACTTCAGAGAGGGCTGCAAGAGGCGCACACTGAAAAAAAGGGTCGGTTCCGAGTATTTTCACCTCATGTGCCCCGCAAATGCAAGCAGTGAGCTCGCCTGGAAGCTGCAGTTATATTCCGGCCAAACGTCTGTCAGAGGGGGGACACGAACTCGACGAGGACGGCTTAGCAGTGAAAAAGCCTCGCAAGGAAGAGCTCCAAACCACTTGTGATGAGCTCTCTGTTGATGCTGCGGGAGGCACGTTTGGTGGTCCTGTTCCTTACATCACCCGTGACCATATGGATGTAACCAGCTCTGTCGCCTCTTCAGTACCATCCTTGCACAACATCTCACAGGATTTTACGTCGACGGATGAAGGAGCGTCTACAGAGCCAGGAACACTCAACGCTGTGACCGTAGTTACACCCTGCGCAGAAATGACCAGTTCGGCAGATGTATGTCGGCAACACAACCATGCATCCCCGAGCCCGTTGGTCGTGGGATCACCTTCTGCGAACACGCTTTTGAAACCTACCACTTCTCTCATCCCTTCATCCCACCCGCAAGCGATGTATACTGCAACAAACGCGCTTTCACTGCCTGGCAGTGGTCGGAGGGACGCCAACAGAGTGTCCGTTACTGAAAAGAAGTTACAGCTGTCAGATGGACCCCATCAAAACAAGTTTCATAATCGTGGTGGAACGCAGGAAATGGAAACGTAAAGATCCCTTCTACAAAAGATAAACACCCTTACGCAAACGATGATACGTTACAATGGAGAGGTGCGCAAGTTGAAAGAAGATTCTGTAGTGAGCGCATTCTTGAGAATTGTAGAAGCTTCCACGGAAAACGATCTGCAAGCGTCATTTATGCACGATCAAGTCAAGAACTACGGATGAAAACGGCCGTCATGGTCGGAAGCGACAATCAGATAATCGGCCATCCTCCGCAGCCTCTCTGCAAAGGCATACGAATACTTGCGGTCAGAATGCCTCCTTCGTTTGCCTTGCCGGAGCACTTTGCAAAAGTACCTTGGATTCACAGCCGGACAAGTCGGTTTCAGTACTGTCGTAAGCTGCAGGCTGGGGGCAGAATTGCTGACCCTAACTGCTACTCAGGCAAGAACATGCAGCTTAATAGTTGATGAAATGCGAATCAAGGAACGGCTGCTGTATCATAAGCAGCATGACGCTCTTTTGGGAGAAGTCGACATGAGCCCAGAATTACCGCACTTGGTGGGCACCGAAAATGATGAACTTGCCAACAGTTTGCTATGTTTTTTGCTCTGTGGTCTTAGCGCACGCTTTAAGATTTCTGTCGCCTATTTCTTCACGAAAGTTAGCACCGGAGTTCAGCTTGCTGAGACCATGACGTACGTCATCAAGAAAACTGAAGAAATTGGTTTTAAGATCGTGCGCTTGGTGACAGACAGCCATAAAAGCTGCATGCGCATTCGATCCACCGATTGCCACGCGTCGGAACAGAAAGGATTAGTGCCGCAGCTCACCCTAAGCGCGGGCGTCACGCCTCGACGTACATTCCTCGATTCCTCCCCCGGGCATGACCGCTCCTGGTAACAGGTGCGGGGGGGGAGGGGGGGGGGGTTCTCCCATCGGCCCTGTGGGCTTCCACTTAACACCGAGGAAGGCAGAGAATCCTATTCTGAGCAGATATTTAGGAGAAAACGCCTGACTCGTCCTCGACTCTCTTCCCACATTTTTGAACGTTCCCTGAAAAAGTGGGCTGGAGTCGACTTCTGTCGCATTCATGCAAACGCGGCTAGTGACACTGTTTTCTTGTTGCTGTGACCTGCCTATTTCACCCACATAGCCGAGTGGAGTGAAGGAAACTGGTTTTGAGAAAAACGGGCGCGAATTTAGTGGGAGAACAAAGCCAGAAATGTTTCTCGGAAGAGTCATGACGTCCTGACTTTTGCCTTAGACACGCAATGGGGACTCCAGGAGAATGATTTTCCCTCAAACACGCTGCGAACAAAGGAAAGAAAGAGATCCAGAGGATTCACCTAAAAAAAGTATTCTAGCTAAACTCGTTTCCGGTGCAAGTGGGCGGCCGTGTTTTCGTAGCTTAGGCATTGTGCGAGTGCGCACCCTTCTGCAGGGGGAGAAAGGAGGTTCCACCAGAAGAGAGAAATTGTCGCGTGGCAAGTGTCCTATGCGCCAAAAGTTGTCTTCGGGTAACTTGTCACACAGACGAGCGTCAGTTTACTTCTCGAGTTAACCGCGAGAGCCTCGTCAGCTACCCGCCCTTAGAAGGAGCCGAACGCCTTGAGTATATTTTGCGCCACCGATTTGTTCCTAACTCAGTTGTGAGGGTTGGAAATTACGTAAGTAACTTTTTATTGTATCAGGCGCTGTATTCTGTAAGTTGGCAGTTGGCGCAGAAAAATGAAATAACTAAAGTGAAATCCTGTGCGGTGTTTACAGAACAACCCTTTGAAATCCAGACTCTACGATGAGGCACTGGTTCAGCCGGTACTATTGAAAGGTGAAGAATTCAGTCAAGCGGGTGTACTTTTCGTACTCTTGCGAATGAATTTACTCGACAATCATTTGTTGGCAGCAAGCGGAAGCTGACTGACAAGTACATCGGTGTGCAGACTAGCAGCGGCTAGCTTACGCGCTCAAGCATAGGCTCAGCGTACAACTGCGAACAGTGTCATGTAACCTTACAGATGAATGCTGAAATCTCGATACATACGCTTTTACAGACCCGGATAAATTAATCGCAGACATTCCTGCCGGAGACAGCAGCAGACAGGCGGCAATGTCCACCCCACCTGGAGTGCCGCGGAAGAAGGGCCGGCGTAGGCAAGTGCCTGCTGCCTCGCCGGGCGCATCTGGTTACCACGCCAGGCCTGATCCATCGCGTGACTTGTTGAACCCAGCGTCAGTGAATGCAGGTAAGGTTCATGATTACTTTGCGTTAAGCACAATTTCTTTGATTTTTTTTTCGTGCATCTGGCAGGTGCATGCGCGTACACTATATGTGACATCTGTAATGTGAGTTCACTCGCATTTTGGTGAACTCGCTTTGTTTGAATGCGTAGTAATAGACTGTTCCATGCCGGTGTCGCAATGGGCGCTTTCGGTTTGGATTGAACTCGCCGAAGCTTTTCCGTTACGACACGCCCAATTTCAATCGCGATTTATCCTGATCCTGTTTGCCGTCAAGCCGCGGATTGGTAGGAATTTTTTATTCGGATCAAGGAGACGCGTCTGCTACGCTAGTGTTCGGAAGGCATTAAGAATCATTCCAAAGTACGAGGTCAATATGCCAAGGCCTCCCGTCCGCCATTTTTGCCGGATATGTCGGGTAGGGAATAGATGCGTTCACTGCGCGTGTTCTTCAAAGAACGCCATCTGCTCAATGCACGGGTGGTCCCCTCATGCACCTGCATCAAAAATGAAGACAGCACAAGTTGCCAGGATTTCTTTAGTAAGTGATTAAACAGGTCAAGTGCAGGGTTCAAGTTGTGAGTAACGTATCTCACTTCCGGTTATACAATGCCAGGACTGCTGTAACCATCGCCCGCGAAATATGCCAACGCCACCATTCCACAAAGGAGTTTTCACAGAAGCGATAAATGCCATGTGACGTCCGATTTCCGGTTAGTCTGGTTCTTTTGCGGCGACAAGCCTGGAAGCCATCTCCACTGCGGCTTTTCACGCGGGCAAGCACAGAATTTTGGGAAAGTGAAGTGAGAGCTTTGCATTACAAAAGCGAGACACAGCGGGTACTGGGAAAAAAAAGACGTCGTCTCTTTTCGACAAGTGCGATTTCGAAAACTCGTGGCAATTGCTCCCCCTAGAAAACTGTTAAGTGAAAACCAAATGCCGCGGTGGCTTCGGTGTTTGGCTCCGAAGGTCGCGGATCTTATTCCCTCCTGGCCAACAATATCGATAAGCTAGCATGGCAAATGGCCTTGGGTTCAATAATAGAGGACAATTCAAACGGCGACTCTTGGCCCGCGGAGAAGGCGTCACGTGACGTCCTATTTCCGGTCTGTCTTCTTCACTCCTCACCAACAATACCAGGAAAAAGGGATTGCAGTCAACCTTCTGTATCACCTGAAGTAGAGGCAAGGTAGGAAATAGAAGGAAATGCACATTTGTTTCTGTTCCAGCCGTAGTAAGCTAACTCATGCCAAACGTTCTAAAAGTTTTTTGCTGAACAACACCTTCACTCCAACTCCCCCCCCCTCCCCCCCTAGCCGGCACGCGAACCCAGTGCCTAGACTCAGCAGCAGGCCGAGTGGGGTCATCCGGAGTTTTCATTCGCTCGAAGAATGTGGGTGCGTCGTCTGGGTTCGAGATATTTTGGCTGAAAAACAAGCCTTGCAGAAAAGACGACTTACAGGTTTCCGGAACTGGTCAATTTCCGCCAGTTTGGAAGCGCTGTTCGGCCATCTGTTAAACGTGGACGTTCGGGCTGCGACGCGGGGCGCAAGACACAGGGCGCATATGGGAGAAGCGGCTCAACGCCACTATACATGCGGTGCACGACGCCGTAATTAAAGCCGTAATTTGCAGTGATCGAGTTTATTAACCTGCGATGTTCAGCGAGGCCGCTATGTCCACTATAGATGCGCTTTGAAGGCTCGTGGTCCACCACCGGGATAAATGCCTACGGGGAGTGAAAAAACTTCGCCTGTGATTTTCGCAAACCATTAGTTGCCAGAAGACCGCGAAGCGACAAGACAAGGTTTAGGAATGCAGTGAGCATCGCTACAAACTGTTAATGTGCATCCCTGCATGCCCTTTGCGTGCTAATGCGAGGAATACGTGTAAAGATAGGAGGTCTGATATGGTTTTGTCAAGCCACTTTCTTTAGCCTTCCGAAGCTGGCCCTTTTTGCGTACCACGAGTTACGAATGTGCGTAGCCGCCACGGAACAAATTCCGGAATTCATAGCGGGTCCCCCCAGTCGACCAAATTCAATGCCTTCTATCGGTCATGCTGTAAGCCACCGCGATATTTAAGCGCGAGCACATAGATCGATGCAGCTAAGCGTAAACACAGAAAAACAACTCTGAGGCTTCGGGTGCCCTTGTCCATCTTGCATGGCCGAGCAATAGCATTGGTGTGTGATTTCACTCGGTTGGTGTTGTGGTAATAACAGGTAGATACCATCATACACTGTGGGTTCGAACTTCGTAAGTGTTGCGTGTACCGCAGTGCACCACCTCACCGCAGTTCGTTGCGTGCACCGCAGCGGAGCACGCAACGAAATTCCAAGTTACTCGTACGGTGCCGCCGCCATACAACCGCCCGGGAACCGCTGTAGAGATGACACCAGCGGAAAAACGTCGTCTTGCGCAGGTGTCTCCCGCCAAAGTTCTGTCCTTTTAGATTGGTGGCGCAGTGCTTTTAGGATATTATTGCATTCTGAGTGGCGCTTCTCACACAATCTCGGCAACATAAAAATATAGCGCCCATGAGAGCCCGTAAAAGGCATAGTATGAACAGAAAAGAATATGTCAATCGCATTTTCTTTCCTTCGCAGAGCTCAATCTGTGCGGTCTAAAGCGAGATATTATGCATTGGTTCTCTCTACATTCTAAGCTGGAGAAGCAGTGCACAGTCAAGTTAATTTGAGTCTCGGTGTGGGCAAGCTGCTTGCTCATCATGAAAATTTATTGCAACACGATGAAACGTAGTTTCATCGAAATTGCTTTACATTTGCAACTCACTCAAGGTTCGTAGTGAAAATCCTGTGACCAAAGCTGTGAGAGTTTTCAGTATGCATTTTTGCCTAAATGATCCATTTTATAAAGCACCACCTGTGAGTGGTGATCTTGACTTACGCAAATCATGCACCGCCCGTTAGGAGGAGGAGAAGGAGTAGAAGGAAAGGCAGGGAAGTTAACCAGAAGAATATACCATTTGGAACTGCCTTTGAGGGCAACAGTTTTCAGCGGCAGTCACTTGACCGCAGAGATATTCAGTAAGAAAGAAACAAAACTGATTTTCTGCATGGTTCAATGTGTTCAGCGCTTGCAATTTGTAGACGCTGGATGCGCACTAATTTTGGAGTGTACAGAGATCTTTACGGCGATGTAGAGCAACATCCGCAACCGATAGTAGCATTTTTGCACCTGGTTGCTATATAGCTCCTCCTAAAGGGGCTCTAATAAAGTTGCTATGTGACTGTGATATTAAAGCCTGTCCGGGAATCCGCGGCGCAGCTCGGTTCCTGCCATATCCTCCTGGTCTACCGTCTACCGGCATCCCCCGTATTCCAAGGGCGGCCAGCGCGGGACAGATCCCTTCAGGTGAGTTAATTTTGCTCCTTCCTGTCTGAGAAGCAGTGCCTCCCAGGACTGACTTGCTCTGTCGGGTTCTCCAAAGCTAGGACACGTTCATATCATATGGATCATGTCCGCTATATCAATATATTTATATGTATGCCATTACGCTTATGCGGTACACGCTTGCTCCTGGGGCTGATAATCTGGTGCTATAAAGCTGGGAGTTTGGGAATTCCCTGGTTTGTAGCTTGCGCCACCCAGCCAGCTAACCAAGAGCGAAGAGGTTATCCTTCCGCGAGAACTTTTTTTTCTTGCGCTTTGTATCTGCGTTATATACAGTCAAATTTTGAATTTCAACGTTCTCGCGCCTTTCCCTCTCCTTTCGTCACTTTTTGCATGCTGAGAGGTCGGCGCCGTCCGCCGGCCCCATTGCCGGAGGCGGCGGTGGGGGTGGTGATGAAAACATTTATTAGGAAGGGACAGGAGGTATGCTTGGACCAGCCCGTAAGCAAATGATCCTTACGAACACTAGGTGCAGGTCTCTAGTTTGGGACGCCAGTGGCGGTGACCGCCGCTCGGGGCGCGCCCGAATAAGACTTGTTGGGCCTGTAAGTCGCGGCAGCCGAGCAAAGTCGCCTGCCAGTCCTCCCTGGTTAGGTTGGGGATGGGGGAATAGCCTGGTTGGAGGGGCAGGCCCCCACCATGGATGTGATATGTGTCAGAAGACAACGCTTCACAGGGTGGGCAGCTGCCGTTAAAGGAGTGGTCAAAATGTTTTAGTGCTGCCGGTCACAGCAATACATTGGTGACAAGGAGTGGGAAGGAGCCGTACATCCGCCTTCTTGAGGCCTTTACATGAGCGAGGGTAAAGGCGATATCTCTCTTGATAGTAGGTTGTAACATCTTTGAAGGCATAGACCGGTTTAAATTGAGTTTCTGAAAGGTGCGGAGGAGAAAACCGCCCGGTGAGAGAGTGCGCGGGTGTCTGCGTCTGCTGCCTGGTTTCCTGCCAACCCCTGATGACCAGGGGTCCATATAAGGTAACGGTGTGCGCGGTCCGTATCCCGTAGGCAATTTTCGCAGATTAGATAGGCTTCCGAAAGGCCCCTCGCGAGTCAGTGATTATGTATTTTCAATCGGAATGTGAGGCCGCGAGAGCAATTACGTCCTCTTCTGCTGATGTTGATCTGCGGGCTCTGAAAGTGAGGCCGTTAACGTTGTTGCTGTTGTGAACTACCGCGACCGTCACCATCACCCGTGGTGAGGGCCGGAGGCGTCCATGTAGTATACGCCTGTCCTGTTGCCATAATGTCAGGCTAGGGTTTCCGCTCGTGCCGGGCGCCGACCATTGTGGCCTTCGTGTGACATGTTGGCTGGGAGAGGTCGCACATGCAGGGCGCGTCTCCACAGTTCTGGGATCGAAACCTGTCTTCCATGGGAGTGGTGTGTTGGGTATGTAGTCGAGCAACAAGGCGGCGACTCGACACCGTTTGCGACAAGCGCGTGTACTTATTTGTAAGCTCGGCTTCTCGGAGCCCCCGGAAAGTATTCACCACCACCTCAGGACTATAAGCCGGCTGTTTGAAGTAGTAAATTAAAGGAAAGTCAAGTGCACGTGTTATAATTTTGCGAAAGATGACCTCAAGGGCATCCTAGTCTTGTTTCTGTAGTTGGAGATTAGGAGTCGAATAGAGAATTCGACTGGTTACGAAGGCGTTTGTCAGCCGCAAGGCATAGATTCTTGACCAGCCGAAGCTATGCCACATATTGGCCGCGCCCGTGGAAACTGCCTGATGTCTGAAAGAACCTAAGCAATAGCCATCTCTGGACTCGTACACACAGGAGCGGTGTGAGAATGCAAAAGCTGCCGTAAAGGGCGTGTAAAAGTTTATTGTTTGGCTGACATGTTCATGACGACACAATGCAGTGACCGCATTGTGCTCTATGCGCTCTCGTCAGAACATGTTTCAGAGGCCCTTTAAAAACCGAGCAGTAAAAACTTGTCCAGTATAAACTGATTGCGCCTAAAAATTTTCTTCAGAGCTCGTTCACGATTTACGTGAGTCAAAATCGCTGCCTACCGGTGCTGCTCTAAATGAAATTAGAGGGGCTGAAATGCGCCTTGCAGGCCATCATTGCTACTTTGTGTGCTTGTTTCTTGGTGGACCCAGACCATGATTAGCGTTTTTCTTGTCAAGACAGCCAGATGCGCCGGAGTATGTGCGGCAGTGAGGTGGAAAACGGGGCCACTGACTGAACTCGGCATACACGTACCACGTGTGTGAACGTGCATTTCAGCCAGAAATTCTCGAGTCGCCGAGCTTCCATGAGTACGATCAGTCAGAAATGTCCTCGAAGAAACGCCTTTCTTGCTGCGATTAGAGCTTCTTCGGCGCACGCCGCTCATGACACTCCACGCCGTCAAAAGCCGCCCGTTTTGCATACCAGAACAGCCGCACGCATGATGCGTGTACACAAAAGGCTTGTAGGTTGACATACAATTTCGTGCATATCGTCGAGTCACAGCACACAACAGGGTCTGCATTTGGAGCTTCGTCGCCTAATGGCCGACCTACATGGGACGAATTTTATTGATAAATTCTCGCTGCGAAAAATTATGCGCAGTGCGGCTTTCTCACAAGATGTGCCGCCCTCTGGGGAGTGGCGAAAATTCGTCTGCTACTGGTTGAAAACAAATGCAGGTGGCAGACCCAGGCGCGATCTGGTTCTACGAGGAGACAGCTGCTGCCATCAGTCGCTTGCGCCTGTCACCAGCGGATGGCAGTTTTCTATTCAACCAGTGTAACTGGCCTTAGGGTTTCTTACTGTACGCCCGAGGAAAAGCTGGCGGCTTTTAACTTCATGCAGGCAGGAGGTTCGCGCCTCTATAGCAGCGGCCGAGAGCCAAACTCGAGTTGTGTTTGTCGCCACCTCCGCTACTCGAGTCCGGCCGTGGCTCGCCTGGCAACCGCCAGAGAGTTGCACTACTGGAAAATGGCCCTTACGAAAAATTACGGGCCCGGATCGCTATCAAAACCGTTCTTTTCTTTACTTTTGGAACAAATTGCTTTGGGATTGATCTAGTTTTGCTTTACAAATTCACTGGTTAACAGGTCAGCTGGTTCACCAGGGCCGAGCCTGAACGTTTACAGAGTTGCAAGTTCAAGATGCTCGATAGTTTAATCACCACCGCAGACAGTCAGGACAGAAAACGCCCGCGCGACAGTGCTTTTACACGCGTCAGTGAACCAGAGTGGTTTCAACAGCCGCATTCCTTGAGAGCTTTCCCACTGCGCGGCTTCGCGGTGCCGACCGTTCGCCTACAACACTGCTGTGCTCCGCTACCATTCGCTGCAAGAAATATCTGTCCAATTTTTTCTTGATTTTTACTTGTGTGTGTGAGTGTACGCGCATGTGAGCGAAGGAATTCTCACATCGATATTCAGCATAGTGCGTCTGTCACGCGCCGTGATCTTTGATGTTCCGGAGCTGAGATGTGGCGAGGAAAACTTTTCCGGTGCTTCTGCGGCACGATGGATTAGCGTTGCGTTTTCACTCGGTAGAGTGCCAACTCCAAGTGTTCTTCCTTGGCGCCAGAACCGCCGGTTCTGGCGTACGATCGACCGTGCATATTGATTGACTCTGCTCTGGTTGTGGCGATGTCTACGTTCGTGAACTCCTGAGGGCAGTAATCAGAAAAAAATCTGGACACGTTCCGTTCAACTGTAGTCTGCCGGCTGCCGGCTTTTCCTGTCTGCAAGCAAAGCACGCGCAACTAGACAAAAGCGATCAGCTGATTGAACGTTCGTCAAGAACAATCGGGTGTACTGTACAAATATAGCTGCGTCTCTGATCTCTAATGTCACCGCATACCCGTGGAGGACTGGCACTAGAATGAAAGGCGCTGCGAAAGGGCCTTGCGTGTCGGCGCCTCACGTGCCGCGTGTGCATGCATGATGATCTGCGCTGGGAAATTCTTTTTATCCCTTTCATAATCCAAACGCGAGCAAATGCATGCGTACGGTCCTTCTCAGAAATTTTAAGCAGTTTTGCCAGGAGGCCCGAGTTTGAAGACGTACGACAGTTGGCGACGACAGAACCAGCACTCGCCGCGATAGGCTCCCGTAAGTGATAATTGCGTGGCCACATATAAGAACGCAGAGATGCCCAAGCAATGTGCTCATGAGGGCTTTTAATAAAGGATGATATGTTTCAAACAATCAATCAATCAAGCGTTTCTCAAACCTAATCCGTCTTTCCACTGCCCAGAACGCAATGAAGGCCGTACCAACCATACGCTCTTGTATCGCGCTCAACTAACACCTCTCCAAACACGTTCAGCACATGCATATATATGCGCGCGTCTGAGCGCGTACTCGGAGCTTGAATCTGCGGCTGCTGTCGTGGAAGGCCTCGAAAAGCATCGCACTATCATCCAGCGAACGAAATTAACAGCCGAAATATTTTATGAATAAGAACTATGCGATCGTAATATTAAGCGAGTATTTGTGCTTGCGAGGTGGTGAGACGAACGGAGCCAGAGAGAAACGAACGCGTTCTGGGCAGACACGGGAAGTGCGCAGAGCATCGTGAAGAAAGTTGAGCGCGTGGCGGCTGGCTGCGCGCTCTGGCAGCCCGGGGGCACCAGACGCGGACAATCGAAGAGGCCCAGTGTGCCGCGCTCTGCGATTAGTTTCAGACAGGGCACTCCATGCGGTCAGTTATGTATTGTTATGCCCGGTGTGCCTTCCAGTCCAAATAAATAAAGACATGAACTCCCCCAACACCAGGATTTCCAGAAAACCAAGGTGAAGGCTATTGAGACTTGTGAAGAAATGTGTCTGCAATGGCTAGCGTTCGCCGAAGACGTGGCCAAAGCAGTGAAGACAATGGCGTCCTCATGTGGTCGAGCATGCCATCGAAGTTGTCCTCATCAGTAACCTTGGGGTTGACAATTGATAGAGAGCTGCGCCTTCGACAGAGGTTCGGCGTTTCGGACAACAGGCGAGGAAGTCAGAGGTTTTTAACACCCTGCTGGGAAACGGCTTGACATGCCGATGCCATGAGGGCGCATGCCGGTGCCATGAGGGCGCATGCCGGTGCCACGAGGGCGCATGCAGGTGGCAGGAGGACGCATGCAGGTGCCACGAGGGCCCATGCCGGTGCCACGAGGGCGCGTGCCGGTGCCACGAGGGCGCGTGCCGGTGCCACGAGGGCGCATGCCGGACCCACGTGCGCGCCCACCTGGCAGCTGTGTTGACAACCTGACCCTGTCTTGTACCCTGTCCATCAACGAGCTGAGAGAGCATCAGCACCACCCCTGCCATGGGCGGTACCATCAGTGTCAACATCTGCACGTTTGATTGGACATCATTCTACGAACTGTATTCCCCAGCCAGGGATCTGAGGAATACGAAGGACATTTAACGAGCTGTTGGTTTGGGTACCGAGGGACTCGCGACCGCTATGAAGCTCCCTTTACTGAGAGGAACTCTTTCTTTTCTTTGTTGTCTCCCTACCTTTCGGGCATCTATTCTGGTTCCTCTTTCGTATTTTTTGCCTCGGTTCTCCTCACTCGAATGTAACACCCCACAGGGGCTATTGCATTGGCCCCTTTGTTCTTTTCCGACCCCTGTCCCCTGCTTCTGTAGCCCGGCCGCTTCGTCCATCTTGGCTGCTCCCTGCTGCCCATGTGAATCGTGAATCCAAGAGCAGGGGCAGACTTCGGCGGGACGGTGACGTCACTCACCTCCTAAAAATAACCATCCGCGTCGAAGTCTCCTTGTGAATACCGCTTTGTCGCCCTTGGAGTGTAGAGGGTCTCGCTTCGGCCAACGTGACATCGCCGTGCCGCGCGCGCGCTACGACGGAGTATAAACGCTCCTGAAGGGGGTTCTTTGGGAGATAGAAGCCATCGCGTTCTTAAGTTGGATCCGACTACAGCAAGGGTTTGCGGGAACGAAAGCACGAAGCGCATAATCTTTCACCGGGGAAATTGTAGACTCCTATTCTGAGCAGATATTTAGAAGAAAAGGCCTGACTCGTCCTCGACTCTCTTCCCACATTTTTGAACGTTCCCTGAAAAAGTGGGCTGGAGTCGACTTCTGTCGCGTTCATGCAAACTCGGTTAGTGACACTGTT
This sequence comes from Amblyomma americanum, assembly GCF_052857255.1. NCBI lineage: Eukaryota > Metazoa > Arthropoda > Arachnida > Ixodida > Ixodidae > Amblyomma > Amblyomma americanum. Next base: position 143,390,009 of record NC_135499.1, on the reverse strand, counting down.
TTCTTGTTGCTGTGGCCTGTGTATTTCACCCACATAGCCGAGTGGAGTAAAGGAAACTGGCTTTGAGAAAAGAAAACGGGCGCATTAGGGTTGGAAAACAAAGCCAGAAATGTTTCTCGGAAGAGTCATGACGTCCTCACTTTTACCTTGGACCTGGGATGATGAAATCCAGCAGAATGATTTTCCCTCAAACACGCCGTGAAGAAAGGAAAGAAAGAGATCCAGTGGTTTCCACCTAAAAAAATGTATTCTAGCTAAACAAGTTACTGGTGCAAGTGCGCGCTCATGTTTTTTTTGCTTAGGCATTTTGCGAGGGCGCACCCTTCTACAGGGGGAGAAAGGAGATTCCGCCAGAGAGAGAGAAATTGCCACGTGGCAAGTGTCCTATGCCCCAAAATTTCTCTTCGGGTTACTTGTTCGACAGACTACGGTCAGTTCACTAGTCGAGATATCCAGAAACGCGCCGTGAGCTAAGCGCTGCTAGAAGGACACGAAGGTCTTGAGGAAATTCTGCACCACCGATTTTTTCCCAACTGCTGCTGTCAGGAGGGCTGCAACTTACGCGAGAAACCTATTGTTATATAAGGGGCTTTATTGTGTATGTTGCAAGTTTGCGCAGGAAGATAAAGTAACTAAAATGAAATCCTGCGCGGTGTTCACGGAACAACTCTTCGAAATCCAGACTTTACGATCAGGCACTGGTTCAGCCGGTACTATTGAAAGGTAAAAAATTCAGTCATGGGGGTGTGGTTTTCATGCTCTTGGGAATGAATTTACTCGAATAGCGTTTGTTAGCAGCAAGCGGAAGCTGACTGACAAATACGTCGCTGTGCAGACCAGCAGAAGCTAGTTTACGCGCTCAAGGATTGGCTCAGCGTACAAATGGAAACAGTGTCATGTAACCTGACAGATACATGCTGAAATCTGGTTAATCTACAGACCCGGAGAACTTATTCGCAGGCATTCCTGCCAGGGACAACCGCGGACCGGCGGCAATGCCCGCTCCACCTGGAGCGCCGCGGAACAACCGCAGTCGAAGGGAAGTGCCTCATGCCCCGGCCGGCGCAGGTGTTTTCCAGGGCAGGCCTGATCCAACCCGTGAGTTTTGGAACCCAGCTTCAGTGAATGCAGGTAAGATTCCTGACTACTTTGCGTTAAACCCAATTTTTTAGTTTGTCTTTTTGCGAGCATCTGCTGGGTGCAAGCACGTGCACTGTACGTAGCATCTGTAATATGAGTTCGCTCATATTTTGGTGAACTCGCTTTCGGCTAGGATTCAACTCGCCAAAGTTTTTTCAATACGGGACGCTCAATTTCAATCGCAATTGATGCTGGTCCTGCTTGCCGTCAAGCCGCGGTTTGGTAGGAATTTTTTTCGAATTAAGGAGACGCCTCTGCTATCCTAGTGTTCGGAAGGCATTAGAATCAGCCGCCGCGGTGGCTGAGTGGTTATGGCGCTCGGCTGCTGGCCCGAAAGACGCGGGCTCGATCCCGGCCGTTGCGGTCGAATTTCGATGGAGGCGAAATTCTAGAGGCCCGTGTACTGTGCGATGTCAGTGCACCTTAAAGAACCCCAGGTGGTCGAAATTCCCGCAGCCCTTCACTACGGCGTCTCTCATAGCCTGAGGCACTTTGGGACGTTAAACCCCCATAAACCTAAACCAAGCATTAGAATCATTCCAAAGTACGAGGCCAATCTGCCAAGGCCTCCCGTCCGGCATTTTTGCCGGCTATGTCGGGAAGAAAATACTTGCGTTCACTGCGCGTGTTCTTCCACGAACGGCGTCTGCTCAATGCACGGGTGGTCCCCTCATGCACCCGCATCAAGATTGAAGACAGCACAGGTAGCCAGGATTTCTTTAGTAAGTGATTAAACAGGTCGAGTGCAGCGTTTAAGTTGTGAGTAACGTATCTCACTTCCGGTTATACAATGCCAGGTCTGCTGTCAAGCACCGCCCTCGAAATATGCCAACGCCACCATTCCACAAAGGAGTTTTCACGGAAGCGATAAACGCCATGTGACGTCCCATTTCCGGTCCGTCTGGTTTCTTTAGGGCGAGCTGCCTGGAAGTCGTCTCCACTGCAGCTTTTCACGCGGGCAAGCAAAGAATTCTGCGAAAGTGAGGAGAGGGCGTTGCATTAGAAAAGCGAGGCACAGCGGGTACTGGGGAAAGAAAGGCGCCGTTGTCCCTTTTCGCCAAGTGTGATTTTGAATACTCGTGGCAACTGCACCCCCTTGAAAACTGTTAAGTGAAAACCAAAAGCCGCGGTGGCTTCGGTGTTTGGCTCCGGAGGTCGCGGATCTGATTCCCTCCTGGCCAACAATATTGATAAGCTAGCATGGCAAATGGCCTTGGGTTCAATAATAGAGGCCGATTCAAACGGCAGCCCCTTGGCCCGCGGAGAAGGCGTCACGTGACGTCCTATTTCCGGTCTGTCTTCTTCACTCCTGGCCAACAATTCCAGGAAAAAGGATTGCAGTCAGCCTCCCCTAGCACCATAGTAGAGGCAAGGCAGGAAATAAAGGGAATGGACCTTTGTTCCTGTTCTAGGAGTAGTAAGCTAACTCATGGCCAACTTTCTAAAAGTTTTCTGCTGAACACCACCTTCACTCCAACCCGGCACGCCTAGAGGGAACAGGGATCAACCCACTCCCCACAGCAGGGTGGTAGACGATTGTCTCTCATTTTCCTGCCCATACTCTGTTGCAGGCAGAGTGGTACCATTCTGAATTTTCATTCGCAGGAGGAATGCGGGTGTGCCGTGTGGGTTCGAGATATTTTGGCTGCAAAACAAGCCTTGCAGAAGAGACAACTTACAGGTTTCCGGAAATGGTCAATTAGCGGCCAGTTTGAAAGCGCTGTCGCGCCATCTGTTAAACGTGGACTTTTGGGCTGCGACGCGAGGCGCAAGACACAGGGCGCATATGGGAGAAGCGGCTCAACGCCACCATACATGCGGTGCACGACGGCGTAATTGAAGCCATAGTTTTTAATGATCGAGTTTATTAGCCTGCGATGTTCAGCAAGGCCGCTATGTCCACTATTGATGCGTTCTGCAAGCCCGTTGTCCACCACCAGGGTAAATGCCTCCAGTGAGTGCAAAAACTTCGCCTGCGAATTTCTCAAACGATGAGCATTTAGAAGACCGCGAAGTGACAAGACAGGGTCCAGCAGTGCAGCGAGCCTTGCTATAAAGCATGCCTGCCCTTTCCGTGCTAATGCGAGGAGTACGGGTACAGATAGCAGGTCTGATATGGTTTTGTCAAGCCACTTTCTTTAACCTTCCGAAGCTGGCTCTTCTTGCGTACCACAAATTACGAACATGCGTAGCCGCCTCGGCACAAATTCCGGGATTGATAGCAGGTCGCCCCAGCCAACCAAATTAAATGCCTTCTATCGGTCATGCTCTAACCCACCGAGGTATTTAAGCGCGAGCACAAAGATCGATGCAGCTAAGCGTAAACACAGAAAAACAACGCTGAGGCTTCGGGGCTACACTTGTCCATTTTGCATGGCCGACCAATAGCATTGGTGTATGCTTTCACAAGGTTGGTGTTGTGGTAATGACAGGTATGGACCATCATGCACCGTGGCTTCCAGCTTCGTGCGAGTCGAAGGCCCCAACCAGCCATGACCACACCTACACAGTGGGGCACCGCAGTGGAGAACGCAACGAAATTCAAGTTGCGCGTAAGGCGCCGCCGCCATACAGCCGCCCGGGAAGCGCTGGAGAGATGACACCAGCGGAAAGACGTCGTCTTGGGCAGGTGTCTCCAGGTAATGTTCTGTGCTTTTAGATTGGTGGCGCAGTGCAATTAGCATTGTGATGAGTTCTGTGTGGCGTTTTTCACACACTCTCGGCAACAGACAAATTTAGCGCCCGTGAGAGCCCGTAAGGCACACAATATGAACAGAAAAGGATATCGAAATCTGATATTCTTTCTTTTGCAGTGCTCAGACTGTGCGGTCAAAAACGAGGTATCATGCATTGTTTCCCTCTACATTCTAAGCTGGAGAAGGAGTGCCTATTCAAGCTAATTTGAATCTCGGTGTAGGCAAGCCGTATTCTCACCATGAAAATTTATTGCAGCATGAGGAAACCGAGTTTTTTCACACTGCTTTAAATTTGCAACATAATCAAGGTTCGCAGTGAAAATCATGGGGCCAAAGCTGTGAGAATTTTCATTGTGCATTTTTGCCTAAATGATCTATTTTATACAACACCACCGGTGAGTGATGATCTATACTGGCGTAAACTATGAGCCACCATTAATAATAACACCATCTTCCCGGATAGTTGAGGCCCTTAAGAAGGGGGAGGAGAAGGAAAGGCAATGTAGTTAACCGGAAGAATATACCGATTTGCAACCGCCGTTGAGCGCAAGAGTTTTCATTGAAAATCACTTGACCGCAGATGTACTCTGTAAGAAACGAAAAACTTATTTGCTGTAGGGTTCAACGTGTGGAAAGCTTGTAACCTGTAGACGCCGGATACGCACTAATTTTGGAGTCTACAGTGAACTCTACGGCGACGTAGAGCTACATCTTCAACCGTTAGTAGCATTTTAGACACCTGGTTGCTTTATGGCTTTCCTTAAAGGGGCTCTAATAAAGTTGCAATATGCCTGTGATATTAAACGACGTCCGGGAATCCGTGGCGCACCTCGGTTCCAGCCATGTCCTCCTCATCGGCCGTCGACCGGCATCTCCTGGATCTCAGATTCGGTTTGCGCGAGGCGGATTACTTCACGTTGATTTTCCTTCTTCCTGTCTGAAAAGCAATGCCTCCCAGGGCTCATTTGTTCTGTCAGGTTCTCCAAAGCTAGGACACGTTCATATATGGGTCATGTCCGCTATGCCATCAAATTTACATGTATGCCATTACGCCTATGCGGTATACGTTTGGACTAGGCACTGAAAATATCGGGGTGCTATGATGCCGGGGGTTTGGGAATACCCCGATTTGTAGCTTGCGCCACACAACCAGCTAACCTAGAGCGAAGAGGTTATGCTTCCGCGAGAATTTTTTTTGTGCGCTTTGTAGCTGCGTTATATCCAGTCAAAATTCGAATTTAAGTGTCTTCGCGCCTTTCTCTCTAGTCTCGTCACTTGTTGCATTCTGAAAGGCAGGCGCCCTGCGCCGGCCCTATGAACGGAGGCGGAGATTCCTGACCCGCCGGAGCAACGCCACATGTTGGCCGCGCCCGCGGAAACTGCCTGATGTCTCAAAAAACCTAACCAATAGTCATCTTTGGACAGGCACATACAGGAGCGCCCGAGCATGAAAAAGCCTCCGGAAAGAGCTCGTCACCTTTCACGCGTGATTACGGGCTCTCTGCTGAGTGTAGAAGTGTTTTGTTTGGCTGACATGTTCATGACGACACAATGCAGTGACTGAGCGAGTTTATGTGATCTCGTCGGAACATGTTTCAGAGACGCTTTAAAGATCAAGCAGTAAAAACTGGTTCAGGATAAACTGATCGCGCTTAAAAATATTTTCTTCAGAGCTTATTCACGATTTTCGTGAGTCAATATCGCTGCCTACTGGTGCTGCTCTAAAAGAAGTCAGAGGTGCTGAAATGCGCCTTGCGGGCCATCACTGGTACTTTGTGTGCTTGTTTCTTGGTGGAACCAGACCATGATTAATGCTTGGCTTTTCAATATGACTAAGGAAAGATATAGTCTCATCAGCTCAATCAAGAGCTCAGCGTTGAAACTGAACAGTTCCATGTTCATTCAACACAACATAATCTCCTGCAACACAACGCCAGAACCACAATGAAAAAAGTGAGAATTAGGGTTAAGCGGAGGCTCTCACGGGGTTGCGACGCTAACAAAGCAAGATCAGGTATGGTTAGAGCACTGAAGGCTTCTCAAGAGGAATTAAATTATGTAGCTTACTGTAACAGAAAACGTCGACAAGCCGATACCTTGTACCGCGGCAGGCGCCCGTGAACGCGCAGAAGTGAGCAGAGGTCCAGCGACGATGGTAACCAGGGGGTCGTCACTCACCGCCATTATAAGACGACCGACCAGAAGCAGACGAGACGCTAGGTGGCGGGTAGAATGGCGCAAAATGGTGTTTTTTTACTCAATTTGGGACTTGTGGAGCATTGAGACCAAGAAACTCCATTTAATATGGTAGTTATAAGGAGGAGAATCCTCATTTATACCCCATTATTAAGTGCAGGGAGTAAAGTAGGCTATTGAGCACAATATACTCCATACTGATGGAGTAAATGTTTCCGACTATGGCGTATAAAGGGTAGCGCCAACCACTTAAACTCCCATTTGGGTTGATTCTTGTTTACAATGTGTATGAGGCGATAGCGTAATGGTTAATTACCATATACGCAGAAGGTCATTCTCTACATTCATAGATCCTTACCTAAACCCACTTGCTACTGTTTTTTATGTATTAATCGTTCCGCAATTTTTCGCTCACGTCCGACGCCTTCGATGCCGCTTGGGCCTGATGCTGCTGATGGTACGTACGGTGAAACGGACGCGCGGAGCGGCAAACCACGCAAAAGCGCTGCCAGGCGCCTTGCCGAAACGCGCGGGACTCAAGTTACCGTCGTAGTTCATCGGCACATCGTTCTCGGCCACGAACGCCAGCATAGCTTCCGCGTTGAACGAACGGACAGCAAGCCGCAAGCTTCGTGGTGAACACGCATTGGATGTGCGCTGTGTTGTTCGCAGCTCACCGCGTGATTCCTGCGTGCCCGCACAGCCCCACTGGGCCCGAGCGAGACGAGCGGGAGGCGCTGCCGTCGCGCGCTATCTGTTAGGGCAGTGATGCATTGCGAGGAGGAGGGAGTGGTTTTAGTGGGCGCCGCCTGATGGCACTACGTGCGCGCCAAGCGAAGGGGACAAGTAGCGCAAATATACTTTGCACCTCGCTTAACTGCGAATTCTGTATTTTCCATGCTCAGAATTATTAATATCCACCTCATTACATGTCTCAGCCGCCGCGGTGGCTGAGTGGTTACGGCGCTCGGCTGCTGGCCCGAAAGACGCGGGCGCGATCCCGGCCGCGGCGGTCGAATTTCGATGGAAGCGAAATTCTAGAGGCCCGTGTACTGTGCGATGTGAGCTCACGGTAAAGAACCCCAGGTGGTCGAAATTTCCGGAGACCTTCACTACGGCGTCCCTCATAGCCAGAGTCGCTTTGGGACGTTAAACCCCCATAAACCTAAACCAAATCATTACATGTCTCTGTACCACCCTACTAAGACAACACCGTATTCACTAGACGCGCCATTGTTCATTCCAAACAATCGAGCTGGCATGATGGAGTGGTTAGCGTACTCGTTTCGAACTCCTAAGGACCTGGCTCGATTCCCCAACTCGACAATCTTTTTACTCGGTTTTGTTTACTAATGCCTAGGGGATTTTTCACTTACGGCCAACGCCACCTACGACGACACCGGCTTTTCTGCGGCACGGGGCCCTTAACGCTATCGCGTTGAAAAGGTTTGTATGGTGACATACGTAATCGTGCATATCCTAGAGCCACAGCACTAAACAGGGCCTCGATTGAGAGCTTCGTCGCGTAATGGCCGACCTACAAGGGACGAAATTTCATTGAGAAATTCTCGCGGTGAAAAATTCTGCGCAGCGCCGCTCTGACAAGATGTGGCGCCCACTGGGGAGTGGCGAAAGTTCATCTGCTACTGGTTGAAAACAAATGCAGGTGGTAGACGCAGGCACGATCTGGTTCCACAAGGTGACAGCTGCAGCCATCTGTCGCATGCGCTTGTCACCAGCGGCTGGCAGTTCTCTATTCAACGAGTGCAGCTGGCCGTAGGGCTTCTTATACCCCCGTCACACGGGCATTTCAAAGGTCCTCGAACCGATATATCGACTCAAGGGCGATCGAGCGCTGTTACACGGGCAGTTTCAATGGCCATCGAGTCAGTCTATCGAGTCAACGGAGCAGCGCGGAACGCCATCGAGATATTGAGGGCCTTCGAGCGCTGCTCAAGGTTACTAGCTTTGCTTCGAGCGGCGCCAAGCGCACTTTCGTACACCGTACAAAAGCATGAACCAACATTATTCTCATAAACTTTAATGCAAGCAGTCTGTACAATATTTTTAAAATGGTATCAGTCTGGTTTTAAGCTCAATAAGCGCATTATTTTGTGCTGCGGTCTTTTCGCTGCTTGCCTACTTAGCGTTGACAATATGGCGGCACCCTGCCCGCTGTTGTGCTCGCGCTCCCTTCTTGTTGTTGAGTTCGACGAATTTATACTTGGGGAGGATTCCCTGAAAACCACCTCGAAGGTGAATGAGCCCTCTGGAAGAAACGTGGCTGCAGGAATGTCGGAAGCAGGGACAATAATACCGTCCCCACGTGTTCGAACATTCCTTCGAGTCGACGAACCGAGTGTTGAACTCTTCAGTCACGCTGGGGTTGAACAATTGCCCGAGAGCTGCACCTTCGACAGAGGTTCCGCGTTCCAGTCATCATGCGACGAAGTACAAGATCAACTCCTGCTGGGAGACAGCCCGCATTCCTGTGTCACGCAGGCGCCTTCCTGTTCCACATGGGTGCACCCGGACCCACGTGCGCGCCCACCTGCAGGCCGTGTGGACGACAACGTGACCGGGTTCTGTTCCCTTTCCATCGACCGAGCTGCAAGAGATCAGGACCACCCTGCCGTGGGCGGTACCATCAGGGCCATCGTTTGATTGGACATCATTCTTCGAACTGTATTCCCCAGCTAGGGATCTGGGAATACGAAGAGTTTAACGAGAAGCACTCACAGTTGCTCTCACCTGTACAGTATGTAAATAGTCGTTGCATAAAGTTTTCCAAGTTTTTTCCTCCGATCGTCCTCGTCTCCTCTCCGGCCCAGCCACGCTACCTGAATCCCAACACCGCCCGCTTCACAGCGATAACACCTTCGTCGATAATACCTCAAAGCAATATAGTGTTCTAAACTGTTGCATTCGTCTTCGATTTACCCATTCTTACCCTCGCATGAAGTTTCAAGAGACAAAAAGCTTTTGCTTTTCAGATATCAAGGTGCTTTTCCAGGTGTTAGGCCTGACGAAGCAGTGCTCCGACGCAGTTGGACTGGCTTGGGTTTGGCTCGTCTTGCATTAGAGTGGCTACAGCAGTGTCTGCATCTGTCCGTCGCGTACGTGCAATTAAAAGGGTCTTAAACGACTTGCGCGTATGGGTGTATTTCAGCATTTAGTATACATTTCTCAAATATTTTCGTTATTTTTACAATATCTAAGATAGCGATTGTGGCGCCACACAAGCTTGGCGTAAGACACGAGAACCATTTCAAGGGCCATTGGGATTTGCGTGTAGCAGCGACACAACTCCTTCGAGTTCGATGGCGATTGAGAATTTCGAAGGCCCTCGACTCGATGGCCATTGAAACTGGCCGTGTGACAGTGGTGTTAGTGTACACTAGAGGCAAAGCTGGCGGCTTTTCACTTCATCCACCATGGACGCCCGAGACATGCCGCAAATACAGAACACCGGATTGACGCCTAGTGGCTTATTGACTGTTCTATGGATTAGATTTTTTTGGTTAAGTTTCGTATTCATCACTCCAGTTTTTACTGATTTTTTTGTGCTCTTTGTGGTTGTGTAGTGAAGCTACGCACGCAGTTCATTTGAGATCCGAAGCATCCGAAGACGCTTGACTCTTCACTTGCCGGGATTGCGTTTGGTTCATTTCGAAGACTGGCGGTGGCCGCGCATTGCATGCAGGAACGATTTGTACTTCACAATCGGTCACGTTCTTCAAAAAAAGCGACATTTCATGCCTGATGACGGTTTTATTTGCACGATATTATATTTCCGTGCGAAAATCACTCCGACATCACTTAAAAATTCTAATCACGATGCTTGATGGGTGCCTATTTATTTACGTTCACTGTAAAGGGTTTTATGGTTTATGCGGGTCTAACATCCCATAGCGACTCAGGCTGTGAAGGATGCCGCAGTGAAGGGGTATGAAAATTTCGACAGCCTGGGGTTCTTTAACTTGCACTGTTATCGCACAGTAAACGGGCGCCCGGAATTTAGCCTCCATCGAAATTCGACCCCCGCGCCCGGGATCGATCCGAGACTTTCGGGTCAGCAGTCGAGCGCCATAACCTGCGTGCCACAGCGACGGCCTTCACTCTAAAGGGAGCAGCGTCACAATGGAGAAAGGGGTCCATCCCCTACCATAGCTACTTTAGAGGAAAAAGATTATCCCCTTTCTTTTACCACTTCCTGCTTTGTGACACTATCAGGGTCATGAGAATCGGCCGACGCCATTGACTGGAAAGCCGCGTTTTTACACCGACGTCCTCGGGGCGCGGGCGAGCGACGCCGGTGTTAAAGCACATCGGGTTGGCGACGCCACGCAAGCGCGAATTCGGCCCTCCTACAGACCGGCCATTCTGACGCGGTGCAGCGACTGCGCCAGGAGTAGCGCATGGGCAGATGATGCGCAGAACGTTTGACGCGCCATCTGTCGTAGTTTGCGAAGCAACACCGCACTGGCGAGAGGTGGAACCGGTGTGGCCGGGCCGGCGGAGGCTGACGCGCTAGGCGCGAAATAAGACATATGCTCCAAATTGCCGCCGATGTGGTAGGTGCACGCCGAAGCCGCCGAACGCGTCGTAGGTCAAGCCCCGGAGGAGTGTAGATATTCTCGCTTTGTCCAATGTGACGTCGCCGTGCCGCACGCGCGCTACGACGGAGTATAAACGCGCCTGAAGGCGGTCCTTTGACGAGGAGAAGCCGCTGCGTTTTTAAGTTGCATCCGACTAGAGCAATGGTTTCTCCGAATGAAAGCACGAAGAGCACCATCTTTCACCGGGGAAGGCGGGAGAAACCTATTCTGAGCACGTAATTAGAAGGAACGGCGTGAATCGTCCTCGACTCTCTTCCGACATTTTTGCACGTTCCCTCAAAAAGTGGGCTCGAGTCGACTTCGGTCGCATTCATATCAACGAGGCTTGTGACAATGTTTTCCTTTTGCTCTGGCCTGCATATTTCACCCACATAGCGCTGTGGAATAAAGAAAACCGGTTTTGAAGACAAAAAAATATACATGCGCATATGGTCGGAGAACGAAGCGACAAATGCCCCTCGAAGGAGTCATGACCTGGGGACTATTGCCTTGGACCTGCAAGGGTGAAATCCAGCAGATGGCGTTTCCTCTAACCGCGCCATGAAGAAAGGGAAGAAAGAGAGAATACAAGAAGGAAGGGGTTCACTGCCCCACATGCGAGAGAGAAATGCTCTCCCAGGCTCAAACCCTTGCACGTAAAAAGAAAATTCTAGCTAAACTCATTCCCCGTGAAAGTACGCGCCCATGATTTCGAAATTTGCTAGCTTACGCATTGTGTGTGGACACACCCTTCTCCAGGGCAGAAAAAAGGGTCCACCACTGGGGCAGAAATTGTCACGTGGCAAGTGGAACAGGCGTCAAAATTTGTCTCCGGGTCACTTGTCAGAGTGTCGTGAGTTTACCTGTCGAGATATCGGCAAGAGCCTCCTGACGTAACAGACGCTAGAAGGACTCGGAAGGTCTTGACGATTATTTGCAGCACCGATCCGTTCGTAACTGCTGTTGCCAGGGCTGCAAATCATGTAAATAACCTCATGCGGTGCGTCGCGTATGCTGGCAGTTTGCGCAGAAATATAAAGTAACTAAAATGAAATCTTGCGACGTGTTTACACAGCAGCCTTTCGAAATTCAGACTCTGCGAGCACGCACTGGTTCAGTCGGTACTATTCAAAAAGTTAAAAATTCACTCAAGGAGGTGTGCTTTTCATAGTTTTGTGTATGAATTTACTCGAGAAGCATTTGTTGGCAGCAAGTGGACGCTGACTGACAAGTACGTCGCTGTGCAAACTAGCAGCGGCTAGCTTACGCACTGAAGTATAGGCTCAACGTGCAAGTGCGAGCAGAGCTAATCATGTAAACTTGCAGCTACACGCTGAAATCTGGTTACATGTGCTTTTACATTCCCTGATTATTTATTCGCAGACAGTACTGCCAGAGACAATAGCGGACCGTCGGCAATGCCCGCTCCACACAGAGCGCCGGTGAACAAAGGCTGGCCAAGTCAGGTGAACCTCACCACTGCGCCGTTGTTCGCCCAGGGTGCAACCGGCGCAGCTGTTTCTGACAGGAGCCCCGATAAATACCGGGACTTGTTGAACCAAGCGTTAAAGAAAGCAGGTAAGGTTCTTGATTATTTTGCGTTAGGCACAATTTTTTTAGTTTGTTTTTTGCGTGCTTCTGCCAGCTGCATGCACGCACGCTGTACGTCGCATCTGAAATGAGAGCTCACTCGTATTTTTGTGTACTCGCACGGTTTGAATGCCCACTAGTTCGAATGCACACGGTTAGAATGCGCACTTTTGCCCTTCGCATGCGCAGTGGGAGGTCGCATTTTTCAACCCGTGGAGCCGGAGGAGGAAACTCGAGCATGCGCAAAACGGCCTTGCGAAAAAGGCCGATTAAAATAGCAGCGTCGGTGTTCTCGGTCTGACCACAGGGAGCGCCGATACGGTGTGCGACGTGTGGTCACGTGAGAGGAGATGCCGCGGCGGAAGCAAAACTGTTTATTCTATAAGTGCTCTAATTATAACATCAACACATTCTGTGCTGTCCTACTGTCGCGCATGTTCATGAGTTGCCTATCCAAACAGCAAGCAACCCTGCGTGTCTCTCCGACCGGATTCGCTGGTTATGCGCAGCATGTGAAAGTGCTAGCCGTAAATCGCACTTGGACATCACCGACCGGTTCGAATGTTTCCATCAACGCCACTGGCTGGAGGGCCTCCTTTCAAGGGCGCGTCGCACCCCGCGGTTTCTGCGAAATGCTGTCGCATCGCAACACATCGGTTAGCAAGCGGCTGCCAACGCAAGCGTAAACAGTAGCGCCATCTATCGACAAGACGTCAAAGCAAAGTTCGGTTAAAGAAAATTTCATCCCTGATTACGGGCAACTAGTGTGAGTGGATTGCGAGACTTTTTTGTTTGTTCCAGGAATAAAAACTATGCAAACCGAAGTAAATGTAAGAACTGACTAAAGCTAGAAAACTGCTTCACCAGGGGTTGTTGCTAGGAGGAAAACAAACTGCATTTAGTAAGGGCTAGGAGCTTGAAAATCGCCAAAATATCCGAAAAACAGGGGCTAGTTATCCCTTATACCGTTACGTGTGGGCAAGAGTAGGTGCAATAAAAGCGAACCGCTACCATCTCAGCGAGCTATTGCGTCGGAGTATTCAGCGGCGACATGTATTTATTATGAAGTGGGCGAGCAGGGCGCCGCCATCTTGTCAACGTTAACCACACAAGCCCGCTGGGTAGCGTACGTACGCGAGACGCAGGGCTTGAGCTTGCGTTCTTCGCATGCGCACTACCGTTCCCCGCAAACTCCGTGCGTACGCTAAGCCGTTGCGTTCGCACAGCTAAAACTGTCTAATACCCCCTCAGACGTAATACAACACAGGCTACACTCAAGTTGATACTTGCAACACGGTTGCCCGCTTCTTTCCTCTCCTGCAGAAAATTTTGAAAATGCTTCCCTAAGGAATGAAACAGCTCAACACTATGAATGGAAGCCCATCACCTTCTCACCTTTTTTTACGTCATTTTCCAAAAGTCCCGAAGCGTAGCTCGGTCCTCGTATTGGGGTCCGTGAAATAGGAAAACTGGGGACGCTTGCGGCTTGCGACGGTGCGGCGTGGACCCTTCCGTTGCTTCGTCGCGTGCTTGGCCCATGCGAGTGCTTCCAGCAACCTTGCTACGAGGCCCGGTTAGTCGGTTAGGCCTCGCTCAACAGGATCCCAACTTCTGACACTAGACAGTTTTAGCTGTGCGTACGCAAAGAGTTAGCGTACGCGAGGAGTTTGCGGGGACGGTAGTGCGCATGCGCAGAACGCAAGCGCAAGCCTTGCGTCTTGCGTACGGTAGCCTTGCGTACGCTAGCCAGCGGAGTTTGCGTTGCGGCGCTTGCGTGGCTTGCGTACGCTAACTTTGACAAGATGGCGGCGCCCTGCTCGCCCGCTTCGGAATAAATACATGTCGCCGCTGGATTCTCCGACGCAATAGCTCTCTAAAATGGTCGCGGTTCGCTTTTATTTCGCCTAATCTTGCCCACACGTAGCGGTATAAGCGATAACTAGCCCCTGTTTTTCAGATAATTTGGCGATCTTCAAGCTCCTAGGCCTAACTATATTCAGTGTTTTCCTCGTAGCAACGACACCTGGCGAAGCAGTTTTCTAACTTTTAGCCAGATCTTGCATTTTCTTCGGTTTGCATAGTTTTTCTTCTTGGAACAACAAAGGCTCCCAATGCACTCACAGTAGTTATCAGTAATCACGGATGAAATTTTCTTCAACCGAGCGTTGATGTGGTTTGACTTCTTGTCACTAGATGGCGCCACGTGCGCCTGAGGGACGCTACGGCACGGTCAGCTAAAACTATACTTCGGAGCGGACAGCGTAACGCACGCAGCGCCGTAGCTCTTTGCGTACGCAAGCACTTGCGTACGCACAGCTAAAACTGTCTACTATCCCTAGTGGGAGCCAAAATAAAGAATGCTTTGCTGCGGTTTAGTGCGTCAAGCAGACGTCACTGTGCAAACTAAGGGCGGCTATTTTACTAGTTTAAGCACGCAAGGCGATACAGGACGTCAAAGAGCTCAGCGTACAAGTGCAAACAGTATCATGTAAAATTACAGCTCGATGCTGAAATCTGGCAACATGTTTTGCTTTGACAGGCCTGGATTGCACAGTCGTACAAACTCGTGCCGTAGACAACAGCGGACCGGCGGCATTGGCCGCCCCACGTGGAGCGCCGGTGAACAACGGCCAGCCAAGGAACGTGAACCTCGGCACAGGGCCGTTATTCGCCCAGCGATACACCGGCGCCGCTGCCTCGGACGCCAGACCCGATCCATCCTGGGACTTGTTGGACCGAGCGTCTATTAGTTCACGTAAGTTTCCAGATTATTTTGCGTTACGGACAATTTCTTTTAGTTTGTTTTTTGCGTGCATCTGCCAGGCGCATGCACGTACACTGTGCGTGGCATCTGTAATCTGAGTTCATTCGTATTTTAAACCGAAACCTTTAGTGGCTCCTACTCGCGGTTATGGATCTGGCCGGCGTGCGTTACATCCAGCAACTAACTAATTAACTAGCCGTAACTAATACTTATCTTTACTAAATAGTCACTTGAAATGATTAACCAACCACCAATGAATAGTTTGTAATTATTAATTAATTATTAAGCAGTTGATTACCAATTCTTCAGTAGCTAATTGCTACTTTACCGTTCATTAGTTGTTGGCGGGTAATTAGCCAGTAATTATTAGCGGTTAAATTTGTTGTTAGCAGTGGATTGTCCGTTAATGAGTAGTTAGTATTTATCAACCGTTAATTGGACGTTAGCACTTAATCAACCGTTAATTAGTAATTGGTAGTTCTTCCTTTAGGGCGCGGTTCGGGTGTCTGCCGAGATACGTGAGACAGGCGTCATTTCCTTCGCTTATGATAGACAGTTTTAGCTGTGCGTACGCAACGGCTTTGCGTACGCAAGGAGTTTGCGGGGACGGTAGTGCGCATGCGCAGAACGCAAGCGCAAGCCCTGCGTCTTGCGTTCGTACGCTAGCCAGCGAAATTTGCGTTGCGGCGCTTGCGTGGCTTGCGTACGCTAACTTTGACAAGATGGCTTCGCCCTGCTCGCCCGCCTCGGAATAAATACATGTCGCCGCTGGATTCTCCGACGCAATAGCTCGCTCAAATGGTAGCGGTTCGCTTTTATTTCGCCTACTCTTGCCCACACGCAGCGGTATAAGCGATAACTAGCCCCTGTTTTTCAGATAATTTGGTGATTTTCAAGCTCCTAGGCCTAACTGTATGCAGTGTGTTTTCCTCGTAGGAACGACACCTGGCGAAGCAGTTTTCTGGCTTTTAGCCAGTTCTCACATTTTCTTCGGTTTGCATAGTTTTCCTTCTTGAAACAAAAAATGCTCACAATACACTCACACTAGTTATCAGTAATCACGGATGAAATTTTCTTCAACCGAGGGTTGATGTGCTTTGACGCCTTGTCACTAGATGGCGCTACGTGCGCCTGACGGACGCTACGGCTCGGCCAGCTGAAACTATACTTCGGAGCGGGCAGCGTAACGCACGCAGCGCCGTAGAGCTTTGCGTACGCTAGCACTTGCGTACGCACAGCTAAATCTGTCTATTGTCCAACGGGCAAGGCCTCGTGCCGAACGGGCGATAGCGTTCCGTGGACCCCTTTGCAACACTGCAACGCGCTGTCCCCATCCAGACGCCTCCTGAACGCCGATCGGGAAGGGTGTGGCCTAAACGCTCTTTGTAGTCTTCAGTCGACATCTTGACTACACTTCAGCGACATCGCGCTAAAGGCTTTCGTCTCCCCGTACTTTAGGTCAACAAAGTGCCCCCCCCCCCTTGAATTTTATTGGTGAGCTCGTTTGGTTTAAATCAAGGTGTAAGGTCATTTAGGTGTTGACACCGACCGCCCGACCGCCTCGCTGAGAGCGCGCACAGATCATGTTCATCCTCTAGTAGATGCCCCAACCAGCCGACACCACACCTAAGCAGTGGGGCGCCGCTGCGGCGCAAGCAACCTCCGCAGGGAAGAGAGCGGAAGAACGGCTCGTAGAAAGGAAACAAGCTCCCGAGTTCTCAAAGGAGACGTTTATTCACCCTGTCCTGAATTCTCTGAGCATGCCTGCATGTTAACATAACGTCAATGAGCGCTAAATGTACTGCGATGGCCACGCTTTTAGGTCGATAGTTTCCTACACAGCACTTGTCCTGTCGTACTGACTTTGTATTGCGTGCTATGCATCGCAGCAATTCATATCTGACGCTGGTAGGCATATTTGCGCCTCATTGGAAACAATGCCAGCTCAACATTCCGCAACGGCAAAGCTCTCGACGCACAACGCGCACATCACACACAGGCCTTCACAACCCAGCTGCTGCTTTTAATCCTGGTATGAATGCATCCGTACACATCGAATTGGCGTCCAGATGATTTTCTGTACTTCCACGAGGATGGCATGGGCTTGCTTGAGTCCTCTGACAGATTACAAAGCTCCCTTGTTGTGCATAGCTCAAAGGCACTTTGCAGAGTTTTGGCAGACCGGCGGCAGATGCCTGGGTGTGAAAGTGCGCGCGAGCCGGCCTCGGTGGGAGGGTGTCGTATTCTGGTCTAATACTAGTTAGCCATTCTGTGTGGCGACATCCGGGGAGTGGGTGAAAACTGGTAGAAAATTATGCACGTGCCGTGTTCCTAGTGGGCAACCATCATCATCGGCCTCACTACGCCCACTGCAGAACAAAGGCCTCTGCCGTATCTCTCGGGCTGCATCGCGTGCTGCAGCGGCTAATCGGGAGACGAAAGGCGGCGGGGTAACGCTTGTCCCAAGCAAAACCGGTTCAGAAGGGAAAGTGGATGACTTAGCCCAACGCATGCGCAGACTGGCCTTTCGAAAAAGGCGGATTAAATCGCAGCGTCGGTGTGCTCGCTCTGACCACTGGGGAACGCCGAGACGGCGTGCGACGTGCGGTTACGTACGAGGAGATGTCGCGGCGAAAGAAACTTTATTCCAACCCCTGCAAAATAAATATTTCCTTGGATCTAAAAATACTCCCATTATAAAAACATCAACACATTCTCTGATGCGCTACTGTCGGGCTGGATCATGGGTTGCCTATGCGAACAGCAAGCAGCCATGCGTGTCGCTCCGACCGGATTCGCTGGTTATGCGCTGCATGTGAAACCACTGACCGGTAATCGCCCTGCGACATACCGACTGCGTCGAATATTTCCGTCGACGCCACTGACTGGAGGGCCTCTTTTGAGGAAATCTGTCGCTTCATTCCTGAGTTGCATCAGAATATAGCGCGAGGTGCACACGACGATGCAACGAACTCCACATTTCACGTACGGTGTCGCCGCCACGCTGCCGACGCCGGAACCTTCACAGGCATGGCACCTCCAGAAAGCGTTCGTTCCGTGCTTAGTTTCGTGGCGCAGCGGTTTTAGCATAGTATTGCGTTGTGAGTGTAGTTTTCTCACAATCACTGCATCGAGCTAATGTAACACCCATGAGCGCCCGTAAGGCACACAGTATGAACAGACAAGAATATGGCAGTCGCACTTTCTTTCTGTCGCAGTGCTCAAACTGTGCGGTGGAAACCGAAATATCACGCATACATTCTATCTTCACTCTAAGCTCTAGAAGGAGTGCACAGTGCAGTTAATTTAAATCTCAATTTGAGTAAGCCAGTTAGTCATCGTGAAAATTTATAGCCGCTAGATGAAACGTTTTTCCACATTGCTTCAAATTTGCAACATAATAAATTTTCGCAATTAAAATCCTATGGCCAAGGTTGGGAGAGTTTTCGGTATGCATTTCTCCTAAATAATCTATTTTATAAAGCATCACCTGTGAGCAGCGATTTTGACTGACGTAAATTATGAAACGCCCTTGAGGGCAACAGTTTTCAGCGACAATCACTTGACCGCACAGTTACTTTATAAGAAGTGAAAAACTGATTTGCTGCACGGATCCATGTGTGCAGCGCTTGAAATCCGTAGACGCCGGATATGCCTAAATTTACAGTCTGTAAATAACTTAACGGAGGCGTGGCGTACATGCGCAACCGAGTGCAGCAATTTAGGCGCCTAGTTGCTATATGGCTTCTCTTAAAGGGGCTCTAATAAAGGTTCCTATATGCCTGTGGTATTAAAGGACGCCGCTTCAGGACCATGCATCTGCGCGTGAGAGAGATATATAAGATTAATTAGCACCCGTCGTAAGGTTGTCCGGGATGAGAGGCGCATCTCGGTTCCAACCATGACCTCCCCTCCCTTGGCCATCGACCGGGATCTCAGCAGCGGCCTGGGTGCGACGGATGTCTTCATGTTCTCCCTTTTCTTACTGTTTGAGAAACAGTGCCTCCTAGCTAAGACTAATTTATTCTGTCAGCTTCTCGAAAGGAAGGACACGTCAGTATCATATTGAACATGTGCGCTGTGCCCTCGCGACAGTTTCGCCCGGAACTGAAAATGGAGTTGCCAATTGCAAGCAGGGGGCTTGGGAATAATCCTGTTTGTAGCTTACACCACATAATCAGCTCACCAAAAGCAGTGAGGTTATCTTTCCGCGAGAATATTTTGTTGTATTAATAAATATTCGAGACAACTCACGTATCTCTTTCCACTTTTCTGGCCTTTTTTAAAGACCGTTAGCTCTTGTTCATCACGTTTCTCAATTGCTTGGGGTCTGCTACCACCTCCCTTCGGCGTGAAATTTTCTGTCCCAGGAATTCAAGATGGCGGTTCCTATAGTAAATCGGTGTAGCGACGCTATTGAAGATATATTGGTGACGTCATAACTAATCACGTGACTATGTTTAATCGTGTATACCTCAGGCATTATTGAGGTCATCACAAAACGAATTAAATACTTTGAATACTCTAGATGAGCAGAACACGTTAGACACCAATATTAACTAATAATAATAATAATTGGTTTTTGGTGGAATGGAAATGGCGCAGTATCTGTCTCATATATCGTTGGACACCTGAACCGCGCCGTAAGGGAAGGGATAAAGGAGGCAGTGAAAGAAGATAGGAACAAATAGGTCCGTAGTGGAGGGCTCCGGAATAATTTCGACCACCTGGGGATCTTTAACGTGCACTGACATCGCACAGCACACGGGCGCCTTAGCGTTTTTCCTCCATAAAAACGCAGCCGCCGCGGTCGGGTTCGAACCCGGGAACTCCGGATCAGTAGTCGAGCGCCCTAACCACTGAGCCACCGCGGCGGGGCCCAATATTAACTAATGAAGTGAATAAGTTGTTAAAGGTAGGCTTAAATTTGATCGCTTAAAATATCCTGTGATGTCATGATCTAACATGTTAGACACCAATATCGCCTAATTACGGTAATATTCAGTTATTGTTAGGCTTAACATGGCGGCCGTAAAATCAGCAATCGGCAGTTCACAAGGTGGTAGGCGCCCGCTCGCCGTGAAGTATGGAAAAGTAGCCTAATCGCGTGCTAATATATCGCATGCATGGACGATAGATTGCGCTTCCAAGCAGCTAATCCACGTTACTTAAGCGTCTTCGAGACGGTAGCGGCATAATTTTTTTTCCACTTTTTAGAGAGTGTCGTCAGTTTACTTGTCGAGATATCCGCAACAGCCTAATGTGCTAACGGACGATAGAAGGACCCGAAGGTCACGAGGATATTTTGCACCACCGATTTGTTCCTAACTGCTCTTGTGCGGGCTGCAAATTATGTAGGTAACCTCTTAATATATCACGCGGTGCGTCGTGTATGTTGGAAGTTTGCGCAGAAAAATAATCCAACTAAAATGAAATTTTGCGCGGGGTTCACACAACAGCCTTTCGAAGGCCAGTCTCCACGAGCGCGCACTACTTCAGTCGTTACTCTTGAAAGGTAAAAAAATGTGTCAAGCAGGCGTGCTTTTCGGACTCTTGCGAATGAATTTGCTCGACAAGCATTTGTTGGTATATACTGAAATCTGATCACATGTTTTGCTTTGACAGGTGGGAATTACTTAGGCTCGCAATTTCGCGTCACAGACAGCAGCGGTCCGGCGGCAATGCCCGCTCCACCGCCGGGCAACAGCGGCCGGCCAAGAGGAGTGTCCCTCAGTACAGAGCCCGCCATCGCCCAGCCAGGAACCGGCGCCGCTGTTTTGCATGGCAGACCCGATCATGTGCCCAGTGATTTCCTGGTCGGAGAGGTCACAGATTACGGTAAGTTTCCTGTTTATTTTACGTTGAATGCCATTTCCTTTATTTTGTTTTTTGGGCGCATCTGCCAGGTGTTTGTATGTATACGGTACGTGACATACGTAATGAGAGTTCACTCGTAATTTGGGGAGATTGCTCGTTTTGAATGCGCAGTAGTAAAGTGTTCCATGTCGGTGTTGCAATGGGCGCTTTCGATAAGGACTCATCGAATATTTGGTGCTACGTCACGGCCAATTTTAATCGCTATTGATCCTGATCCTGCTTGCCGTCAAGCCGCGGTTGAGTATGATTATTTTATTTGAATCCAGTTGCGCCGTCTGCTACCCTAGTGCTCGGAAAACATTAAAATTCATACCAAAGTACGTGGTGAAACTGCTAAGGCCTCCCGTCCGCCATTCTTGCCGGGTATGTTAGGTAGTAAAATAGATGAGTTCGCTGCGCGTGCTCTTGCACGAAGGACGTTCCCTCAATGCACGGGTGGTCCCCTCATGCACCAGCATCAAGCATATAGATGGGGCGAAAGGTTCCCCAGATTCCTTTAGTATCGTTATTAAACAGGTCAAGTGCAAAGTGTGAGCAACGCATTTCAGTTCCGGTTATACGATGCCAGCGCTGCTCTCATCTAATTCCTGCGAAAAAAATCCCGCCCTACCAATTCGCAAAATGATCGTCGCAGAAGCGATAAACTCCGCGTGTCACGTGATGTCCCATTTCCAGT
This sequence comes from Amblyomma americanum, assembly GCF_052857255.1. NCBI lineage: Eukaryota > Metazoa > Arthropoda > Arachnida > Ixodida > Ixodidae > Amblyomma > Amblyomma americanum. The sequence goes on along the minus strand of NC_135499.1, from coordinate 143,368,472 downwards.
CCGTCTAGTTTTGATTGCGGCGACCAGCCTGGAAACCATCTCTACAGCGGCTTTTCACACTGGCAAGCACGTACTTCTGACAACCACCACCTACAAGCAAGTAAAGAGCTTTACTTTAGAGAAGCGAGGCAAAGCAGGTACTGGGAGAAAAAAAAGCAACTGTCCCCTTTCCACAATTGCTATTTCGAAAGGTCATGAAAACTGCCCCCAGCTGAAAATTCAAAATTGTATTCGAGGAAAGGAAATGACCCGCCGCGGTGGCTCAGTGGTTAGGGCGCTCGACTACTGGTCCGGAGTTCCCGGGTTCGAACCCGACCGCGGCGGTGCGTTTTTATGGAGAAAAAATGCTAAGGCGTTCGTGTGCTGTGCGATGTCAGTGCACGTTAAAGATCCCCAAGTGCTCGAAATTATGCCGGAGCCCTCCACTACGGCACCTCTTTCTTCCTTTCTTCTCTAATTCCCTCCTTTATCCCTTCCCTTACGGCGCGGTTCAGGTGTCCGCCGAGATGTGAGACAGATACTGCGCCATTTCCTTTCACGAGTACGATCACCTCCCAAAAGTAACCGGCACCTCTGACTTGGCTGTTTCTGCTACCAGCAGCACAATCCGTCAGATATGTCAGAACGCGCTCCCCATCTGCTTATTTTTGTGTGGCCGCTCACGATTGGGCGATTGAAATCTCATAAGAAGCGCTTGAGAAGGGCCTTCGTTCGACAGTCGACGGGCAAGTGTCGTCTGTTCCAAGACAATCTTTGACTCTCTTCTTTGCCTTCGCCTCCCAAAACCACCTCTCTACGCTACGAGAAACGCCTTAGAGAAGAGCACATTGGTTTACGGAACGTCGGGTATACAAGCTCGCACTACCCAATAAAATAGGCGCATAGATGTGCGCCCAATGAGGCCATAATTCAAACGAAGAAATTGTGCTCATTAAAAGAGAAGCTATAATTGCTACGGCGTAACTTTGAACATGCTTTATTATTTAGACATCGCGGGCAGTTAAAAATGACTGATTAATAATACAGACGTTACACGAAGTTTATTGCGCACTTATGCAACATTTACTATCTGACTTTCGGTAGTTCGGGGCTATTCACAGACGAAATCACTGTTGAAAAAGCCAAGCGGGGAACCCGCGTTATGTTCTCTTTTTGCATTTGCAAAGCCTAATTTTTTTCGGTGTTACTTGAGGTATATGAATGCCTTTACCGGCCACTTGTTTACTTGCAAAGCATGAGAACAGAGAGGTTTAGCACCGTACGCGGCAACTAAGGTAACTGCTACCGTACGGCAAATGTGGCTGGACAAACCTTGCAACAGTAGCAACGTCGACGCGTTGCCGTATTTACCGGACGGCTGTCCTGCTCCGCTAAAACTGTCTACAATTTGCACTCGGTGAACAATTTACCACCTAAGCTGCTGCGGGTAGGGGCCCAGGCCGGACCGGGCCGCACATCGAGCCTAGTGGGCCGGGTTCGGGCCTGATGGCAAAGGCATGAGCCCGGCTTTGTGTCTCGGGTCGTGCTCGGGCCTCAGAATGTGGCCCTTGCAGTGCTCTACTTCACACTACATTTCTGTTATGCAGCAAAGCCAACCAAGTTGTCGATAGCGTTACGCTGTCAACACAAAAGCCTGTGTGCGAGGTCACTTGTCCGTTCTTCACATGACACTCTTAAGTTGCGGCAAAGCCCACTCAGCAGGTGACTGCGCAACCAAGGCGAAAGACATGGAAGATTGCACATTGATGTTCAGTGCTACGTTCGTTAAAAAAAACGCCTCAGCGCATTGTTGTTCACTGGAGTCTCTTGATATCACATTTTTATTCTGAACCGTTGCAGCTGCCCACCACCTCCTACCGGACACTCAAAGCTGTTGGTTACTGCTTTCCTTATACGCGGAGAGTCAACATATTCGTTGTTTAAAATGAACCTTGAAACTTAGATGCTCGTGAAGCGTTTTACTGCGAAGTAGCACATCACGAGGTCTAACCGGCTCACCTGCTTTGTGTGCAGTTCGACCTTGAAGGTGGCCTTCGCGGAACCTAATATAATAACTGCCTATGCAGAATAAAAATAAATATTGCCGCGACTGGATTCCCAATCCGCGGCGGCGCGAAAAGGTCAGCTTCACTGACCACTGAACGAGGGAACTATGCTATCGCTGCTACCGATCGCGCCTGGTGTTAAACTGCAACACCCTCTCCCGCTGTGCATTGCACATCGTCGTCTTCCTCTACTTCCATCTGCGGCGCGAAGAGATCAGATCAGCTTAATCTCGATGAGAGCTTAACCTGCGTCTAATGCCGTCGCCAGACGTGCCGACAACCCGACAAAGCAAAATCATGGGTTTTTTGTGATTTGTGTTGGACTGCTGCTGCCTTATAAATCTCCACGGCAGATGAAGTCAAGGGTTTTCTGAGCTGAGACACATTGTTTTAACTGATTCTAACCTGGTTTCCCTGAAGCAAAACTGATTGTCTGTTTATTTACAGTTCTTTTCCTGGAACGCGAATTAGCCATTGAAAACCCACCTGTGGGACCGGTGCCGGGCCTGGCTGCCACAGCACCGCTAGCAAATAGCGCTGCAACTGCAGCACACAGGCCCACTGCAGGCCAGGTAGCCCAAAATCCGCAGCGAGAGGAGACCATGCTGGATTTCATACTCAGCGACGAGTCGGTGACTAAAATATTCACTGCGGACTGTAAGTCGCCCTTTTTTTCACAAATTGGTCATTACGTTTCCGCAACACAGTATGTGACTGAATGCAATATGTGACAGAGCAGTACCGCTTCAGCCGTTGTCGTTACGAATGCGACGCAGGAAATTATGTTTTAAAGTATCCAAGCTAAACGGATGCCGCGGACTTTTTTTCTAGGTTGCCATATTCTAATTAACCTTATAATGGATTGAGGCTTTCCTCTCGTTCCTGATAACTTTCACCAAACCTGAGGGTGGCGCGACTTTAATTCCGGCGCAAATGAATTTCAAAATTTATTGTTTCTGTGACACCAGTTTAGATAATTTTACTGGTAATACTGTACTTTCGTCGTCAGAAACGTTCACCGCGCATTAATACCCGCTCGTCGCTTCACTGACGGAATTTTGAGGCTTGTGTGAGGACGTCGCAGTCATTTTAGGAAATGATTCGCAGTTGCCAGTCGCCACTGCAGTAATTCAAAGCGCGCACGGGTGTTTTTCTAGTATTGATCGTGATGCCACCGCTGCGTCAAAGGAAGCATGGTCCGTGGCCATGGACTGAGCTCCGGTTTCAGTGTGCTGTTTTAGCTGTTTTAAAATGGTTCCAATCGGCATTTAAAAAAAAATGCGCCGAAAACGGAGCGGAGAGGGGCGCAACTGCAAGGAGGCAGCGCATGGGCGCGCATGCTCCCAAGACAGGCCTCCCATGTCCTATACCCCCTACCACCGCTCTGGCGCCGTCTATTAGCGAGCGGCGGTACTTTCGTTCGCTCGCCCACGGCCGGTCTCGTGGAGAGCGCGCTCGCACTCCTCTCGCTCTTTCCCCCTCCCCTCGCGCTCGGCTACACCGACGGCGCAGTATATGCAACACGGGGAAACAGCGGGAACGAGAAGGCCTCTTCTCTTCCACAAAATGGCTGAGCAGAATCAGACGTGCAAACAACAAAGCTGTCATAATCAGGGACTACCAACAATGAAAGGACGTGCCATGATTGCGTGGGATTGCTTGTACTGTTAATTCAAGTGACTGGATTTCTCCATTTGAGTTCATCTGCTTTTGAGGCAGATGTTAAAGGGTACTCCTGCGCGTTCAAGTGTCGGCACCGCGCAAACTCTCGAAACTTTCTGCCGGGTTTTCCTCTTGGTCACACCTGGTGAACGTTTGAATAGTGCACTATTAAGGCGCTGACAGACGCGACCTCTCGCCTTGGCAGCATGCATGAAACTGCTGCATATCAGCTAGCCATCTCTATTTTAAAAAAGAAAATAAGCAAATGAGTAAAACACTGAGCAATGTCTACCACCGTCACTCTCCGTTTCGTAAAAATACCGGTACGATTAGAAAATTATGAACTTTCCTTCCACGGGGTCGGGCCTAGACCTCCTATGGGTCAAAAATGAAGCATGGAGGCTGCGTTTATAGAGATGGAATGCGATAGAAATAGTTGTAGAAAATGCTGTAGAAATAGCACAAATTGGAATGCTTAAACGGCAAAACGAATGCTTTAGATTTGAGGAAAGCTTCGAAACACAAGTCTATACTCGGCCGGTATCTATAATGAGTCAGGCCCTACTCGCTGCTACGTCGATGCTGACTACCAACCTGGCCGCGGCCCGCGACCAATTTCTAACGTCCGGCCCGGTCTGGTGCCCACTCGGTCGTGCGCCTACTGTTAGTGCATGCTCTGCACAAGTTCTGCACGTCTATCTTTACGGCGTTGGCAACACCATCCGCAACGAACGCGGCGAGTGCACAAGGAAAGGAAAAATTTAACTGCATTTCACTCCTGAGGAGCCCCGTCACGCACCCTATAGGGTAAAATTTACAACCGCGAGTAACGTTTTGCATGCGTTTAAGGTGATCGCGCAATTTCACCTCGGTTCAAACTCCTATTTATACGAGCCAATTTTCTGCCCTTTTAGTTGGAATTATTGCTGTTCTACTGCACAAACAAACCGCAAGCTCGGACGGTGGCGTCGCAATTGTGCGTTTACCTCGGATACAATGAACTTTTGTGTGTTCACCTCGGATATCACAAAGTTTCATGTGTTATGTCGGGTACAACGAAATTTCGTGTGTTAACGGTGATTTTAATTACCTGCGTATATACCTCGGATATAAAGAATTTTTGGGCTGCTAACGCGCTAAAACGATCCCCCGATTGTCGCGTAAGAGTTTTTTAAAGACATTTTAGTGCGTAACGAGCATGAGTTGAAGTTGAGTTTTTTTTATCAAAGTGAGAAAAATTCAGAAACCAAAACGAACACAATTTTCTTCTGTAATTGAAAGCTCATCCTTAGCTTTTATTTTTGCAAAAGATGTGAGAACGACAGGTGGCTAGAAACGCTTAGAAAACCTGGAACAAATCCTACGTCGAATAAAAAGAGCCATATCCTACTGATGCATGGATGTAAATGAGCCAAATCCACTCATAGGTTAGGACTAACTTTATTAATATCCACTAATGAAATCTACTCATGAGAGCACTCTTCGTCAGCTTCAGCCTCAGAAGTCGGACCGGTTCCATTCCTTCCTTCCCCGACGCTATGTTATCACCGATAATTAAGATATGAAGAGATCGGAAGAAACCAATGACAAAGATGGGATTACTATCCAATATCCCTCAAGAGAAAAGTGTAAAACAGCTGCATCTTACCGGTACTCACCTACGGGGCAGAAACGTGGAGGCTAACGAAAAGGGTTCAGCTTAAGTTAAGGACAGCACAGCAGGCCATGGAAAGGAAAATGATAAGCGTAACGTTAAGAGACTGGAAGCGGGCCGAGTGGGTGAGAGAACAAATGCGTGTTAATGACATCCTAGTCGAAATCAAGAGGAAGAAATGGGATTGGGGCTGGGCATGTACTGCGAACGCAAGATAACCGCTGGTCCTGAAGGGTAACGGAGTGGATTCAAAGAGAAGGCAAGCGTAGCAGGGGGTGGCAGAAGGTTAGGTGGGCGGATGAAATTAAAAGGTTTGCGGGGATAGGGTCGGCGCAGCTGGCAAATGACAGGGTTAATTGGAGAGACATGAGAGACGCATTTGCCCTGCAGTGGGTGTAGTCAGGCTGATGATGATGAAACATTTATTGCCACATTTTGCACACAACCACTCTGGTATTACGGTCACTGGTCTTTCATACTATGGTAGGTACCTCACCTTGCTCATCAGGCATGGTCCAAGCATTCGTGTATTGTTTTTCTGTTCAAGTGCACCTGCCAAAAGAGTGCTGTCAGAGTTACTATTTCAAAGATGTGGAAAATCAGTAAACTCTATAGCGTAATACTTACTTGTTTCCACCTCTACTTCCATTCCCAGTGGAGATGACACCCTCGGGTAACCAACCACTTGAGTGGTGCATGGCAGTGCTAAAAAGCAGAAATACATCTTTACCGCAACTGTTTACATTATTATCACTCAGCAAAGCAGCTTTGATCCGATTGATTCGATTAACATTCGATTGCACTTAAACACACTGTAGCAGAGCTGAGTCACTCTGACGTCACGCTTACAGCGACCTAGCATCGTGACCTATTACGTCACCCTCCTGTCTCTTCGTAAACCCTTTTCCTATCGGCAATAAACGCTGTTCTTCACTGACTGCCGGCCTACTCACACACACCTGAAATGTAAACATCACGTGGTCGAATAAGGAAATGCTTCCTATGTAATCAAGAAGTCACACTAATAGAATGACAGGTTCGAAGACAGATACAACGTAATTATTTTGTTATGCGGGCTTCTGCAAAGCTCAAACGCTTTCAAATTTTGATATTAAATATCTTTAACACAACTCTCGGCCAAATTCTGTTGACAACTATACACTTCACGTACACTACACAAAAAAGATGAACAGAGTAAAGCGCACTCCTTGTCTTTTGCTTTCGTGCCATGAGCTTGAATTATAGATTACCAACTCACCCACACACACCTATGCCTCATAGAACTATATCCACTTTCATACACAGATATGCTTACCTGTCTCAATAGGCTGAGCTTCGATCTCTTGTGTAGGAAGCTGCACTTAACAGCCGTGCACATTGCCGGGAAATGTGGTAGAGGCAGCCAGCACCTCGGTGGTAGCCAATGTGTCTGAGGTGCCAAGAAAATCAGAGACCTTACACATCATTGAAGTCATACATGATACGTTATATAGCAGTGTATCAGTTAAATGCGACACCATGCGCTTGGTCACTGTCTGGTCTCCCGGAAACCTTTCGCTTATTCTGTTTTTGCCGGTTGTCACATGCTGGGATTGTTGGAGCAGCATTCCACTTGAGGAGTTTTCGGCCGTCAGACCTGCCTGTTTCAAACTTTCTTTCTTCAAAGTGGGCCTAACAAACAATATTAAACAATCAGCAAACAAGGAAATTTTTAGTGAATGCAAAACATTGATTGAATGCTTTAAATTTGCTTCAATGCCTCCCTCTCAAATTTGCTACAATATTATTGAAATTCTTGCTACAGCTATTACAGCTATTCACCAGCATCACATTAGAACTTCTGAGTTTATCCCACATGGAAAGAAATCGCAAATGGGACAACCTAAGTTAGTGAGAATTAAGGTACAAGAGCTATCGCAGTACGCTGTTTTTGAACTATATTTGCTAAGGCACTCTACAACACGCTAGCGCCTAAACGCTCAGTTCCATCGTATAGGCAGTGAAAATGCTTTGAAATTCTTTGAGTGGATTCGTTACTCAGTGTGCAAATACTGCATTCAGTTTACTTTCTATTGGTGTCAAGTTTCATGTCATATTCAAGGATGCAAAACCTTGTAGCAACATGTATTCGCCAAATGGAACGCGGAAATTTTCGTAACGTGAACAGTCTAATCACTGTAACCGAACAGGCACCAAAAGAATAGGACGAAGGGGTTTGTGACCGGCCATCGCAGTGAAAACGCACTTGAAAAACGAGGTGTACGCCGAAAATATTATTTAAAAACAACGTAAGAAGTGACAACAATTCTTTGGCACTTCGGCGAACGCTAAATTGCCGTTATGAAATCTGTAAAGCAATTCCAAAATCCCATAAACAAGAAGTAAAAGGTTCACACTGTATGCACCAGCGTTAATCAGAGTTCCTTGCGAGGCTAGACGTCCGCACAACGGCATGTAAACGCGGAGAAAAATTTAAACAGCATGCGGTAATTAAATTTTAAACAAAGCGATTATTTCAACCATAAATGGACTACAAACAGCCTCACCTCACAAATCCTGGAGTACGGAATGGGCTCGAAATCATCGCGGCTCACGAGTTGCAGCCATGCGCGTAGTCGAGCACCGTCCTTTTTCCCCAACGGAAAGCGCATGAAGCGTTTTCCGTCATTTTGCGAGTTGAAACAGCCAACAAAGCAGCAAAAAGGCATCCTCGTATGCTCTTGTGCATCTGAAATGCTGCGAAGCGCGGGATCTCTGGTCAATGCGTCGGTCACTGGCAGCACTCGCAGCGTCGCAGTACTAGGACTACCACAGTTGGCCGACTGAAAACGCATAAGCCACAACATGGCAGCCCCCATGAACCGTCGCAGTGTAAACAAATATCACGTGAGGCAAACTCACCAATGATCATGGCGGCGTCACATAACAATAAGAGAAAAGTGTGCCGGTGCTCTAAATTTTTATATAGTGACTCTAGGTCAAGGCTTCCCAAAAGTTGAGAGGCTCGTTAGTTAAGCCTCTGTCAACACTTTCCAGAAAATTTCCTCTGTGCGAGGTGTGTCTAGAGCCTGGGTAGTTCCTGGAAAGATTAAATTGGGAGAGGCGCTTCCACCTCTCTCTCTTCCCTGCATATTCTGTCCACCTCCAACTCGCGCGCGTTCAGTGGCCGTGCGCCCTTCTGTGTACCACATCGCACTTGCCACGTTTCCTCGGACAATAGTCCCACAGTGGAACAGGTGGCTTACGCCCTGCATGCGCCTGATGAGTCAGCTGGGCTTTATGTGAACGTTTAGGCACCGTGGGGATAACTGCAGGGCGTCATAGGGATGACCAGTCCTCAAACTCACTGGCCCTATGACCAGTGCTTTTTTTCTTACTGCGACACCTCATGATTTGGCTTTCTTGCGACATCTGCGAACTCTTGAGTGCCGCGGTGACAGCTTCGGGCAGGCACGCGGCTGGCTGGCCCGTAAACGTACAAGCTTCTCGACGTGTAAGGTAATAAACTGAAGTGAAGTGTACTCTTTCCTTTCTAGCGCAAGTCGCGAAATTACTTTGGTTTGCGCGCCGCCGCCTTTTTGAAGCTGTTCTAGCGCATTTCTTCAGCGCGCTGTGTGTAACTTCCGGACCTTGTCTCAGCATCAATATCTGACCTAGAATTTCGCAAAGGCTTGTCGCGTTCGCGAATTTTCTCCCGTAACGACATCATTTGCGCCTGACTCTCAGTGCCAGGCGACATCTTAGCTGACGAACCGGCCGCTGACATTTCTTCCGACCACGGTGGCTCATTTTCCCGCCGCCTGTCCCTAGCCACTGTGAATTTCCTTTTTCTGGGCTTCTTTTTGTTGCGAGGCAGCAGTGAGCCGCACTCTGCGCTTACTATCCACCTGCCAGCGGGAGCTATCAGTGGGCCACTGCCCGCCGGAAACTCAAGACAATCTCCCTGCATTCGAACATCCGCAGAGCATAACAGTTTGCTGCTCTGAATTCTCGATTTCGGAGCAGCGTCATTGCCATGCCAGGCAACAACAATCTGAGCGCCATCGCCCTTTTCAGCCAACGCTGCGCTCTGACTTGGAGCTTCAGCATTGCTGTCAAGTGACTCTCCGTGACGCTTTTTCCCAGAAGGCTGTCTTTCGGTGCGATGGCACACAAGCTCACGGCAGTCTTTCTGGTGCGGTACCTCTGCTCATTTGCCATAGCGGCATCTTTGTCAGGGCTAGAACCGGCCTTGTCTCTCCTCTTCTGAGCAGCAATTGTGTCCCTAGCTCACCAAGCGGGGTTCCTGGGTTGGTCGCTGACAAATCTAATGGAGCGCTGTCCACTGCCATCACTTCGACCTTTAGGGTCTGCCTCAATACGTATCCCCAGGAAGCGGAAAAGGGCAGTTCTCGCTCTCTCATAGTTGTCGGCATCCTCGTCGGAGAGCCGCGCTAATTCAGCGCCGACATGACAAAGGGGGATAGCCACCAACATCATTGCCCATTCGCCTTGGTCTAGCTCCTCTTTCGTACAGATGCGCTCGAAATTTCTCAGGTGAGTTCTGGAGCTCTCGCCTCTTCGGAGAGTCCGCAACGATCTCGTGCTCCACGCCACTGAATTAGACGCGTGAGATCCTGCTGCTCTCGTCTGCGTTGTTCCTCTAGCTCTGCCAGTCTCTCGAGATGCTCCGCCTCCCTCTGTTTTTCTTGCTGCTCGCGAAGTTTTCGCCTTTCGTGTTTTTCAAGGAGCTCTCGCTTCTCTTTCTCCACGTGAGCCTTCGCTTTTCCAGCTCAGCTTTTCGTTCCAAAATAGTCTCCCACGCTTCGTCTGCCTCCTCGACTGTCACCTCCTCCGTCCGTATAACATCCGGGATCGCTTCTCTCGTTTTAGTGGGGTCTGCTGAAATCCCCGATTGCTCTAGAATTTCAAGGAGGTTTTTACCTTGAACTTCTCCATCGCGGATCACACCTCGTGCCGCTAACCCCGCTAAAACACAAGTTTCACCTTGAAGCAAAGAAACACAAAACTGCTTAAATGTCATCTCCCGGATCACCAAAATCCCACTACTAACATCTACCTGTGGGCGCGCACGTGCGTCCGGCATGCGTCCTCGTGGCACCGGAATACGTCCTCGTGGCACCGGAATGCGTCCTCGTGGCACCGGCATGCGTCCTCGTGGCACCGGCATGCGTCCTCGTGGCACCGGCATGTGTCCTCGTGGCACCAGCATGTCAAGCCGTTTCCAAACAGGGAGTGAAAGACATTGCGCTTCGACGCCTGTTGTCCGAAACGCGGAACCTGTGTCGAAGGCGCAGCTCTCCATCAATTGTCAACCCCAGCTTGACTCGACCACATGGGGACGCTATTTTCGTCACTGCTTCCGCCATGCCTTCGGCGAACGCCAGTCCTTGCAGACACGTTTCTTCAGAAGTCTCAATAGCCTTCATGTTGGTTTGCTGGAAATCCTGGTAGTGGGGGAGTCCGTGTCTTTATGAATTTGGACTGGAAGACACGCCGGGCATAACAGTACTCAAACTCAACGCAACGTTGCAATCTTGCTGCGAACCCAACCGAGCATGCGACAGCCCTATCTGCACAAAAACCTCTCGGAGGTTATGTACCAAAGCTCAACACCATACTATTATATTGCAGCGAAGCCAACTCCGCAGGTGACACTGCAATCGAGGTGAAAAGCTTGGGAAAGTTGCAACATGTTTCCATTAAAGGGACAAAACACTGAACTTTAAGGGCACTTTTTTTCGGCCCATCGGACAGCTTCTTGTCTAAGGGGTTTTACTCCTCAACTCTTTTATTGGGAATGCTGTAGGAACTTTTTAACGAGAATCTTTAAATCAGTGAATTCGCCCATCATTATGTATCCCGATGCCGGGAACCATGATCAGCGAGCGCGATGGCGATTGGACGTTGGCAAAAGCTGTGTAACAAAAACTAATATAAATTTAGCCGCCAACCAGTAATGAGTTATTTTTAGTATATGAACTAGCACCCATTTCGGTTTCCATACCAAATGCTGCTAAAGCAGAGGGAGTTACGGATGTTCCAACGAAAGTTTTAGCAGACCGTGATTGCCGATCCATCCAAGAAATTCAAGACACTGTCGAGCCATCTAGTTACACAAGCTAAAAGCGCGTGGTCAACGATTCGAAGGGAGCGTTTATTTTCATCTGATAATGCAATGGACAGTGTGAACAACGATGAAACATGGCGAGCACTCCTGAAAGAAAAAAAAACACTGCACTTAAAACAAATAAGCGATATTTTGCCGAGATGTGCTCACGTGGTGGACTGCTGTGATAATGGCTGGTTTCGCCGCTAGATGGCTTTTTGTGCGATTTTCAATCCCAAATTAAAATTACAACTCCTCGTTTCAATGCTATTGCAGTGCTCAATTCTTATAGTTTCAGGCAGGATCATTTCAGTTTCTCCATCTCATGCATGACATGTTTTTGTAAGTTTTCGGTCCCTTCAAAATATTCCCGAGCATATCTCTTCATAATAAATGTGTACTATTAATCTGTGGCGCAGCCTACCACCACAAGACCTCTGGTCAAGTCAAACTTTTTTAAAGTTTAAAATGAACTTCGGAATTTGGTTCTCGTAATTTATGTTGCATTGCTGTTGCCTCAAACAACCTCGATGGCAGAGAAGGTTTGCGGTTTTCTCGGCTACAAGGATTGTTCTTTAAATGAGGCATAAGCAGCGAAAAGCTACAGTTGCAAAATGCATTGTTCCTACTGATTTGAAGCTGGTTTCAACTGCACCAGAACTTATTCGCTATTTATCTACAGGGTGCCGTCGCTATGGCCCGGAATCCGAAGGCAACGCCTGCATCCCGCCAGCCTCAGAGCCAGGGACAAATGGCACAAGAAGACCATTTTATTCCGTCACGGGAGTTGCACAAAATCCGCCGCTTCCGCAGCGGTGGGCAACCATTCTAGAATCCACCAACAGCGGGAATAATCATTTATTTCCATCCAAATGAGGGTTAACTGCAGAGTGCCCACCGCAGGGCCCAACCCAAAGACCTCAACCGGTAAGCTGTCGGTCCTCTTCATAAATTCTTCGTTTCGTTTTCGTAACACAGTGCATGACTTAATACGCCAGGTGAGAGCAGTATTGTTGCAGCGGTCCTCGTTGCAACTGCGACACAGGTCCTCTTTTAAAGGGGATCACTGCTGTAGCCTACCACCACTAGCGCTCTGCTCACGTCAGAATGTTTTAGTGAGAACGCACTATTCCCGTAGATAAACCCTGAGAAAGTTCTTTGGATGTTTGTCGGCTTGTGCCAAGTGAGCCATAAATAAACATTAACCAAATAAGTATCCACAGCTCGAAGTCCGCGACGGAGCGAACAGATTTGCTGGCCACTGCGCGAGGGCACTATAGGCTATCGCCGCAGCCGAACACGCATTGTGTTAACCTGCAACACACTCTCGCGCTATGCGTTGCAGACCGTCGTCTTCATCAACTAATACCATACCATCAAACCAATATTCCCGCTTTGAGCAACGTGGTGCTATTGACAGAGATATGCGCTGCATGCGCTGGCGTGGACAACGCTGTGGGAGAAACGCGGAACTTTGGCATAGGCCGCCGGCGTACATCGGGCAAATTGGAACTTGTCGTAAAAAAATAAACGGGCTGCTCAGTGGGCACCTGGTCATTAGACACCTCGATCGAGCTTCAAGGTACGAGGCGGTAGTGTTCCCCTTAAAAAAACAATAAACGATACTTTCGCCCAACATTTAGTGCTAAGCGATTCTGAAACTCCAACCTTTTTTATCTTAATATTTACTTTGACACTTGAAAAGATGCAGAATGATTCTTCTGATTGCTGCTGCCTCAAACTTGGACGGCAGATGAAATTGAGCGTTTTCTATGCTGCACAAATGTTCTGCGACGACGCATAAGCGCAGAAAAACGATAGTTCCAAAATGCATTGTTCTTACTCAATCGAACCTGGTTTCAGCTGCAGCAAAATTATTTGCTGTTTATTATTTACAGGGGTCCTTCGCTGCGGCCCAGTATGCGAAGGTAACATCCGCACGCCATCGGCGCCGAAGTCGCCATCCGCAGCGGCAATGGCAAATACAACTGCAGTAGGAGCATTTTCTTCCCCCGTGGTAGTCTTGCGAGGGGCACAGTGGCCGCAGCACCAGGCATACACACCAGAATTCCTCGGCAGGAGTGGCGTTCAGTTAGATGGGCGCGGACGGGGCTTACTTGGGCGTCCACCGCCGTACCCAAGATTGGACAACTAAGATGGTAAGCTGTCGGCCCTCTTCATAAATTCCCCATTTCGTTTTCGCAACGCAGTAAACAGACACCTTTAGTTTGGCGCACGCATAGAGTTGGTACAATGGCTGTAGAGGGAAACCTGCGCATTGGGGCCCATACAAGCTATTAAGTGGGCAGCGCCCGAACGCCGCCATGATCCAATGGTTTCTGTGTTTGTTGCCAGATGTTTAGACTCTTGCTAAGTATGGAAAAAGAACTGAGTTGGATCGTGGCTACGTAGCTCATGGGAAGATGGCGGCATGCAGTGTAGCTCTTCACTGCTGTAAACAATGAGAAAATCATAGCGATTGGAGCATTTACGTTGGTATGCAGCGTCGTATACGTGTACAGTAACTTCATATGAGTGCTTTGTTTCTTCTGAATGGTTATTTGGAGGCGCGTAGCTGCGACTGTGACGCGCTTGGTGTGTATTTCGTCCGTCGAATGGGATTATGTATGTACCCTGTTGCCGATTGCAAATACACGTTGGAGATTTCCTTTGTCCCCAAAGAGGACAAGCACAATACCCAAAGTAAATGACACCGATGTCCACATGACAACTGCTCTGCCTGGTTTATTTTGAACAGTCAGCGTTTTAATTGTTACACAAAAGGTTTCTTAAACTGCGGCGGGCCTCATGCATTGTTTTTAAATCTTTGTCCTTTCTCCGAGGACGACGGTGCCGTGTGTTTCCTGGCGTGACACGAGCTCATAATGGGATTTTTCGTCCACAGCAGCGCTCACAGCTTCATCAGGAACGACCGATACAGTAGTTGGCCGGTGGGCATGAGTAGCAGCCAGGTGGAGGCAGAAATGCACGAAACAGTGTCACCTTTACTTACCGCATACATTAGTGCTGCACAACGTTATAAGAAAGTCATTTAAGCGAGAACCCACGCATTATTTATAAGCAGCACTATCATGTATTCTGTCAAGCAGATTGAGGCAATTGCTTAAAGAAAGCCGAATGCCGCGTAAAAGTAAACAGCAGCAAGGTTGAATCGCTTGGTGTAATGCACCGCGAAGAAAAATTCCGAGTGCAGGAGATTTCCACTCATGCGTTTTCCAGTGCATACTAGTTGCCGTGGAGTGTACGGATGTATCATTTGGCACGTTTACTCACATGTGGTGCGACATGCCCGATCATTTTGGAGCCTGTACCTTGTATACAACACACGAAGGTGGCATCGCGGTGCGTGAGAGCGCGAGTGGCTCTTTGTCGTATACGGCTCCTTGCTTTAAGTGCCTTGATCCCATAGCTTAATTTCCTTAAACATCCCGCAGCCAGGCTCGGAGGCAGAATTTTTAAACTTGTATTCCAAGAGCGTTTACTCGTGAACCACTTGAGCATCGTTCACAATCGTCCGATATTAAAACAAAGGATCACAGTAAGTAATGTAGGCATTAGAATATAGTCGAGTGTTTGACGGATTCCCGTCTGGCGAGAAGGGAACATAACATAAAAGAGGAGCACTCGCTAAAAAAGAAAAAAAGGAGAAACAATTGACGTTTCGGGGCCCGTACGGGCTATTAAACGTTAACTGTCCTTTACACTCGATCTCAAAACCTGGTGATAACCTGGAGGGTTTCGTCCAGAAATGAAGACGGACAATGGAACCGAGGTTGCTTATTAGATAAAAACCGATAACGTATTTACAATGCTTTCATATTGGAGAGTAAACGAAATATAATGAATGGTAGATGGCTTAGGAAGTATTCCTCTTTCATCTACCAACCCCTGCCATTTCACGCTAGCAGATAATGGGGATCACTCAAGGGCGAGAGGAGGAGAATCGGTGACGTCATTGGCTGGAGGGGCTCCTTTAAGTGGCATTTGCTCCTTCTTCAGTTGTATCTGACTATATGCGACTCTATAGGGGAAGGCAGCCAACAAAAGGGTCGTCCGGGATTAAACAGGTGTTTCCCGCTTCTTCTCGGCTTTTCTAGCAATCCGCCCGGGTCTCTCTAGGTAGTGGTCATCTCGCTGGTGCCGACTATTTCGTACTGCTTTTCGCTGTCCTGAATGCACTTCGAGGGCTCGCCTTCGACCGTGCTCACAGGTAACAGTTATGACTTCAGCGCCTGGTTGAGCGCGATGTTTGGCCCTTCCCATGCATGTATGATGGGCCAGCGGCAAGTAGATTACAGGAACAGCGGACACGGCTGAAATTTAAGCTGCGGTTCTGCCGACAGCTGTGCGCAACCACGTCCTTCCCAGAAGGCTGTGTTTCTTTAGGAAAAGCAGTTGGGGCGCACAATGGCCGCTCGCGCGCGCTTTTTATGGAACAGAGCCTGGACTTTAGCGCACGGACTGCGCGGATTTGATTACTTTTTGTATTTTGTAAGTAGTGTACTAAACATTCCCCTGTCATTTCTTGCTATCGCTCCCCTCTATACTTATCGCTATCCGCGGCTGGCAACATTCTTTTCCTTCACTTTTTTTAAACAAACCACTACTACTACTAGACAAGTCAGAGTGATGTCATGTACCTTGCGTGCATAGGCTGGCATCGGTTCTAAGAACTCGTTCACCACGGCTGTCGTGGTTTCGCCAACCACGGGTACCACATGCTACAGCTGTCAGTGATTCCGTTAGCACGATCCGATCAGCCCTCTTTAGATCGGCCATCTTCCCTGAAGTTCGCACGCCTTCTCACGCTGCACAGGTTATGCGATTCATGCTCTACTCTCATGGAACAAACCTTAGGCGGTACTCGGCACAATAAATAAAAGGGTGCTCTATGATGGTTGTTGCTGATAAGAAAGGAAATTTTTGGAAGTAATTCGAATGCCTGCCGAATTCCGCAGCCTCAACAAGGACTCAAACATCAGGTGCTTCAAAATTTCACCGCGTCGTCCAGGCAATACAGAATCTTAGCCGCAAACACCGTCAAAACCTATGGCGTCTTTTATGGTCTCTGTTAGGTTCCGGGTATTTCACGAAGAGGAGATGGCCTCGTCATTGAGAACCAAAGGGAAACAAGGAGATTACTGAAACTGGGATCAGCACTTTAAGGAATCCGCACTTTTTCGGTGACCGCTGGCTTCCTTCATACGAATGCCATAACGAGCCCCTCATGTCCCTGCCCTTCTCTGCTCACTACCTTAAAGGGCACCTAAAGAGGTTTTAAAATTCGAGTAGTTTAAAAGGACCGGACGTGTGAAACACACAGGCAAAACGTGCGAAATCGTTCTGGGCTAGAATTTGAAATAGTGGCGTAATCACCGAGTAATGCGGCGTTGGCGTTCAGGCTTCTCTGCAGCGCACAACACCGAACTGAGGCCTCGATAATAGACATTTTTGGCATACCGGAGACGTATTAGCGGAGACGTAATCCGGTTTTCCGGACGCCTGCTGCGCATGTGCCGTGGCATGGCTGGGGAAAGGTGGGCCAAAGCACCAGACGTGAAATTTCGGCAACGATGAGCTCACTATGAGTTCCTCAGCACTACTCCAACGCAGTGAGGAGAAGCCTGAACGTCGACGCGGTTTAATAAACTATTACGTCACCATTTGAAATGCTACTGCAAAAAAACTGTGCATGCTTTACCGAGAAGCTTCATAGATTCGAATTCTCGAAAACCCATTTCAGCTTCCCTTCAACGTGGGCCTCGGTTCTTGTAGTCTTGATGCATCATAAGAGGGCTCTCGCCCAGCTTCCGCGCTCAAGGTGCGGTCATGTTCCACGTGGTGGCGTTGGTGAGTGTACACCCGGTTTAGTATACCCCCGAAAGTCTAGAGAAGACTGGACAGACGGCACCGTGGCTCACTGGGTGCAGCACCGTACATGCAATTCAGAGGTTATGCGTTCGAATACCACCGGCGGTTTGTGGTTTGCTTTTTTGTACTTTTTAATCACTCACCTTTATTCCATAAAATATTTGAAATGTAGCAACCGTCCTGTCTTCGCCCGTCTTCGTCCCGTCCACATGCTACGTTTTTGTTTATAATTTGTCTGACCAACTGGCCCCTCAGTATACTCTGTTAATAAAAAAGGGTCATTTATTTCCTCGATTCCGGTGACTGTTGGCTTTCTTAATATGTTAATCCTTTGGGTCTTTTCTCAATCTGCAGGGCCCCCTGTGCCTCGCCAGAGGGAACTAAACCAGACGATAAGCGGCTTCCACCAGCGTAGACTTGAAGCTACTCTCCAGCCACAAAGCAGCCTACTCAACAGCAACCTACTCAATAGCAGCCTACTCAACAGCAGCCTACTCAAGAGCGGCCTACTCAACAGAAGCAATACTCAACAGCAGCAAGGTCATGGCCCCGTGGGCGACTGCTTTGTCTCTTTTTTCGAGGGGTAAGTTGCTTGTCCCTCGTAGCCGACGCGAAGCTTTCCTTTTTCCTTTCTTCTTTCTGGGGCACTCCCGCGCATTCGAAACAACTGTGTCTGCATGTTTCTCAGCCCGCATGTCGATATGCACCGTATACCGCGTGCGAGCGGCGGCATTAACCATGATCCGCCTTCTCACCTCTCTCCTTTCACGAGCTTGTGTGCCATTCATATGATATGATAAGGCGGCCACCATCAGGTTTCCTTTCCTAATGCCCTACGTGTTATTTCTTCCTCGCCGACTGTTTCCCGCAAGAGTTCGTGCCGGTGACCTACTCTGCGCCGGTGAACGGCTTGCGGCCTACCGCTTGCACGCCGCACCATTTTTCGCATATGTATCCCCTGCGTAAACGACAACGAAGGACCCGCATGTGGTAAAATGTGAGCAGTGCAAGCAACGGCGTGGTAATCAAGAATAATGGTACAACATAATTAGTCGCACAGTTCAAGAAGATCGGGACACCGAGCAAACAAAACTCAGCGGTTCAGGTATTAAGATGCATGCTTGAAACTCTAGTACAGTCTGCGTCTCCCTGTAGAGCTCTCGAGCAGTCTACATCAGGTGATAAAAAAAATCATACGACGGTTACGACTGTGTGACGCGATATTCAGTGATAGTTGTTAAGCGTCTAGTTTTGGGGATATTCACAGGTAGAAAAGATACATTGAAGATAAGTTATGCACCCCTATACACTGGCAGGCGGCTGATCCAAACAGACACCCGTAGGCTCATGCGACCCAGGTTGACCGCGAGTGCGTTAATGACCGGTGGGTGTGTTAATGACATCCATTCACCCGGTTGATGTCATTAACGTTAATGACATCCACCCACCCGGTTAAGACGACGACGTCGACGCGCAAGCCAGGGACGGGCGCCTGACAGCTGTTGCTGTAAAGCTTGACTTGGACAGCAGCCCATGATTTCTGGATAAGTACTATAGTGCCAATGTGGCTTGTACAGTCATCCACATGTCTAGAGCGATCGAATGGCGCGCTCTGTTCTACATGTATGACAATAGGGGAAAGTGGAAGGTGACAAGGGAGAAAGGCGGGGGTGAAATAGAGAAGGTGTCTTCTTCGGGTCAGCTTTCGCGTACACGCTAGATATAACCGGAGCTAAACCATTAGCAATTTTTTTTTGACGGGTAAGTTGCTGGTCCCTCGTAGACGGTATCCACTGACATCGCACAACGCACGGGCGCCTTTTTTTTTTGAGTTCCGGCTCCATCAAACGCGGCTTCCGCGGCAGGATTGAAACACGGGTCATCATCATCATCAGTCTTACTACACCCACTGCAGGGCAAAGGCCTCTCCCAGGTCTCTCCAATTAACCCTATCCTTTGCCAGCTGCATCCACCCTTTGCCTGCAAACTTCTTAATCTCATCCGCCCACCTAACCTTCTGCCGCCCCCTGCTACGCTTACTTTCTCTTGGAATCCACTCCGTTACCCTTAAGGACCAGTGGTTATCTTGCCTTCGCATTACATGCCCTGCCCAAGCACATTTGTTTCTCTTGATTGCGACTAGGATGTCATTAACCCGTGTTTGTTCCCTCACCCACTCTGCCCGCTTCCGATCTCTTAACGTTACACCTATAATTTTTCCTTCCATGGCTCGCTGCGTTGTCCTTAACTTAAGCTGAACTCTTTTCGTTAGCCTCCACGTTTCTGCCCCGTAGGTGAGTATCGGTAAGATTATGCTGTTGTACACTTTCCTCTTGAGGGAAATTGGTAAACTGCCACTCATGATCTGCGAGAATTTTCCATATGCGCTCCACCCCATTCTTATCCTTCTAGTTATCTCTCTCTCATGATCCGGATCAGCTGTCACTACCTGCCATAAGTAGACGTATTCCGTCACAATTTCTAGGCTCTCGCTGCCAATTGTGAACTGTTGTTCCCTTGCTAGGCTGTTGGACATTACCTTGGTTTTCTGCATGTTAATTTTTAGACCCATCGATCTGCTCTGCCTGTCTAACTCATTGATCATGATTTGCAGTTCACCTCCTGAGTGACTCAGCAAGGCAATGTCAACAGCAAATCGCAGATTATTTAGGTATTCTCCATTTATTCTTATTCCCAACTGTTCCCAATTCAGGCCTCGAAATACCTCCTGTAAGCATGCGGTGAACAGCATTGGCGAGATCGTGTCTCCTTGCCTGACGCACTTCCTTATTGGAATTTTATTGCTGACTTTATGGAGGACTATAGTAGCTGTGCAGTTGCTATATATATATATCTTCCAGTATTTTGACATAAGGCTCTTCTACCCCCTGATTACGCAATGCCTGCATGACTGCTGAGGTTTCCACTGAGTCTAATGCTTTCTCGTAATCAATGAAAGCTATATATAGAGGTTGGTTATATTCTGCGCATTTCTCTATCACCTGATTGATAGTGTGAATATGATCTATTGTGGAATATCCTTTACGAAAGCCTGCCTGATCATTTGGTTGATTGAAGTCTAACGTTACCCTGACTCTATTAGCGATTACCTTAGTAAATACTTTGTAGGCAACGGATAGTAAGCTGATTGGCCTGTAATTTTTCAAGTCCTTGGCGTCTCGCTTCTTATGAATTAAGATAATGTTTGCATTCTTCCAAGCTTCTGGTACAGTCGAGGTCATAAGGCATTGCATTGCGTATACAGGGCGGCTAGTTTTTCTAGCACGATGTCCCCTCCATCCTTAAACAGATCTGCTGTTACCTGATCTTCCCCAGCTACTTTTCCCCTTTTCATTGCTTCTAAGGCTTTCTTTACTTCATCTTTCGTTACTGGCGGGATGACGCATTGCTGTGCACTGCTGTTTTTCTCATTAACGCTCTGATTACATTGCTACTGTACAGGTCTGTGTAGAGCTCTTCGGCTACGTTAACTATCTTGTCCATATTGCTAATGACATTACCCTGCTTGTCTCTTAATGCATACATCTGGTTTTTTACCTATGCCTAGTTTCCTCTTCACTGTTTTTAGGCTACCTCCGTTCTTTATAGCATGCTCGATTCTCTCCATATTAAACTTCCTTATGTCGGCTACCTTGCGCTTGTTTATTAACTTTGATAGCTCCGTTAGTTCTATTCTATCGGTAGGGTTAGATGCCCTCATGTTTTGGCGCTTCTTAATCAGATCTTTCGTCACCTGAGATAGCTTCCCGGTATCTTTTCGAACTGTCCTACCGCCTACTTCTACTGCGCACTTCGTAATTATCGATGTCAGATTATCGTGCATTGAATGAACATCAAGATCATCTTCCTCAGTTAAAGCCGAATATCTGTTTTGCAGCGCTACCCTAAACTCCTGTGCTTTCCCTCTTACGGCTAACTCGTTAATGGTCTTCTTCACTAGCTTCTTCCGTTCCCTCTTCAAGTCTAAGCAAATTCTAGACCTTACCATTCTGTGGTCGCTACAGCGCACCTTTCCGAGGACGGCCACATCCTGAATGATGCCAGGTTTAGCGCATAGTATGAAGTCGATTTCATTTTTAATCTCACTATTGGGGCTCTTCCAGGTCCAGTTCCTTTTTTCTCGTTTGCGGAAGAAGGTATTCATGATCCGTAAATTATTTCTATCCGCGAATTCGACTAATAACTCTCCCCTGCTATTTCTAGAGCCTATCCCATAGTCACCTACCGTGTGGTCGTCAGCCTGCTTCTTGCCCACCTTCGCATTGAAGTCGCCCATCAGTACTGTGTACTGCGATTTTACTTTATTCATTGCCGATTCTACGTCCTCATAGAAACTTTCAACGGTCTGGTCATCATGGCTGGATGTGGGTGCGTAGGCCTGCACCACTTTCAGCTTGTACCTCCTATTCAGCCAAATTACTATAGCTGCTACCCTCTCGTTAATACTGTAGAACTCTTCTACGTTGCCAGCTATATCCTTATTGATGAGGAATCCCACACCTAGTTCTCGTCTATCCTCTAACCCGCGATAGCACAGTATGTGTCCGTCCTTTAGTACTGTATACGCCTCACCTGTCCTCCTAATTTCGCTAAGCCCTATCGCATCCCATTTAATTCCCGCTAGTTCCTCAAACCGCACTGCTAGGCTAGCCTCACTAGCTAAAGTTCTAGCGTTAAACGTTGCCAGGTTCAGATTCCAATGGCGGCCTGTCCGGAACCAGAGATTCTTATCACCCTCCGCTGCGTCACAGGTCTGACCGCGGCCGTGGTCAGTTGCTCTGCAGCCGCTGGGGACTGAGGGCCGAGGGTTAATTGGTTTGATCATAGAAGGTTGTGGCCAAGTACTACACCAGGGTGGCCAAATCCTGCTCTGGTGTGAGAGTGCGTTGTCGGTTCTGGTCACCGAGGTCAGGCCGCACTCCAGGCCTGGTTATGCAATTCCATCGACACGCGGATTTCTTTTTTTTTTAAACCGGGTGGAGAATTGCGCGGCACCAGGATTTGAACCCCGGTCCTCTTGCACGCGAGGCGGATGTTCTACCTCTACGCCATCGCTGCATCTGAACACGGGTATTCCGGCTCAGTAGACGAAAGCATTACCCATTAACCCCCCCCCCCTTCACCCCCCCCCCTGGTGGGTATATATACTCGACCGAGTCGCGAGAGGAAGAGGCAGTCACCGCGCTTTTCCGTTCCTAATGGCATTTTTTTTTAGCGGTGCCAGTAGGAGTAAGTTTTGAGTGGAGGTGTATGCAATGCAGCTTGCTTATTGCTGCAAGGACCGTTGAAACATAAGCTTCTGAAGAGGCAGTAGTGTTGTTGCAGTCAAAACAAGCGGACCACCACTTGCGGGTCGCTTGTCAACTGCGATTTCGATACTGAGAAATAAATAGAAAAAATCTTAGTGAAACCTAGGCTTTTAACAGCACTCACCTTAGAATGGTAGGGTCCTGTCGACGCAGTGCTTCTCTCCGTCGAAACTTACAGGGATTTTCGCACATCCAAACGCTCGTAAACACGTGACCGTGGCATGGAGTGAACTTAACTACGGCTATAACTCTAGTTTGATTTGCACGAAGTATGCCATGAGTATGCCAGTCGGCGGTTTCATCTACCGGTCGACATCGGTTTTTATATGGAGGCTCTTGGATACAGTTCGCCTGCCTCTCGTCACCGCGTTGCCGTTTGCTTCCGTGCTTTATATCCGCTGCGCCGGCGCCTCTGAGCTGCCACTGAGAAACACGTTACAGACGGGGCTTCCCGTGTGGAAACGGAATCGTTTAAACCTGGCCTTAAACATTAGACGCCTAGCTAATGGGACTGCTCTCGCGAGGCAAACCAATGCGCTGGTTTATACTGTTAAGTCAGCGCCGTGTTTTTACAGAGCTCTGTAAAGTGTTGGTTATGGTTTCTGGACATCCGTGCATTAGCAAGCCACGTCAGCAGCTTGCCTTTTCATCATTTTTTCTCGCTCTATTTTTCACTTAATCTTTCTGTGAAACGGAGGATCCAATGCCACAGTGCAGAATATAAACTCTGTGGTATAATTTAATTGTTCATAAAACTAGCATTTTTTTTACGAAAAGAAGACACTATTTGCCAATGTATACAAACAGAGCGGCCTGTAGTTTCAAAGCGTGTTTTTACCTATGAATTAAATGGAACTGAGCTGCCTGGCATTGCGACTACTTAAGTAGCGCACCGCTATAACTGCACGGAATCAGGCAAGACACGACAGAGATGATTAGAATGATCTGGCGAGCCTCTGTATTGAGGCCGTGAATCCGAGTCAGCCTCGAGCATGACACTGGCCCGGAAGGTGAAAAAGATATCGCTGAAAAAATCGCCCGCTGTTCTCCACTTTCCAAGAGTGCCGACTGTAAAAGTTGACTAGTGGCACAGGCAGGGGCCTATTGATTTACATTCTTTTTTGGCTGCCCCACCACACTTTTTGTAAATGTTGGCTGAAATTTCCTCTACCCTTCTCTTCTCTCTGACTAACAATTTCCATATTTACTCACATAATGAAAGCGCTGTATCCGCAGAGATCTCTAAACATTTCAGCGGTGCGTTCACATACGCGTGGCAAAATGTTCAGAAAAATCGTACTTCTTCACAGCCAAATTAGGGGCGACGTGTTCATTATATTCGTGTGGGTTCAGTATGTGAATAGATACGGCATGCATTCTAGTGTTGTCTTTCCCGTGACACGCAGATTTGTTTCCTCCCAACATCGATCTCCCTATAGGCTGGTGCTCACCGAAAACAAAACGTGCTCTACTGAGCTTTGTGTTGTCCGCAAGGAGCCAAGAACACCAATAAGGCGGTCTCCTGAGCTAGCCAGTGGCTTTATCCTCAGCCCTGGCGCACCTAGCGGCTGCTCCAGCGGCATCGGCGCCGTTTGCACGCGGCCCACGCGCGCGACGTGGAGGCGGCGGCGGACCGTGAGGACTCGGAGAGGAGGAATTAAACGAGGCAGAGCGCGCGGCCCGCGTCGTCCGCGTGCATCAGCTACCGGCGGCCGCATGCAAACTGGCGGCTTCATGGCCCACCCAGAGCAGACGGCGCCAAAACAGAGCCCTCTCCATGCGCAACACGCGCCGCGCGGAAGCCACGAAATGGACGCCGAGAGACGGACCAAGCCTAGCCACGCTCGGAGATAGCTGGCTGTTTTCGCGGACAGCGCGATAGGGCTGCTGAGGTACGCGCTCCCTGCCATAACAAACAAGAGCGCCCGCGCGGTGAAAAACAAAAGAACGAGAGAAAAATAAAAGGTCAGGATGAAGACGCTTCTTTGCAACCCCTCCCTTCCTCTCCCCTCCGTCTTCTGCTTTCCGGTTTCCTCGTCGAGTTCTTGCTCTGCGCCTGACGACACTGGGCCCCAGCTCCGGATTCTGAGTGCTAGGTATACACAGATACTCACGGGCTCGCGCGCACGCGGTTTGAGCGAGGGTGACCGCGTGTATAGACCCGAAAGACAACGCGGCCGCGTCCTGTTTACGCTCGGGGCTTGCGCACCGCGCGCTAAGATGTAGGAGCTGTAACGCGGGACTCCAGTAGCGGCTCGCGGAAGCAGGAGCACATACAGCGAAGGGGGACGCGAGGGGTTGAGGGAGTGTTAGGCGGGGGAAGCCGCGCCCGCCACGTACAAGGCAAGAGGGGGGTGCTGAGGGGGACGGCGCTCTCGTCTGTCGGTGCGCGGGCAGATAGATCTCCCTCCGTCAACGCCGCACACCGCAGCACCGCAGGCGCGCGTAAAAAGGCTCGGGGAGAAGAAAACAGAAAGGAAACGCAAGACGCGGCCGGCGCCTGCTCGAAACAACTCTCGCTCAGAACGAGTCCGTCCAACGGCGGCAACGGTGGCGGCGGCGGGGCGGGCAAGCTGGCTGGCTGGGCCGTCTACGTCGTCGGAGAGTTGCCGCCGCCGCCGCCGCGCCTGTCGCCCGCGGCGCCGTGCTCTTTTTCTCGCGTCCAACCTCGAGACGAGAAGCAGCGCGCGCCTGGCCTGACAGATAGGAGCGAGAGGATGACGTGTCCCAAAAGCCTCCTCGAAGCGGGTGGCCCCGCAGGCGTAGCTGCCAACCCAGTAGTTTATTGTCGCGGCCCGCGAAGATGTTGTCTTGTGCAGCGGCGGCCGCTCTCTCTCTCTCTCTCTCTCTCTCTCTCTCCCCCTCTTCCCCACCTTCTCCCCCTGACCGCGCCACTGTATACACTTCTTTGCACGTCCGCTGATGGACGAGACGGCCGCCGTGCGCCCTGAACGACGCGGCGGGTTTATTCCACCCAGGGGAGACGGAGCGAGAGCGAGGCTGTGATACCACGGCCTGCGGTTGATGGGAACCCGCTGTCTTGGCGGTGGACGTGGGCGTACCTGTATGCGTTGACGTCTTAATGCGAAAGCTTCGTCGTCGGCACAGTTTCGACGTCAAAACAAAGGGAAGCGTCCAGTGCAGGGACGATGCGAACTAAAGCGAAGCTCTTTTATAGGTCTGCTTGAGGGTCCTAAACAGTTTCAAGAGCAACCCTCTTACTTGCTATGTTGTTGCGGTTTGAAAGGACAGCAAGTTATGAATTCGTTAGGAGTACAGCTTAAGCCCGGCGTAAACCCGCTCATGAGAAAGAATAACTATTTCTAGGTTACTTGTGCACGCAAGTGGCTGGAACTTGCGTATACTTGCGAGGAATTATTTTTGTCCAGGCATTCAGAGCGTCTCCTAAAAGGCGCTCCAGTCAGGCTCATTGTTCAAGTACTATGAGCGCCGGTTTACGCTGTCATAATGCTCTGTGAAAAGGCTCTTAGCGTGCGATGTAAACATGGCCGGTGTGGGCCATCCGCGTGACTGGCCGTTGCGGAAGTGTGCCCATGGTTTCATCTATCCCATACCTTCTACTAGTTTTGCGCAATCGCGACCAATTAAAGACAAATTAATAGCCGCGACCCTTGCTTGCGGGACAACTGGCGAGCGGGCGATTTTGCTCGTACCTCTCGTGATAGAACGCCAGGAACTGAGCAGACACGTCAGGATAATTGAGGAAAAACTGCCGCGAATTCCGCAATGGAAGCATCATCAAAGGTAAATGAGATGCGATGAGGCATTTCAGTCGAGAGCAGCGCAGTGAGGTAGTATACTTTAACCATGAAAGATTGTGATGGCCGCTTTTCGAAATAATGAAGTAATGCTTGCGTTTCTCTCATTCAATTGTTGTTGTAGTAATTTTGTGCTCGCATTCGAAATAAACTTTCTGCAGAAAGTTGGGTGAGCGGATTAGATTATGAAGTTTTTAGGAATACGGTAGCCGCAGCTGGCAAAGGCCAGGGTTAATTGGATAGATATGGGAGATGTTTCCGCCCTGCAAAAGGTGCCGTCAGGACGATGATGATAATGATTCGAAATATCCTTTTCTAATTCAGATCGTCCTTGATGGTGCAACAAAAAAAGCTTGCATGAAACCGGTGGCAGTTACACCCGGCATCGGGATCCCTTGTTCACTGCCATCATTGTCTTTCTTTCAGCACCGGGCATGTCGCAAGCGGCGGCAGTAGTGGGACCCTAGCTGCCGGGACAAGAGGAACGGGCCGAACAGGAGAAACGAGGAGGAATAAGCCCAAACGTAAAGGCCCGGAAACGAGCCACTAGTCACGAGGAGAAAGCTACAAAGGCGCCACAAATGTAGTTTAACCACAGATAGTGTTTTATTAAAATGTGTGATCTTTCTAGTCCTTACAAACTTGTCGAGTGACTTGTGGTTTTCTTTGCTTGCTTGATTTAGGACCGCTCACAGACTGCGTTTATAAGAGAGACTGCGAGAATTAGGACGAAACCTGGCTGAAATACCGGCCATGACAACTTCATGCGTAAAAGGAGCGAGATGTAGGCAGGGGTCATATACATAACCGTGCCTTCACTCTGCTGTTTTCACGAGATCTTCCATAAGCCATCGTAAATTGTACTGAGGATAGCTTGTTCTTCGTTATTTACTACTTCTTGTCTCTGTACTTCCTATCTTGGCATAGGCGGTGCAGGTTGGACATTATTTGTCAGGAACTCAGTTCACTAAGCACTGTGAACCGAGTACTGCTAGAAATTTGAAATTTTTAGCAAATACATGTTTGCCATAGGCCGAGGCTAAAGGTGACGTAAAAGTCACCTGACAGGGCATTCGGCACAGCAGATTACAAGTGCAAAACAAGATGGCGGGCATGGAGCAAAACAAAACTCAGTCATTGGTCGCGGATACATTGCGCATACAAACTCATTTAAATACACTTTACGTGCATAAAACGAACAGATACAAGATCATAAATGCGATGACACAGCAGGAATAGGGCGCAAGTAATCACACATGTTCCACAAAGTATAGTTTAATTTTTTTCCTGAAAGATGACAAGGATATTGTTGAAGAACAAATATGCAATGGTAACTGTTCAGAAGGTTCGGGATTTGGCAGTGAATTAACTGCTCACCATTCCCGGTTCTTATACGAGGTTTTAGGAAGTTGACTTTTCTTAAACCATAGTGTGCATCTGTATTGGTAAACGTATTTAAAGACGCACTACAATCGGTTTTGTATTGCATGTATATAAATTCGTAGAGTCGTTGATTATAGAGCGCTGTTATACTTAATATCTGACTTCTTTTAAAGTACGCTAAAACAGAGTCATATCTTGATAGATTGTAAATGAAACGGAAGCCTTTTTTTTTGAAGAATATAAACCTTTTCCATTGTTTTCGTGCCTACTCCCCATACTAACAAACAGAACTGCCCGCGAGACTGTACCGTGGAAAAATATAGTTGCTTCCTCAAATGTATTGGGAGAAGGGGTCTGCATGTAACACCAACGGGGGTTTTCGTGAAGCAGCACGCATAAATATTTATGTGCTGAAACACGTTCTAGGGGGCTAGACTGGAAGGAAAGCAGGATAGAATTAATTGTTGGTTTATTGATAGCTGAAAAAATTACATATTTCGTTTCGTTAACATTTAACATCAGCTGGTTGGCACAAAGTCATTCCGACAGATCTTCAAGCCATTTGTTTGCCAGAGACATTAGAGCGGGTTTTGTTAGGCAAAAAATGCACTACTGTCATCGGCATAGAGCAATAAATTAGAAGTTCCAGGGATAGCAATGATGTCATTAATATATATAAAATAATAAAGGGTCTAAGATGGAACCTCGAGGAACCCCATATTTTATGAACTCCATATCCGAGGAAATATCATTCAAAACGACAAATTGAGAACGGTTGGACAAATAGCTGCGAAATAGCTGGAGTGCGATGCCTCTTATTCCGTAGTGCGGTAATCTTTGTAAAAGTTTTGGATTTTTAATTGAGTCGAAAGCTTTGTTAAAATCCAGAAAAATTCCTATGGTAATCAACTGCATTTCTATGTTATATACTAACTTATCTTTAATGAATGCTAGTGCATATTCAGTTGATTTCCCCTTCTGGAAACCATACTGGGCTGCAGAGAGCAGCGCATTTTCAGTTAAGTGCTTAGTTAACCTTGTATTAATTACTTTTTCTACTATTTTGGAAAACAGCGGGAGCACCGATATTGGACTGTGGTTATTGATGCAGTCGGCACCACCGCCTTTGTGAAGAACTATGACTTAAGCGATATTCATTTTATCTGGAAATATTCCGGTAGATAACACCTGATTTGTTAAGTGGCATAGGACTTCAGAGAGAATATCAGAAACAGCTTTGATTGGCACTGCAGAAATGCCATCAAAACCAGAAGAACTGCTATTTTTAAGCCCGTTGATTAGGCAAACAATTTCAGTTTCTGCGGTAGGGTAAAGGAACATGGAGTTGGATGGGTTACATTGAATATACTTTTCGAACTCATAAGAACCACGAGCAGTAAAAGATCCAAAAGTTAAAAAATGTCTATTGAACTCATTGCTCAGAGGAGCACTGCCAAACATTTGGTTATCGATATTTAATTCAGCGGGTGTAAAGGTATGACGTTTATCAAGCAAACTTTTTACAGCGCAACAAGGCTTTTGAGGATCATAGCAAATGTCAGCAAATTTGTTGGCATAATAGCGAATGCGTGCTTACTTTATATCGGTAACCAACTTGTTGCGGTTTTTTTTTGTATTCCGCGAACAACCCTTTATCTCTGCATGATAAAAATTTGTGAAAAAGAGCATTTCGAGCTTTTATTTTTAGCAGTAGCTCGCAAGCAATCCAAGGTTTTCTGGCTCTTTTGCTTTTCTTTATAGTTACAAGGGGGAATGCGATATCGTATAATTCTATTATTTTTTCTGAGAATCTTTCGTACAACTCATTTTGGTTTTGGAGTTCAAAAGGTTCGTGCCAGTCTACAGCGGCTACAAGAGATCGGAACGTTTCAATACCTCTCTTTGTTATCATTCGAGTAGTGCTTGCAGTATTTGTGCATCGACAATCTCTACACCGCCCTCTTGGTACAAAACAGAAAATAGATAAATGATCGCTGATGCCACTGGCAAGAACACCAGCCATTGTTTTTTCGTGATCGCAACTTAACAGAGGTCTATTAATGACTCGGTATTGACAGTGACACGGTTTGGGGCATTGATAACAATGGAGAAGCCATAACAAGACAGAATATCAATGAAAGTGCCAGATGCTTGTGAGGGGCTAAGCAAGTTAATGTTAAAATCACCCATAATTATAACAGGAAGTCCTAGTACAGAAAGTTTTTTTGGCATTAATTCAAGAATCCTGATAATTCTTCGTAAGAACCTGACGGCGGTCTGTAAACAACGCCATACATGAATGCCCTGGATTTGAGAAAAAGCGATTCAATGTTCTGGTTCAAAAGTGTGTAGTAGGATGCAACTTCATAACAAAGGCCTTGTTTAATATAAATTGTAACACCACAGACTATTCTAACTTTTCTGCATAAAGCTTCACATCTATAACCATCAAAAAGCACTATATCATCAGAATCCCTGAACCAGGTTTCTGAAAAACCCAAAACATCAAACTCATGCTTTAATGAAGATAAAAAACTGCAAACCTCTTCATCCTTGTTACGCAAACTGTGCGCATTCAGGTGATCAAAACGAAAAACTTGGACTGCTTTTTCAATGACAAAGAAATGCTGCGAAAGGATTCTATGTCATGATAGAGAAGACCAGCGTCAAGACCTGCCATTCTGCTGAAAAATCGGCCACAGCAGTAAACGCTCGCCGCTTATCATTACATTTATTCCAGATCGGGTTCATCGTAGATCCGAAGAACCTTATCGCCTTCTGCCCTACGAGCGAAAATTCGCCCGTCTTTCTGCCACACGAAGGCATAGTTAAGTTCGGTTCTTTTTGAGCGGGCTGGCCAGAGTAACCGTTTGTTTTCCGCGGTCAAGTTGTCCAGAAGCTTCACATCCGAATCCTTTGTCATGACAGCAGTACGACATTTCATAATAATAATAATAATTGGTTTTGGGGGGAAGGAAATGGCGCAGTATCTGTCTCATATATCGTTGGACACCTGAACCACGCCGTAAGGAAAGGGTAAAGGAGGGAGTGAAAGAAGAAAGGAAGAGAGAGGTGCCGTAGTGGAGGGCTCCGGAATAATTTCGACCACCTGGGGTTCTTTAACGTGCACTGACATCGCACAGCACACGGGCGCCTTAGCGTTTTTCCTCCATAAAAACGCAGCCGCCGCGGTCGGGTTCGAACCCGGGAACTCCGGATCAGTAGTCGAGCGCCCTAACCACTGAGCCACCGCAGCGGGTACGACATTTCATCCATTTCTGTTTTAGAGATGCCAGACGAAATCTAGCAATAATCACTGATTCCTTTTTCCAGCTTTCGCTGGCAAGCGATGCAGGGCTTCAAGATCCGAGTCCTCTAGGGTTGGGAGTTGTAGCGACGCCGCTAGGCTATTCATTACCTCAAGAAGGTTTTCATGTTGTTCCTGAACGATTCCATGCACTTCCATGTTCAGTCTGCGGTTGTACTGCTCTAATTCATTCATCTGAAGACGTATTTGCCTGGCTGCTGGGGATTTTCCAGTTTAAATGTTTTCTACACCCTTTTCTTTAGGGCAGCCATGTCGTTCTTTTGTTTCTTAAGATTTTCTAGCACGGTATCATACTGGTCGGAAACCAGCTTAATTAAGTTTTCAATTCCATCAACTTTCGCAAGAAGCTCACTGAGTGCGTCGACCTTTGCCACAAGAGGAAGAAGCAGAGAAAGTTTGTCATTTAGATCCTTTAGCTGGCGCTCAATGTTAGCATTTTCAGCTGGCGAAGCAGCAGCTGGGCCACTTTTCCTTTGCACGGAATCACAACTTCGGCATTTCTATGTCGACTTAACAGAGACACCCTTGTTTCGAAAGCTCGACGCAGACCCTCCCGAACATTTTCCAAGGTGATAAGGATAGTTACATGTGGAGCATACTAAGCACTTTTCGTCATCAATCACATCCTCATGGCAGGCTAAACATTCCGACATGATTCTCAAATGAGGGTTGACTGAAGAAGACAACAGGAAACAAAACTGCAGCGGCAGCAGCCGCGCTGCAAAACGAAGTTTAGAGGAGGTATTCTAAAAAACGCCAATCTGCAAGAGTGTTGCGTGGCAGTTAGCGTAGATCCCCAGTTTGCTGCCTGCCGCCCCTGCTGTGTGCAAATGTCGGCGCAGCTTGTGGATGCAGCCTTTTTAGGCACGGCCAGGGAACCTCGATGCGCCGGAAGATGACCAACTGGTGGCCAAGTCAGCAGTCCTTTTCATGTGGCGGGGGGAAAGTCTGGTTCAACCAAGAATCCGGCGAAGCCACGATCGAAACAGGCGAATCTGCAAGAGTGATGCGTGGCAGTTAGCGTATAGATCCCCAGTTTGCTGCCTGCCGCCGCTGCTGTGTGCATTGACTGATTTAGCCGTCTATGCAAAAAGCTAAGTGCGCTGAATAGCGCTGCTTAAGCAGGTCAGCCGATCTAGCTTAGTACACGATGAAAAGCTCCTTCAGCCTTGGGTGCTGCTCAAAACCACAATGAGCATGAAAATGTCGCCGCAAGGAGCTCGCCAACTTTCTGGTGTGATTGTGGGTTCGCTGCTGCGTGCAGAAGTGTATTATTTGGCTCAGGCGTTCATGCAACACATTGCAATGATTGAGCATGTTGTTGTCCCTGTACGGAAGGTGTTTCAGAGCCCCTTTAAACAACATTTCGGATGTTTAGAGCCTCTTCGGCCTCTTCACGCCATGACGTTGATGTCCGTGGGGCGATGCAACTTTAGGTAAAGGCCTTTTTGTGCTCTTTTTTTTTTGTCGGAGGACAGAGATCGCCGTTTCTAACACGGTGCGAGCGACCTGCCTATGTTATGTATAATATCTGAATCTATGAACTCTGCACAAACCGGTTTACGAGGTTAGTTGCTGTTTCCGTTAGTCTCACGGTACTGAAGCCCCACCGGTGCTACTATTTTTCGCTGTGTTCTGCTAAAGCACAGGATTTAGTGCTAAGTGGTGCATTCAGGCATTAGATAAAGGCAGCAAGTCGCTTGGACTGCTACCAAGCGCGTGCAGCAAATAATAATAATAATAATAATAATAATAATAATAATAATAATAATAATAATAATAATAATTGGTTTGGGGGGAAAGGAAATGGCGCAGTATATGTCTCATATAGCGGTGGATACCTGAACCACGCCGTAAGGTAAGGGCTAAAGGAGGGAGTAAAAGAAGAAAGAGGTGCCGTAGTGGAGGGCTGCGGAATAATTTCGACCCCCTGGAGATCTTTAAGTGCACTGACATCGCACAGCACACGGGCGTCTTACCGTCTTGCCTCCATAAAAACTCAGCCGCTGCGGTCGGGTTCGAACCCGGGAACTCCGTATCAGTAGCCGTGCGCCCTAACCACTGAGCCACCGCGGCGGGTGCGGTAAAAACCTATGTTAAGTTATTGTTAAAAGCAAAAACAAAAACCTGTCGTTCACTCTCTTGGACTCCACAGCATTCACATGTGTAATGACTTCGGCATAGAGTGGTAGCCGTATATATTGTCTAGTACGCACTGCTTTTCGATGCCACAAGATCCAATGAGGCGGAATCCGTCTTCCAGCACTAATCTGACTAAGGTATTATCAGCCATGGGAAAGCATCGCCTCATGGATGGACCAGTTGTAAATGCGTAAGCCGTGCCCAACAGTACTAAATCTTTATTGCTCAGAATATCGCAAACACGATATGAGAACAGTAAGCTGGAAGAGTGGTAGGGCGTGCCCTCAGAGCAGCAGTGGCAGGGTGTTTCTTTAAAGGTCCGCTAGGAGGCTCAACACCTGCAAGCAGGATCTACCTGATAGAAAATTACATATAATAATGTTCGAAATTCTTCTTTAGCTGGAACGTTGTTCCAGATATGCGCATGAGGATTCCCGGTTCATTTAACTGGAACTTAATTCTTCCCAAATTTTACTCATTTCAGTAACCTGCAGCTCGCTTCCATTTATTAAACTGAACATTTTAAACGGTTTCATTTAAGTTGAACAGGAGCCTATGTGGAACCAGATCAAGAGTGTGAATTTGAACAGCATGCACACTGACAATGGAACCAACGCTGTTTGGCCTGACCGGTAATCACATTCTCAGATGCGAATCGGACCCCATCGTGCATGCATACGACAGGTGAAAGGTGAAAGAGCAAGAACGTACGTTACATTAAAAGAGAAAAAAGTTGCGAGAAAAAGAGATAATTGAAAAGGATCGCGCAGCCGAGCTCCACACAAAGCCACGGCGAAGAACTGCGTGGATCGTGTAATAAGACAGCGCCAACTACTGTCTGGATCCTGTACATTTCATGTTCGTGTGCGTTCCCTGCATGACTGCGTAATGTCTTGATT
Organism: Amblyomma americanum; assembly: GCF_052857255.1. NCBI lineage: Eukaryota > Metazoa > Arthropoda > Arachnida > Ixodida > Ixodidae > Amblyomma > Amblyomma americanum. Next base: position 143,334,249 of record NC_135499.1, on the reverse strand, counting down.
TCAGAAAGGCTTCTCGTTTATCCCTGTGCACTCTTGCATTTTGCTTTCGGAGTCAGAGCAAAATACGACATTTTGAGTGTGTTGTGAGTTTCATATACGTCCAGAGCGGAATGACAGGGCAGTACCAAATAATTTTTATATATTTGTTTGTTGGGGTCTATTTAATATTAAGCAGAAATCAATGATCTGCGACCTTGTGCCGCGTTTTATGCTACTCGCCCGCAAAGTAAATCTGGTTTTCTGTGCATTCCAGGAAATTCATTTCAAGGGTGACTGCATATGTTTTAAAAATCGACGAGCTTAAAGAGGTCGAATCTGTGAAACTTGCCGGTAAAGCATACAAAGTCCTTTCGAGCTAGCATTTGAAATGGTGACATAAGCGCCGAATGAAATCGGGACTGCCATCAAGCTTCTGTGCAGCTCCAGCTCCAAGTGAGGTGGGGGGGGGGGGGGGGGGGGGCATCGGGCATCATGACGTCATCGAAGGTACCCTACATTTCCAACGCATAAACGCTTGCTTTCATGAAAAAAAAAACGCCACCGAATGCAAAGGCCTCCTAGCGTTTTGTTAGGCGCTATCGAACTAGGTACTGCAGGGTGTGGTTGGCGGCAGCGCAAATTTGAAATCTTACCTTTCGTGACGTCACATGGAGCTTCCCCGCACACCTCCGGTGCTGTGAGGAAAAGCACAAACGTTTAATCGTCGATTACGTCGCTATTTTAAATGCTAACGCAAAAACACTTGGCATACTTACCTGCAGGCTATACAGATTTGAATCCTTGAATAGCTCGGAATTCTCGAAAAGTGGTGCATTTGCCCTTTAAGCGATCTTTTAAGTTTATTTGTAAGGCTAAGAAGGCTACCCAACCCCAGCCACTCCGCGCCGTGGGCTCTTCTACTACCAAGACCACGTACACGGTATACCCGACAGGTTACCAGGGTAAACAACAGGACCACTGCACAGTGGCCGACGCAAGCGTTGTGTTGCTGGCAAACGAAGAGAAAAGCAAGAAAAACGCAGGGCCTCTCGTGATTGTGCGCATGTCCCGCGTCCACTGCGAGCTGGCGCTATCGTGGGTCCGGCTTCGCGCGCGCACCGAACCGCGCTAATCGGACAACGGCCGGTGGCAAATCGGCCCGCGAGCATGACCCGCGGTCCGGTTGAAAGGGCGGCCCGACCCCTCCTCGAGAGCGGCGACGCTTGACCCTCGGGGGTCAAGCCGCGCGTTTTTCGGCGCTCGCGCTGCTTCGATTGCGGCCTCGTTTCATCTGGCCGCCGCGCTTATTTTTCCACCAGCACCGTCTCGGCAAACACTTGTTTCTCGCGGGTGTCTCGCCCTCTGTCAGCGAGTCCTCGAGGCAGCGACGCGCGGTGCTTGTAAGAACACCCCGCGCATGGCTCTCTTGTCACTTTGAACGGCGGTCAGGCGGCAAAGAAGGCGACGATATAGCCAGAGTTTGCGCAACGGGCAATCTTATAGCTGTATCTGAGAGCCCGCGCCTAGAGGATGGTGGCCGCGACAAGCGTTTCAAGTCTCTATACGGTGTAATGAGGCCGGGCCTGCGAACATGGCTGCAGAATATATCTTCGTTTATGTCACATGAGATCGATTTACTGAATAAAGTCAGGCTTTCGTAAGGGCAAGAGCTTACGTGGATTCCCGAATGTGCGAAATAACCCATCTGCTTCAAATCAAGTACATAATATATCGACGAGACAAATGTTGATGTTGTTATAACTTGTAAGCTACAGGAGGGACTAGCCTCGATTAATATTGCCGGCAAATACTCAACTGCAGTGGACCTAGATAATAATTCGCTCTGCATGTACCGTGGTACAGCGCTGTCACCTATTTAGTCCTCTGTTGGCATTCGCACAAGCTCCGAGCTATGTCTCCAGCTTCGGCTGTCACCATATGTAAACATGGCCATGTAGTCACTTTAGAAAAAGGCGGGAAGCTTCCTTTTGAGTCGCTCGTTTTCCCGCATAATGTCTTAGGAATAATTTTGTGCCAATTTGTGCCAAGTGTGGAGTCCAAGTGCATGGCTTCTGCCCTCTTTATACCCTTGGTCCATCGAGTTTAGCGAATTCTCTTAGCAAAAAAACAAAACAAAAAAATTGAGGCCGGGGTAGGGGGGGGGGGGGGGGGGGCAGCGCCTAACAGATTTGTCCCGCCCATAGAATTTTTTTCCTTGCATTGCAGAATAAATTGGTGAGTTTCGCTGGCCACGATAAATGTTCGCTGTGGAATGAAAAACGAACGAAAAAATACGCTAATACGCTGCCTTACGTAACCTCCCTTTAGTGCATCGTTCTGACCCCTTGATGCCCAAAATTTTACCTTCTTATTATGGGTGAGCGAATACTGAAATTTTCAAACACGAATCAAATGCAAATATAAAGAAGAAATGTCTTCGAATATCGAAAATATGTTCAGTACGAAAAAAACTTTAAAAATTAAGCAAATATTGTTGTCATTCCTTTTATTTTTTAACATATAGTGTGGGGTCCTTACAACTGAGACTGAACTAAACTAGATTGACTCAGCACAACACACGCAAGAAAGGCAACACAAGGTGCAAAGAAATGAATGCTGTTTAACCAGACAGCATAACAGTATGCGTATACGCAGCGTATAACGTGACCATGAAAAATGCGTGATCAAATGAAATCCATTAATTTACCTGTGACTTCATGACAACTAAACTCAAATGGTCACATTATGAGCAGTAAAAACTCATTAATTCGGACTTCAAGGTTCCGGAATAAATTCTCAGGTTATAAGATTATCAGAAGTTAGAGTTATTAAATCCCCCCCCCCCCCCCCCCTCGTAGAAAAATGAATGAAGTCTGTCGAAAGTGCGGTGAAGACTTGTGAGGAGGCTCCATCGCAAGCATAGCGAACCGCCCGTGGCGAGCGCGCAGTTTCGGCACGACGTAAGAATCCCGCGAACGTAAGCGAGAGAAACACATATTGGCGCTGGATCGGCGGGACTGCTGCTAAAAAAGAAGAGCATATGACCAGCGAGACGCCAGTCAGCGTCAGAAAGCGGCGCGCAGCTTGGTTTGGACCACTGGCGAATGCGCTGCCAGGGGCCGCCGCCGCCGCGGGCTGGTCGCAAAACTCAGAAACCGAAACTACGCGGCTAGGCCTTTTTTTTTGGCAGGAGGGGGGGGGGGGGCTAGTGCAAGAGCCCTCCTATCGTATGCATGCTTTCTGTTACGCGCACGTCAGATGTGCACGAGGTATACAACTATACAATAAGAGGAATTTTTACACGATCGCTTGCCCTGCCGAAGGCGCCTCGAATCGGTTCCCATTCGGGAGCTCGATGCGAAAATCCGCAAGCGGGCTTTATCGCATATCATAGTTGACCAAGAAGAGGTGAAGCAGATTTCGCTAGACGAGCTGTGAAGGCAACAGGACGAGTGCCATATATAGATGAGGGCATGAACTTCCGTGAAGTACGGAATACATTATGGAAGGATAAAATATAAAAAAAATCTTGCGTTATCGTGTTGTGGTTGCTCGAAGCGGGTAGTCGGCCATCTTGTTTCATGAAGTTCAGTATGTGGAAAAGCCCACTTGCGGAATTTTGCGTCACGTCCTGGCTTAGCCGCTTCCTAATGTGCCCGGTTCGCACGATAAACGACGAAGGAGCCGAAGAGGCTGCCTTTGTACTCTTTTTATGACACTCTAAAACTCGTTCTTCAAAAAATCTTCACAGATATTGTGGTTTTACCACGGTCGGATATGCGAAGTCGGCGGTATTCGGCTGCTCCCTAACATTCGTAAAGTTTCGAAAATACTCGGGAATTTCCGAATATCCATTTTTCGACTTTAATACTTATTTAGTTTTAGTTTTATTTGTGATAAGGGAGTAATCACTCATTAGCATCCACCCAGGTGTAGCCGTACGGCTACAAAAGAACTATATGCAACTTTCAAAGAAAATTAATAGTTGAAGAAAACTTCTTCCGAGTCGTGGATTCGTGAACCCGGGACCACAGCTTGTACGGGGCAGTCACTCTAGCAGCTTAGCTAACCGGGACTGCCAGCAGATCAGATGGTAGGCCAAAAGCGAAGTGATCAACATCATAAGTGGCAATGATGATAGTCCAGTGCTGCATAGTTTCATTATGAGGCAAAATCAGGTGAGCAGTCAGTACACTAGGAAGCGCAGAATAATAAAAAAAAACATTACAAACAAATCGAAAGAAAGTGATCTAGTCTATTATTTTGTCATAGCTACTCGTACCCAGAACAGCAATGAACCACATAGAACAGCGAACAGTCGAAAAAATCAAGCACGATAGCGGTCGTTCCCGCTAGCAATCCTTCTAGTGGTCGGAATATTTCACAACAGCAGAAACTAGAAGCAAGTAGGCAAGAAGATCACGCACCACAAAGATCAAAGCAATCATCCATATAAAAAAATAAACACAACATAGAATGGTAGCAAGCACAGATTGTGCTATCTCTTGATAGAATGTACGACTATAGCACTTTACTGATTTTTTTATACTCTAGCCTTGAGCTGTAGGCTGGTAGTGAATCCGCGTAGTGGTAACGGTGGATCGAGTTTATTCCATTCGCTGATTACTAAGAGAGGTAAACATGCTTCAAGGTGTCGGTAGGACAGGTATTCAGTGAGCGTATGCGCACAGTTATGTTTTGATTGCCGTGACTGTGAGAAAGGCGCGTATATTGACAGTTTTGTATTGTAAATTTTTTATAGTAATTGCTCGAGATTATAGTGGCAGGCAAGATAATGCCGCAAGCTTGGTCATATTCAGCAATTCTGTACAAAAGCATTTTTGAGCTGGAACCGTTGATGAACGCAATTTCTTCATATAATGTAACACTTCACCATAACAATCAATATATTCGCACATATCGCAACGGCAGTCTTGTATTTCTTTTTCCATTCACGTTATTGCTATCGTCAAGAGCGTTCCCCATTGGGTTTCTATGGCATACTTAACTGTTCGATGCGATCGCTGGAAACACCTTAAGAGAAAGATTTTGCTACATATCAGAATAATGGACTATTACCTTCAATATTTCCATAAGAGTGCGTTACAATTACTCAATTTTCAAAATTTCCCCCCGAGAAAGCTGGACTTGAGGCGAATAAGTGGGTTTGTATTTGTTATGAATAAACGTTACTGCTTTTCGGTTCGTTCTCTTAAGCCGAACGATGTTAGCTGTTGATTGTGGAAACAAAACAGGGTTTGCACATTCTACAAAAATTTGACATCCGCACTTTCTTACCAGATGGTCGGAAGAGAACGGAGAGGTTAGCCACCCATACTAAAGAAATTGAAGAGAAGAAGTATTTAGTGTTTGACAAGTCGCAGCTTTAAGCTGGACTTCGGGAAAAAATAAGCTTGATTAAAGAGCTATATATAGACACCACCTAATTTTAGTTGGCTGTTTTCTGTAAAATGATGCATTGGATATTAGAATACATGGGTCACCGCATCGTATTTGCCTACGACCGCTAAGTAATTTATCATTTAATTTTTTTTCTTCGTGCACTCTGTGTTTCGGTCTCATCAACCGAACGATGGCTGTAACGTGTAGTTGGATTTTAGGACACGTGAGGTGCAAAAAAAAAAAGCTGCAATATAAACGCTGATACATATTTTAAACTCACTACAGCCCTTGAACCAGCCTGCTCTAAAAGCTGAATCGAGAACAAACGACGTATCAGCAGTTATAGTGCCGGTTATTTCGTGCCTCACGTGACCTAAAGACCAACTACACGTCACAGTCACCGTTCGGTTGATGAGACCGAAACCGAAACAGCGTGAGAGAAGAAATTCAATTCTAAATTATATATACGAGAATTATGTATACGAGAATTTCACGGGATGATCCACGTGTTCTAATATCTAATGCATCATTTGAAACAAGAAAACACGCAAGCAAAAATTTGACTTCCATAGTCTTTTAAACAGGAAGAGAAAAAGTGTTTTGAAAGCCGAGAGAAAGACACAGAAAACTTTTATTATCACCAAGGACCGGAGGGAGGCCCCTAGGTCTGCAGCTTCAGTAAATAGATTTTTTGCTGTGAACGGCTGATGTGTTCAGTCGGTTATAGTTGGCCCCTATACGTTTTTTGAATCTTCAGTGGACAGTGAATTATGACTAAAGTAGCAAAAAAAAAACATGGAAGAGTCATGGATCCCGAATGTGCATATGCAATGTGGGGGCATCGAACGAGTTGAAAAATAGCGCATGATTTCAAATTGAGCTGGTTCCGAAAGAACCACGCATATTCGCACGCAAGAAAAAAAAAATCATTATCACTCATTGGCGTGCAAAATCAATGGTTCGGCTACCCTGAAACAGCGGTGCTCTCAACCATTCGGTCCTAGAGTCAGTGGATAAGTTTTAAACTTATGCAGTGACTCCGAAAGCGTGCAAACGAGAGAGCTTCGGAGCAATACGCACAAAAGAACTGGGAGTGGACGAAGAAAGCTGCGTTATAGAGACTATAGGGACTGCAGGCCGTAATCGAGGACGTAACTGATTGACGAACCTCACTGACAGACGAGCTTACGCGGCAAACACTATACGTACGAATAACTTAGAGGCGAGTTGTACGTACAGGCAGACATCCATACCATATACATCAGCGCATACCTGAGTATAGGCACTCGCGTATTTGCATTCCCGTCTTTCGCAGGTATACGCTCCTCGTTGGTGCATTGTATACACCCTTATGTTTATACAGGTATAGCGGATGGAATAAGGGGGCTCTGTTTACACGCAATACAGCGGCCGCTCCCGCGCGGGCGGCGGAAGCCCTCGCTTTGTTGCGAGAACATGACGAGCCGAGCCGGCTCGGATCGTCCTCTAAAAGCTAATGGAAGTTGTCCCTCATTCGTCCCGTCCTGTTCTATAGACCGCTGCGCTGCCATTGTACGCACGCAGTTTTTGAGCGGCAATGAACTGACAGGCGTCCCGTCGCACCGCGAAACGCGAAGCTTTTCTGCGCGCCGAGCGTGCGTGGGTATATTATATAGCTTCGACCATGCAGTGTTTGCGTGCGCAATTCTCCTGTAGGCCTGTACGTGCCACTGCTGTCGTTCGTTGAGTGCAGGCGGCTCTTTGATACGGCCGAACACCGAATCCATGGTTCTCTCGCGGTGAGCTGTGAAATGCGACTCATATATGTGCAGCAACTCGCCGCCATCGATGACGTGAAAACTTGAAGCCGTTAATTTACAGAGTGCATTAAACGATTATATGATGCTGCACCACGCGAAACATGGTCATTTGTATACGAGCGCACGTGTGTAGTTGAAACGCGTAAACGTAGGTATAATTTGCAATTTGTAGTACCACTACAGGGTTAACTTTTAGGTGGACTGAGTGGTACGGTATACTCCGTTTTGCATAAGTGGAATTCAGCGGGGGATGGGGAAGCAGTCAAACGCCCCAATGAACCCACACATGAATAGCCGCACGTGAAGAAGAGGTGCGCAAGTGTTCAAAATGACCCTACAGATAGAGACGTCTTCGTTAACCTCAGATTTGTTACCATGCAAACTAGACTCCGTCGTTCTGAACCACTCCCGTTGCTTTGTTTTCACGTTGTTGTTGTTGTTGTTGTTGTTCACCCCGTTCCCCCCGTGTAGTGTAGCAAACCGGTAGTTGTTGTTGTTGTTGTTGTTGTTGTTGTTGTTGTTGTTGTTGTTGTTGTTGTTGTTGTTGTTGTTGTTGTTGTTGTTGTTGTTGTTGTTGTTGTTGTTGTTGTTGTTGTTGTTGTTGTTGTTGTTGTTGTTGTTGTTGTTCTCAGG